>NC_060125.1:96658053-97858053 GCF_021461395.2 Schistocerca americana | reverse complement strand
GAAAAGGGAGAGAAGGAAACGTAGTAGGTGAATATGGATTGGGGCTAAGAAATGAAAGAGGAAGCCACCTGGTAGAATTTTGCACAGAGCACAACTTAATCATAGCTAACACTTGGTTTAAGAATCATGATAGAAGGTTGTATACATGGAAGAACCCTGGAGATACTAAAAGATATAAGATAGATTATACAATGGTAAGACAGAGATTTAGGAACCAGGTTTTAAATTGTAAGACATTTCCAGGGGCAGATGTGGACTCTGACCACAATCTATTTGTTATGACCTGTAGATTAAAACTGAAGAAACTGCAAAAAGGTGGGAATTTAAGGAGATGGGATCTGGACAGACTGAAAGAACCAGAGGTTGTACAGAGTTTCAGGGAGAGCATAAGGGAACAATTGACAGGAATGGGGGAAAGAAATACAGTAGAAGAAGAATGGGTAGCTTTGAGGGATGAAGTAGTGAAGGCAGCAGAGGATCAAGTAGGTAAAAAGACGAGGGCTAGTAGAAATCCTTGGGTAACAGAAGAAATATTGAATTTAATTGATGAAAGGAGAAAATATAAAAATGCAGTAAATGAAGTAGGCAAAACGGAGTACAAACGTCTCAAATGGTTTTGCGCACTATGGGACTCAACATCTTAGGTCGTAAGTCCCCTAGAACTTAGAACTACTTAAACCTAACTAACCTAAGGACATCACACACACCCATGCCCGAGGCAGGATTCGAACCTGCGACCGTAGCAGCCCCGCGGTTCCGGACTGCAGCGCCAGAACCGCTAGACCACCGCGGCCGGCTACAAACGTCTCAAAAATGAGGTCAACAGGAAGTGCAAAATGGCTAAGCAGCGAGGGCTAGAGGACAAATGTAAGGAATGTAGAGGCTTATCTCACTAGGGGTAAGATAGATACTGCCTACAGGAAAATTAAAGAGACCTTTGGAGATAAGAGAACCACTTGTATGAACATCAAGAGCTCAGATGGAAACCCAGTTCTAAGCAAAGAAGGGAAAGCAGAAAGGTGGAAGGAGTATATAGAGGGCCTATACAAGGGCGATGCACTTGAGGACAATATTATGGAAATGGAAACAGGCGAAATACCCTCAGACTTCAAGAAGAATATAATAATTCCAATCCCAAAGGAAGCAGGTGTTGACAGATGTGAAAATTACCGAACAATCAGTTTAATAAGTCACAGCTGCAAAATACTAACTCGAATTCTTTACAGACGAATGGAAAAACTCGTAGAAGCCCACCTTAGGGAAGATCAGTTTGGATTCCGTAGAAATACTGGAACACGTATCTTAGAAGAAATATTAAGGAAAGGCAAACCTACGTTTCTAGCATTTGTAGACAGAGAAAGCTTTTGACAATGCTGACTGGAATACTCTCTTTCAAATTCTGAAGGTGGCAGGGGTAAAATACAGGGAGCGAAAGGCTATTTGCAATTTGTACAGAAACCAGATGGCAGTTATAAGAGTCGAGGGACGAGAAAGGGAAGCAGTGGTTGGAAAGGGAGTAAGACAGGGCTTGTAGCCTCTCCCCGATGTTATTCAATCTGTATATTGAGCAAGCAGTAAAGGAAACAAAAGAAAAATTCGGAGTAGGTATTAAAATCCATGGAGAAGAAATCAAAATGTTGAGGTTCGTCGATGACATTGTAATTCTGTCAGAGACAGCAAAGGACTTGGGAGAGCAGTTGAACAGAATGGATGGTGTCTTGAAGGTAGGATATAAGATGAACATCAACAAAAGCAAAACGAGGATAATGGAATGTAGTCGAATTAAGTCGGGTGATGTTGAGGGTATTAGATTAGGAAATGAGACACTTAAAGTAGTAAAACAGTTTTGCTATTTGGGGAGCAAAATAACTGATGATGGTCGAAGTAGGGAGGATATCAAATGTAGACTGGCAATGGCAAGGAAAGCGTTTCTGAAGAAGAGAAATTTGTTAACATCGAGCATAGATTTAAGTGTCAGGAAGTCATTTCTGAAAGTATTTGTATGGAGTGTAGCCATGTATGGAAGTGAAACATGGACGGTAAATAGTTTGGACAAGAAGAGAATAGAAGCTTTCGAAATGTGGTGCTACAGACGAATGCTGAAGATTAGATGGGTAGATCACATAACTAATGAGGAAGTATTGAATAGGATTGGGGAGAAGAGAAGTTTGTGGCACAACTTGACCAGAAGAAGGGATCGGTTGGTAGGACATGTTCTGAGACATCAAGGGATCACCAATTTAGTACTGGAGGGCAGCGTGGAGGGTAAAAATCGTAGGGGGAGACCAAGAGATGAATACACTAAGCAGATTCAGAAGGATGTAAGTTGCAGTAGGTACTGGGAGATGAAGAAGCTTGCACAGGATAGAGTAGCATGGAGAGCTGCATCAAACCAGTCTCAGGACTGAAGACCACAACAACAACAACAACTGTCTAAAATCGAGGTATATCACTCTCTGTATGCTTAATCAGGAATGACTGTTAGTTTCCGTCAGTAACGAAATCTTTGCTTAGTCTGCATGAGCTGGGTTTGAATCCATATGCGGAAGAATACGGTTCGTCGCGTCATTTGAAGTTCATACATATTCTCAACTAGCTGCTCGTGAATAACTTAAATTTTTAATGTCATTTTGTGTTAAATAATAAGTACGGTATGTTACTTTGAAGAGGAAATCATGAATACGACGAACTTACTACGTGCATTACCAATCTGACATAATAATGAGAGTGGTAACATTTCAGATATGTCATTTATTGTAATAAATGCGAGCTTACAAGCCTTAAGGACAGTCTTATCTGTGATAAGGTGTTCCCTGATATTTGTAGTATCGTGGTATTACTTTACATCTTGAGTTATTGCGGTACAGAACAATGTTTTCTAGTGGTGACTTGTTGGAACCTTTTTCGATAGTCAAACGACTGTACCAATGAGCGATTAGAGGACCTGCTGGACAGCTTTTTTTTGAATAGAACAACGTTCCTGTCCAATAATTTTTAGATTAGTTACAATAAGCTTACGCTGCAAGAGAACTCGCTTGTATTTTTCAATATGTGGTCTGTTGTCGGTTTGAAGGCCCTACATTGCATCGGCAACTTAGTGCAACTCCACCGAGGGCTGTCTTTTTATATTGATGAGTAACATGGATAGTCGTCACGTTCATGTGCCGCCTACAACGCAAATTTAATGTTACTATCCTAGGAACTAACCTGCAATACGTTTTGTATTTCATAATCGGAACTATCTGCATTAACCGTCATCAGAGCAATGTCAGGGAACAGAATGCAGCAGTGCGTGGTACCTACTTGGGGACCTGCTTGAGTCGTGTTCTAAGGAAAGGGTAGTTGCTGGTTCACACTATATTACACTAGCGAGAAGTACCGACTTTTCCTTTTCTCTGCAAACATCCCGAACTAAATTCAGTAACTAAATGCTAAGAATATATTTGCATTATGCCAACTCAAAGATCAATAGATATGGATATAGATATAGATTTTTATATTTAAAGCTATTCTCGTTCTGCATTGGAATAAACATCATTCATTATTTGATTGTTCTTGTTACGATTGTTATTGTCATTCTCTCACTCGCAAGAGTTTTCACATTCCTATTTGGTATCGATGCACATGGAGAGTGGCTATGAAAGAAGGGAATACTGAATGTTACGTCATGCAGAATACACTCATTTACTTCTGCTCCTCGTGATCAACGCTGCAGGAGAAGTGAGATACATAAAGTTGACAGTGTGAGGACAGACATGCTGGCACAACTCTGCAACTACACAGTGTTACCAGATAAAATGGTGCTGCGGAATCGAAAGTGTAGTACGGACTTTGCCACAGTAGCAGACAGCTGCTAATTTAGGACCATGACCGTGGATTACACTTCGGTCAGTGCTGCAACTGTAAATGGAAGGCTTTGTTTGACAGTCTTGTGCTGATGCTGTCTGAATAAATTATGCCATTGGATAAAAAGCGGTTTAGTTTTGAGACCTAACCCACAAGGGGAGAAGGCACAGTGGTCTGCTTCAGGAATTCCAAGCAATAAAACACAAAAAGCAACCCAGGAAGGGTTCGAACAGCTACTTTCATGCAGAGACATGCATTTGGAATCTGTTCATCGTTACGGGGTCAAACAAGAGGGTAACATTACTGAAACAATGATCAGGCTACTTAGTATATAAGAGAGCATACAGATTTCAAGGAGGAAACGTATGAAGACGCAGACTTCCTCGTTATCAATATGTGCGGCATATCTTTCGTGTTAACGAAAGTAATATCCCGCTTTAACTCTTCTTACGTCTCAAATGAAATGAATGCCATGAGGAATCGAATATTTGTTGACTGCGTCTCTCCTTGCTTCCATCCGCACCAACATATTTCTTCATTCTCGTGGTAATCATGACATTCTTTTTGTATGCTGCAAAAGATTGCACGTGGACAAATTCGACATCGAGGTGCAAAGCGTTTGGTATCTTACATTATATTCAATTCGAATAAGCTTCAGATGTATTTTTACTTCGTTTGTATTTTTAGATGATTATGAACGTTACGGAAAATTATCTCACATGCTTTATGTTGAATGAGAAACATTGAATGACCCATTTTGCTTTCCCTATGTTGAAATGATATAATGTCGGCGTCAACAGCCTTCTTCTACACCGGAAGCTGAAACTTGTATCATTCTGGATTAATGATAATTGAATGTCTCAAATGTAGACATAGCCCACAAGGCGACGTCAGAAACCACCAGGGGAGAACGCCGCATAAAAACCAAACGTGCGCGCGCGTCTCCACTCTGAAGGACCGTATCGGAGAATCACGGCAAGCATTTCGCTGAAGAGCTGCCTCGTAAGAGAACCGAGAAATGGCAGCGTCGTAGCAAGTATTTGTCAACACTCTGATAGTGCATTTACTTCCGGGTGTAGGCCGGCGTTACCTCGCTAAATTCACTTGACATTCGTTTTCCACATCGAAGACTCGTACGATAGAATCCACTGTAAGATGAGACACTTAGAAAGTATAATTAATTTCTGGACTCCAAGAACGGCGTTCTTCACATAAGTAACGCCTGGTTGTGTGTTTTAAGGTTGCGCTTTGAGGCTCAGGCAGCATCGCAGTGACTATAGTCCGTCTGTGGTCGCCAGTGTGTCGTTAGCTCAGAGGTTATTCGTCATATTGTGGCTTTTCTAACGCGGGACATTCTGAATCGGAATACTCTCCTTTCATTATTAGTTCCGGGACGTGACTATTTTCCTCGGACAAAGACCAATGCTGTGAATTGGATTCGTGGACATGCCATTCACTACCTAGTTGGACAAACTGTAGACTCTGTACTCGATTTTTGGACATACCTCAACGACCGTCATTATGTCGTTGTCCGCCACCCAAAATACAGACAATTTTTCTCGAACTTTCTTGGGAGTGCTTTCCACGACCCGCCTCGCAGCTGGAATGTGTTAAGCCAAGAGTGAAGAAGGTTTCCAGTTTGAACCAATGAACATTTCTGAACTACTGAACGGAACACACCAATTTCGAGAAGACGTGACTCAACAGATTACCAGCGGTGCGCAGAAGGCGTCTGATCAATTACACAACAAAAATAAACAAAATAAAAATAAAATTCAGAAAAAGGAAGATTTTGTTTTGTTTGTAATGATAGCCCTAACCTTGAATTCCCATATTTCCCCTGGTATATAGGCAGCTCTTGGGGTAGGTTTAGTCAGGAGCCAACGCCTGAAGTGGACCAGATTTTTTTTTTGTTATAGGATGAAAAGTGGCGGTGGCACTTAGTTTCTTTTTTTATTGCCATTTTCCTAAGGGGCTTTAAAATAAGAGAGAAAAAAAGGGGTAATCCTCAAAAAAAGTAAAAGAAAAAAAGCAAAATTGAAAAAAAGAGGTTCCCTTGTGCGTTGTGGTGGTCGTACTGTATGACATAGCAGTTCCAATCTCGGTGGAAGCCGCTGACTACAACCTTTTATTTTCCATTTTAATTAATGGAGTTGCAATCGGCTAGTAAAAATTCTTTATACGAAATCTGAAGAATGCCTTTAAACATCAATCTTCGTCCGATTCGACTTAGTAAATTAAGTTAATATCATGGATGTCTGCTTTGCAAATGCCAAGGTGCTTCACTGTAAAATAGATCCTGAAAAGATTCAAAGCGACTGTCAACGATATAAATTTCAGTTTTGTTCGTCATGTAGGTTGTTTATGAAGTGCACATGTTGATTAATATAGTTCCCCTCTTCTAAATTTTTGCAATAGCATTTAACTGTAGACGTTTTCTAACAACGGCGTTAGCAATTCCTTTCCGTTCTCTGAAACCTCCAAAACGACAAATTTTTCTGGTCTAAATCTGATGACCTTAACTATCACTTCCGATCAACATTTAATACTTCATGAACCCATACATGGAACTCCAAATGTGCAGTGTTCCTGCACTGCTACAGAGCATGCATTGCAAGGTATTCACACAGTTTATTGCATAGAGTTACCATAAGGAATGAAACAAGAACTGTAATACACTTTACACCACAGACGCTCACCCCGGCTTGACGAAAACATCCGAACATCGACCAAAAGTTGCACAAATAATTGAGTTTGAAAGGAAAAGAAACGAGGTATGAAGCATTTATAAATTCATCGAATGTAGCGAGGTGGTTTAATTTCGTCCCAGTCTATAAAATTAATTTCGGGCCATACTCAGATCTTGCCGATTAATGTAATATAATACCTGCCTACTAATCAGGGCGTCTGTCTCCGTTGCTTTTGAGCATGAATGGAAATCGTAGAAGTTTTCTGTGGAGCAACATTTAATAATAAAGCGTTTTAAATCATCAAAAGCGATGAGCGGGAGCAGGCGCTTTCGATAAAGAACGGGGGAGTGCAGCGCCGCTGCTGTCGCCACGGCCGCTGCCGGTAGCCAGCAAATGGATCCCGGAGCTTTGCCGCATACGGCGTCCAGAGGAGGACAGTTTGCAGGAAATCTGCCGCAAAATCGTTACTGGATAAAATTTTGATATCGGTGTGTCAGAAAGCGAAATAGATTGAATCTGCGCTACCATTACATTCACGTCTTCAGCATTCAGACAGAAGAGGCTATAAAAATATTTTATGCCAGCTGCTCTCGATTCTCTGACATTACGAACAGAAACAACGCACGCTACCGCTAGACCACAGGCGTAATCAGCCTAGTGTTTCTCTATCATGGGACAAGTTTTCCTCCAGGAAGTGCCGCAGTCTGCAGTGTTGCCAGATTGTGCAGATAACCGGACTTAGAGAATTAGCGAGTTTGCAAGTTTATTGTCCCATGTCGCGATCGGCGCGGACTTAGCCTCTGAAGCGGCCGGCCGCCGGTAGAGTTTTATGTCAAAGAGTGTACATGTGCGTCAGTGAAAAAGATCAGTAAAAAGGTGTTAGCATGTGGACGTAATGTGCTGTTCCAGTCTCTTCTGTACCTAAGGTCCATCACCGTTCCCTTTGGATCCCTACGTAATTCGGTGCTCTCCGATACACACGATCGAACAGCGGAGGAGTGGTACTCAAGCGTCAACTTTAGGTTACAATATCTCCGGATGTAATTAACATTTTACAATGCAACAAACGGCACTGATTACGTATTTGTTTATATGTTCAGATGTGCTAACAAAACTAACGGGGTTCCATTTAAAAAACGTAGGTTTGTGTTAAAAAACATACTTCCGTGCATTTTTTTATGGTTTGTATTAACCAATTACACTAGCCCCTCTCCTCACGTTCGGTCTGTGGAATCGATTCGTCAGTATTTGATGTGGTTTACGAAATACATCCAGCGGTAACGTTAGCTGACTCACCCTGTATACGAATACTCTCGTCCGGACGATTGATTGTGTCACACTCAGAAGAAGAAGACACGGTCTGGAAAATTCAGTTTACGCTCGCTCTTCGTGTTGTTTAATATACCCTTTAGTACACGAAAGACATGTATGAGTTAGAAGTACGTGTCATTCACAAGTTTAAGAACAGAGAGTTCACGGGGAACGCATCGACAAATGTTCAACGGATGGATAACTTTGATTTTCATTTGAAATAAACTTCGTGTTACATGGGTCAAATATGAAACCTTCGATTCGTGGATTAGCTGTATTACGACTGAATATCCGCAGCAAGTTGAAGGTCTTAGCTGATTGCTAGTTAATGAAATTAGTAAAGACACTACCTTGCTAATCTTCTTCGTGATTCAGTTAATCATCTGCGCAGTATATACATCCAAATTTTGATAAAAGTTGCTATGTTTCAAAAAGAACCAAGACTGTCTTACAAAGTAATTTAGACTTTATACTTTTTGCTTTGCAACACACGGCTCCCATTGTAATTTGAACTCATAATTTCAAACTAGAAACTAGCTCGTGATAGAAAATTACAGGCCTTTCTATCTGTAAACCATATTTTCTAATGTGGAAGCACACTCCATTTAAAATTTAACCGAAGCAGAAAAAACAGTATTGAAGTAATGCCCCATTGAAACTGACAGAAACTGAGACATTTACTAATTTATATACAAAAAAAAAAGACATAATTCGCCATACTTTCTAAGTCTCGCACTGGTGGCGGTGCATAGAGATTAAAAGACCACGTAAACAATAATAAGTTTACTGGTTTTTTTATAAACATAGAAAAAGTACACTTCTCAGTTCAGACCAATAGTATAGATAGAAGCTAAAGTCAAATATTCTTCTGGCAGTTAATTTACGCACAAATGAAAGTCCACTTGGTAGTTCAAGTTCCAACAGGAGGGGCAATAAATGATTAACTGGCAGAAAGACAAAAATACAATAACCAGAAGTTCAAAACGGCATTCAGTATGAGTAGTATTAAGTTAGTATCACAATTATATGTTTTTAGTCTCTGTCTCCGCAAAGAGAGACTGTAACGTCACAATAGATGCCGTTCCATGATTAAAATTAGTGCTCCAAGAAATATGTTCATACTATCTGATACACAAAAATCAGCATAAATTCACCTTTTACGTAATTAATTAACTGTGGAGTAATCTCATCCCCAATTATCGCATACCTGTCGAATAATTATGGGTCGACGTATTTTCTTTTCAGTGTGCAGTCATGTATGAATGTTTTGAATGTGGTAGCAGAGGAATCAGAGAAGTGGTGGGTTTCTGAATCTTCTGCCAACTTAAATGCTGTCAGTGGAAGGCAAAGAGCAGGAACAGGAGGGTTTGGCCAAAGATGTGTAATAGCTAAAAAGTTTTCCTAACCAAGGTTGGTCATGGGCTTTCCCCACCACCTCGGGCTGCTCTGAGAGGGCTCCGGGAGGCGGTTGGTAGTGGAGAGTGTTTGAAGACGGGTAAGCGACCGGACGTTCCCTCAGACGGCTGTGTCGAACAGTGGACAAAAGAACTTGAATTTTACTTATTTGTTAAACTCAACAAATTCCTTTTGATAGATGTTTTCAGTGATGATTATTTAGGGACTGGTTATGATTTTAGTCCAATTAATCAGATACAGAGTAATCTGAGAATGTGATTTCCGTTAGGTGCGACCATTCATATCTAAATCTGCGTTAAATTTAGTAAGGAATCTACAGCTTGCCTTTTATTATTGATGAACATTTTTAAATTATGTCGATGTCAGAATGTTTTATTCAAAATTTGCTCTGAGTGTGCATTTTGTGAGACGAATCCGTTTCTTTATGCTGCCACAAAGTCCTGCTCGATGCCAGCCATGAAGTACAAAAAAAGCTTCTCAATAAAATGCTGTCGACATCTATGCCCATGTTGTTTGTTTATAGTGCTTGCGAATGTTTCTGATTAAAATAGAACAGTTGTAAGGTGGCAGAATAAATGGTCAGATTCGCACCTTACATGAGACCTTTACAAATCACAATGAGAAGGTAAAGATGACACCTAACGTAAATCGACAATTATGACAACATTTGCCTATCAATATGTAATGCAAAAAGGGATGACAGTCAATCACCGTAATTAACACACCATTCCTATTCAATGCATGTCTTTGAGTGGAAGGTAGGAGAGGGAAAGCGAGTCGAATCGCTTTTAGTTTTGAGAAGCCAGCTCCACAATGGCACAGCGAAACCACGCTGCAGGAGTTACGCCGGCAACCACTTAAAGGGATGGCAGAAAGAAGGACAGCGACCCCGGGCCAGGTGATTCAAGCTGGAGGGCCGACTGTAGCGAGGGCATCGGTACAAGAGCAGAGAAGAACCTTTAGAAAACTGCGTTTCGAAATTACAATGGGACGCGAACAAAAGCAAGTGACGCATTTTTGTCCAGTGAGTGCGACACATGGAAGGGTCAATGTAATTGAGACGTCTAGAACGGGCACAAAACGTCTGATTGGCGGAAACTCACTAGGAAGGAGAAAACTACTGAAGTTTCGACGCAGTTTGATAGAAGGGATGTTGCGATTGGTAGAGGGTGTTTCTAAAAAATGAGAGGAACGCTCCTATTGATCGAAAAAAAGCCGTGATGTGAAAAAGGAACCCAAGTGGAGGGAAGCAGTTCTGCTATGAGTAGGACAAGTGAGAAATTTGCAGTGGGAACAAATCTCTCAACTGGTGTCAAGTGCAGAATGGAGCACTTGACGCTCTGTACGACACAGAGAAGAAATTGGTGTGGACACTCCGTTCACAGCGGCTGCACTCCAACTGAAATTAGCTGTAGCAACGTTTAGCTCCAACTGTGGGGAAACGAACCAGCCAAAGTAGTTAACTGTTCTTGCAAGAACTGAGAGGGACTATAATATGCATGCTGCTCCAACCATGCTCGTGTATATCGCCACATAATAAGACTATGGCTGAGTACATGTTTTCTCGCATAATGAGAAACATAGGGAAAGTTCCTGCTGGAAAGTTCATCAAAGGCCAGATTAGTTTTGTAGGAATTTCAGTGGGAGAGAGCGGCCTTGCAGACAGCATCACTTCGCAGCTTAAGGTAAATACTGCGTGCAGAGGCGTAATCTTTGTTGGTTCACCAGATTGCGTCCACTGTAAACTCGAGTGGCCTTGGGAAATCTTGCTCTCAAATTTGTCACTTGACTAACCATCCACCGTAGACTTGATTGTCATCCTAAATAGTACCGAAATTTGAACCGGAATCGGACGATTTTCATAGAACTGACCAACACCATACTGTATGGGTTGGAGCAATTTTGTAAAGAAACCACCAATTAAACTTTCGTAATATTGTGCTAAAGATTAATGTTCTTACAAAGAGTTATTATTTAACATTGTGTGTATAAACTTCTTTCACTTTTTGATGTTGGCAAGATGCGTTATCCATTGCGCTGTTTTTACGTTGGTGAGTTGAAAACTGTTTGAAAAACTGTAATGTGGTGAGAAATATTGCGGCATTAAACTTGTCATTTCACCTCACACAGTTGTTCTCAATTCAAGAATAAGCAAAAGGACTCAGTCTTCAGGCCACGGACATTCTAGACATGAGGTACATGCAGACGTATATCTAATGATGGATATTTTGAATGCTGTTATCCTGTTAGTAAAGTAGTTTGATAGCGGTGCGTGGCAGTGGGTTAGTGTAGTGGCCAAAAATCCACGAATTAAAGAGCAATCGTAGATAAAGCTCATTCATGTATGATTTACGAACTGTACTGTATATCTGAAAATGTATTTATTGTTTTATTCACGATGCAATGTAATGGTGAAGAGGCCTCAACATGTTTCATCCATACTGTGGTGGGTGGAAGTGGGATTCTGTATTTGGCAAATATCTCAAAATACGCGCGGTATGGAACGCTTATTTCTCTTATTAAAAGCCATGTTCTCTGCGACTCTTGAACATTACCATATTAGTGAATATACTCGATTATACAATCGTCACCGTACTTTATCCATACTGGCATTAACATTACGTTACGGAGACATATTTAACCGCGGGTAACACGAAGGGGCCAATGAGAAGTGACTGACGGAAACGCGCTAAATTATGAAAAGCATTATACTCAGGAAGAACGCAAGCGGTCACATGCTTTAATCACCAAGTGATCCTAAATGTTATTATCTTTACATAAAAAATCACTCCGTCTTCAGACCACGAGTGGCCTACCGGGACCATCCGACCGCCGTGTCATCCTCATGCAGGATGCGGATAGGAGGGGGGTGGGGTCAGCACACTGCTCTCCCGGTCGTTATGATGGTATTCTTGTCCGAAGCCGCTACTGTTCGGTCGAGTAGCTCCTTAACTGGCATCACGAGGCTGAGTGCACCCCGAAAAATGGCAACAGCGCATGGCGACCTGGATGGTCACCCATCGAAGTGCCGACCACGCCCGACAGCGCTCAACTTCGGTGATCTCACGGGAACCGATGTAACCACTGCGGCAAGGCCGGTGTCAAGAATAAGCAAAAGAAAAAAAAAAAGAAAAAACAAGACCCTTGCAACCTTAGAAATGCCGACCTACCAGGGTGACAATTGGTCTGCTTGGATGGCAATTAGTCAAATTAGTAATAAAAACAAATTTTTGAATTTTGAAAAAAAATTTCATGTTGTTTTGTAACGAGATTACCCACTGTACGTAAATGTATAGTGGACAAATACAGTAAATGTGTGATCCAAAGTGTAGAAAGGTTGTGTTCACATGTAGAATCAAAGTATCATTGAATAGAAGTAGACGTGCCCGACCTCGCTGGTGCGTGCATTGAGTTGCGTTGAATTTCCACAACCAGTGAACAGTGTTGCTAATGTTGTGTACGTAGTCTAAGAAACTTTCTATGATATTTTGGAAACTTGTAAGGTCCTATAACTTGATGTTGACGTGAGTGCAGGCTCGCGCGGTTCGAGAAAGACAGAGGTTAGCTAAACGAACTGAAATGGCCGAAGAACGGAGAGTATCGCAGATAGGTCAAACCCAAGATCTTGACCGGATAGAAATTGATGTAGAACAAAAGGTATCGAGTACAGGTCACGAAACGAAGCTTAGTGATAGTAAAGAGGGGATGGTAGCAGTTTCAAGACTGGTATCACAGTCAGCGTATGCGCAAAAACAAACGAATGACGGATCTAGTGGGTGGGAAATAGTCAGAGGACGAGCAACTTCGGTATGTTGAACCGAATATAGAAATTTTGAGCCAAACGGGACAGTTTAGAAACAGAAAGAATGTGTGTAAGTGCGTCCACACTGTGCACGGAAGTCGGTGAAACGCCACGTGAAAGACACGAACGGGAAAATTTTCATCAAATAGTGGCAGGTGACGAGGGCCAAGAATGGGATAGTGTGTTTGAATTATTGAAGCAACTCACTATGGTCGTAAAAGAAACAAGTGAAACAATAGATGCAAGGCTAGAAGATTTGAGATTTGAAACAAATACAGGGTTAAAGAATTAAAGATAACAACAGATGCAGGATTAGCAGAATTAAAAACAGAAACAAAGGCAAGGTTACAGGATTTAAAGACCGAAACGGCCAAGCTCCACTTTGAAACTTAATCTGGGTTCGAAAAAGTCCGCGAAGATCAGCACAAATTACGAACGGAAGTCAATGAACAGTTTACTGAAATCCAGAGAGAGGCAAGAGACTCGCGCGAGCTGATACAAGCGTTAATGGCTGACCAGAAAAAGATGCATTCTGACGTTCATCAGATGCAGGATGCAGTGGCTAACGGTAATCAAAGAATGGATAAGTTAGCATGTAAGATGTCTGGTAAGGCGCAACAAATCGTGGAAGAGCTCAATGTCAGAAAACGTGTCACGCGAGCCGCATTGAAGAGATTTGACACACGCATTGAAAATATAGTCTCGAAAAATCAGAAACAGTTTGAAGACCTTCGCACAGAATTGAAACAGTGTATCGAGAATCGTACAGAAAGTAGTAGCGAGACACCGGAAAGGGTAGTATCATCCCACATAGTAATAGAGAGTAATCCAGAAAGGAAAAAGTCAGTTGTGCAATCTTCCGTAGCAGTAGCAGCACTCCGTCTTCAGGCCACAAGTGGCGCACCGCGACCATCCGACCGCCGTATCATCGTCAGATGAGGATGCGGATAGGAGGGGCGTGTGGTCAGCGCACCACTCTCCCAGTCGTTGTGGTGGTTTTCTTTCACCGGAGCCGCTACTATTCGGTCGAGTAGCTCCTCAATTGGCATCACGAGGCTGAGTGCACCCCGAAAAATGGCAACAGCGCATGGCGGCTGGATTGTCACCCATCCAAGTGCCGACCACGCCCGACAGCGCTTAACTTCGGTGATCTCACGGGAACCGGTGTATCCACTGCGGCACGGCCGTTGCCTCCGTAGCAGTAGCGGGAACACAAAAACGTCATGAAATTCCAGTCGTTTATTCACAAGAGCGAAGCGAAACAAAAACAAATAGGAAAGGGACAGTTAACGCAGGGGTGCGAAGTTGGTGATGTGCAATCACTCCAGTCATGGGAGCGAGAAACAGTAGACGCGCGCATTCCAGCAGAGCGGCAGCCGACCCTCCGAAAGTACGTGGGTGGCGCGAGAGCGGAGCAAAATGCGGCGACACATGTACCAATACTACAATGTCCGAGTCACAGCACAACTGGTTACAGACCGCAAGCTAATGTGAATCTAATAGAAAGGCAAAACATGGAACCAATAATGGGAAATATAAACGAATCTTTCAGTCCGATACATGACGAACGGTACAGTGTAGGCAACTGCACACCACTGCTTAGATAGGGTGCTAAATGGGACATAAATATGTCAGGTCAAGACCCAAATGTGGTAGAATGAGCACAAGAAAATATGACGCAAGTAAAAGAAACGGGTCATGTTGTGAAAACACAAACGCCGTATGGTGGAAGAGAAAAAATTGACAATGATCATTTTCTGACAGTCAGAAATTTCCAACATTACAAAGAAAGCGGCAACGGCTTACATCCACCCACGTTCATAAATCAATTTCAGATCGGTTTACCAGAGCATTGGCCGCTTAGCCATAAACTTCATTTGTGGGCATATGGACGGAGCAATAGCGGAAACCATGCAAAGAGTAGTGGCGAACTGTCATTCATATGAACAATTTAAAACTGCATTCTTGGAGCGTTACTGGACGACAGAAACACAAAACAAAATAAAGTATGAGTTGTTGCAGAAAGAGTTGTTCGAAAATTCCGGAGAAAAGAAACCCATTAGATTTTTCGATATGACAAAGAAAAATCATTGCTTAGATAATCAATACAGTGATGGGGAACTGATACGGATGTGCACGATGAAGTTGCCGTTACATTATCAGCAGTCATTGGTTGGTAGGGCAGGAGATAACATACAAGCATTTAGAGGAATGTTAAGAGAACTTGAATTCATCTTCAGTGAAGATGACTCCAGAAAACAACGTACAAGCAGAGAAAACAATAGTAGGGAGAGTAACAGTAACCGATCAATTTTTAATAATTATTCAACGGTGAGAATAACATAGGAAAAGGCAATGGTTTTGTAAGGAGTGGTAGTCGCCCATAGGGGGACAATAATAACTATGGTTTTGGTAACGCACAGAGGGCAAATAACAATTATGGTTTTGGGGGAGCGAGGAATTATAATGGGGGATTTAGTCTTCGAAACTACGGTGGTAACTATGATCCGAGATACAATCCCCGTGCAAACGAAGGCGGAAAGTTTAGAGGTTTTCAGCAGCCAAATCCAGGTTATTCAGGTGGAAGTGGAATGGCCAGAACGCAGAAAGGTTGGGAAAATCAAACTTCAGCGGAACAAAACATGCGAAAAGAACCGATAGAGTAAGTCGAGGTTAGGCCATCAAACCCAGGTAAAAGACAAAATTGACTAGATGAGCGGTAAGAAGACCAGACACAAGTAATTAGATCGAATAATGAAGTTAATTGTGTAATCATACATGTAAATAGACTTAGTTTTGATAAGCCAGATTTTGATGTAGGTTTAAGGGGAGATCGAATACAGACACCAGCATGCTGGGATTCAATTGACTGGGAATCGACCGACGATGATGAGGTACAGGAGTCAGAACGGTGAATATAGACAGTAGTACAAAAATTGATGATGATGGCCAAACCGTAGAAGATGCAGCGCGTCTATACGAAACGGAGAAAGTAATAGTATGGCATGAGGATAAAGCGCCATTGATAACACCAATAGTGATACCTAGTTAGAAGTGAATTCTCACGAGTAACTAAAGTAAAACATAGACTTTTGTAAATTAGCACCAAGTGATGGGAAGGTTGCAGCGTTGAAAGTAAAATTCTTTTCTACATAGAAAGGTTAGACAAAAGAAAAGAGTCCACTCGAGAATTTAGTTGTATTGAATGTCCTGAAATCAAACAATAGGAAAGAGAGCAAAATGCACACAAATAAAACTTGTAGCTTGTACTTGTATCGATTAATTAAAAAAAATATTTCGTAAGGAGGGAAATTAATAATGATGATGAAAAGATGGGAAAGTAACAACTAATGTAACTCTTCTGCAAACGAAATGTGTTCTGGGGAAAGAATTGAGCGTAAGAAGAAAAATAGAGATCAGCATGTGGATAGTTTAACGAAACAGTAGTGGATTCTCTCTTAAAGACGTAGTGTGAGGGACGAGCAAGTTGATTTTTGTAGAAGAAAAAAAGCGAAGAAGTAGGTAAGAAATAGATGATTAAGGGGGGAAGGAGATTGGCATTTTAATTTTTGTTCCTTCGAGGACGGTGAACAAATAATTGAAGAGATATTTTGGGGAATATGTGAAACATATAGGATTTGTGGAACATACCACAATCTGATATTGAAATAGAAAGATGAGAGAAAGAAGAATAAGAAGGGTTTAGGAGGTTATTATTAGGAAAGAGAACTGAAATATTCAGCTAAGGAAGGAAGATGTTATTTCGTGGAAGGAGGTAGGACTGTAGAATGTTACGTTCACTAGAAAAGATTTCCATATGGAAGAGTACAATGAGAGAAGATAGGAATGTAAACGTTTGAGGTCCAGAGAAGAAAGAAGACACAAGTAAGAAGACAGCAAGAAGCACCAAGAACAGGAAACACAATGAAGAAGATTTAGCAGAAAGAAGAGACTGGACCAGAAGAGATCAAGAAATATTTTCAAATCCCTTCCTATAAAAGACCATTATTACATTTAACTACCAGCGAGAATATAATTTAACTGTTCTAACAGCATATAAGAATTCGATGTTCTTAATGGAAGATTGCAACGCTTTCAGATGGCATACCAGAAATATGGAAGAGAACAACTCGTATGGAAATCTACCGACGAAATGTGCCACGGTGAATCGGCATAAGGATTCGACGAATGTGGAAGCGGAAAACTTGGCTGCCAAAAATGGATCTCCAATTCAACAGCACCACAGTCATATGCATAATGGAACAACAGCTACCACGCATTCACGACACATTCAGACCTTCAGACCTTTGTCTCTGGCGACCGTCATTCCGTTCTAGACGGGAACACGGAGAGGGAGACGGGCGACCGTCATGCCACACTCAACGGAAACGCGGCGAGACGCATACCAAGCGTCATACCATACTCAGAGGAGACAAGGTGAGGCACACAGCCCACCGTCACTCCACGCTCGGTGGAAACACGTCGAAATACCTGAAGAAAAAATGAACCATGGTACAGAAAGGAGAAAGAACTGTCTGTGACAGACTACTATCTAGATAAAAAAGGGACAGCAATTTAAATTCCTATTGTATTTAAAGATATGTTAATGTAAACTTTTCCTGTGTTAGTGATAAATTTTATTAACGATATTTGGTTGCTCATTTTAATATGTAAACAACATTTTCCTATATTGCAGCTTTTTCAACTTATTTAAGTTAATAAAAAACGTACTATTAACGATTTGGTGTGTAATGAGGTCTTAAAAATACGTAGGATAGATAAACGTGAATGGATTTAGCTATTGCAGGATGTCAATGCAACGTTTGTAAAGTAAAAATTAAGTTTAGAAATTCAGTGTTTGTGAAAGTCAATGTTGATAATTTTTGTAAAGTCATGATGTGTAGAATTGAGATTTCTGGAGAATGTAAATAGAATCGTACATAGGATTATAGCTGTATAATAATGAGATAGGTTGAGATATAGCTTATAAAGTTTAATTGTAAGGATTAAACAAGTTTTCGATTATGAGTAATCCAAAAGAAAAAAGTAACATTTTTTTTATAAAATGGGTAAGATAATATTAAATAAAGGATTCCTCAACTTCAATACATATCAGTCATCATATAACATAAATGAACTAAATAAAATAGGACAGTCTCAAAATAAAAAAGAGAATTTTCAAATGATGCAAATGTATAAAGATATTCACATTGTTTGAATTTCAATGTAGTCAACTACACTCCTGGAAATGGAAAAAAGAACACATTGACACCGGTGTGTCAGACCCACCATACTTGCTCCGGACAGTGCGAGAGGGCTGTACAAGCAATGATCACACGCACGGCACAGCGGACACACCAGGAACCGCGGTGTTGGCCGTCGAATGGCGCTAGCTGCGCAGCATTTGTGCACCGCCGCCGTCAGTGTCAGCCAGTTTGCCGTGGCATACGGAGCTCCATCGCAGTCTTTAACACTGGTAGCATGCTGCGACAGCGTGGACGTGAACCGTATGTGCAGTTGACGGACTTTGAGCGAGGGCGTATAGTGGGCATGCGGGAGGCCGGGTGGACGTACCGCCGAATTGCTCAACACCTGGGGTGTGAGGTCTCCACAGTACATCGATGTTGTCGCCAGTGGTCGGCGGAAGGTGCACGTGCCCGTCGACCTGGGACCGGACCGCAGCGACGCACGCATGCACGCCAAGACCGCAGGATCCTACGCAGTGCCGTAGGGGACCGCACCGCCACTTCCCAGCAAATTAGGGACACTGTTGCTCCTGGGGTATCGGCGAGGACCATTCGCAACCGTCTCCATGAAGCTGGGCTACGGTCCCGCACACCGTTAGGCCATCTTCCGCTCACGCCCCAACATCGTGCAGCCCGCCTCCAGTGGTGTCGCGACAGGCGTGAATGGAGGGACGAATGGAGACGTGTCGTCTTCAGCGATGAGAGTCGCTTCTGCCTTGGTGCCAATGATGGTCGTATGCGTGTTTGGCGCCGTGCAGGTGAGCGCCACAATCAGGACTGCATACGACCGAGGCACACAGGGCCAACACCCGGCATCATGGTGTAGGGAGCGATCTCCTACACTGGCCGTACACCACTGGTGATCGTCGAGGGGACACTGAATAGTGCACGGTACATCCAAACCGTCATCGAACCCATCGTTCTACCATTCCTAGACCGGCAAGGGAACTTGCTGTTCCAACAGGACAATGCACGTCCGAATGTATCCCGTGCCACCCAACGTGCTCTAGAAGGTGTAAGTCAACTACCCTGGTCAGCAAGATCTCCGGATCTGTCCCCCATTGAGCATGTTTGGGACTGGATGAAGCGTCGTCTCACGCGGTCTGCACGTCCAGCACGTACGCTGGTCCAACTGAGGCGCCAGGTGGAAATGGCATGGCAAGCCGTTCCACAGGACTACATCCAGCATCTCTACGATCGTCTCCATGGGAGAATAGCAGCCTGCATTGCTGCGAAAGGTGGATATACACTGTACTAGTGCCGACATTGTGCATGCTCTGTTGCCTGTGTCTATGTGCCTGTGGTTCTGTCAGTGTGATCATGTGATGTATCTGACCCCAGGAATGTGTCAATAAAGTTTCCCCTTTCTGCGACAATGAATTCACGGTGTTCTTATTTCAATTTCCAGGAGTGTATATTTGAAAGAAAATACTTCCTTAAATTAGTTCAATAGAATAGTACAAAAGATCAGAAAATCAAGTGTGAGGTAAAATGAAGGGGACTGAATAGGACCACTATGTAAATTATACTAAATATTAAGATAGGAAGTTGATCAGTAAACATCTCAATTGCTACAGTCAGCAGTTGAACCAATTTTGCACTGTCTTCAATCAATTACTCAACCATTGATTGGCCCTGTACAAAACTGAAGATTGAAGCAGGAGGATATGTAAGGTGGCAGAATAAATGGTAAGATTCGCACCTTACATGAGACCTTTACAAATCGCAATGAGAAGGCGAAGATGACACCTAACGTAAATCGACAGTTACGACAACATTTGCCTATCAATATGTAATGCAAAAAGGGATGACAGTCAATCGTCGGTAATTAACACACCATTCCTATTCAATGCATGTCTTTGAGCGGAAGGTAGAACAGGGAAAGCGAGTCGAATCGCTTTTAGTTTTGAGAAGCCAGCTCCACAATGGCGTAGAGAAACCGCGCTCCGGGAGTTACGCCGGCAACCATTTAAAGGGGTGGCAGAAAGGAGGGCAAGACCGACGGGCCAGGTGATTCAAGCAGGAGGGCCACCTGTAGCGAGGGCATCGGTACAAGAGCACAGAAGAAGCTTTAGAAAACTGCGTTTCGAAATTCCAATGGGACACGAACAAAAGAAGTGACGCATTTTCGTCCAGCGTGGGCGACACACGGAAAGGACAATGTACTTCAGGCGTCTAGAATGGGCACAAAACGTCCGATTAGCGGAAAATCACTAGGAATGAGAAAACTACTGAAGTGTCGACACAGTTTGATAGAAGGGATGTTGCGATTGGTAGAGGGTGTTTCTACAAAATGAGAGGAACGCTCCTATTCCTCGAAAAAAGCCGTGACGTGAAAAAGGAACCCAAGTGGAGGGAAGCAGTTCTGCCATGAGTAGGACAAGAGAGAAATTTGTAGTGGGGACTAGTCTCTGAACTGGCATTAAGTGCAGAACGGAGCGTTTGATGCTCCATACGACGCAGAGAAGAAATTGGTGTGGACACTGCGTTCACAATGGCTGCACTCCAACTAAAATTAGCTGTAGCAACGTTTAGCTCCAACTGTGGAGAAACGAACTAGCCAAATTAGTTAATTGTTCTTGCGAGAACTGAGAGGGCACTATAATATGCAGGTGCTCCAACCATGTTCGTGTATATCGCCACATAATAAGACTAGGGCTGAGTACATGTTTTCTCGCATAATGAGAAACATAGAGAAAGTTTCTGCTGGAAAGTTCATCAAAGGCCAGATTAGTTTTGTAGGAATGTCAGTGGGAGAGAGCGGTCTTGCAGACAGCATCACTTCGCAGCTTAAGGTAAATACCGCGTGGAGCGGTGTAAACTTTGTTGATTCGCCAACTTGCGTCTACTGTAAAACTCGAGCGGCCTTGGGTAATCTTGCTCTCAAATTTGTCACTTGACTGACCATCCACTGTAGACTTGATTGTCATCCTAATTAGTCCCGAACTTTGAACCAGAATCGGACGATTTTCGTAGTACTGATCAACACCATAACGTATGTGTTGGAGCAATTTTGTAAAGAAAGGTCCAATTAAAGTTTCATAATATTGTGCTTAAGATTAATGTTATTTCAGATAGTTAATATTTAACATTGTTGTGTATAAACTTATTTCACTTTTTGATGTTGGTAAGATGCGTTACCCATTGCGGTGTTTCTATATGTTGGCAACTTGGAAACTGTGTGAAAAGCTGTGCGAAATTGAACTTGTCATTTCACCTCACACCGTTGTTCTCAATTCAAGAACAAGAAAAAAAAAAAAACCTGCAACCTTACACAGTGACTACATGCTCTCCAAAACTTTTCCTTCTCCACAGAACTATGCAAATTGACGCCAACACCGCTTGTAATTCTCAGGTGAGATATTGTAATTAGAACTTCGAATGGTATCTGATCTCCTGTAAATCATATTATGAATGTTTGTCGAACTGTTAAATGCAAAAAGGTTACTCAAAATTAAATGTAACTTGTGATTTGAATGCAACCTGCGTTCATCGCTACCTTATCTCTAACCATGCCTGAAAAGAGAGACACATTAATAGCATTTATTTTTAGGTTACCCCAATCTTAAGTTCTTGGTCCAAGATTAGTTCAGGCCAGCATGTAGGTTTCTCTGACTGCCCCAGAATCCGTTGTGACCTTATAAAATATCCGTATGTGGAAAAGAGCACCCGGGAATAAAGTTCAATCGGTGATAGAATCTTCTCAAAATTTAGGTAAGCCAAATCCTTAGTCTATTAACGGGCATAATAGTCAGAGAAGGTCACGTCAGCGATAATAAGAGTGTGTCCAAGATCTTTTATCACAGCAGGCCGTATGAAAAGAATGAAAGAAATTCCTCCTATCAAAAGTAACCACCTCCCTCCTCAGCCTGCCATTAGAAATTCAATACTAATCAATATATGTAGAACAAACAGGCAACGAAATGCAAACAAAATGAGTAGTGTCGTCATAAGGGAGCTTGCAAGACAATGTACACTTAATTGGCGTAATGCTGAGGTCTGAATCACCACTGTCCTCGATTCAGTGGGAACTCAAAGTTTAAGAGCGCAAAGCTGCGGCAGCCTAATACCAAAGCCCACGCGTCTGAATCTACAGTTCGGTGAAGTCTGAGGATGGAACTGACTGCTGCATGTATCGGCGGTTTCCGGTTGGATAACGGGCATCGAAGACCTTCCAGGCGTGACGGTTACTAAGCAAGACTCTGACTACAGAACTTCTACTACCGTCGGCATCTCGCCCACAGACGTCGCCAGCTACGAACTGGACTGCACTGTTAAGCAGTGGCCTAAATATGAGGTGCATTCAAGTTCTAAGGCCTCCGATTTTTTTTCTCCGGACTGGAAAGAGATAGAAACAAGCGCATTGTTTTAAAATGAGGCCACGTTTATTGTCAATACGTCCCAGAGATGGCAGCACCGTACGGCAGATGGAATTTTACCGCCAGTGGCGAGAATGAGAACTGTTTTAAGTACTTAAAATGGCGACGTTTTCCTTACTTGAACAGCGTGCAATCATTCGTTTTCTGAATTTGCGTGGTGTGAAACCAATTGAAATTCATCGACAGTTGAAGGAGACATGTGGTGATGGAGTTATGGATGTGTCAAAAGTGCGTTCGTGGGTGCGACACTTAAATGAAGGCAGAACATCGTGTGACAACAAACCGAAACAACCTCAGGCTCGCACAAGCCGGTCTGACGACATGATCGAGAAAGTGGAGAGAATTGTTTTGGGGGATCACCGAATGACTGTTGAACAGATCGCCTCCAGAGTTGGCATTTCTGTGGGTTCTGTGCACATAATCCTGCATGATGACCTGAAAATATGAAAAGTGTCATCCAGGTGGGTGCCACGAATGCTGACGGACGACCACATGGCTGCCCGTGTGGCATGTTGCCAAGCAATGTTGACACGCAACGACAGCATGAATGGGACTTTCTTTTCGTCGGTTGTGACAATGGATGAGACGTGGATGCCATATTTCAATCCAGAAACAAAGCGCCAGTCAGCTCAATGGAAGCACACAGATTCACCGCCACCAAAAAAATTTCGGGTAACTGCCACTGCTGAAAAAATGATGGTGTCCATGTTCTGGGACAGCGAGGGCGTAATCCTTACCCATTGCGTTCCAAAGGGCACTACGGTAACAGGTGCATCCTACGAAAATGTTTTGAAGAACAAATTCCTTCCTGCACTGCAACAAAAACGTCCGGGAAGGGCTGCGCGTGTGCTGTTTCACCAAGACAACGCACCCGCACATCGAGCTAACGTTACGCAACAGTTTCTTCGTGATAACAACTTTGAAGTGATTCCTCATGCTCCCTACTCACCTGACCAGGCACCTAGTGACTTTTGGCTTTTTCCAACAATAAAAGACACTCTCCGTGGCCGCACATTCACCAGCCGTACTGCTATTGCCTCAGTGATTTTCCAGTGGTCAAAACAGACTCCTAAAGAAGCCTTCACTGCTGCCATGGAATCATGGCGTCAGCGTTGTGAAAAATGTGTACGTCTGCAGGGCGTTTACGTCGAGAAGTAACGCCAGTTTCATCGATTTCGGGTGAGTAGTTAATTAGAAAAAAAATCGGAGGCCTTAGAACTTGAATGCACCTCGTACGATGGAGGCTCCTGGATACAGTCGAAACTACCTGCGCACACGTGATCCCGTGGAAGCAAGTACAGGGGATAGGCAAAATAATGTGAACAGTGGCAGTAATGGTATGGTTAAGGAACGTGTCATGCTACGCTGTGCGTGTTCAGCACGGACTAGGCATCAGTGCAGGCTGTTTATGCGTAGTGCACACTTCGTATTTGCATTCAGAGGTCGAGATTGACGTGCTATGAAAGACCTAACAGAGTTCCAAAGAGGGCAGATGGGAGGCCCCGATTAGCTGGAACATAAGTAACCAAGACCGCTCACTTATTGAATGTTTCAAGAGCAACGGTTTCAACAGTCATGAGAGCCTACACAAAACATGGAAAGACATCATCGTCTAAACGTAGCAGTGGGCGCAAATCAAAACTAAATGACAGAGATCATTGTATCCTAACACGAATTGTGTTAAAACAACACAAAACTACAACAGCTGAAGTGACTGCAGAGCTCAATAGTCATCTTTGAAACCCTGTATCTACCGACACTGTCCGCCTAGAACTCCATAAAGCGAATATTCATGGACGAGCTGGTATACCAAAACCATTAGCGACGACAATCAACGCAAAGAAGCGTAAAACATGGTGCCAGGAGCATAAATCCTGGACAGCTGATCAGTGAAAACACGTCATATGGTGTGACGGGTCAACGTTTTCGTTATTTCCACATTGGGCCAGGTTTACATCTGGACAGTCTAAGGCGCTGCGGTCATGGACTGTGCGGCTGGTCCCGGCGGAGGTTCGAGTCCTCCCTCGGGCATGGGTGTGTGTATTTGTCCTTAGGATAATTTAGATTGGGCAGTGTGTAAGCTCAGGGATTTATGATCTTAGCAGTTAAGGCTCATAAGATTTCACACACATTCGAACATTTTTCCGTCTGGAGAACGCTATAAAGAAGCCCAAAATCCTGATTTCTTGATTCCAACGGTTCAGCATGGAGGTGGAAGTATCATGGTGTGGGATTCCATATTGTGGTATTTTGCTGGACCCATTATGACTCTCAAAGGCCGTCTTACAGTTAACGATTATGTGAAAATTTTAGGTGATCAGGTGCACCCCATGATTGAAATATTGTTCCCTAACAATGATGCCATATTGCAGGACGATAATGCACCCATTCACACAGCCATGACAATACAATCGTGGTATGACGAACATGTAACTAAACTGCACCGTTTGCCCTGGCCAGCAACAGTCCCCGGACTTGAACATTATCAAACCCTTGTGGCCAGTACTGGAGTGAAGACTCCAGAGCAGATTCCCGCCTCCCTTATCAATAAAGGAGTTAGAAGAGGTTCTGATCGAAGAGTGGCGTAACATTCCACTAGAGACTATAACATATGCCAGTATTCCAAGAAGAATCACGGCTGTACTAGTGAGAAATAGGGGCCCAACCCCTTGTTAATAAACCATTCCCAAGTAAGAACAGATGTTCACATTATTTTGCCTATCCCCTGTAGGTCGGTGAG
Source organism: Schistocerca americana (assembly GCF_021461395.2). Lineage (NCBI taxonomy): Eukaryota > Metazoa > Arthropoda > Insecta > Orthoptera > Acrididae > Schistocerca > Schistocerca americana. The sequence continues at coordinate 97,832,623 of NC_060125.1, read as the reverse complement.
GCTGGCGAACTATGGTGGCGATGTTGCTGCTATCTTCTTGCCAGTGTTTGTCCTGGTGCTTGTTTAGATGGTTACTACAGTTTGGTGTTACAACACAGTAAAGTCATGGCGACAATGTTCTGGGATTCTGAAGGGGCTATTGTGTTTGATATCTTCCCTCACGGCACAGGTATCAACTCTGAACTACACTATGTGGTCAAAAGTATCCGGACACCTGGCTCAAAATGACTTACAAGTTCATGGCTCCCTCCACTGGTAATGCTGGAATTCAACATGGTATTGGCCCACACTTAGCCTTTATAACAACTTCTACTCTCGCAGTCATACGTTCGATTAGGTGCTGGAAGGTTTCTTGGAGAATGGCAGCCCATTCTTCACGGGGTGCTGCACTGAGGAGAGGTATCGATGTCGGCCGGTGAGGTCTGGCACGAAGTCTGTGTTCTAAAACATCACAAAGGTTTTCTGCAGTATTCAGGTCAGGACTACGTGCAGGCTAGTCCATTACAGGGATGTTACTGTCGTGTAATCACTCCACAACAGGCCGTGCAATATGAACAGGTGCTCGATCATACTGAAAGACGCAGTCGCCATCTCCGAATTGCTCTTCAACAGTGGGGAGCAAGAAGGTGCTTAAAACACCAATGTAGGCCTTTGCTGTGATAGTGCCACGCAAAACAACAAGGGGTGCAAGCCTCCTCTGTGAAAAACACGACCACACCATAACACCAGTGCAGTATGAGGAAAATAGGGCTTCTGGCTCACTGGCTCACTTTCTGGCTCACCCCTCGGAGTTCGCCAAATACTAAGTCAGTTATCTAAAAACCCCCTTTCCCTCCTACTCTCATACACATTTTCAGGTCTAACTCACTCTAAAATAATTATTTCATATAAAATGGGAATGTAAGAAAATGAATTTAATGTCTTGTTTATAAACGGTAAACATATGAAAATAAAGCAAATATAGTTCTTTATAAAAGGTGAACATAAGAAAATAAATAAAAACTGACCATTCTTTATCTAAAATATTCCTAATTCTTTCTTCTTCAGCAGTGATAAGATTTTTTTGAACTGTAGAATTTTTATGTTTCCTAAGAGAAGACTTAAGTTTTACCACATTCACATCTAATTTCTGTCCTATTCAGATATTTACAAATCCAATTATATCCATCTTTTTGATACTTACCTTTCTGGAATTCATTAATATTCTTTTTCGCTACACAGAAACCACATTGATTTAGCTGTTTGGTATTGTCCATTTAAAGAATATAAAACATAATAGGAAAAAAATTCACATAGTGAATTCCAGATCATGAAATTCATTACATTTATTTTTAAGTTTCTTCATCCCCTTTTATTTCAATTTCCTATGTCCACTTTCAAAAAATTGAACATCCCAGTTAGTAAATAATTTAGAATATCTATCTGGTAAAAAAAATTTTAAAATCAAAATTAAGTTCTACAGAGGTTTTTTCTCCATATCTAGTATTTAAATATTTGCATCCAGTAACATTATATAAAATGTTTACCTCTATGTCACTTAGATTTTTAATATCTTCTGAGGTATTTGCGTTGTATAGGTTCTTGATTAGAGTCTCCATTTATGTAGAAAGCATTTCATTTAGATTTTTATAATTTATAATGTCCATATGGTAGTGTACCTATTTTATTTTCCAGAACATATCTTTTATTATCATGTAGGTTCAATGCTTTCTTGTTGATTTCAGCGGCGTAAATTACATGCCTTTCACTTTGAATCCTATTGATTTTTCTGTACTGTTCTCTTTTGTTAAGCAAACAACCTTTGTAATCTTCTAAGCTTATTCTATTTTTAACAACACATTTCTTAACTCCTTTAGATTTTTTCTGTATTTTATCACCAACTTCATAAGTGTTCATTTTGCTCTTACACTGCAGAATTCTTGCATTATTTTTCCATTGCATTCATCTTTCATTTTTCCTAAACCTCTCTTGTTTACTTGTGGAATTCCATAAATATTATCTGCCAGATAATCAATTGTATCAAAGTAATAAATCATGGATTTCATGTCTTCAGAAAAATTCTTCAGTTTGTATATTGTAGATATAATTGTCTGTATCTTGATAACACAACTCAATATTTTCTCCATATTTTGGTTTCATTATCCTATAGTGAAAATCATACATCAGTTCTTTAGATAAATCAAGTATGCTCATTCCGACACAGATTTTGTGATTTTTGTCCTGTTCATATGAATGGCCACAATATTTTCATTGAAAATAGTTCTGCCTTAAAGTTTGGCTTTGCTATTAATTTATCTCATTTTTGTCCATTTGATACTAATTTTGTATCCACTCTGATTCTTATATTTTCTATTGTCTTACCAAATACAGAATTTTTCATCAATTTGCAGAAATCTTTTTCAAAATCAATTTTGGCTTTAGTTCTCATTTGTGTATTCGAGTCTATATATTTCTTCAACCAATCAGATTGTTTAACTATTAAGAATCTGTGTATTTTTGTGAATTTCATTCCGAGAGACAGATACTGTTTGAGGTTTTTATTAGGAACTACATAATTATGCTTGTCAAGCAGAGTAGTTATCAACTCGCATTCTTTAGTGTTTCAGATGCAAGTGGTAAATCGTTATGTCAATCATGTAATTCTTTTGGACATTTTAAATCTACTTCAAAAATATATCAATTTTTAGCAGTATCTGACATTTCACTAATTTTTGTGCAATCAAAAGAATCTGGTTCACTCCATTCCAATCCTCCATATGGTAAATATTGACTAATAGCGTAACCACATAAATTGTTTGCATATAAATAAACTAAATGTCTTAGTCACATCATAGTCACTCAGATATTTGTTGTTTGTCTTTATGTATCTTTTGCAACATTGTTATATTTCTCCTCTTCTTCCCTTTTCATCCATCAGAATCATGTCATAGTCATGTAAAAAATCAAGTGGTTGTTGAGTAATTACCAACAGTACATCTCAAGACTAACCAGGAGCTGTAAAATACCAAGAAGGATCTAAATCAAATCTTGTATACAAGTTTTTCTAAAATTTTCAAACATATCACCCAATAACAAAACGTCAGTTGTCAGATAAAAAAAATGTGTGTGAAATCTTAGGGGACTTAACTGCTAAGGTCATCAGTCCCTAAGCTTACATACTACTTAACCTAAATTATTCTAAGGACAAACACACACACCCATGCCCGAGGGAGGACTCGAACCTCTGCCGGGACCAGCCTAGTTGTCAGATACAAATCATGGTATTCACCCAGATTTTTCATACTAAGTTTTTTCCAAACCAGTTTTGCATGTTCGTATACTTTGTCACATATTTCACAGCCATTCAGTTTATTGGAAATTTCTTCTTTTGCTGGTAATTGTGTCTCTTCAAATTTATTCCAAGAATACATGTAATCATATAGCTACACACATTTTTCTGATCACTAAATAGAATAATTCTGCTTTCAAAAACTGCTTAATATTTTTCATTTGATCTCTCTTCAAATTTGATGAAAGTTCGTCAAGTGAAGAAGCCAAAAATTTAAATGGATCAATAAATCTCATTTTCCATCTTCCTGTCCTTTTATCAATACTAATATGTCTTCATAGTTGGGTATTAAATCTATCTCTTTCTTATCATACCCAAATTCTTTCAGAACCAAATGAGAATCATATCCAGATAAATTATGTAAATAATCAGCACAAAGATTGGATGTTTTAACTGTAAATTACATTTCTTACATAATGGATTTACATATTTTCCAGTCAAATGATCATGATGTCGAACCTTCTTATCATTTCTTGTATAATGATATCCACTTAGTGAAAACTTTACATTTATTATGTCGTGATTGTTCTTCAGTAGTTAGTGAACTCATTTCTTCAGTTTCAGACTAGATTCTTCCAATTTCTTCAGCCTCTTTTTTTATGCATTCAATAAATTTCTTATGAAAATTTGGTCCTCTGTAAACAACAGGATCTTTATAATGCCCATTAACATACTTGATATAATAGCAGAACCCACTTCTTTCATGTTTTTAGTATTTTATTGTATATGAATTTTCTGGATTTTGTTGACAGTTGTCCATCTACAATAGTAAACTTTCGAAATCATCATAAATAACAATAGGAACTTTTTGTGTATGTTGATACATTTTAAAATTAACATATGACCCTTTCTCTATCATTTCTACTTCTAATGGTTTGTTAATTAAACAGCTTGATGTGTAATTATCTAATTTTTCTTTACTAGAGAAATGAAGTAAACACATGTCACAAATAAATTTTGCCTCTTTATGTTTTGTTATCTGAGCATAAACAAGGTGAGATGTGTTTTATCCATCAATAATGCAAGTTTCTTTCATTCTCAAAATAAATAAAATATACATGTGTCGCTCTCTTACTTTTCGTAATTTTTAATGAATACAGTTGATGATGTTAATCAAAGGGATAGATGTTGGTAGATACAGTAATTCTACTCTTAAGTTTTGGAATATGATCAACCACTATAGTTGTGGTGTGCGTACTGTAAGACCTTTGGTACACACACCATCAGATTATTTGACTTGTCGCTCTAACGAAGTAGGCGAGTGTCAGCAATATGTCTTGTGGTCTTATCGTGGCGTGTTTATCTTCTGCCGTTAGAAATGCCACTTGCACACTTAGAGTAGCAGATTGACGGTGAGCAACTTTAAACAGAACTTGATTAATTTTCACACACATTTATTAAAATAATAACAAGCATAAACATTACGTAACTTGATTCTGGATGCTATTTACAATTGACAATCTGAAGTTCGTTTGGTCTTGGTGCGTTAATCTTATTCTCACATATCTCTGATACTTGACAACGTGTCTATACATTTATCTTCATGGCTATGTACAGGAATGTGATAATCTTCTTAAGTGCAGACTGAAACTTGACTATAGACTGATAGAGACTAATGCAGACTGGTACAGACTGGTGCAGACAAATGCAGACTGACTAATCGGAGGTCTGTACACTTGTTATAATACCTCGCGCATTCAGGTATCACTGCGCGAGTGTGATCTGCGAGGAGAAAAGGTTCTATGTTAGCAGCAATCTCATTGGCTGCATTACATATTAATACGCGGATCGGTGGAAGCAGAATTTGGTCTGTCTCTAAGGCAGTGCCATCTCGTAGTGCGGAAATGGATGAGCGCTGCGCCTGCACTGTTGTGCTTAGCGGGGCGCGCTCTTGTGGGAAAGTTGTGTACGTGCTGACTACGCGAAACTATGTACACAACAATAGCAAATTCAATATTTTCCAGTTTCTGATCGAGATCAAGACCAACATCTTTATATTTTGTAACTCTTTCTCAATTTTTATCTACAGGATACAATGAGGATTTTATAGCCCATAGAAAATATTTTTGATCATTATATTTCACATTAATATGTGATTTTTTATTTTATCTGGTGATTCAATGTAAGATGATCCCCTCAGAGGAATATACCTGTTTATTACTAACTGCAAACCAAAAATTCTATTTAATGTCCATCCTGATCAATGGGCTTGAAAATCACCCATTTTTGATAAAATGTTTTGTTTTCCAATTTTCAACTTTTTTTTTATCTCTATTTCATTTGTGATTCTATAGTTCTCTGACTGGAATTGAAATCCCATAATTGTTCTGTCAGTCTGCATTTGGTACTCACAAATATGTTTTAAAGTTATTTTCAATCCACGATGTATTTTTAGATTGTCTTTTACAATTTGCACAATTTTTGTTTTTACTGCATTCAAGAAATGGATTTTTTCCTTAATAAATCATGAACAAAATCAAGTGTTACCAGTTTTTCTCTTCCCTGTAAATTAGAAGTCTAAAAATGTGCCCAACAAGGATACACAGACTAATATAAATATTGGAGATTGATGGTTGCATCCTAATCATGCTCAGCTATACATGAACTCTAGTATTACTGGAACTAATAGTACTGATTATCCAACATACAACGAGAAATCCAATAAAAAATTAATCGATCATTATGTAGCAAAACTATCTGATTATATAACCATAAAGAAAGGAAATAATATTTTATCTAGAATTGTACATCCATTTAATTCCTCATTACTTTTACTACATTTGACTTCATCTCTTGGTGATAAAATAGGTATGGAAGGACATGTTCTTAATAATGGAAAAATAAACAGCAAGAAAATCGAAGTGCTTCATCCTTTAGAAATGCTTGGTGCATATTGTAAAGATTATAAGGAAATTATGTGCGAGGGAGATTTAACAGTAAGTTTAACATGGTCATCAAGTGCTGAAGATTCTATTCTTCGATGGTTTGATTAAAATGACACTGGAATAGAAATAAAAGGCATTCTTCCAAAAGAAGGTAATATTGTTGTAGAATCCGTGGAAATTCGTGTACTAGTTGTTAAATATGAGCCAGATTACAAATTAGAACAAAGAGATAATATACTAAAAAAAATCCGAAATTCCCGATATCCTTTTATGAAGTACAAACTGTAGAAGTTGCAGGACTGAGTGGTAAGAATAATTTTGAATTAGATATAACAAATTAATATAACCCAGTAGAATTTGATATGCCATATTACGTATTTGTTACATTTCAGACAAATCATAAAAATAATCAGTTAGTCGACTCTGCAGTATTCGATCATGTTAACCTACAGAATATATATTTGAAAAATGGAAGAAACAAAATTTTCCCGCAGGAATGTGGAATATTAATAATGCAAATAATGTTTTCAGAGCAGACGATGCATTTCTCGATTTTAAAAGAGTTACAGAACTGAAAGCAGATCTGGATGTTAATCCATATAATTTCATAACGAATTATCCGATTTATGTAATTACTATGACTCAAAGAATATTGTAACATCACAGAAAACGACTATGAAAGTGTGTGCACTTTTTATGATAAAATTCCTGCAGACATTTTAGCATATGTAGTTACGTACAGAAAGTAGAATCTTACATACGATGTTCAACAAAGAATACTTACTGAAAATTTTTAATTATTAATTTTTGCCTCGACATAAGTGGTTGAAAAATTAATAAAAAATTATAGAAGTGATAACTTTATGCTTATGTACATTTTTAAAACATTTTAAAAAGATAGGGAAAATAGAAACCGAAAATATTAGTATCTTACTTATTAATTATTTTTCATTGTGTTCATTATATTTTTCTGAAAAGCTCTTTTTATGTAGATTATGTTAGCACTTTGAATTTTTAAAATCGGTTAATATTTGGCTGAGAAATTAACAAAGAAGAGTTTACCCTTGTCTCTGCGAGTTATGTAACCCAACTTACTTCCGTGTATTGTGGGTGGCAGAATTCTAGGGGCACAGGGTCTATCCAAAAATGCAATCAGAATTCAATTACCTCTACAAATTAAAAAGTTATGACAAAAATCTAAATTGGAGAACTTTAACTTTCGTTGCTTATTCTCAAGCCTGCGAAAATCAAAAGTCCAAAAGTGCTTAGTCATGTTAGATGTACTTTACATGTGTCAAACAGTACACTAGCCACATTTCGTATGTATCAGACTGTACTATTATCGGTACATCTATGTGTCAGCTGTGGCTGTGCTGTACAAGGCAACTATTTGCCTAACTTGTTATTCTGTCTCACTTCACTGTATGTCCACTGCTGCCACCTCCTTGCGTGTTTTGCAGTCATGCTGAAATGGCTATGCAAACTATTCACGAGGATAATGAAACCTGTGAAATCCCCAAAGAATGGAAAACAGCCAAAATCATTGCCATACTTAAACCAGGGAAGAGTGGAACTGACGCAGGGAACTTCAGGCCAATCTCATTACTGTGCATAACCTACAAACTGTTTGAAAGGACACTGTTGGAAAGACTTAAACCAGTACTGGAGGAACAACTACTAGTGGAGCAAGCAGGTTTTAGACAAGGAAGAAGCTGCTGCGACCAGGTGCTGGCACTTACCACACACATTGAACAAGGCTTTCAGGGAAAGAAGAAAACAGGGATAGTTCTTATTGACTTGACATCAGCGTACGACACTGTATGGCTAAATGGTCTCATGTTAAAACTGGCAAAGATAGTCAAATGCTGAACAACTTTGAAGCTCATGAACAACATGCTGAGCGAAAGGAAATTCAGGGTCAAATTAAGTGGTGAAACCAGCAAGTGCCATATCCTAAAAAATGGTCTCCCGCAAGGATCAGTCTTAGCTCCCTGGCTCTTCAACACCTATATAGCAGATTTGCCTGATCTGCACTCACGTAAATTTACCTACGCAGATGATTTAACTATTACAGCGCAAAGTAACTCGTTTGAAAACCTGGAACAACACTAAATGAAGATCGAGCTACACTGAAAAAATACTATGATACATGGCATCTAAAAATCAATCATCTAATCCACGACCCAACCAAAAGAGTTGAAGGCTTCAATCTCAACAGGAAACACTGGTCGGCTCTAAACAGGTTTCGCACGGGAGTTGGACCATGCAGACAGCAAACAACCAAATGGGGCTATACAGACGATTCGTGTTGTGACTGTGGCGAGGTACAAACAATGGACCATCTGGCTTGTAACATTCATTGTTTCAGAGACGGCTCTTTGATGTCGCTCGACAAGTTTACAGACAATGCCAGGAAGTGGCTCCATAATCTTAATGTTACTGTGTAATTAATTGTCTTCAATTTATGTGATTTTTGTTCCTTTTAATGTAATAATGTAGTTTACCTGACATAATTGTAATGTAAGAACTGATATAATTTGTTTCCACATTGTAAGTTCCAAACGTTTATTGTGATCTATATTAATCTTATCTGTTCTTTGTAAAATGTATCTGGCAGATCGAACGAATAATAATCAGGCCAGTGTTAGAGCATGGAGCCGTGGTGTGGGGCAACGCGGCCGACTCGTCAACTGCAAAGCTGCAGACGGTCCAGAACAAGGCGCTTAGGTTAGCGCTTCACCTGCCACGAGACTTCAGCACCGGAGAACTCCATAGAGTAGCGGGAGTACAGTTGCTAAAACACCGATTCCGGCAAGCGGCGCAACGTTTTTATACCAGCCGTGTGGACGTTGGAGAACGGCCTCGTCCGAAACTTGGGCAACCGAGTGCACGGGCGCCCGACCACAAGGTGGCCAGACCTGTTGCTGGTGTGAAGGAACGCCGCAACATGAGCAAGAAGACCCACTAGCAGCAACGGAACCATGAAGAAGATTCCAAAGACAAAACACATACAACATGCCCAGGCAGATGTAGGAAAGGCGTGATCTGCCAATCCTGCAACTCACCGGAGCATGAAGCTCCGTGAACTTGCGAAGCGATGCGAACGGCAACGCTCCAGCAAATCACAGTGAACGGGAGCGGACTGCACGGGAACGCCTGGAACCTCAGACAGAATTTCAGACGCATCAGACCGAAGATGGAACACCCAGGAGCGGGTCTGGTGGGCGCGGACCACAGAGGGAACACGCAGAACCGCAGCGGACGAAAGCGGACGACGTCTACATCTACATTTATACTCCGCAAGCCGCCCAACTGTGTGTGGCGGAGGATACTTTACGTGCCACTGCCATTACCTCCCTTTCTTGTTCCACTCGCGTATGGTTCGCGGGAAGAACGACTGACGGAAAGTCTCCGTGCGCGCTCGAATCTCTCTAATTTTACATTCGTGATCTCCTCGGGAGGTATAAGTAGGGGAAAGCAGTATATTCGATACTTCATCCAGAAACGCACTCTCTCGAAACCTGGACAGCAAGCTACACCGCGATGCAGAGCGCCTCTCTTGAAGAGTCTGCCACTAGAGTTTGCTAAACATCTCCGTAACGGTATCATGCTTACCAAATAACCCTGTGACGAAACGCGCCGCTCTTCTTTGGATCTTCTCCATTTCCTCCGTCAACCCGACCTGGTATGGATCCCACACTGATGAGCAATACTCAAATATAGGCCGAACGAGTGTTTTGTAAGCCACCTCCTTTGTTGGTGGACTACATTTTATAAGCACTCTCCCAATTCCACTTCAAATCGTTCCGCACGCATACTCCCAGATATTTTACAGAAGTAACTGCTACCAGTGTTTGTTCCACAATCATATAACCATACAATAAAGGATCCTTCTTTTATGTATTCGAAATAGATTGCATTTGTCTATGCTAAGGGTCAGTTGCCACTCCCTGCACCAAGTGACTATCCGCTGCAGATCTTCCTGCATTTCGCTGCAATTTTCTAATGCTGCAACTTCTCTGTATACCTCAGCATCATCCGCGAAAAGCCGCATGGAACTTCCGACACTATCTACTAGGTCATTTACATATAGTGTGAAAAGCAATGGTCCCATAACACTCCCCTGTGGTACGCCAGAGGTTACTTTAACGTCTGCAGACGTCTCTCCATGCTGTGTTCTGTTTGCTAAAACTCTTCAATCCAGCCACACAGCTGGTCTGATATTCCGTAGGCTCTTACTTTGTTTATCAGGCGACAGTGCCGAACTGTATCGAACGCCTTCCGGAAGTCAAGAAAAATAGCATCTACCTGGGAGCCTGTATCTAATATTTTCTGGGTCTCATGAACAAATAAAGCGAGTTGGGTCTCATACGATCGCTGTTTCCGGAATCCATGTTGATTCCTACAGAGTAGATTATGGGTTTCCAGAAATGACATGATACGCGAGCAAAAACATGTTCTAAAATTCTACAACAGATCGGTGTCAGAGATATAGGCCTATAGTTTTGCGCATCTGCTCAACGACCCTTCTTGAAAGCTGGGACTACCTGTAGGCTACTCTTTTCCAATCATTTGGAACCTTCCTATCCTCTAGAGACTTGCGGCACACGGCTGTTAGAAGGGGGGCAAGCTATTTCACGTACTCTGTGTAGAATCTAATTGGTATTCCGTCAGGTCCAGTGGACTTTCCTCTGTTGAGTGATTTCAGTTGCTTTTCTAATCCTTGGACATTTATTTCGATGTCAGTCATTTTTTCGTTTGTGTGAGGATTTAGAGAATGAACTGCAGTGCGGTCTTCCTCTGTGAAACAGCTTTGGAAAAAGGTGTTTAGTATTTCAGCTAAACGTGTGTTGTAAGTAGGCTGTTTATCTTTTCTTATTGGCAACGTTACGTAGCGCTCTGTATGAAAATCACTGGCTGTGCTGTGTGCAGTCTGTGGCTAGTTTGCATTGTTGTCTGCCATTGTAGTGTTGGGCAGCTGGATGCGAACAGCGCGTAGCGTTGCGCAGTTGGAGGTGAGCCGCCAGCAGTGGTGGCTGTGGGGAGAGAAATGGCGGAGTTTTGAAATTTGTAAGACTGGATGTCATGAACTGCTATGTATATTATGATTTTTCAACACTATTAAGGTAAATACATTGTTTGTTCTCTATTAAAATCTTACATTTGCTAACTACGCCTATCAGTAGTTAAAGCCTTCCGTAGTTTGAATCTTTTATTTAGGTGGCAGTAGTGGCGCTCGCTGTATTGCAGTAGTTCGAGTAACCAAGATTTTTGTGAGGTAAGTGATTTGTGAAACGTATAGGTTAATGTTAGTCAGGGGCATTCCTTTGTAGGGATTATTGGAAGTCAGATTGCGTTGCGCTAAAAAATATTGTGTGTCAGTTTAAGCACAGTCTTGTATAATTGTTCGAAGGGGACGTTTCAGTGTCATCCTCTGTTTCAATGCTATCATCATCCCAGAATGTCTGGATATGCTGTTTCGATCCATTTGCTGATTTAACGTAAGACCAGAACTTCCTAGGATTTTCTGTCAAGTCGGTACACATAATTTTACTTTCGTATTCACTGAACGCTTCACGCATAACCCTTCTTACGCTGACTTTGACATCGTTTAGCTTCTGTTTGTCTGAGAGGTTTTGGCTGCGTTTAAACTTACAGAGAAGCTCTCTTTGCTTTCGCAGTAGTTTCCTAACTTTGTTGTTGAACCACAGTGGGTTTTTCCCGTCCTTCACAGTTTTACTCGGCACGTACCTGTCTAAAACGAATTTTACGATTGCCTTGAAGTTTTTCCATAAACACTCAACATTGTCAATGTCGGAACAGAAACTCTCGTTTTGATCTGTTAGGTAGTCTGAAATCTGCCTCCTATTACTCTTGCTAAAAAGATAAACCTTCCTCCCTTTTTTTATATTCCTATTTACTTCCATATTCAGGGATGCTGCAACGGCCTTATGATCACTGATTCCCTGTTCTGCGCTTACAGAGTCGAAAAGTTCGGGTCTGTTTGTTATCACTAGGTCCAAGATGTTATCCCCACAAGTCTGTTCTCTGTTTAATCGCTCGAGGTAATTTTCGGATAGTGCACTCGGTATAATGTCACTCGATGCTCTGTCCCTACCACCCGTCCTAAACATCTGAGTGTTCCGGTCTATATCTAGTAAATTGAAATCTCCACCTAATACTATAACATGCTGAGGAAATTTATGTAAAATGTATTCCAGATTTTGTCTCAGTTGTTCTGCCACTAATGCTGCTGAGTCGGGAGGTCGGTAAAATGAGCCAATTATTAACCTAGCTCGGTCGTTGAGTATAACCTCCACCCATAATAATTCACAGGAAGTATCCACTTCTATTTCACTACAGGATAAACTACTACTAACAGAGACATACACGCCACCACCGGTTGTATGCAATCTATCCTTTCTAATCACCGTCTGTGCCTTTGTAAAAATTTCGGCAAAATTTATCTCTGGCTTCAGCCAGCTTTCTGTACCTATAACGATTTCAGCTTCGGTGCATTCTATCAGCGCTTGAAGTTCCGGTACTTTACCAACGCAGCTTCGACAGTTTACAATTAAAATACCGATTGCTGCTTGGTCCCCGCATGTCCTGACTTTGTCCCACACCCTTTGAGGTTGTTGCCCTTTTTGTACTTGCCCGAGGCCATCTAACCTACAAAAACGCCCAGTCCACGCCACACAACCCCTGCTACCCGTGTAGCCAACTGCTGGGTGTAGTGGACTCCTGACCCATCCAGTGGAACCCGAAACCCCACCACCCTATGGCGCAAGTCGAGGAATCTGCAGCCCACACGGTCGCAGAACCGTCTCAGCTTCTGATTCAGACTCTCCACTCGACTCTGTACCAAAGGTCCGCAGTCAGTCCTGTCGACGATGCTGCAGATGGTGAGCTCTGGTTTCACCCCGCTAGCGAGACTGGCAGTCTTCACCAAATCAGATAGCTGCCGGAAGCCATAGAGGATTTCCTCCAATCCATAGCGACACACATCATTGGTGCCGACATGAGCGACTACCTGCAGATGGGTGCACTCTGTACGCTTCATGGCATCCGGAAGACCCTTTCCACATCTGGAATGACTCCCCCCGGTATGCACACGGAGTGCACATTGGTTTTCTTCCCCTGCCTTGCAGCCATATCGCCAAGGGGCCCCATTACGCACCTTACATTAGAGTTCCCAACTACAAGTAAGCCCACCCTCTGCGACCGCCAGGATCTTGCAGACTGAGGGGCAACTTCTGCAACAGGACAGACAAACTGGAGAGGCCTTCCGTTCAGCCCTCCGGAATGTCTTTCGCCCCCTGCCACACCTCGAGACGACCTCCCACTCTACCACAGGTGAGGGGTCAGCCTCAATGTGGGCAGTATCTCGGGCAGCCACAGCCGTAGTCTGATCGGGGGTTGCATGGGACGAGCTGGCCGTCCCCGACAAACCACCGTCCGGACCCCCACAGGGAAGCCCATTGGCAACAGCCTCAAGCTGCGTATTGGAGGACTGCACCGAATACCATGACCGAACAACGAAACACGACAGCCTACCTCCATAAGCTACAGACCTGGAAGTCAAAATGGAGAATTCGACCCAACACGACAGAAACACAACCCTTACTTTTCCAGTGCAGACACCAGACCAACAACAAAAACCAAAATACTGCAGACATACAACTGATCCTATGGAACACGCAACTGACACAGACTTCGCTAGGTACCTAGGCGCGTTCCTAGACAAGCACCTAAACTGGCAGAGGCACATCACCTACCTCCTTGACAGAACACGGAAAAGAGAAAGACTTATACGACAGGTGCAGGGACGCCTCCATGGCTGCCGCCTGGAGATGGCCCTGCATACTTACAAGATGGTTCAAATAGCTCTGAGCACTATGGGACTTAACATATGAGGTCATCAGTCCCCTAGAACTTAGAGCTACTTAAACCTAACTAACCTAAGGACATCACAGACATCCACGCGAGAGGAAGGATTCGAGCCTGCGACCATAGCGGTTGCGTGGTTCCAGACTGACGCGCCAAGAACCGCTCCGCCACAGCGGCCGGCCACTTATAAAACATTCGACAGGCAGGTCCTGAGATGTGCAGCCGCACCCCTGGCCGGTCTGGTGAAGAGCTAGGCTGAAAGACTCTACAGAACAAAAAGACGACTACTCGGCAGAATCACGATATCCCCACCCCCCAGACACCGAGCAGTGACGTGTATGACATCACAAACATAGAACCATTACAAACCCGACTGATCAGACTACGTGCCAAATTCAAATACATACATCCAGCGCGTACAGTGGCGCAAAACACGTCTTCACACTTCCCAGACCTTGCTCCCACTATGACCCCACTCATAAACAGCGACCACACCCCCTCACCTCGACGTCAAGCAATAGGCAACTGCCCTACACACACACACACACACACACACACACACACACACACACACACACACACACACAACATAGCAATCACATACAGGCATACACATTACGGCAAGGAAAAAAGGAATAAAAGTGAGATAGTATTAATACTTTCATCCTTCTTTACCTCCTCTGCATTACTGCAGATGACGTGTCACTGAGCACATTTGTACTGTGCATGCAGTACACGTGAGGTGCCTAGCTGTTTCCACTGCCCTGAGTGGAATACATAAGTTCTTGTACACTTCACTAACCTTCTGTCTTCATGACGATGATGTCCCCAGCGCAGAAAACAGCACGCAGGTCGTGGATTCTTTTACTTGAGGCTGAAATTAACTTCGCAAGGAACTGCTGCTACGAATACACTATAACTCATTTGGGATGCCACTCACGTTTTTATTGATATAGACACGAGAAAGTATTCTTGATCACAACGTATTGAACATATCTTTCCACAGTCATTATATCTGGCTAAAATAACATGAAATACACCGTGCCACAGACGACATGTCTGTCTACTGGAACCATCAGAACTGGAGAATAAAATTACATCGATCAAATACTACTATTACAGACAACATGTCTGTACCCAGCGACGGTCGGAACTGTAGTAAATAAAATTGCATGAAACAAATACTGCTATAACAGACAATATGTCTGTCTACTGGAACGGTCAGAACTGGAGAGCCGGACTGCCCGAGACACTTCGCGCGCCAAGCCAGCAAGGCGTGCCCCCAACGCCACCGAAGTGCATCGGCGGTAATATCGTCAGTCTTTTGTTTTAGTAATACTTTGATTTTAATAATTTTGACATGACTGATTGATAGCTGGATGTTGAGAGATGTTTATTTAAAAAAATGAAGTAATTTGGATGACAGGTTTAATTAATAATATCAACTAAAGTTTAACGTTTTGGCGCCCTACCGCCGAACACAGCAGCCAATCACAGAGCAGCAGCATCATGTAGGCGGTTTTTCTCACGGGAATGGTACCTAATCTAACATCTGTCACCGGTACCTCATCCCACATTGCGTCATCTCTATGCTTTTTGCATCTCCACTGCCCTGGGAATAGCTTCCTGGAGCCTAATATGATGGCTGAATAAGCCAGAAATATTACAACATAAACACGCAACACAGACCGACAAGTCCCATAAAGCACAGCCTGCACCCTGTTCCCTCCTTCTTCCCAATCCCAACACCTAAAACTCCCTGTATTCCATCCCATAGGTATATATTGCAAGAACAACAATCCAATGTACAGTGTCAACGAACGAAATGCAACAATTGACAAAAATCTACCAAATATCTGTTAAGCAATATTATACCCTCATCTGCCCTTCCACTTTGTAACCTTATACTACTCTGTAACTTTTGGTTTTATGTGCTGAAATAACTTACATCCTTGACATTGCAAGCATAGGTCCCCATATATTTTGCATCTTTATCTTTTGTAATCTATATTAAGCCCTTATGCCCTTTTGCATTCTGTATCTCCTTGTAATTTGTATTAAGTCACTATATTTTTCTGTATTTTATTCCCCTGTGTAACTCACGTGAAACTATATATTTTATAGCAGAAACACCCACCCAAGCTTCACTAAAAAGAAGACAACGATATGCACAAACTTATCTGTATAAATAACATCGTAATAATACACTACTGGCCCTTAAAATTGCTACACCAAGAAGAAATGCAGATGATAAACGGGTATTCATTGGACAAATATATTATACTAGAACTGACATATGATTATATTTTCATGCAATTTGGGTGCATAGATCCTGAGAAATCAGTACCCAGAACAACCACCTCTGGCCATAATAACGGCCTTGATATGCCTGGGCATTGAGTCAAATAGAGCTTGGATGGCGTGTACAGGTACAGCTGCCCATGCAGCTTCAACACGATACCACAGTTCATCAAGAGTAGTGATTGGCGTATTGTGACGAGCCAGTTGCTCGGCAACCATCGACAAGACGTTTTCAATTGGTGAAAGGAGAATGTGCTGGCCAGGCCAGCAGTCGAACATTTTCTGTATCCATAAATGCCCGTACAGGACGTGCAACATGCGGTCGTGCATTATCCTGCTGAAATGTAGGGTTTCGCAGTGATCGAATGAAGGGTAGAGCCACGGGTCGTAACACATCTGACATGTAACGTCCACTGTTCAAAGTGCCGTCAATGTGCACAAGAGGTGACCGAGACGTGTAACCAATGGCACCCCATACCATCACACCAGGTGATACGCCAGTATGACGATGACGAATACACGCTTCCAATGTGCGTTCACCGCGATGTCGCCAAACACGGATGCGACCATCATGATACTGTAAACAGTACCTGGATTCATCCGAAAAAATGACGTTTTGCCATTCGTGCACCTAGGTTCGTCGTTGAGTACACCATCGCAGGCGCTCCTATCTGTGATGCAGCGTCAAGGGTAACCGCAGCCATGGTCTCCGAGCTGATAGTCCATGCTGCTGCAAACGTCGTCGAACTGTTCGTGCAGATGGTTGTTGTCTTGCACACGTCCCCATTTGTAGACTCAGGGATCGAGACGTGGCTGCACGATGCGTTACAGTTATGCGGATAAGATGCCTGTCATTTGAATGCTAGTGATACGAGGCCGTTGGGATCCAGCATGGCGTTACGTATTACCCTCCTGAACCCACCGATTCCATATTCTGCTAACAGTCATTGGATCTTGATCAACGCGAGCAGCAATGTCGCGATACGATAAACCGCAATCGCGTTAGGCTACAATCTGGCCCTTATCAAAGTCGGAAACGTGATGGTACGCATTTCTCCTCCTTACACGAGGCATCACAACAACGTTTCACCAGGCAACGCTGGTCAACTGCTGTTTGTGTATGAGAAATCGGTTGGAAGCTTCCCGCATGTCAGCACGTTGTAGGTGTCGCCACAGGTGCCAACCTTGTGTGAATGCTCTGAAAAGCTAATTAGTAGCATATCACAGCATCTTCTTCCTGTCGGTTAAATTTCGCGTCTGTAGCACGTCATCTTCATGATGCAGTAATTTTAATGACTAGTAGTGTAATTAACATAGTAGTAAGTCTTTTTAGGTGTAAGTCCTTTTAGATGTAATTTTTTTATGTAAATCTGTTAAATGTTAAAATCAAAAATAATGTAAAATCTTTATTTTGTCATTATGATTATATCTAACACATATGCAAGCAAATAAAATAAAGAAACAAAAATGTATTGTACACCCTTGGACGAAAAAGACCAATAAGCAAGCTCTAGTAACGCCCGCCTTTCCCTTATGGGAGGGAATGAAATGTGCTAAAAAAAACCCAATAACAACAACAACAACAACACTCGAGGGACGGCAGTTGGCAGTTCCGCCTAAGGAGCAGTGGCGAGCAGGTTGGTTGCTATAGCTGAGCGCTCGCTACTGTTTGTTACCCGCTACCGAGACGGCGAGTAGTCGAACTGCCAGGAGGAAAGCGCGCACCCTGCAGATTGTCGTGCTGCTGTTTTAACGGCAAAAACAAAATTGTCGTGAAACGTGCGCGCTGCACCATGGGCAAGAAACCGAACAAAAGTAGGACTATAGCAACGATAAGGAGCCCGTCGAGCGAAGTAACCACCGCGGAGGAAAACTTGGCGAACGACGTAGAAGGTACCATACGTGAAGAAAAATCATTGGTTCGTGACACGACGCAGCCGTATCAGCAGCCGGAACTATTGGCGGGACATACACGGCAAACTGAAGAACGTCACGAGAGAACCGATAGAGGTGAAGTGACTGCATAGTGACACTCTACCGGAAGTGCAGCAGAGCAATATGTGTGACTTCAAGGTGTTCACGCCCGTCCTGGAGCCATACAAAGCACCGGTACAAAAGAAGAAACAGCAAGGCCCTCCTTAGAGGGTTCCCCTGGCTGTGCTCCGAAGAAATGGTACGAAGAGCACTACGTGACGACGGGCTCGGTGACGTAGCGGTAAAGCTACACAACCGAACCAACAAGAGGAACACACTAGCGATGAAAGGGAAGCCGTTAGCGGACCAAGTCCACGGGATCAGCAACATCCTGGGCTTCAACGTGGCGCTCGAGGCTCCGCCTGCGGAACAGGACACCAGGCCTCAGTGCTTTAAGTGGCAACAGGAGGGGCGTGTGGCAAAATACTGCCGCAGCCAGTGAACCTGTGTAAAGTGCGCTGGCAATCGTGACAGCTACACAGGCACCAGACCACTAGAAGACACACTGTGACTGCATAGTGACACTCTGCTGGAAGTGTAGCAGAGCGATATGTATGACTTCAAGGTGTTAACACCCGTCCTGGAGCCATACAAAGCACCGGAGCCATACAATGCACCTGGAGCCATAGAAAGCACCGTTGTCTACTGACTGTTCCTAGTTCTTCCATCTTTGCTTGCCATTTCTTCATAATTTTTGAAGTACTCCTAATAGACGTTCGACTGTCCCTTCTTGGTTTTCCATAAGTTTTCTTTCAAAAAGCTTTTTCCTTCCAATATGCTTCTTACAAACTTGATGTGCCTCAGTCGGTGACAAAAAAGTAAGAACCACTTGCCTGTTAACGGCGTGGGGGTTAAACGTGGCCAGCTGGCGCGGCTGCAAGGCCTCCACGGGTCGCGGCGACATCGACGACAAGGCGCACCTGGAGAACGCGGAGAAGAAGACGCAGGAAAACCGCGCCCTCGCTCTCAGAGCACAAGAAGAACGAAACGGCAACAAGCCGCGACCCTGAGCGGGCGGCCATCCCCAGGGTCAGTGAGAGTGGTAAAGTGGCAGGCCGGCCGCCCGCAAACGAGCGACGGCAGTCAGCGCCAGACCGCCGAGATGACAAAGACGCCGCATTGGCAGAAGGCGGCTCACGAAAAGACTGCAGCGTGGATGACCCGTGTGCAACCATCGAAATCGCGCTGAAAGAAGCAGAAACGCTCTTCAAGATGGCGGTACATGCGGAGATGGCAGCTGCCTGCCCCATGCTGTGCCCGGAGACATACCGGCGAATGGCAGCAGGGACGGTGCAAACGAAACCACGGCCGTATGCTACGGAAGCATCTCGGACAGAGCAACACAGACGAGCGCAGCGAAGAATTTGCTGACAAATCGCGCGTCGCAGACGAACAGAGGAGACGTTTGCGACTTAATTGAATTGTGTCTTCGTTCAACTTATTTTAAATACAATGGTGAATTCTATGAACAGGCCGACGGCCTTGCTATGGGCTCACCCATTTCGCCAGTTGCAGCTGACGTTTTTATGGAACATTTTGAGCAACAAGCGTTAAGTAGTGCTCCTTTGAAGCCTTATTGCTGGCTCCGCTATGTGGACGATACATTTGTTATATGGCCACACGGCGAAGAAGAACTTCATGCGTTCCACAATTTCTTAAATGGAATTCACCCCAAAATTAAATTCACCTTGGAGGTTGAGAGTGAGGTCGGTCTTCCGTTCCTAGATGTGTTGGTATACAAAAGATCTGGTAACACTCTAGGTCACAGAGTGTACAGAAAGCCGACTAACACAAACAGTTATTTAGATGGCATTTCGCACCCCCCCTCCCCCCCCCCCCCCCCCCAAGCCCAGAAGCCAGCAGTACTCGACACTCTGTCTTCACGTGCCTTCCGTATCAGCGATGACGAAAACTTAGAATCGGAGTTGAATTTTTTAAAGAGGACATTGAAGGCAAATGGGTATGATAGTTATTCAGTCGACAGGGCTTTCAGGCGGAATATTTATACCGCTAATAAGAATTAAGAGGAGCCGCCTTCTCAGTCCGTCAGGTTACCGTTAGTTTCTGGGGTCACTGACCGCATAAGCAGAATTTTAAAGAAAAATGGTATTCAGACATCTTTCTTTAGTCCTACGGAAAACGGATGCACCTGATTACCTCCACAATGCAGGCGTTTATCAAGTGTCATGTGGCTGCGGCAAAGTGTATATAGGCGAAACGGGAAGAACTGTTAAAGAACGCATTAAGGAACACGAAAGGCACATGCGGCTAAAACAAAGTGCAAAATCGGCAGTAGCGGAACATCACGAGAACTGTTGCTCTGACATCGATTTTAATAACGTACGTGTACTGGCTAAAGAAAAAACATTTATAGAAGAAAGGTCCGAGAAGCGGTTGAAATTTTTAAGAATGCACCTAATTTCAATAGAGAGGACGGCTATAGGCTTCCGGCATCGTGGCTCCCCGCCATCAAGGAAGTAAATACGCGGCCGCGATGTGTGAGCGGCATAAACAACGCGCTGCAAGTCACCTCGGCGGACAATAATATTTTGGATAAACATTCCTCCTCTCTTGGTCTGTCCGTTTCGAATCTAGCCACTGATGACGACCAACCAATAGCGGTAGCAGACATTTCAACCAATAACCCTTCTCCAGCATAAGTATGGAATAGTGCCTTTCTATCCAATGACGATGGAACGCCAATGGTATCCACAGAAGATGAGCTACCAAAGCCCCTTCTTCTGCATTAGCCTATGACTATGGCCCACCAATGGTAGCCATATGAATTTTAACTAATACTATCACTACTCCAGCACGAACTCCAGAAACCCCCCCCCCCTTTATAAGTGGACGCGACACTCGTCTCTTGACACCAGTAGTGGACACCAAAAGATCCTGAAGAAGATCCCAGCAGAGGGGTCGAAACGTCGAACATTTTAGAAGAATGACGACGTTGCCTAATAACCCAGAAGATTTTAACTTCAGTGACAACGGCCACGAAAGCCTGCAGACTTACATAAAGCCTGCAGACTTACAGAGAAGACTAGTCATCACTGAGCAAGGAAGTAATGACGAAAGAGGTCATCACAGAGAATAGATGCATAGCCGATCTCGACGATGTGGCACAAGTTTGCCCAAACCCAGAAGAACGAGGCATCTATCAACGCAGCTGGCTGGAGATGTGGAAGCAAAGGGAAAGAGAAGAAGAAGTTCAAAGAGAAGAAGCACAACGACGACGCCCACAATACGGCCGCCGCATCAGCTACCACCACCGCCGCTGACAGGAGAGCGGCTCGAGGGGCACGGACGTTACAAGGCAGCCGAACCAGTGAAGGCGAACGCCGTCGAAGCACCTCCAGGAAAAGTGTGCAAGAGACAGCAACCAAACGGTGGCAACACCAGCAGTTCCAGTCAGGGTTTTGGAGGTTTCCCCTCGGCCGTAAGGCGAAGGACGTAACTGTCCCCAACATCCTCCTCTACTCCCAATTGGGAAATCTAACATACCCCAACCCACAATCCCCAGAAGCCAAAAATAGATCCCCAATCCCAGATATCACTAGAGATACAAACTTATTTAAATAAAGAATATGTAGGATTCACCTCACCCATATGGCTGAATAGGGCACTGCATGCCTTCAAACACATTGCCCACCTCCCACAGAGGTGGGAATGAAATGACGTAAAAAAAAAAAAAAATATTCGAGGAGCAGTCTCAGGTCGCACGTGAAGGAAGCTACGAGGTACGTTACCAATATTTGTCATGCAAGTAGGACGCTGGTCTCTGGCAGAACACCCGACAACCCAAGATGTCATTAGATCGCCAGGGAAGCCTGAAGAGTTAGACCATACGTTGGTCACTTATTTCGCATGCTCATAATTAAAATTATTTTACTTAAAATTGTTATTGTTGTCTACTGACTGTTCCTTGTCCTGCCACCTTGTCTTGGCCCTTCGTTTCTTCATAATTTTAGTACCTGTAATAGCATATTCCTTCCAATATGCTTCTTACAAACTTACTGTGTCTCAGTAGTGTCAACAAAGTAAGAACCACTTAGCTGTTAATGGCGTGGGGTCAACAAGAAGTGTAGTCCACAATGCGCGAATATAAAGTAAGAACCACTTACCTGTCAAAAGCGTGGGGTCAACAAGAAGTGTAGCCCACGATGCGCGAAGATAAAGTAAGAACCAAGTGCCTGTCAAAGGCGTGGGGTCAACAAGAAGTGTAGCAAGCGCTGTGCGAATGTCAAGTAAGATCCACGTACCTGTCAAAGGTGTGGGGCCAACAAGAAATGTAGCCCACAATGCGCGATATAAAGTAAGAACCACGTGCCAGTCAAAGACGTGGGGTCAACAAGAAGTGAAGCCTGCGATGCGCAAATGTAAAGTAAGAACCATGTGCCTGTCAAAGGCGTGGGATCAACAAGAAGTGTAGACTGCGATGCATGAATGTAAAGTAAGAACCACGTGCCTGTCAAAGGCATGGGGGTCAACAAGAAGTGTAGCAAGCGCTGCGCGAATATCAAGTAAGAACCACGTACCTGTGAAAGGTGTGGGGTCAACAAGAAGTGTAGCCCGACATGCGCGAATATAAAGTAAAAATCACGTGCCAGTCAAAGACGTGGGGTCAACAAGAAGTGAAGCCTGCGATGCGCAAATATAAAGTAAGAACCACGTACCTGTCAAAAGCGTGGGGTGAACAAGAAATGTAGCTTGCAATGCACGATTGTAAAGTAAGAACCACCTACCTGCCAAAGGCGTGGGGCAACAAGAAGTGTAGCCCGCAACGCACGAATATAAAGTAAGAACCACCTACCTTTCAACGCCGTGGGGTCAACAAGACGTGTAGCCCGCGATGCGCGGATATACTGTAAGAATCACGTACCTGTCAAATGCTTGGTGTCAACTACAAATGTAGCCTGCGATGCGCGAATGTAAAGTAAGAACCACATGCCTGTCAAAGGCGTGTGGACAAAGAGAAGTTAAAATTGTTGGATGTAAGGTCCGCCAGTGATGCAGATCACAGTTTTTCCCAAGTTTTCAAACATGTTTCAGCACCTCTGTGCCACGTCTGTGGGTTTCTGTTTTATTTAATCTGTATTGTGAACAGTTTACTAAATAATTACCAAATTATGTGGATATTTAGTTTAAACAACAATTCGTTTCTTTTTGTTAACACCTTTACACTCGGTTTTCGAGGTTTTTCAGGACCACTTGTGTTTTATTTATTAGAGGTAGCTTGTCATCTGCAACCAAACGACGTTGATCAGAAATTTTGTTGGGCGTTGACCTACCATTTTATGTTCAAAACGTAATTTAGTTTGTCGCGATATTTCGCGCCTATATTCATTTTACCTACATTTTTCTGTGGCATGCTGAGAATAAAAGGGCTTGCCACACAAAAACTTAAATAAAAACGAATGTAGGCGCGAAATATCGCTCCTGGATGAGCACTTTCGCGATCGCATTCTGGCACGCGCCTCGACTGGCCGCCATACTCTCCGGATCTGAACACATGCGACTCCTTTTTGTGGGGCTGTATTAAAAACAAGGCTGACGACCTTGCCGCAGTGGTAACAACGGTTCCAGTCAGAGCACCAAAGTTAAGTGGTGTGGGGCCGGGCTAGCACTGGTCTGCCATGCGCTGTAGGGAAGCATGGCGCGCTCAGCCCTTCTGAGGCAAAACTGAGCGCTGCTTGACCGTCAGTCGGCGGTTCCAGTCTCGTAAACTGGCATTCGGCCAGTGATGTCTGTGGGCTGAGGATACCGTTGGGCATTCATGACGTGTTCGGTAGGAGTTTTTTTTTATGTTAAAGACAAGGTATACAGCAATAACCACAAAACCATTGCTGAGCTGAAAACAGCCATTCAGGAGGTCATCGACAGCATCGATATTGCCATACTTCAGCGGGTCACGCAGAATTTCGCAATTTATCTGCGCCACATCATCGCCAATGATGGCAGGCATATCGAGCACGACATAACCTAAATCCGAATACAGGGTGCGTCAAAAAAATGTATACTCACTTTGAACTGTCATAGACAATTCATTTCCCGTTCTACAAGGTTAAATATCTGTGAGACAGTAATTTTATGTTTCTTCAACAGGTGGCAGCAGCGGGCAAGGAAGTAACTGCAACATGGCAGACATGCGTTTGAGCTTTGAAGCGCGGAACCAGATAATTAAGTGGTACTAGAAATTCGAGAATGTAGCTGCGGTTCGAAGACAGTGGAGAAGTGAGTATGGTGCAGAACCACCTTCAAAGTTAACAATTACACGTCTACGAGACAAATTCGAAATTCATGGAACACTGTGTGATGTCCATAAAGGTCGATCAGGGCGACCTCGTACAGCTACAAGTGATGAATACACAACTGCGGTCTTGGAACTGTTCCAGCGTTCGCCTCAATAATCTTCAAGGCAAGCGGCACGTGAGAGTAATGTATGTGCTAGTAGTGTGCTACGCATTCTGAAGAAAGGCAATTTTCGTGAGTACATTCCAAGGCTGGTGCAACAGCTAAGTGACAACGATCCAGATCGAAGGTTAGAATTTTGTGAATGGGTTCAGGAGATGGTGAGACGTGAACCGGGATTTATGGGTAGCATAATTTGGTCGAATGAAGCCCAATTCAGAATCAATGGAACTGTCAATAGGCACAATTGTGTGTACTGGGCTGAAGATAATCCTCACATTACAGGTGAAAAGGCTGTGAATTTGCGTGGTGTAAATGTGTGGTGTGGTTTGTCTGCAAGGGGACTCATTGGGCCTTTCCGCTTTGAAGGTACTGCTACTGGAGCAACGTACCTAACAGTTCTTGTTGACTCCATATTCCCTACAATTCGTGCATTACACGGTGATGATGAGTTTTATTTCCAACAAGATGGCGCCCCGCTGCTCTGTCATAGGGACGTACGAGCACACCTGGATCACAACGTGCCAGGCCAGTGGATAGGACGCATGGGACCAATCGAATTTCCTGCACGCTCTCCAGACCTCACGCACTGGATTTCTTCTTATGGGGCACAGTAAAAGATGAGGTGTACAAACGTAAACCACGTAACCTGGACACACTTTGGAATGAGATTCAGGCGGTGTGCGCAGAAATCTCACTAGACACTTTGGTACGATGTACGGAATCAGTGGTGACTCGTACTCAGAAATGTATTGATGCTGAAGGCCACCAGTTTGAACATTAATCACATTTGCAAAGTACATTTATTTTTTTAATTGGATTTTAAGCTTTCCATTCCCAGAAATTTAACATTGTAGAACGGGAAATAAATTTTCTGTGAGGCTTCAAAGTGTGTATACATTTTTTTGACGCACCCTGTATCTGTAGTGACATTTACATGATGAATAAAGTGCGTGCACGTATATTAAATATTTGTGAAACATACTGGCGGAAAAAAATCGCAACAGCAAGAAGAAGTTTGTGCAATACAAATGAATGTTGGTAGGCGTGTTTCGACATCTGAAAGATTTCGCGTCAGTCGTATAAGAGGTGCGCTAGTGCCGCCACTATGGGGATGAAAATCAGGTTTGCTTTAAATACACGATTTAACGCTCGTGACCGTTAGTTACTTTTGAGATAAGACGTGAGAATTGATGGTAGTCAAGAATGCCTTTAGAGCGACTGAGATGCCACTATCAGTACCTCACCGAATTTGGACCAGTTCGTGTAATATGGCTACGAGAAGCTGGATGTTTCTTCAAGAATGCCTATATCAACACCTCACTGATTTAAACGAGGTTGCGTTATAGAGGTACGAGAGGCGGGATATTCCCTTTGCGGAAATGCAAAAGTCCTTGGCAGGAATGTAGCATGGTTGGTGGCAGAGGCGGTCACGAGAAAGTACAGTTACAACAAGACCAGGCTCCAGACGCCCACATGGCACTACAACAGGGAAGATCATCGTGTTCGGCGTGTGGCTCTGGCGCGTCATACTTCACCTGCAGCAGCAGTTTGAGCAACAGACGGCAACAGAGTGACACAACGGACTGTTACAAATTGGTTACTTCGAGAACAATTCGAGCCAGAAGCCTGTAGTGTGCATTCCACTGTCACCAAACCACCGCCATTTACGGTGACAAGCGAGAGATCACTGAAAGGCAGGGTGGGTGTCTATAGTGTTTTCTGATGAAAGCTGGCTCTGAAAGTTTCTTCGGGTTTGCTGCCGGATCCTAAAATCAACTTGACTCGACATTTCGGCGATCCAACTGGTCGCCATCTTCATCTTCAGGAAAATGCTGCTTCTGCTGATGAATCCCGCTGAGAACTGACGCCAGGTTGCAAATCGACGTCCTATATAGGCCACCGTTCAGTACACGGCGCATGCGCCGCCCATCACGGTTTCTGCCTTCCAAAACAGGGAGGTGGCGCCGCCCTTAGTGAAACACTGCTGGCAACGATATATCGCAATCAAGGCCGCACCGAAGAACGTTCAGTTTTGATGCGAGATAATACAGGATTCCACGTTTTGCTAAGAGGAAACCCATTGTCTGTGTTAATTAAATTATCAGCCAACCTAATTTCAATCGCCTCTTTATAGACACTGTTCCAAAAACCGGAAATGTTGGCAACCACAACAGTTTCCTCAAATTTCATTTTGTGTCCCTCATTTAGGCAGTGTTCTGCTACCGCCGATTTTTCCGGCTGTTGTAGCCTCGTATGACGGCGATGTTCCACACGCCTGTCATGCACTGTACGAATAGAACGGCCAACGTAAGCTTTCCCACATTGACACGGAATTTTGTACACCCCGGGTTTCCTAAGCCCCAAATCATCCTTCACAGAGCGGAGCAGGGCCCTAATCTTATAAGGTGGACGGAACACACCCTTAATGTTAAAATTTCTTAAAATTCGTCCAATCTTTAACGATAAGCCTCCAGCATAAGGAAGAAAGGCCAGAGATCTATGTTCCTCTTCGTACACCTCCGGAGATGGTCCAAACTCCATAGCCCGACGAATCTGCTTCTCGGTGTATCCATTTTCCTTAAAAATGCAGCAAACCCGAAGAGACTTTCATGACTTATTACGCCGGGAAAGCCTACGTAACCAAAGCTGGCTCTGTCTCGGTACCAGTGATGGTCGTGTGTTGGTTACAAGGAGGCCAGTGGAGGGCTTGCAACCAACCCGTCTGTGTTCTAGGCACACTGGACCTGCACCTGGAGTTAAGGTCTCGGATGCGACTTGGTATGACAGCAGGGTCACTGACGTGGTTATCCCAGACGCTCTGACTGCAAAGTTGTACGTCAGTCTGGTGATTCGACCTGTAGCGCTGCCATTCACGAACAGCACTCCACCGGGTGGTTTCGACAGGATAACGCTCGCCTACATACCACTGTTGTAACCCAACATGCTCGACATGTTGTCTTGGCCTGTTCCACCACCAGATCTGACTCGAAACGAGCACATTGCGACATCAACGGACGGCAACCCCAGTGTCATCCACAACCAGCGTCAACTGTGTCTGCACTGACTGACCAAATGCGTCGGGCATGGAATGCCATCCCACAAACTGACATCTGGTTCTTGTACAACACAATGGGTGCACGTGTGTATCCAACCGTCTGGCGGTTACATCACCATTGCACATTTGCAATATTTATCTCGCACTTATACTAACCTGTGGTTTGGCAATGTAAATCCCTTTAATATGCGACCCGGAGAAATGTATTCCTGAAATTTCATTACTCTACAGTAATTCTTTTCCGCTGCTTTGTTTTCCTTCAGTGTATATGTGATATGTGTGTATGCGAGCAGAGCCTTGAGTAAACGACTTCTCGTAAACCCCTTGATCTATCTCACCTAAATTTGGTACACATTTTAACTACTACTTGGAGGGAAATAGTGTGGGTGGGATGGGGGTGGGGTAAGAAGCAGCGACCTTCTGTTGGGGCGGGGTGGTAACGTGAGAGATGTTACGTTGGTGCCATTTGTTACGTTATATACAAAAAATTACATGTATATTTGATATTTATTTTTATTTTTTAATTTATCAGCATGAATTTTTCTTTTGTTAGTGCACGATTCTTTCTCTCAGGGACATTATCTTTTCTTTCAGGTTTACTTACGTTCATAAGTAAGTATGAAACGAGTTCTTGAAGGGCCGCTGTTGCTCATGTACCAACTTTAGATTTTGAGCGTGGTGAGTAAAATATAGTTGCCGTTAACCGAATTGAATGAAATTTTGTTAATTTCTATTTATTGATTGCAAAGCAAGGCTCGAGAGAATTTCGATTCTTGCCGTGGAGCGGCCAAGATAAAACTTACTGAACTCATGGAATCTGTATAATTTAAAAAATGAACTTTAACGTAAATTAATTATCTGTTGCAATTTAAAAATGTTCTTACAACGAATTCTCTCGCATTTACAGTTACTGTTATCACTGAAAAATAAATTAATACTTCCGGCGCGTAATAGCCGACCAGAGGCTGCATCGGAAGATGAGCTTCCTGCAGCGCAAATTACTGAAAAATGCTTATTAAAAATAATTAGCCACTGCGAGCATTTGAGGTGAGAACTATTACAAGGAAATTTATTTTCTGATAACAATAATAAGTTTATTTTAGAATAATACAGAATAACTTACACAAAATATGTGTAGCCGCTCAATGGCTGCCTTCCGTATCACGAAACAAAACAGTGTGTGTCTCATAAAATACGTCCTTCCTCCTCGGCCGTACAATCGCGTCTCTTTCGATCCTTTTTTATTTTCATAGACATTAAATAAAGATGCTACTCTTAAATTACCGTTGCATTTCAGTTGTTTCAAGAACATTAACTGTATCTTTTATACTAATTATATTCATAAAATACGTTAACTACGGTTTACAATCGATAAAAATGTCAATATTTATATGACGTACCGTCACAGAGAGAAGGGGGGATGAAGAGATGGACAGACAGAAAGGGGAAAGGTGGACAAAGTCACGGATATTGGAGAGAAGGAGATGGATAACGGGGAGGGGGAATGGACAGAGAAAGGGGAGAAGACAGACATAGAGGAGGAGGTGGACAGAGGAAGAAAAGAGGAGTAGTTGGACAAAGGGAGGGGAGGAAGATATGGATAGAAAGGAAGAAGGAGGAGATGAAGTAATATAACTGCAATAAGCAGATACCTGGGCAACACCAAGTACTCAGCTAGTGTGGAATAGAAGAATGTGTTATCAGCACATAGCAATTAAAAAATTGCACAGTCTGTAACTGACTGAAAATAAAAGAACTACACCTCACTTTAGATCAGTTTGTAAAGGAATAACGACTAACGACTGACAACAAATAAGAACATACACACCTTAAGGAAAAATACAGGAGTTTCGCGTCAGAATATAGACTGTCTAACGATTAATGAAAAGTAATGAAAGGTAACTGCACTAGCAAGCTCACATATACTGTGTGTCGGTCAGTCCGGAGTGGATATGTAACAACGACTTACGAACGCATAGTTCAAATAAAATGTCATTTTCTTGTGGCAACGGCGGTTTGTGCACGCCGCCTGTTATGTGATGATACCGCAACCACCGCTTTTGCATGCATCATCCGGGTCTGCATTCCCAGAACTCGAATCTGAGCTGTGGCTCGGAACTTTTTAGTTGACAATATGGAACAAATTTTTTCCATAAAGATTAGTAAAACGATTGTTCCTCACTTTGCGCCCTCCCCCTCCCCCCTCACTGAGCAACAGTTTGGAATTATTATTTTTCCTCATTTATATTTCAAACTATTACTTCAGTGGAGAATTAAAGAAACGTCCATAGCAGAACCACTATACTAGGCAAATTACACTCCTGGAAATGGAAAAAAGAACACATTGACACCGGTGTGTCAGACCCACCATACTTGCTCCGGACACTGCGAGAGGGCTGTACAAGCAATGATCACACGCACGGCACAGCGGACACACCAGGAACCGCGGTGTTGGCCGTCGAATGGCGCTAGCTGCGCAGCATTTGTGCACCGCCGCCGTCAGTGTCAGCCAGTTTGCCGTGGCATACGGAGCTCCATCGCAGTCTTTAACACTGGTAGCATGCCGCGACAGCGTGGACGTGAACCGTATGTGCAGTTGACGGACTTTGAGCGAGGGCGTATAGTGGGCATGCGGGAGGCCAGGTGGACGTACCGCCGAATTGCTCAACACGTGGGGCGTGAGGTCTCCACAGTACATCGATGTTGTCGCCAGTGGTCGGCGGAAGGTGCACGTGCCCGTCGACCTGGGACCGGACCGCAGCGACGCACGTATGCACGCCAAGACCGTAAGATCCTGCGCAGTGCCGTAGGGGACCGCACCGCCACTTCCCAGCAAATTAGGGATACTGTTGCTCCTGGGGTATCGGCGAGGACCATTCGCAACCGTCTCCATGAAGCTGGGCTACGGTCCCGCACACCGTTAGGCCGTCTTCCGCTCACGCCCCAACATCGTGCAGCCCGCCTCCAGTGGTGTCGCGACATGCGTGAATGGAGGGACGAATGGAGACGTGTCGTCTTCAGCGATGAGAGTCGCTTCTGCCTTGGTGCCAATGATGGTCGTATGCGTGTTTGGCGCCGTGCAGGTGAGCGCCACAATCAGGACTGCATACGACCGAGGCACACAGGGCCAACACCCGGCATCATGGTGTGGGGAGCAATCTCCTACACTGGCCGTACACCACTGGTGATCGTCGAGGGGACACTGAATAGTGCACGGTACATCCAAACCGTCATCGAACCCATCGTTCTACCATTCCTAGACCGGCAAAGGAACTTGCTGTTCCAACAGGACAATGCACGTCCGCATGTATCCCGTGCCACCCAACGTGCTCTAGAAGGTGTAAGTCAACTACCTTGGCCAGCAAGATCTCCGGATCTGTCCCCCATTGAGCATGTTTGGGACTGGATGAAGCGTCGTCTCACGCGGTCTGCACGTCCAGCACGAACGCTGGTCCAACTGAGGCGCCAGGTGGAAATGGCATGGCAAGCCGTTCCACAGGACTACATCCAGCATCTCTACGATCGTCTCCATGGGAGAATAGCAGCCTGCATTGCTGCGAAAGGTGGATATACACTGTACTGGTACCGACATTGTGCATGCTCTGTTGCCTGTGTCTATGTGCCTGTGGTTCTGTCAGTGTGATCATGTGATGTATCTGACCCCAGGAATGTGTCAATAAAGTTTCCCCTTCCTGGGACAATGAATTCACGGTGTTCTTATTTCAATTTCCAGGAGTGTATTTTATGTGCCCTCTACTAGATCTCTCAAGATCTACACCCTGCTTCGGAAGAGTGAAAGGGGGACAACTGTGTTCTGACAAGATATAGTTAGTATGATATAATTTGCTGATGGCAAAAATCGCAACATCAAAAATTAATTAATGTAATTGAAATGCCTGGGATAGCAGGACAGAGTGGATTAGGTTGTGGAAAGGGACCAAAATAAGTTGCTGTCAGTTGCACTCAACACACAAACTTTATTTATCAACACACAATATTACAACAAAGATGCAAAACACTCAAAACTTTAATCGACCTCCTTTGACTAACTTTAGATTGGGTGAAGGCCACACTCAAAATCCAAGAGACAAGGTCTAAGCAAGAAATAGAACAAAGTTCTTCTGGTGGTTTCACCCAAGAATATTTTCTAAATCTTTAATCTAAACAGGCTGAAGGCCTTAGCAATTTAATTTTAATGGAACTTTGCTGGAGGCCGCATATTAAGCAATAAGAAGAGTTTCAATCAAAATGTAGAAGGCCTTATCTTAAAAGATATCATGCAAAATTCGGCTGAAGGCCCCATATAAAAGAATAACAAACTCATGCCTTAAGGGCAAGACAAGAACATTAATTTAAGAGATATTGATACTCGGCTGAAGGCCACACATCAATCAAATAACTAAAACTCAAACAGCTAAATTACTATGTAACACACAAGGAACGGCGCTCAGAAATTTGCAAGGGTCGGCCTGGGATTGTAGCACTAACGCCCATTTAGGTGAGACAGGCAGGCTGTCCAACGACTTCTTAATCTGAAGGCAACCCAACCGACAGACAGCCGACCGACCAATCAACAAAATCAGTTCCGCTCCGCGCAACCAGCCAAACGACCACAAGATTTCAGGATAACGACACACAGAATATTGGCCCCCACAACGACCAACACCTCAGCTGTCGAACTACACGCCATGCTGGACAGCAACAACACGACGAGGAAAATACACTGCCGAAAATTGCGTCAACGACCAGGGCAGGTAACTGGAACGTCAACAGCCACAAGGCAGAAGATGCCGCTGGTCAACTTAAATAACAGAGAATAAATTAAGTTAAACTCGACAGGAAGACGGCTGGAATCTTAGCCGACTTAAATATACACACATTGTTGCTTACTGGAATGTCCCAAAAGCGACAACCAGGATCAATCGAAGAAATGTAAACAGTTGAGGCTCGATAGTAGGTTAAGTGAGGACTCAACTTTCATGTCCAAGATCGGTGGGCGACGAACTTCGTAGCACTCGCAAGCAGCACCTCACACTCCAACCACACGTGCACACTGCCAGTGGCCCCGGCCAGAGTACGTTCGATGGAGACTTTCTTGCTGCTCCATGTCAACCGACCGACTGGTCACATACTTTTTTTTTTTACTTTATTGTTATTTTAAAGCCTGTACAACAGGCAGGCTGTCAGCAGCATACTACGCTGCTCTTCAGCCATAGAATATACAAGCAGCAAAAACAGGAGAAGACACAGAAGTTACAGAACGGAGGGCAATAAAACAGGAGACACATAGAGACAAACACGGAGCCGTTCACACTCGTCGATAAACCACACTGCTAACGGATGAGACGACGCACAAACACTGAAGATGACGATGGTACTGGTGAACGAGGGAGTGTGACGGTGAACACTGAACACTAAACAAGACGGCACACACGAAACACTGATGGCGGTGATCTCCGGCGCGCGAATGTCCACTTAGCGTGTGCGAGTCCGGGGACCTGCCAAGAGGGGAACAGAGGTGAGGAGGGGGAGAGGGGAGAAAAAGGATGCCAATGGCGGAGGAGACGGAAGCAGGAGGAGAGGGACAGGGGAGGGGAGGCCTGGTGGAGGAGAGGGGAGAAAAGGAGAAGGGAGGGAAAAAGGGAGAGAAGGGAGGGAGGGTGCCCAGAGGAGCAAGCACAGGAGGAGGGCAGGAGGATCAAAGTTGGTAGGAGGGGTAGATGGAGGGGAGGAGGGCATCATCAGGGAGGGGGAGCTGGCGGAAGCCACTTTGGGAGAGGGTAAGGAGGGTGGAGAGATGGAGACCGGGTGGGACGTGCGAATACAGGCGCGGCAGTGGGCGGGGGTGGGAGAGGATCGGGGAGACGAGCGGGTGAGGAGGATCGAGTTTGTGGGAGGCGTACAGGATTCGTATCCTTTCAAGGAAAAGGAGGAGGTGGGGGAAGGGGATGAGATCATACAGGATCTGCGTGGGGGAGGGGAGACGGATGCGATAGGCGAGGTGGAGAGCATGACGTTCAAGGATTTGGAGGGATTTATAAAAGGTAGGGGGGGCAGAGATCCAAGCCAGATGGGCATAGCAAAGGATAGGGCGGATGAGGGATTTATAGGTGTGGAGGATGGTGGAGGGGTACAGACCCCACGTACGGCCGGAGAGGAGCTTGAGGAGACTGAGTTGGGAGCGTGCCTTGGCTTGGATTGTCCGGAGGTGGGGAGTCCAGGAGAGGCGACGGTCGAGGGTGACGCCAAGGTACTTAAGTGTGGGAGTGAGGGTGAGAGGACAGCCATAGATGGTGAGATAGAAATCAAGGAGGCGAAAGGAAGGGGTGGTTTTGCCTACAATGATCGCCTGGGTTTTGGAGGGATTGACCTTGAGCAACCACTGGTTGCACCAAGCGGTGAACCGGTCAAGATAGGATTGGAGAAGGTGTTGGGAGCGCTGTAGGGTGGGGGCAAGGGCAAGGAAGGCGGTGTCATCGGCAAACTGGAGAAGGTGGACGGGGGCTGACGGCGGCGG
Organism: Schistocerca americana; assembly: GCF_021461395.2. Lineage (NCBI taxonomy): Eukaryota > Metazoa > Arthropoda > Insecta > Orthoptera > Acrididae > Schistocerca > Schistocerca americana. The sequence goes on along the minus strand of NC_060125.1, from coordinate 97,798,259 downwards.
CATGTCTGCCGTGTAAAAAAGGTACATAAGGGGAGAGAGGATGGAGCCTTGGGACATATCGGCAGAGGGGAAAATGGTGTAGGAATCTGTGATGGTGACATATTAAGGACGGCGGGAGAGAAAGGAGCCGATCAGACGGACGTAGTTAATGGGAAGGGCGAAGGTTTGGAGCTTGAAGAGGAGACCGGAATGCCATACACGGTCATATGCACGTTCGAGGTCGAGGGAGAGGAAGATTGCGGAGCGATGGGAATTAAGCTGTTCAGAAAGGAGATGAGTGAGGTGAAGGAGAAGGTCGTCAGAAGAGAAGGACGGCCGAAAGCCACACTGGGTAACGGGAAGGAGGCGGTGCTGGCGGAGATGCTGGTGGATGCGTCGGGTGAGGATAGATTCCAGGACCTTACTGAAGACCGAGGTAAGGCTGATGGGACGGTAGGAGGAGACGGCGGACGGCGGTTTGCCAGGTTTAAGGAACATGAGGATACGGGAGGTTTTCCACAGCTCAGGGTAGTAACCAGTGGACAGGACTACATTGTAGAGCCTGGCCAGGGTGGAGAGGAAAGAGACAGGAGCTTCACGAAGGTGACGGTAGGTGACACGATCGTGACCAGGGGCGGTGTTGCGTTTCGTGCAGAGTGTATCAATGAGATCCTGTGTAGTGATAGGGGCATTGAGTTCCGTGTGTGTAATGTTGTCCAAGTACTGGAAACCAGGAGCGAGGGGAGGGACAGAGGTGTCAGTTCGATCGTGGATATCCGGGAAGAGGGAGTAATCGAACTGGGGATCATCGGGGATGGAAAATACATCGGAGAGGTAGGAGGCAAAGTGGTTGGCCTTACTAAGGGTGTCAGGGAAGGGGTGATCATCATGGAGAAGAGGATAGTAGGGGGAGGCTTTAGTTCCGGTAAGGCGACGGAAGGCTGACCACAACTTGGACGAATTGGTTGGTAGGGTAGCATTTAAACGGGTGCATGTCTGTCGCCAGTCCTGGCGTTTCTTAGCCACGAGCAAATTACGAATGTGTTGTTGGAGTTGCCGGTGGCGTCGTAGTGTGTCCGGGTCACGCGTGTGGAGGAAGGCACGGTAGAGACAGCGGGATTCACGGAGGAGGAGGACGGCCTGTGGGGGTAAGGTAGGACGGTGGGGGTGGATGGCGACAGTAGGGACGTGGGCCTCCACGGCCTCAGACAAGATCTGCTGGAGAAAGGAGGCAGCATGGGTGACATCATCGGGGTGGTGGTAGGTGAAAGGGTGGCTATCGACCTGGGTGGAGAGGGTATCCCGGTAGGCGTTCCAGTTGGCACGGGAATAGTCATGGACGTACTTAGGGGGAGGGTCATTACGAGGGTCGGGTCGGGTGCGACGTCCGTCTGAAATGGTGAGGAGGACAGGGAGATGGTCACTACCAATAGGCTCCAGGACATCCACCGTTATGCGACCAAGTAGGTTGGGGGAGGAGAGGATAACATCGGGAGTGGAGTTGGATTCGGGACGGGTGTGCTGGGGGATGGGGACGAAGTCGCCTTGAAGGGTGGAGAGGAACCGATGCCACCGCCGTAACTGGGCAGTGGAACGACTATGGATGTTGAGGTCGGTGGCGATCACATAGGAGGAGAAGGTACGGTCGACGTGGGAGAGGAAGTCGAAGGGAAGAGGAGCGTTGGGGCGGACATACATGGTGGCGCAGGTAACGGTAAGGCCGGGGAAGAAGAGACTAAGGATCAGGTGTTCAGTGGGGTCAGGAAGGAGAGGTTGGAGCCGAACGGGGATCTGGCGGCGGTGACCAATAGCAACTCCACCACGCGCAATTGGGAGGGGATTATCGGAGCGGTGGAGGAGATAGGGCGAAGTGTGGATGGTGTGGTGGGGTTGGAGGAACGTTTCATTAAGGAGGAAGGCATCCACGCGGTGGGTGGCAAGGGTGTGCAGGAAGAGGTTCTTGTTGGCGGGAAGGGAGCGGATGTTGTTGAAAAGGATACGTTGCTGTCGCGCCATGACAGGGATTTAAACGAGGATGTCAAGGCGGGAGAAGGTGAAATGGGCCTGGTTGTTGGAGTAGGTGGCGTACATCTTGAGTTGGAAGATGGAACGGGCGGTGAGGGAGATCTGCTGGAGGGTGTGGGGGCGCTGAAAGGGATGGACATTCTGGAGGACGATGGTGAGGAACCGGATGATGTCCTCAGCGGTGGGGGGGGAGGACGAAGGGAATTTCCAGGAGGGGTGGGGGCGTCCAGAGGACCCAGAGGACGGACAGGGACGGTGAGTTCAGGAGTGGTTGGAGGGGGTCGGGCTTTACACTTTTGGGAATAGGTGGGATGGGGAAGATTGCAGGTATTGCAGAAAGGAGGGGATTGGAGGTTAGGGCACTGCCTGAGGAAGTGCGCTTGCCTACAATGCGGGCAGGTGGGGGCCTCGCGGCACTCAGCAGTGGGGTGTGCGTTACAGCGCAGACACCTCTGGCAGCGCAGGGATTGAGGAGGGGAACTGGAGGGGTCGACCCTGTAACGCTGGTTGAAGAGGAGGGCACCCTCCTTCAGGAGACGGTCAATGGAGGGGGCGTCCTCAGAGAAGACCCGCATAAGGCGGGTGGGGCCGGCCGAGTTGAAAATGCGGCAGACTGCCCGCACCTCCAGCATGGGATGCACCTTGAGCTCCGCCAACACCTCCTCCTCCATGATCGACGGACTGAGGCGAGTGATCACGGCGGTGAGGGTTGGCGGGCGACGCGGGGGTTGGGGTTGGTGGGTAGGAGTGGGGAAGGAGCAGGGGTGAGGGAGGTGTTGGGGCCAAAACGGGTGATGGGGAGGTGGGAGAGGATGTCAGTATGGAGGGTTGGGCTGGAGGAGGAGATGAGAACGGAATCCCGTGTGGGAGTGAGGAGAGAGATAGGTGCACCAGGGAAGTGTTGGCGGAGGAGGAGGGAGAGATTCGGGGCCTTGAGAAGAGAAGGATCGGGACGGGAGAGCAGGTATTTGTATAAAGAGGGGGGGGGGGAGGAGGAGGAGGAGGAGGCGGAGGGAGCAGGGCCAGGTGGGGAGACATCCATGGCACCCTGGGGGGGGGGAAGGAGGACGGGGCGGGGCCTTTTTGGGAGCAGAGGAGGTGGTGGTGCGACTAGGGCGTTTTACGGTGGCAGAAGGGCGGGTGGTGATATGAGGGACGGGACCTACAGGGAGGTGGCGGGAAGGGACAGGTCCCGGCGTGGACGCAGCAGGCGGCGCTGGAGATGGTGACGGTGACGGTGAAGGCGATGGCGACGATGACGATGACGGTGGCGGTGGTGGCGGTGATGGCTAAGGCGACGGGGAGAGCTGGGCATGGACAGTGGCCCGACGGGCCACCACCCTAGCCAGAGCTGCAGTGACAGGATGGGGGAGTGGGGGGAAAGGATCAGATCGAGAGGAGCGGGAGGAAGAAGCTGGAGAGGGGGCGACAAAGAGCGATGGCGAAGGGAGAGTGAGAAGAGGTGGGCTGTAAGGAGGGGGGTGGGACTGGGCACACCACGTTATAGTGGTGGAGGCGGCGGAAGGAGAAGTGTAAACTATGGCGGTGGTGGTAGCGGTGGCGGTGGTGGTGGGGGTGGACATGACGTCAGGGAGAAACAATAACGCACAGAACGAAAAGGAAAGGACACAAACAGGGGACAGACGAAGAAAAAGACGGGGGAAGACGAGGACGGCCGAAGACCAGGGTCGGACGGCGACGGCGGCGAACAGACGGACGGACGGACAGCAGGCAGCAGCGGTAGCGGCGGAGAGGGACAGCGAGCAGGCGGACGGACGGACGAACGAACGAACGAACGAACGAACAGCTACAGCAGTAAGCGGCGGGCAGACGGGCAGACAGACAGACAGACAGACAGACGGACACAATCTTCGAAAGCGGAGATTCCAACCTGAGAATAGCCCAGGCTTTGCAATCTGGCGCCTTCGAATGAGGGGATCCAACCCTCTGATGACCCTGGTCACACACCGCCCAGCAGGAAACTATATCAGACACACCAAAGATAGTACAGCAGTACTAGTATCGATACACGCTGCCGCTACCGCTCAGAGGACAGCAACATAACCGCAGGAGAAATAAAACCGCAGGACTGCAACCAAGGCTTAACCTAAGAGAAGCGTGTCTCGAGCCAGCCACAGCTCAGTAGTGTAATGAAATTTAGGGAATACATTTCTCCAGGTAACATACAAAAGTGATGACGTTATCAGATCACGGGTCAATGTAAGAGCGAGATAAGCCATTGCAAACGCGAGATGCTAGTACATTAATAACCTGTATACGCTCTAGAATGTTGAATGCAAGCGTGCAAAAGTGCATACATTGTGTTGTACAGGTGCCGGATGTCAGTGCATGGGATGGAGTTCCGTGCCTGATACACTTCGTCAATACAGGGACAGTTAATGCTGTTTGTGGATGACGCTGGAGTTGTCGTCCAATGATGTACCTTATGTACTTGATTAGAGACAGATCTGGTGTTCAAGCAGGTCAAGTTAATATGTCAACACACTGTAGAGCAGGCTCGTCCAAACTGTGCCCCTGGGGCGCTGGCGCCCGCGGCCAGCGCCCCGGGGGAATTCGTATGTTGTCGCAGTGGCCGAGCCGTGACGCTTAGCTGGCCGTGCGGACCGCCAGAACGCCAGCCGATAGATATATTTGTTGGCCCAATTTCCCTTCGGGCAGAGGACGTCTCACAAGTGCTTCAACTAGAGCTGGTTGACCTGCAGTGCCATATCCGCCTGAAGGACCGCTTTCCTATGTGTAAAACTTTGAATGCCTTTTACAGCTGTCTTCCACGAGAGAAATATCCTGTTTTGCACAGGCACGGGGCCAAAGTTCTCTCACTGTTTGGTTCCACGTATATTTGTGAACACTTTTTCTCTCTTTTAAAGCTTGCTAAAACTAAGAACCGTTAATTCCTTGGCGATAAAAATTTGAACAATTCATTGAGGTTAGCAGCCTCATGGAATATTGTACCGAGCCTAGACAAAATCGTTTCCTCGAAAAGGAAAAACGTGTAAAATATTAATTGTCTTCTTTAACAATGTTGACTGTAAGAATTAAACAGCTTTATAACCTTAATTCTATTTTAATAAGTTTTCAAACTTGGTCAGTTAAAATTATTACGTACGAAACAGCAAACTAAGGATCCGATTTCTAAACTCTGAAAAGGGATACAAAAAATTGTAGCACGAAGTATAACGAAAAATACTTACCTGTAACTACTAACAGTAAGAATGAGACTCTACATCCCTTACATAAAATTATTTCTAAAATAGAATATTTTGTTTACATTGTATCTGACCGCGGGACAGTCCAGCGCAGAGCAGTGCTGTGCGGTCTCACTCGCTCTGCACCTCTCTCTCTCTCTCTCTCTCTCTCTCTCTCGCTGCTACGGCGACACTAGCGACACACGGTCGCGGACGGGGCGCTGAACTCGGGAGCGGCCGCCGGGCGCAATTCTTGGATGAGCCTGCTGTAGGGTCTGTTGAGTTACATCAGCAGTGTGTGCATGAGCGTAATCCTATTGAAACCACCCCCTGGAATGCTCTTCCTGAATGGCAGAACAGCAGGTTGAATCACCAGACTGACGTACAAATTTGCAGTCAGGGTGCACTAGATAACCACGAGAGTGCTCCAACAGTCATACGAAATCACACACCAGACCATAACTTTAGGTGCAGGTCCAGTGTGTCTAGCAGACGGACTGGTTGCCTCCTTGTAACCAACACGCAGCCATCACTGGTACCGAGGCGGAACCAGGTTTCATCAGACAACACAACAGACCTCCTACCTTCCCTGCAATGAACTCTCGCTTGACATCACTGAAGTCACAAATGACAGTAGTTTGGGGTAAGTGGAATGCACGCTACAGCGCGTCTGGCTCCGAGCTGTCCCTGAGGTAACCACAGTTCGTTGTGTCACTGTCGTGCCGTCTGCTTCTAAAATTGCTGCTGATGATGCAGAACGTCGCGCCAGAGCCATACGCCGAGCACGACGGTCCTCCCTATTTGTAGCGCCACGTGGCCGTTCAGAGCTTGGTCTTCCTGCGACTGTACATTCCCGTGAGCACCTCTTCCAGCAATCGTGCTACGTTCCTGCAAAATTTTTCGGCAATATCGCTTGAAAGATGGCTGCACTGAGTCACAGCGCCAGAGATTGCGCCAAAGATTATTATTTCGCCGCCTCCACTGAGCGCAGCGGTAGTTCAGAGGATGTCGAGAGCAGTCGTTGATCTGTTGGGCGAGAGAGTAGACCATCTGAGTGTTGACTGAAATGTTGTACTGTTCAGTTGGTGTAGTGTATAGATGGAAGAAGATGCAATTGTCAGAATATATTTGAGAAAGGAGATGGGCTTTTGATTTATGATGCTGGTGTAAAGGAATAGTTTCGTCAATATACAGGATGTTACAAAAAGGTACGGCCAAACTTTCAGGAAACATTCCTCACATACAAATAAGAAAAGATGTTATGTGGACATGTGTCCGGAAACGCTTAATTTCCATGTTAGAGCTCATTTTAGTTTCGTCAGTATGTACTGTACTTCCTCGATTCACCGCCAGTTGGCCCGATTGAAGGAAGGTAATGTTGACTTCGGTGCTTGTGTTGACATGCGACTCATTGCTCTACAGTACTAGCATCAAGCACATCAGTACGTAGCATCAACAGGTTAGTGTTCATCACGAACGTGGTTTTGCGGTCAGTGCGATGTTTACAAATGCGAAGTTGGCAGATGCCCATTTGATGTATGGATTAGCACGGGGCAATAGCCGTGGCGCGGTACGTTTGTATCGAGACAGATTTCCAGAACGAAGGTGTCCCGACAGGAAGACGTTCGAAGCAATTGATCGGCGTCTTAGGGAGCACGGAACATTCCAGCCTATGACTCGCGACTGGGAAGACCTAGAACGACGAGGACACCTGCAATGGACCAGGCAATTCTTCGTGCAGTTTACGATAACCCTAATGTCAGCGTCAGAGAAGTTGCTGCTGTACAAGGTAACGTTGACGACGTCACTGTATGGAGAGTGCTACGGGAGAACCAGTTGTTTCCGTACCATGTACAGCGTGTGCAGGAACTATCAGCAGCTGATTGGCCTCCACGAGTACACTACTGTGAATGGTTCATCTAACAATGTGTCTATCCTCATTTCAGTGCAAATGTTCTCTTTACGGATGAGGCTTCATTCCAACACGATGAAATTGTAAATTTTCACAATCAACATGTGTGAGCTGACGAGAATTCGCACGCAATTGTGCAATCACGTCATCAACACAGATTTTGTGTGAACGTTTGGACAGGCATTGTTGGTGATGTCTCGATTGGGCCCCATGTTCTTCCACCTACGCTCAATGGAGCACGTTATCATGATTTCATACGGGATACTCTACCTGTGCTGCTAGAACATGTGCCTTTACAAGTACGACACAACATGTGGTTCATGCACGATGGAGCTCCTGCACATTTCAGTCGAAGTGTTCGTACGCTTCTCAACAACAGATTCGGTGACCGATGGATTGGTAGAGACGGACCAATTCCATGGCCTCCACGCTCTGCTGACCTCAACCCTCTTGACTTTCATTTATGGGGGCATTTGAAAGCTCTTGTCTACGCAACCCCGGTACCAAATGTAGAGACTATTCGTGCTCGTATTGTGGACGGCTGTGATACAATACGCCATTCTCCAGGGCTGCATCAGCACATCAGGGATCCATGCGACGGAGGGTGGATGCATGTATCCTCGCTAACGGAGGACATTTTGAACATTTCCTGTAACAACGTGTTTGGAGTCACGCTGGTACGTTCTGTTGCTGTGTGTTTCGATTCCATGATTAATGTGATTTGAAGAGAAGTAATAAAATGAGCTCTAACATGGAAAGTAAGCGTTTACGGACACATGTCCACATAACATATTTTCATTCTTTGTGTGTGAGGAATGTTTCCTGAAAATTTGGCCGTACCTTTTTGTAACACCCTGTATAATGAGGTAAAAAGCTATTACAGTTTTCTTTAATAGCAATCGCTCTTGCTCACAGGTACAGTCAACAAAGCATCTGGGTCGTGTTCATTTATTAGACTTGTAATTCTGGTTTCTATGTGCAATTATAGTATTTCTGGTTTTTCAATTAGTTCACTGTAAATGGTGTTTAAAATATTTTGTCGCATTGAGAAAGAACCGTGGCAGATACATGCACGTTGAGTCACACTACCACACACAGAACAGTTACACTTGCGCTTCGTTGTTTCGTAGCTTTTATAGTTGCAGGGGACTTAATTAATCAATTGTGTTAATGGAAATTCGTTGTCATTCTTTATTTTTATTTTATGCAGTCAGATTGAGTACTAATACTAGTCAGGGCTAACCGCTTACGAGACTTCGTAACCGGTCACACAGCTAGTAAAATTATTGCATTTATTCATTAATGTTAGTCTTTTGTTTTTAATTAAGCGCCCATGCACGCTGAACGAACATCCAGCTTTTAGTAGCCCTATTACACGACCTCGTTTAAACTAAGTGAGTGTAGATACAGGCCTTAAAGGCATTCTTGACTAACATCGACTCACCACGTCCAATCTCAAACTAACGCTCAAGAGTGTTACAACGTGTATTTAAAGCAAACCTGATTTCCGTGCTCACAGTGGCTCTGCTAGCGCAACTCTTATGCAACTGGCGCGAAATTTGAATAGACACCATCCTTCAATTGTAGAAAGACGTCTGCCTACTTTCGTTTATGTCCGTTTTGGTGTTGCTATTTTTTCCCCAGTTTGTATTAGGGCGCTGTGCAGGAGGACGTATCCATCATGCAAAATGCCGGAATTTTTAGAAGCAGGACGGAGCGGCGCCCAGTTTGGGAGGAGAGAAGGCGGCGACGGCGGCTGATGAACTGCGGGGCTGACCGCGACCCGGCAGGCGACTGCGTCATGCATAATGCAGGCGCGGCCCGCAGCGGGGAGCGGCAATTAGCCGGCCTGCCCTTCAGGTCTCTCAGTGGCTGCAGCCGCCGACCGCGGGTCCAGACCTCCAGCGCTCTCTGCCCAGTCACCATCCGGCTGCCACCCGAACCTCTTCCACAGCCGCGGCCGAGGTCGCTAGCGCCGGGCTACATCTATACCTACAATTATACGCCGCGAGCCACCCAACGGTGTGTGACGGAGGGCACTTTACGTCCCACTGTCATTACCTCCATTTCCTGTTCCACTCGCGTATGCTTCGCGGGAAGAACGACTGCCGGAAAGCCTCCGTGCGCGCTCGAATCTCTCTAATTTTACATTCGTGATCTCCTCGGGAGGAATAAGTAAGGGGAAACAATGTATTCGATACCTCATCCAGAAAGGCACCCTCTCGAAACCTGGACAGCAAGCTACACCGCGATGCAGAGCGCCTCTCTTGCAGAGTCTGCCACTTGAGTTTGCTATACATCTCTGTAACGCTATGACGCTTACCAAATAACTTTGTGACGAAACACGCCGCTCCTCTTTGGATCTTCTCTGTCTCCTCTGTCAACCCGACCTGGTACGGATCCCACAGTGGTGAGCAATACTCAAGTATAGGTCGAACGAGTGTTTTGTAAGCCACCTCCTTTGTTGATGGACAACATTTTCTAAGGACTCTCCCAATGAATCTCAACCTGACACCCACCGTACCAACAATTAATTTTATATGATCATTCCACTTCAAATCGTTCCGCACGCATACTCCCAGATATTTTACGGAAGTAACTGCTACCAGTGTTTGTTCCGTTATCATATAATCATACAATAAAGGATCCTTCTTTCTATGTATTCGAAATACATTACATTTGTCTATGTTAAGGGTCAGTTGCCACTCCTTGCACCAAGTGCCTATCCGCTGCAGATCTTCCTGCATTTCGCTGCAATTTCCTAATGCTGCAACTTCTCTGTATACCACAGCATCATCCGCGAAAAGCCGCATGGAACTTCCGATACTATCTACTAGGTCATTTCTATATATATTGTGAAAAGCAATGGTCCCATAACACTCCCCCGTGGTACGCCAGAGGTTACTTTAACGTCTGTAGACGTCTCTCCATTGATAACAACATGCTGTGTTCTGTTTGCTAAAAACTCTTCGATCCAGCCACATAGCTGATCTGATATTCCGTAGGTTCTTACTTTGTTCATCAGGCGACAGTGTGGAACTGTACCGAACGCCTTCCGGAAGTCAAGGAAAATGGCATCTACCTGGGAGCATGTCTCATGAACAGAAAAAGCGAGTTGGGTTTCACACGATCGCTGTTTCCGGAATCCATGTTGATTCTTACAGAGTAGATTCTGAGTTTCCAGAAATGACTTGATACGCGAGCAAAAAACGTGTTCTAAAATTCTACAACAGATCGATGTCATAGATATAGGCCTACAGTTTTGCGCATCTCTCGACGACCCTTCTTCAAAACTGGGACTAGTGGTGGCGATCTCAGAAGTATAGGTTGGAAACTGGTTAGCGGGAGAAATTTTCGGTGTCAAGGGCAGGAGATCTATTAACGTTCCACTCGTCACAAAAAGCCTCTCTCCAATACGCTCAGTTGTCGTTGTGGTCTTCGGTCCGAAGACTGGTCTGATGCAGCTCACCACGCTAGCCTATTCCGTACGAGTCCCTTTGTCGCTGAATGACATACGTCCACTTGATCATGCTTACTACAGTCTCGACTTGGTCTCCCTCTATAATTTTTACACCCCCCAAAACGTCACTCCATCATCAAAATACGATTCCTTGATGCTTCATGATGTGTCCTCTCAGCCTGTGACAGTACGAGTCACAACGTTCCGCAACACGTAATAAATAGTTACGTATCCAGCCAAAGATTTCTTTGATGTTGAAATGGTGTAAAGAATGCACTTTTTGGCAGCTGACGTATGTGACGTCACGTAAGGGGTGCAGGAAGGGGCTCCCAGGGCAAGAAGAAAGGACTGTGTGTGTTGGGTGCCCACGAGGGCATCATCTCTTGAGTTTTACCACAAAGTATGAGTTCAACAAATGTATACAGTGCAAGTGGAACTTCTACCAATACCACCACTTGCAAAGAAGGTTAGAAATCAGATTAATAATGTTGCTCACGCAGCATATGTTCGCTTTATCGGGCAACAACAAAGTTATTGACTGTGGATGGTATCGTCAGAATGGAAATAATGAAGTCACTGTAAAAAAGTCATTAATTTTGGCACTTATCTTGAATGGATTCCCACGTAGATTTCATCGAAGTTGTTATGGCTCATCTTGTTGATTCTAGGGTGATTCCACTTTGGCTGCTAGAAGGTCCAGATCTGTATTTTAGCAATATTTGAAGACCTAACAAATGCGTTTTTCGGGAAATCCTTAATGATCAGACAATCCCAGATCAGAACAGTGGTATGCTAGAAATTATTTTTGACTTGGTGTTCACGATCCACATTCTTACTAAACTTCTTGTAAATTCACATATACTTCTTCTTAATTGTCACATCATCAAGAAAACAGTTTTGTCTCAATCTTCATATATTTAATTTCCACTTTAACCAAACACAAGACTTGACCGTTCTTTTACAAAGCGAAATAACAACTTAACTTCTGCAAAGTGAAACAAAGACTGCTCTGTGCGCATTCGCTCCAAAACGGTTACAAGTAAGTCAAAGATTATGACAGTCTCACAGAAATGAATACACACAAGAACCAGTTCACTGTAATATATCGATACATCGGAGTACCTATACATTAATAAAACCACATGTGAATATTGTCACAAAAATATGTCTGTTACTTCGCAGAAAAGTAGTACGATATTACTGGTATCGAGATCTGGGGTTGAAGTGCCGTAATGGTCACGTAAATAAAGAACCATTACAAACTACACTCTATGGGTAAAAAATAACACAGACATACCACGAAGGAATTATCGAGTGGGATGGAAATCGGTAGGTGTGATCTACATGTACAGAAAATAAATGCTTACAGTTTCAGAAAAGTTGGATGACTTATCCAAGAGAAAGAGTTTCGAAAATTGTGCAAGTAAATAACGCATCGGTTCAGCTCTGGCCCTTGTACAAGTAGTTATTCGGCTCGGCAGTGATGGAGTTGATGGATGTCCTCCTGAGGGATGTCGTTCAATATCACATCCAATTCACGAGTTAGATCGTCGAAATCCCAAGTTGGTTGCAGGGCCCAGCCCATAATACTCCAAACGTTCTTAAATTGGGAGAGATCCTGCGTCCTTGCTGGCCAAGGTGGAATTTGACTAGCACGAAGACAAGCAGTAGAAACTTTCTCCGTCTTCTGGCGTTATCTTGCTGACATGTAAGCTGTGTAAGGGCGCTGATAATCTCGGCGTTGAGCGCCCGTAAGCTAAAAACACACACACACACACACACACACACACACATACACACGGGAAGGAGTAGAAGAAAGAGTTACCGGACAATGTAGGCTTGGTAGTAGGAACGAGATAGGAGAAGGAAAAATTGGGTTGTGCTATAAATTTCAGCTAGTAGTAGTGAATACTCCGTGCAAGAAACACAATAGAAGCACGTATACTGTACTTGGAAAAGGCCAGAGATACTGAAAGATTTAAGTTAGATTACATCATGGTCAGGAAGAGTGTCCGAAATCAGATACTGGATTGAAAGGCGTACCCAGGAGCAGATATACAGATATAGACACAGATCACAATTTAATAGTGATGAAGAGTAGGCTCAAGTTTAAGAGACTAGTCAGGAAGTAGTGGGATACAGAACTAGCAAGAAATGAAGAGACACATTCGAAGTTTTCTGAGGCTTAGAAATGCGATAATGAATAGTTCAGTTGAAAAAGAATGGACGTCTTTAGAAAGCGCAGTTACAGAAGTTGGGCCGCACGGAGTGGTCGCGAGGTTTGAGGCGCCATGTCACGGTCTGCGCGGCCCCTCCCGTCAGAGGTTCGAGCCCTCCCTCGGGCGTGGGTGTGTGTGTGTTGTTCTTATCTTAAGTTAGTTTATGTAGTATGTAAGACTAGGGACTGATAACCTCAGCAGTTTGGTCCCTTAGGGATTCACACACGTTTTATACGAGCTGGAAAGAAAAATGTAGATACAAGGAAACTGCGAAGACAACATGGGTAACGGAAGCAGTCCTTCAGTTGATCGATGAAAAAAATCAAGTACAAAAATGTTCAGGGGAATGGAGGAATACAGAAATAAAAGTCACATGGGAATGAAATAAATGGGAAGGGCAGGGAAGTTAAGGCGAAATGGCTGCATGAAAAAATGTAAAGAAATCGCAAAAGAAATGATCGTCTGAAGGACTGACTCAGCATACAGGAAAATCAAAACAACATTCGGTGAAATTACAGGCAAGGGTGATAACATGAAGAGTACAATGGAAACTGCACTGTTAAATGCAGCGGTGAGAGCGGCAGATGGAATGAGTATACTGAATGCCTGTGTGTGGGGGAGGACTTGTCTGACGACATGGCAGAAGAAGAATCAGCAGTCGATAAGGAGGAGACAGCGAATCGAGTATTACAGTCAGAATTTAAAATAAAACTTTGGAGGACTTAAAATCAAATAAGGCAAAAGGGGTAGAGAACATACCACAGAAGAATGGAAAATACAGTTGAGAATGTGTTAGATGATCAGTTTGGCTTTAGGTAAGGTAAAGGCACCAAAGAGACAATTCTTACGTTGCGGTTGATAATGCAAGCAATGTAGAAACACAAGCAATGTGTAGAAATACAAGCAATAAATGGCTGTACTAGTAAACTTCTATGTTATTTGATACAAAGACAGCTGAGTAAAACTGAAAGTACAACAGTACATTGTTTTGGAAGGGTATTCAACCGGTTTGTATGTAAAATGTCGTGGAAACCTTCATAACATGTTTTAAGGGATTAATTCTAGGGATAAGTGTATTATTATGAAAACAGGATGTTGATAAATTTCGAAGGCAATTATCTGCTGAGTTGAAAGGAAAGTTAAATGGGCGATTTCTTCACAAGATAGTATTAGCTTTAATGTACGTAGTTAGACCAAGTAGAGAATTGATAAAACTTTAGTTGATTTCTGGTGTCGAACAAATTCCATCGCATGGAAGACTTGTTTTCTAGTGGGAACATGGACAGGGTTTTAAAATGTCGAACTAAATCATATGATCTGCCTAAGCTATAAATCAGTTTTCGCTTGCTGATCTGTTTGTGAATGTGTCGATTCCACAGGGTAGGGCGTTCAATGCCTGATCTACGGGGATTCAGGAAGTCGGTCGTTGGTAACCACACCACAGTCGTACTTCGGCAGCTGTCGTCTTTCAGCACTGACGGGGGCTGCAGATTGACGCATGTTTCGGCACAGTACGTGGCCAAGGGGGTCACGAAATTCCGCAGAGGCTGCGAAAGCTTTACACTTCGTCACCAGAATATGGATCATGTTCTGTATTTGTGATAGGTGAAGTGCTAAGAGGCGGTCAAAAAAAAAAAAAAAAAAAAAAAAAAAAAAAAAATGCTATTAAATAAACACAAAAGCGCTTAACACTTTTGAATAGATACGGCTGACTCGAAAGTTATTTTAAATTTATATATTTATTTGGGCATTCAATTAACATGAGATAATTTATATAATTCTCTAGGGTGAATACGCTGTTTCATTAACATCACAAAGATACTTACACTATTGTTCTGACATGTATGTTATGAATGTATTTATTATGTTATGTAAATTGAAACGTCCCCTTAAAAAAATTATAAATGACTGTGCGAGTAAACTTCTACGTTATCTGATACAAAGACAGCTGAGTAAAACTGAACGTACTCAGACAGTTCTCTCTTTACTTATTCTGATCATCACTAAACTGACACATTTTTAGCGCAACGCAAAATGATTCAAATGGCTCTGAGCACTAGAACTTATTAGAACTAATGAAACCTAACTAACCTAAGGACATCACACACATCCATGCCCGAGGCAGGATTCGAAACTGCGACCGTAGCGGTCGCTCGGCTCCAGACTGTAGCGCCTAGAACTGCACGGCCACTCCGGCCGGCTAGCGCAACGCAATCTGACTCAATAAACCCTACAGAAGAATGGCCCTGACTAATAATAACCTATACCTTTCATGAATCACTTACCTCACAAAAATCTTCGTTACTCGAACTACTGCAACACAGCGAGTGCCAATACTGCCAGCTAAATAAAGGATTCAAACTACTGAAGGCACTAACTACTGATAGGCATAGTTAGAAAATGAAAGATTTTCGTGGAGAACAAACAATCTATTTACCTTAACAGTGTTGAAAAGTCATTATATATATATATATATATATATATATATATATATATATATATATATATATATATATATATATATATATATATATAGTTCATGACATCCAGTCTTACAAATTTCCTTTTTCTGAAGGACACACGTCCAGATCGTCCGCTCTCAAAACTCTGGCATCTCTCTCCCCACATCCACCACTGCTGGCGGCTCACCTCCAACTGCGCAACGCTACGCGCTGTTCACATCCAGCTGCCCGACACTACAATAGCAAATATTCCAACAATGCAAACCAGCTACGGACTGCACACAGCACAGTCAGCGATTTTCATACAGAGCACTACGTGGCGTTGCCAACATAAAAACCTAAACAGCCCACTTACAAAGTCTGTCAAATTTGGTGCGACTTAGTGTGCCAAGTTAGCGAGCTGATGTGCCACATTAAGCGCAGATGTGTAACGTTACACATGTGTAGGCAAGTGAAATTGTTGCACGACTGAGGGGTAGTGGGCCCGGGACTCAAGGCGCGGTGCGTCAGCTCTGGCTAGGTGACCGGCCCGGGCTAGTGCAGGTACAAAGAAGAACAACGTCTCTGGGAATGGGTAAACCTCAAAGCTGGGAATTTGGATGGCTGTTGCTCGCTTGGTCTTTGTGTAGGAGATGCTTTAAGAATGGTGGAGTGTCAGATAAGCTGAAAGATGGCTTCTTACAGTTTTTTGACAATCTGTAATAATTTACTGTCAACTATTATAGCAAATCTGATTACATTTGTGATCTCAGAAAAATGAGGCAGATCCAGTGACACAACGATATTTTCAGTATCTACAGAACTTAATATTTCACAGTGGTTAAACATTTTCACAATGAACTTCTGAATCAACAACTTTTGAATACTTAATGCGATTCAAGTAAATGATATGTCAGATGGCAGCACTGCGTGAGAGTATAATCCCAGATAGTCAAAAAAATGGTTCAAATGGCTCTGAGCACTGTGGGATTTAATGTCTACGGTCATCAGTCCCCTAGAACTTAGAACTACTTAAACCTAACTAACCTAAGGACACCACACAACACCCAGTCATCACGAGGCAGAGAAAATCCCTGACCCCGCCGGGAATCGAAGCCATGAACCCGGGCGCGGGGAGCGAGAACGCTACCGCACGATCACGACCTGCGGACCAGAAAGTCATCTGTATCTATTTTATTTATTGACTTATGATGACTTTTAAATCTTTTCTGTTCCACAGATGTTTGTCAGACCATCATATTCTTCACTGTTACACAGCATATGAATGCAGCATGAATACCTCATATCTTGACATCCTTGTGTAGGTACGTAATGAACAGTTTAATGTTTTGCCAGGGACTTCATTTAAATGTTGACTGCAAGTACTATTAAAACTATGATATGAAACTTCCTGGCAGATTAAAACTTTGTGCTGGGCCCAGACTCGAACTCGGGACCTTTTTGTTTCGCGGGCAAGCGCTCTACCAACTTAGCTACCCAAGCACGACTCACGCCCCGTCCTCACAGCTTTACTTCTGCCAGTACCTCGTCTCCTACTTTCCAAACTTTACAGAAGCTCTCCAGCGAGCCCTGCACAACTAGCGCTCCTGAAAGAAAGGAGCACACTCTGCTGCAGAGCGAAAATTTCATTCTGAAAACTATGATAATTTAACAGTGTCAGTCACATGTGGTAGCAGACACCACAATTGAAAAGAGAATCAAAAGACATATCTGTCAAGAAAGCATCAATAATTGTGTAAACTATATTTATCGACAATTCATTAACATGAGCACACTTATTGAAGAATACTGGCTTATTTATGAAAACACTCAACTTGTAATTATTGTGAATGACTGAGTCACCGAATATTTATAACATTGTTGTAATGCATTAATTTAGTACAGGAAGTGATCACGCTGAGTCAAATCATGTCTGCAGAACTTGAGAACGATGTACGTATTTTTGGTGGGGACAGCTTTCAGCCATTGGAATGGCAGACAGTGATGGAACACGATGAGAGTGAAGTGGAGACTGGGACGTTTCGAATGCAGTGCTCAAGGAAGCGATTCTGGTCACTTGGAGGTTCATTCTGAAAGAAGGCAGACCTGCCTGTGGTATCGGGTGATACTCCATCGAGAGGGTGATAGATTCTGGGTGACGAACGGTCGTTCCCATTTAACTTTTGAAGGGGCTTTATATTTCTAGAAGTCTGAATGTGTTCCAGTGTAGGACCCTGACTTCTTATTCTTGTATTATGGAACTGACGATAGAGTATGAGTTCCCACTCGTCATTTTACATGTGTTAATTTGTAAATCATCATGTAGAACTCTGAACGGTTTTGAGCTTGTAAATTTTTCGTTTATTGTTATTACAACATGGACTTAGTATTCGCGTATCTTTGATGACTATTTATATTGCGGATTTTGCTACCATTCTCGTAACGCTCTCAACGTAACTTTACTGCATCTAATAAGGATATTTTGAGTCTGTATTTTAATTATCACTGGACCACTTCCAATTTATTTGAGATGTCCTTTCTTGAATAAACATTACTCAAAGCAATTCTCTGTCACTATAGCGATTACAGACGTTAGAATAGAACGCTTGTTATTAAATTATTCATTCAACTTTCATTTTGTATATCTATGTATTTTATTAACGCACAATTGTAGGCAATGTATAGACTATTTCACTGCAGGTTCACAGCTACACATTATTATCTGCAGCAAATCAACTGCAGGCCATGAAAGCATACATGTCCTGTTCGACCCTTTGACCACATCGAGTTATTTTTTTTAAGCAGAGCCGTCCGTGCATAGCCCAAAATTATTCATTGCGAGTAACCACAGATGAAGGCGAAACTGTTTTGCTCGTTTGAGATACTGTTTGGAAGAGCAACTGTTTAGTAGGAAACCGTCAAAATACAGCCGTAAGCTGTAGTTTCTCGGAAGTACATCCCTAAAAATTTTGGTTACACACCCGATCGGACACTGACATTTAAGCGGACTGCACGAACCTGCCAAAAAACTTGGCTTAAGAGTAAATTTGTTCCACAAAGTAGCTGATAGGCAAATCCAGACGCTCTAAACTACGCTATAATTTCACTTGTACGGTTGTCAGCTGAACAGTGTACACCTGCAAGGCAAAACAGAGCATGTATGACTGATATGGATGTCTGTCTGAATGAGGTTATGAGAACAGTTGTCGTACACAATATTGCCCTTCCGTATGTAAGAAGAACAGCTGCTAAGGTACAAATTCTTAAGAAGAGAGAGAGTTCCAAAAGAAGTCATTTACAAGAAGCACTTTTCAGAATCTGACAAGTATACGACTGAAATCACGCGAGACACGTGGATTCGATCTTCATGTACACACGTTTTCTATGTCACCTTGAAGTATAAAGAGGACTGGAATCAACATCAATCTCAGATCATCCTCGTAATTCAAAACCGACAACGAAGGTTGCAGGGTTTAGTCTTCCACGTTGCAAATGGTCGAGAATGAAGCGCATCGGAACGGGTCAAGGGTGATGTAGTCACATCTTGAGACGCGGAGCCTTTGTAAGACTTCTTCGTGTGAATGTGATGCGCAGGAAGACAATAGGACATATCGTGGAGAGCCGATCACTCCACGATTTTAAAGCAGGCCTGAAACACATGTATCAAAGGCCGCCATCTGCTACATCTGGGTGTTAAATTTAAACATTCAAATGTAAACTGTTTCTGTATGTATTTGCGTTCCAAGAAAGCACACAGTTTCGCTGAATGACAATCCTTGTTCAACATCTTAGATGAACGGGGACTCGACCCCAAAAACCTTACGATTAGTCAAACAGACACCGGCTGACATAACATCGAAAGTTAAATTCGTGATTAAATTTTCCAATCCCTTTGTGAGCTAAACTAGAGTTGGTCAAGGCGATGAATTTTCTCCAATATTCTGTCTTCCAGCTATTGCAGGACAGAGTGATGAGTGAATGGGAAAAAGAACTGAAAGTGCACGGACACTGGAAACCAACATGAGTAGGACGATTCCGGGACAACATAGAAATCGAGAAGCGAGCATTTGCAGACGACCTGGCCATTCTCTCAAATAACGAAGCGACAGCAATCAAACAAACAGAAACAGTAAAAGATGGCGCAGAAGAAGTTGGCATTCAAATCTCTTCCCAGAAGTCTGAACTCTTCTGTCCATATCTAAACATACAAAAATTAGACACCGAGTGCGGTATGACAAACCGAGTTGTACACTTCAGAAACCTCGGTTAAGCCCTCGAATCTACTGGAGGAGAGACAACATCACAGAAGACACGACTATAAAAAATGAAGAGAGCATATGGTAAGAGACATTGTAACGGCTCCATGTAAGCCGCTACATGGCTCGACCCCACAATTAAAGACACCTGAGTGCCCTTCCGACACTCAGGGAAGAGCCTGGTGATAATTAGTAAGATAGGGTTATTTAAATACAGACGATCATTTTAATATTAGATATGGTAATTGTCTGCAAAGTGTGAATGCGAACGTATGATGTATGCGTGAGATGTCGGCTGTGGGTGTGCTATAGGCATAGTGGAAGTGTAGCAAACCTCGAATCTAGTAGAGCGCGACTGCACTGGACCAGAGAGGCATAAGCTCCACGCGCGTCATTAGCGCTCGTTAGGTTGGCAAATAACCGTGTGCGGTATCTCTGAGTCTTTGCGACCACGATGTGTAGACCCGGACGGGGGAGACCGTATCGGGGTTGTTGCTGGGAAGACCTGGGTGAGTAAGCACGCTCTGCTCTATCGCTCCGATAGTTAGCGAAGATTTAGAATTCCATGTTCACTTTGAACTTGGAAGCAGCCACTATGGTATTTCCTAGAATCATCTCGGTTAGGAGAGATAGGGAGATGATTTCTTTTGCCAAGTAATTTCATGGGAATTGTGTTCACTGCACTTGGGAGTGAACAGGCGCTCATTGCCGAGTAATACTCAGAATTGCGCAATTTGCATTTCAGTGTGAGTGTGAAGTATATATGCAAAGTGTATTTTATTTAAAAGTGTTTATTGACTCCTGATTGTGGAGAGATTGGTAACACGTGGTCCGCAGACCCCGTGCATTTCTTGGTGAGAAGCTTCAGCTCGAAGTAATCACATTTCGCGATCGAGCTGGATCTTCTACGTAAATTCACGCGTGTGATTTAATTGTTCCTTCATAATATCCAGTAAAACTCGCGGAGTTAGTTAAACGTGAAGACGGGACTTGCCCGAATTAAAGTTACAGTTGGAACCATGTGCTCTCTCCCAATGTTGTCCCACTTGGTGTATGGGAACCTTCCTCTTTTATCTGTTAGATAAAATGAATAGAGTGAATGCTAGTGTGTGTGTGTGTGTGGCTAAATGATGATAGAAATGTGCAGGCGGTACTCATTGTCGATTCACGGCACATGTTAGCCGGATGTTTAACTAAGTTTACTTAGATATGATACTATTTGTATCACGCCAGCATTCCGTGATGTGAGAGGGAATATTTGAGATTGTAATGTTTATTGATTAAATGTGAATGTGTTATTATATAATTATGTTACAGTGACTTCTCCCAGCCACACCATATTTCCTTATCATTTCACAGAATATTTGGTATGCGTATTTCAGTTAATCACCTGTCTATGTCCCACTCATGGGCATATTTCATTTAATAAACTCTGTAAGGTGGTATTAAAACTTCATTATAATAATATTCTAATTCTAACTTGATCAAAACCACCGAATAAAACCCCAGTTTGAGTATTGATGCTTGTTGCTGCAAATGGCCGTCGGCGTCTTCTATAGCACAGGTCCCATTTATAAAATTGAGGATGCCTGCCGAGGATGCGGAAAGCAAGTATCATGCAACATGACATATAAGTCTAGAAATGCGTGTCCATTCACACAAAAATCAGATTCTTCAATAATGTAATCAAGGCTAAAGTATTGTATGAAAGCGAGACACTAACAGTCCATACGAAAAGCTACACAGAACGCACACAGAAGGAAGAAGGGAAATCATGAGGAAAATTTTTGGTCGAAAGAAAAGCAATAGAATTCTGTCATACATACAAGAGGCCAAGTCAAAAACACCGCCGATCACAGAAGTTAGTCTTGGTCTAGGTATAGCTCTCATTGCTCGAACAGAAACTGAAGACAGAAACATTTACAGAGTGGAATGTGAGGTCTGAGATCCAAGTCCCAGAGAAACCATGGACAAACTCTACTGAAGATAAAAAGAGACACCATAGAGAAAAAAGTGAGAGAATCATTAATGACGTACTGAACAAATACAAGAAAAATTCCTCTTCAATTCTTCTCCACAAATACTGCATTGCGAGTACTGTAGAAGTACTGTGTCTCTGCTACTGTTCGAAGTGTTAACTCTGTGACAGCCTAAAATTTACAGGTACGAAGTGTTTCTATAAAAACAGCAAAAACGCGGTTTGTGCTACTATCGGCTACACTAACCGTAAACGGTCGGTCCGTTCAACGGTTTCGACTGAAGCATGTAGTACATGCAGAGCCCTCTATGTATCCAAAACCGGGAGAGAGTATCAGGAAAGATACGAGCATATAAATGCTTAACACGTTAACTATTATAATGAATTAGCAATAGCGACTGACTTAAGGGACACTGGCATCCCGTTCCATGAAATCGTGAATGATTTTCATGTATTACAGGAAACAGATATGCCATACCAAATGCGCTTGTATGAAGAATTGGAAATTTTAATTCATGGCATGTAGAAGGTGACATGTTACTAAATGGCAAGGTAGAAGGCAGCAAAATTATATTCTTTAAAATCTTCTCCACAGTTGAATGCTTAATTTATTGAAGATATTGTGTTTAAGAATAAAACATTGTCTTACCATGTTATTGTACAGGGTGTTACAAAAAGGTACGGCCAAACTTTCAGGAAACATTCTTCACACACAAAGAAAGAAAATATGTTATGTGGACATGTGTCTGGAAACGCTTACTTTCCATGTCAGAGCTCATTTTATTACTTCTCTTCAAATCACATTAATCATGGAATGGAAACACACAACAACAGAACGTACCAGCGTGACGTCAAACACTTTGTTACAGGAAATGTTCAAAATGTCCTCCGTTAGCGAGGATACGTGCATCCACCCTCCGTCGCATGGAATCCCTGATGCGTTGATGCAGCCCTGGAGAATGGCGTATCGTATCACAGCCGTCCACAATACGAGCACGAAGAGTCTCTACATTTGGTACCGGGGTTGCGTAGACAAGAGCTTTCAAATGCCCCCATAAATGAAAGTCAAGAGGGTTGAGGTCAGGAAAGCGTGGAGGCCATGGAATTGGTCCGCCTCTACCAATCCATCGGTCACCGAATCTGTTGTTGAGAAGCGTACGAACACTTCGACTGAAATGTGCAGGAGCTCCATCGTGCATGAACCACATGTTGTGTCGTATTTGTAAAGGCACATGTTCTAGCAGCACAGGTAGAGTATCCCGTATGAAATCATGATAACGTGCTCCATTGAGCGTAGGTGGACGAAACTAAAATGAGCTCTAACATGGAAATTAAGCGTTTCCGGACACATGTCCACATAACATCTTTTCTTTATTTGTGTGTGAGGAATGTTTTCTGAAAGTTTGGCCGTACCTTTTTGTAACACCCTGTATTACCTAATTTACGCCATGATCTAAATACATCTAACTAGAAAAAGGTTTCATCTCTGTAGAGTATTAATGCCTTAGCAATGGAAACTAGGTTGTCTTAGCAGCGTAAACATTTTTATTAGAAAGTGTTAGCTGTGATGTGTTTTTCACTGTGCTCTGTGTGTCAGACAAATAAATTTACAACAAAACTGTAAATAAATGCACTAATGAAACGATCAAAACATGTGAACCAAGTAATGTACACACAAAAATATATGTACCTTTCTGCACAGGATTTTAATTCGACACATAACCTTGCAGACACGTACAGGAAATGAAACTAATCTCACCACAGCTTAATATGACGTTAATGTGACTGGAATGCACATGGCTGTAACAGCATACTACTAAAATGCATAGCGGCGAGGAGTAGCCGCGCCGTCTGAGGCAGCCTGACACAGTTCGCGAGGCTCACCCCGTCGGAGGTTCGAGTCCTCCCTCGGGCATGGGTGTGTGCGTGTCGCCCTTAGCGTAAGTTCGTTTAAGTTAGATTAAGTAGTGTGGAAGCCTATGGACCGATGACCTCAGCAATTTGGTCCCATAGGAACTTACCACCAGTCTACCACCAGTCCAAAATGCATTCTGCTATTTAAACATTAGTAACGAGTGAAGCAGTAAAAATTTTTTCATAAATTTACAGTACAGTTACAGCCCTTAAAACATTCAATATAACATGGATAAGTTTAAGCTCAACTTAATTACAATATTGGATTATTACTGTGATTGGACTGTACAAACTGTTGCAGTATATAAGAAGACATTAACCTCTCTGCACAGAGCACATAAATTTGAAAATATGTTATCTGTTCATCTGAATAAAAAAGTATGCTATTATTAGCTCTTCTCATGACCAATTATGTGGACGCTGATTGTGGTTATGTCATACGAGAATTGACTTTGGAGCGGATGATCAATATTTGAGTACAGTGCGAGTTTGAAGTCATTCCGTAAGCCCACCCTGTGAACAATTTATCTTGGTGCAAAAAACCGTAATTTCTGTTTGTTATACCATCTACTTCATTTTTTCGGCCCTTGTTATCTGTCTTCAATTCTGGGACATCCGTTCCAACAATAAAGCAAAAAAATTCGTTCTCATCATACAAAGATCATCCCTCTAGCATTCAGTGACATTGCTACTTTCTCAAAATCATCCTCCGTATCGAACACCGGACTTTGCAACCATCTTCCCCAAGATCTTAGAAAATTCATGCACGTTCCTAGGTTGAGAAATAGTTAACGGAACGCCTCCTTTCACAACAAAAAATTCTTCCAGACCCTAGTCTGCAGATCTTTCCACTGTGACTGTGTTCACTCTGCTCCTCCTTATCCACACAGAATTATACGTTTACATATTAACATCTCATTCTTCTTCTTGTACTACTACTACTACTACTACTACTACTACTTCAACTATTTAAATATTGTTATTAATTACGTTGATAATAAGAAATATGAGAATAATTACTTGTGCAGCCTACAAATATCTGCATCATAAGACTGTACAGAAACTAAGAAACTCGAGGCACTATACTTTCTTTGTTTTTAATCGGTGGCACGTTGTAAAACAGGATGAGAACGACCCTATTGGTGGGATTAGAGAAGCAAGTAAGCAATTAATATGTGCTATAATGGACATAATAAAGACTCATAATTAAATATTTGTTTCTATTAGATGAATATGCCGATCAAATTCTTGACTGTTATGTTTAATGTTTTCCATGTTTACACTGAAACCTACTTCAGTCAAGGTCAACAACGTGCTTTAGTAAATCGATATTCGTCCAGAGGGAAGGGAAGGAAGATTAAAGTCCAGTCAGTGTAGAGGTCATTTAGATGGAGCACAAGTGAAGGATATAGGCTGTGTTTTTTACAAAGGATCCATACTGTATTTTGTTATAATCCAATTAGGACAGTTACAGAAAACGTACAATGAGGTGACGAAAGTCGTGGGGTATAGATACGCACATATACACATGGTGGCAGTATCGCGAACACAAGGTATAAGAGGGCAGTGCGCTGACGGATCCGTCATTTGCACACAGGTGATTCATGTGAAAAGGCGCTACACATGTTTCAAAATGGTTCAAATGGCTCTGAGCACTATGGGACTCAACTGCTGTGGTCATAAGTCCCCTAGAACTTAGAACTACTTAAACCTAACTAACCTAAGGACAGCACACAACACCCAGCCATCACGAGGCAGAGAAAATCCCTGACCCCGCCGGGAATCGAACCCGGGAACCCGGGCGTGAGAAGCGAGAACGCTACCGCACGACCACGAGATGCGGGCTACACATGTTTATAACCACACCAAGTGAATTAACAGACTATGAACGCGGAGTGGCTGTTGGAGCTAGACGCATGGGATATGCCCTTCGGAAATCTTTAGGGAATTCAATATGCCGAGATCCACAAAGAGTATGCCAAGAATACCAAATTTCAGCCATTATCTCTCAACAAGGACAACCCAGAGCCCGCCGGCTGCACTTAACGACCGAGAGCGCTGGCGTTTGCGTAGAGTTGCTAGTGCTAAAATGCAAGCTATAGTACGTGAAATAATCGCAGAAATCAACGTGCAACTTACGACGATCGTATCCGTTAGGACAGTTAGGGCAATAGACGACCGATGCGAGTGTCTCTGCTATCACCACAACATCGCCTGCAGCGCCTTTCCTGGGCTCGTGACCGTATCGTTTGGCCCTAGACGACTGCAAAACCATGGCCCAGCCAGATGGGCTCCGATCTCAGTTGGTAAGAGGCGACAGTACCGTTCGAGTGTGGCATAGACCCCAAGAAGCCAACGACCCAAGTTATCGACAAGGCACTGTGCTGGTTGGTACTCTACTCTGTCTTCAGGCCACAAGTGAAGAAGAATTAAATGATCTGCTGAACGGGATGCACAGTCTAATGAGTACACAGTATGGTTTGAGAGTAAATCGGAGAAAGACGAAGGTAATGAGAAGTAGTAGAAATGAGAACAGCGAGAAACTTAACATCAGGATTGATGGTCACGAAGTCAATGAAATTAAGGAATTCTGCTACCTAGGCAGTAAAATAACCAATGACGGACGGAGCAAGGAGGACATCAAAAGCAGACTCGCTATGGCAAAAAAGGCATTTCTGGCCAAAAGAAGGCTACTAATATCAAATACCGGCCTTAATTTGAGGAAGAAATTTCTGAGAATGTACGTCTGGAGTACAGCATTGTATGGTAGTGAAACATGGACTGTGGGAAAACCGGAACAGAAGAGAATCGAAGCATTTGAGATGTGGTGCTATAGACGAATGTTGAAAATCAGGTGGACTGATAAGGTAAAGAATGAGGAGGTTCTACGCAGAATCGGAGAGGAAAGGAATATGTGGAAAACACTGATAAGGAGAAGCGACAGGATGATAGGACATCTGCTAAGACATGAGGGAATGGCTTCCATGGTACTAGAGGGAGCTGTAGAGGGTAAAAACTGTAGAGGAAGACAGAGATTGGAATACGTCAAGCAAATAATTGAGGACGTAGGTTGCAAGTGCTACTCTGAGATGAAGAGGTTGTCACAGGAAAGGAATTCGTGTCGGGCCGCATCAAACCAGTCAGTAGACTGATGGTGTGGGCTGTGTTTACATGGAATGGTCTGGGTCCTCTGGCCCTTTTCATGTTCCCAAACAACGGTAAAATTTCCCTACATTATACACGCTATGGCCCCACGGTCCAAAATTGTTAACGACTGGTTTGAAGCACATTCTGAATAGTTCGAGCGAATGATTTGGCCACCCACATCGTCCGACATGAAGCCCATTGTACTTTTATGGGACATAAATGAGAGGTCAATCCGTGCACACCATCCTGCGCTGGCAACGCTTTCGCAGTTACGGACGACTATAGAGGCTGCACGGCTCAGGGGACTTCCAACGACTCCACATCGAGCCACTGCGCTACGTCGGGCAAAAGGAGGATCGACACGATATTACGAGGTATCCCACGTGTTTTGTTACCTCAGTGAAAAACTGGATGGCTGTACAGGGATTTGAACCACTGGCGTTCCGAATGCGAGTCCAGTGTGCTGAGCACTGCGCCGCTTTGTCCGGCGTTTGGTCAGAGGCGGCTAGTTTGAAATCTGGTGGTGTAAACAGTTTTCTTCACAACTGTTTCGTTATCAAGGGAAGTGATACAAATTTATATAAACACCTTTACGGTAGTTATTAAGTAATGGCTTATGACATTATTGGTAGCAAAGTAAATGTCGGCTAGGACAGCGAACTTGTGACTCCTTGCGCTATTGGAGAGAGGGACGGAGTATGAGGGTTTTATGTCTTGTCGACGACGAGTCATCAGTACAAGACGCAGACTGTCCAATATTAAAATAGGTCAATTTAACATTAGCCAAGTGCATTTAAATATCTTGGAAGCACAGTAAGAGAAGACTTGAGATGTCACCAGGAGGTGAAAACTCGAATTGCCATAGGAGGCATTCAACAGAAAGAGGGGACTCTTATGTGGCAAATTAGATAAAAGTCTAAGAAAAGGCTTGGCAAATGTTTTGTCTTGATTGTGGCACTGTATGGCGCAGAAACATGGACGCTGAGACGAGAGGATGAAAAAAGGTTAGAAGCATTTGAGATGTGGGTGTGGAGGAGAATGGAGAGAATAAGCTGGATGGAAAGAGTGAGTAATTAAAGAGTAGTGGAAAGGGTTGGTGAGAGAAGATGTCTGCTGAAGGTTGTGAGAGAAAGGAAAAATAATTGGTTGGGACATTCATTGAGGAGGGAGTGCTTGCTAGCGGATGCTTTGGTAGGATTGGTTTGTGGGAGAAGACTGAGAGGAAGAAGGAGATACAAGATGATAGACGACATGAAGACCCGTGGTCTAGGGGCAGTCTGCCTTCGGCAGTGACACAGAGCGGACCGTGTTGCCGGCCGGCCGCGCTGTGGTGCGCGCGCCTGTTTGTTTACGTCGGAGCAGCTTCGCGTGTGCGGTGTTGTGAGCCTAGAACGAGATGGCACACTCGTACCGAAAAACGACTTTGAAGTTCAGTTTTGCGAACGACTATACACGACCAAAGGCACACGAGATTGAACGTTTCTTCAGAGAAGAGGTAAAAATCGATCCACAGGAAATCGTGGGAATCAATTTATCGCTCGTTTCAAGCGTCGTCTATGTCAAGCTTGTTGACGAGGCTGCTTGCGAAAGACTTCTACAACGATCACCGAACGGGTATCGTTTCTGTCATGCCGAAGGGAATGTTGGTGCGGTTACAGTCGATCACGCGGGAATTGGGGTCCGCACTATACGAGTCTTCGAACTTCCGTTTGAGGTCCCGTCTGAACTTGTTACCGACGCCTTTCCACCATACGGTACAGTTCTATCCCATGTGGCCGAAAAATGGACGAGTTTTACCACGTACCCCGTTTTAAATGGGGTGAGACTAATACGGATAGAACTGCGAAAGCACGTCCCCTCTTATTTGTACATAGGAGGTTGTCGAGCGATTATAATCTATGATGGGCAACCTCGCACTTGCTCGGGGTGCGGGAAAGAAGGTCACGTCCGCTCGGAATGCCTCCAGCGACGTTTAGTGCAAACTCCACGGGATGACGTTCAGGCGCCACAACAGATGACTGTCTTACCGTTGACCTTTGTGGAAGCCCTGAGAGGCGACGTGAGGGAGATTTCCGATGGGCACCAGCCGCTGCCCCCTATAGAGAACATGGACACCAACGGACTGGAACTCCGACCACCGGTTCCACCACAGCAGACACGGGACACCACACAAGAGATGCAGCTGAAGGCCGCTCCAGGCTCATCCGTGGTGACTGCCAGTGCTTCCACCGAGAGCGTGATAGGCCAGGCCCAAGACGGAGGATACGCAACCCAAACAGCTGATGCGGAAGCAAGGCAACGGAAACAGCACTCGCCGAAGAGAAGAAAGAAGCGTCGACTGACTTCTGCTGACGATAGCCATAGTCCCGAGGGGACAGTGGACGACAACGACAGTATCGACCTGAGACCAATGGATTCAACAGATACCGAGATGACGATACAGGAATTACACAGCGACGATAACTTGAACTCTCCTTCTGGTGACCGGAAGACGGAAGGGGAGATGACAACTGTACAACATCAGAGCGATGACAACGTTGCCTCCCATCCGTCGACCAGTTCCGGAAATATGCTGGGGGACTGGGTGCAAGAAATGGACCAACAGGAACAGGATGAAAATACGAACGCGACGATTGAGGATAGTCCTGGCCAGAGGCCGGGAGGGGTCGGGAAATGTTGAACAACTTAGTGTGTTGCGGAGCGCCGGGGGTGCAGATAGACGCTTAATGACACGGCCCTACAACTGATGAACACAAGCCAGGCGTACCGCATTGCCACGATAAACATTAATGGCATTCGGACACCGCTTAAAATTCAAATGCTGAAAGATATGTTACGCGCTGTGGACGTGGATATTGTACTCCTACAAGAAGTGCGTTTCACATCGCCGCCAGAGTTCTACGGCTACGAGGCACATTATTCAGTGCACGATGAAAGTGGATGCCTTGTGGCGATTCTCAGCAGGGAAGGAATAGGACTGGAGGACGTCATGTCTCTCCCTTCGGCACGTGGCATAGCGATCACTGTCGACGGCGTTCGTTTCATCAATTTATATGCACCATCTGGCTCCACAAAACGAAGAGAAAGGGCGACCTTTTACACCGAAGAGATAGCACCGTTGTTCGCTGGACACTATGATAACTATATAGTGGGCGGCGACTTTAATTGCGTCGTCGACAAAAAGGACCAAGTACCTCATTATGTGCCATGCATGGAACTGTGTGCGTTGATTACCGAAATGGCGCTTCTGGATACCTGGGAACTGCAGCATGGTGACAGACCGGGTTATACGTTTGTAACGGGACACTCGGCGAGTAGACTTGATAGAGTGTATGTGACACGAGCTCTACGGATGGCGATACTGGATGCCGAAATCTGGCCAGCGGCTTTTGCGTAAAAATATGGCGTACGTCTGTACGATTTCACTAACGCGTCAGAAGATATGGCGGAGTAAGGGTCACTGGAAAATGAATTGTGCACTTTTACGTGACACTGAATGTCACCGGTCGATAGAGGCGGCCTGGGAGACCTGCGTTCGCCGCCAACGAGCATACACCTCGGTTCTCCAGTGGTGGATTAAATGCGCAAAACCAACGTTACGGAGAACGTTGATACGATACGGGTAGGACAAATCGCAGTGGAACCGCACGACGGCTGATTTTTATTTTACAGCCCTGAGGGAGCTCATGACCCAACACCCATCGCCGGAAAGGCACACGGCCATGCGCAGGATGAAAGCCAAGTTATTACAGCTGACGAGACTAAGAATGGAAGGTATAATGGTCCGGACGAGATTGGCGGACGCAGTTGCTGCTGAAACCCCCTCCATGCACCACGTGGTACGTGAACGCCAACGACGACGCAGGACATTGATCAGGGAACTAATCTCTGAAACTGGCCAGCAAGTTGTGAACCAGCGTGATATTGCGCATGTGTTTACCGACTATTTCCGCCAGTTATATGGACCTGTACATGTGAACCACGAGACACTACAGGATGTCATCTCGGAAATGCCAGATAGAGGACCACCACTGGATGCAGAGACTTTCATCACAGCGATAACAGAGGACGAGCTGACAGACGCAATTGCCAGGGGGGCTCCGAACAAGTCCTCAGGACAGGACGGCTTCCCAATTGAATTTTACCGCGCCTTTGCATACCTCATGGGACGGACCTGGATTCAGATGTACAACGAACTCCTGTTACCGCAGACTGAGATACCTGCCGAATCCTCGGAGGGTATCATCATCCCAATACCCAAACCACGCGGTGGCAGAAGGCCAGGAGATTATAGACCACTCACTCTCTTGAACTGCGACTATAAGATTTTGGCGCGCATCCTTGGGGCTCGCCTGCGGTCTTCACTTTCTGCTAGACCCCTCATAGATCAAACTTGCCTCGGCGGTAAGAGTAACGTACATACGGCGCTCGGTGACTACCGAGATATCATCGCATTAGCAGCGACATGCCGAGTGCGTGGGGCACTCGTCGCTATTGACTTCGATCATGCGTTCGACAGAGTGGATCATACCTTTTTGCATGCGGTGATGGGCAGATTGGGAATCCCACAGGCCTTCATTCTAGTGATCATGCGACTGTTACACGGCATACGATCAAAGATCTCGGTGAATGGGCGGGGCACTGACTACATTGTTATTTCAAGGTCAGTTCGTCAAGGTTACCCCCTTTCGATATTTTTGTATGCAATGGCTTTGGAACCCTGTCTATATGGTCTCCGAAGACGGTTGGAGGGAGTGCCGTTGCCACAAATGACCTTTCATTGCCGCGCTTATGCTGACGATGTGGTGATGGTGGCACGGACAGGCGAAGAAGTACGTACGGCGGTGGCATGGATACAGCGATACGGGATGGCGGCAGGAAGCGTGCTTAATCTACAAAAATCACGCTGCATGAATGTCGGTCGAGGATTACAACCGGGGGAGGAAGGCCGGCTCATCTTAGTTAAGACCATAAAATGCCTAGGTATTACGTTCCACACGGATGTGCAGCGGACAGCAGCGAATAACTACCGACGCATATTGAAGCTGTTGCGGACAATGGTGCTGTTACAGAAATTAAGAGCGTTTGATATGATTCAGAGGGTGACCTATGTTAACGTATACCTAGCACCGAGACTCACTCACGTAGCGCATGTCCTGCCTTTAACGCGCACAATGGCATCACGGATACAAGCAACTTTCGGAACCTACGTGAGTGTGGGACACCTGTTTAAGATCCGGTACACAACGCTTACGCTACTACCTGGAGAGGGCGGACTTGGTCTAGTGAACGTATATGAAAAGGCACGGGCGTTACTCGTCAGTACGATTTTCCGACAGTGGCGCGGTCAATTTCGCAATATCTCGGGTGCGTTGGCCGATGTACTAGCGCCCACTTCAATGCTGCCCCCAGTCAATGTGGGCCATATTTCACCGAAGCTGTTACATTTCAAGTCTTTTTTTTTGGAGCTTAGCTATGTCAGGGATTCCTTCCCAACAACACGACTACCGACGACGCGAGATGTATACCAACTCTTACTGCGCCGGTGCCGCAGGAATACACTGGAAAAGAAGTACCCAGACAAGAACTGGCGACAGATATGGCGCATTATACGGAACGTTTACCTCCCAACGTCGGTACGCTCAACATGGTATGTGGTGGTAAATAGGAAGTTCGCAACGAATCAACGGCGGCACGCGATTCATTTGGCAGACACTCCACTATGTTTAGGCTGCGCTACAGTGGACACTGATGAACATCGTTTAGCATGTAGTGGGACGGCTCCAGTGTGGCACTTGGCACAACAGATATTGGCGTTCCTGTTACGCTCTGCCCCTCACACAATTTCATCAGACACACTTTTTTTCCCCCAAGAATCTTATTTTCCGGTCCAAAAAACCAATGCAGTGACATGGGTACGGGGAATGGTGGTAGGCTACGTGTATAACGAATCGGAAAAGGACAAAATAGATTTTTGGCATTTTCTCCTGGATGGACACGCGAAGCTGCAACAGCATAAGAACTATAGGCAAGACTTCGCTAATTACTTGCGACTTACATTTACCGACCCGCCGGCCAGATGGGGTGTGACGGGTGAGAGATGAGATAGACGAAGAAGCCGAGATAGACATCGATCACACTTACGGACCCCTAGTTCATTTCGAGAACACGACCCAGTCTTACACCAACGTCTGGAGCACGAGTCGGTAGATGGCTCTCTTGCTCTATCGAACGTCGGGTCGTGAGCAGGGGTCGCCCCCGACACGACTTAATATAAAAAAATAAAAAAAATAAAAAGAAAAAAAGGGGTAGCGTCTTTGATTCATAATCAAAAACGTCTTCGGTCCCGGGTTCGATCCCCGCCACTGCCTAAATTTTGATAAATAATCAGCATTGGCGGCCGAAGACTTCCGGCATAAGAAGTCAACCTCATTCTGCCAACGGCCTTGTCAAAGAGGGCGGAGGAGCGGATAGAGGTTCAGAGCACCCTCTTGTGGGAAATTGCCCCTAAAGGCGGAAGAATCAGCAATGATCAACGACATGAGGATGCAGAAGGCAATGGAAACCACTGCATTAAAGACACGTAACGTGTATCCACAGGACATGTGGCCTGTAATTGAAGAAGTGTCATGATCATCTCTCCATTGGCAAAAGATTCCGGAATAGTCCCCCATTCGGATCTCCGGGAGGGGACTGCCAAGGGGGAGGCTACCATGAGAAAAAGATTGAATAATCAACGAAAGGATAACGTTTTACGAGTCGGGGCGTGGAATGTCAGAAGCTTGAACGTGATAGGGAAACTAGAAAATCTGAAAAGGGAAATGCAAAGGCTCAATCTAGATATAGTAGGGGTCAGTGAAGTGAAGTGGAAGGAAAACAAGGATTTCTGGTCAGATGAGTATCGGGTAATATCAACAGTAGCAGAAAATGGTATAACAGGTGTAGGATTCGTTATGAATAGGAAGGTAGGGCAGAGGGTGTGTTACTGTGAACAGTTCAGTGACCGGGTTGTTCTAATCAGAATCGACAGCAGACCAACACCGTCAACGATAGTTCAGGTATACATGCCGACGTCGCAAGCTGAAGATGAACAGATAGAGAAAGTGTATGAGGATATTGAAAGGGTAATGCAGTATGTAAAGGGGGACGAAAATCTAATAGTCATGGGCGACTGGAATGCAGTTGTAGGGGAAGGAGTAGAAGAAAAGGTTACAGGAGAATATGGGCTTGGGACGAGGAATGAAAGAGGAGAAAGACTAATTGAGTTCTGTAACAAGTTTCAGCTAGTAATAGCGAATACCCTGTACAAGAATCACAAAAGGAAGGAGGTATACTTGGAAAAGGCCGGGAGATACGGGAAGATTTCGATTAGATTACATCATGGTGAGACAGAGATTCCGAAATCAGATACTGGATTGTAAGGCGTACCCAGGATCAGATATAGACTCAGATCACAATATAGTAGTGATGAAGAGTAGGCTGAAGTTCAAGACATTAGTCAGGAAGAATCAATACGCAAAGAAGTGGGATACGGAAGTACTAAGGAATGACGAGATACGTTTGAAGTTCTCTAACGTTATAGATACAGCAATAAGGAATAGCGCAGTAGGCAGTACAGTTGAAGAGGAATGGACATCTCTAAAGAGGGCCATCACAGAAGTTGGGAAGGAAAACATAGGTACAAAGAAGGTAGCTGCGAAGAAACCATGGGTAACAGAAGAAATACTTCAGTTGACTGATGAAAGGAGGAAGTACAAACATGTTCCGGGAAAATCAGGAATACAGAAATACAAGTCGCTGAGGAATGAAATAAACAGGAAGTGCAGGGAAGCTAAGACGAAATGGCTGCGGGAAAAATACACTCCTGGAAATGGAAAAAGGAACACATTGACACCGGTGTGTCAGACCCACCATACTTGCTCCGGACACTGCGAGAGGGCTGTACAAGCAATGATCACACGCACGGCACAGCGGACACACCAGGAACCGCGGTGTTGGCCGTCGAATGGCGCTAGCTGCGCAGCATTTGTGCACCGCCGCCGTCAGTGTCAGCCAGTTTGCCGTGGCATACGGAGCTCCATCGCAGTCTTTAACACTGGTAGCATGCCGCGACAGCGTGGACGTGAACCGTATGTGCAGTTGACGGACTTTGAGCGAGGGCGTATAGTGGGCATGCGGGAGGCCGGGTGGACGTACGGCCGAATTGCTCAACACGTGGGGCGTGAGGTCTCCACAGTACATCGATGTTGTCGCCAGTGGTCGGCGGAAGGTGCACGTGCCCGTCGACCTGGGACCGGACCGCAGCGACGCACGGATGCACGCCAAGACCGTAGGATCCTACGCAGTGCCGTAGGGGACCGCACCGCCACTTCCCAGCAAATTAGGGACACTGTTGCTCCTGGGGTATCGGCGAGGACCATTCGCAACCGTCTCCATGAAGCTGGGCTACGGTCCCGCACACCGTTAGGCCGTCTTCCGCTCACGCCCCAACATCGTGCAGCCCGCCTCCAGTGGTGTCGCGACAGGCGTGAATGGAGGGACGAATGGAGACGTGTCGTCTTCAGCGATGAGAGTCGCTTCTGCCTTGGTGCCAATGATGGTCGTATGCGTGTTTGGCGCCGTGCAGGTGAGCGCCACAATCAGGACTGCATACGACCGAGGCACACAGGGCCAACACCCGGCATCATGGTGTGGGGAGCGATCTCCTACACTGGCCGTACACCACTGGTGATCGTCGAGGGGACACTGAATAGTGCACGTTACATCCAAACCGTCATCGAACCCATCGTTCTACCATTCCTAGACCGGCAAGGGAACTTGCTGTTCCAACAGGACAATGCACGTCCGCATGTATCCCGTGCCACCCAACGTGCTCTAGAAGGTGTAAGTCAACTACCCTAGCCAGCAAGATCTCCGGATCTGTCCACCATTGAGCATGTTTGGGACTGGATGAAGCGTCGTCTCACGCGGTCTGCACGTCCAGCACGAACGCTGGTCCAACTGAGGCGCCAGGTGGAAATGGCATGGCAAGCCGTTCCACAGGACTACATCCAGCATCTCTACGATCGTCTCCATGGGAGAATAGCAGCCTGCATTGCTGCGAAAGGTGGATATACACTGTACTAGTGCCGACATTGTGCATGCTCTGTTGCCTATGTGTCTATGTGCCTGTGGTTCAGTCAGTGTGATCATGTGATGTATCTGACCCCAGGAACGTGTCAATAAAGTTTCCCCTTCCTGGGACAATGAATTCACGGTGTTCTTATTTCAATTTCCAGGAGTGTGTGAAGACATCGAAAAAGATATGATTGTCGGAAGGACAGACTCAGCATACAGGAAAGTCAAAACAACCTTTGGTGACATTAAAAGCATCGGTGGTAACATTAAGAGTGCAACGGGAATTCCACTGATAAATGCAGAGGAGAGAGCAGATAGGTGGAAAGAATACATGGAAAGCCTCTATGAGGGTGAAGATTTGTCTGATGTGATAGAAGAAGAAGCAGGAGTCGATTTAGAAGAGATAGGGGATCTAGTATTAGAATCGGAATTTAAAAGAGCTTTGGAGGACTTACGGTCAAATAAGGCAGAAGGGATAGATAACATTCCATCAGAATTTCTAAAATCATTGGGGGAAGTGGCAACAAAACGACTATTCACGTTGGTGTGTAGAATATATGAGTCTGGCGACATAGCATCTGACTTTCGGAAAAGCATCATCCACACAATTCCGAAGACGGCAAGAGCTGACAAGTGCGAGAATTATCACACAATCAGCTTAACAGCTCATGCATCGAAGCTGCTTACAAGAATAATATACAAAAGAATGGAAAAGAAAATTGAGAATGCGCTAGGTGACGATCAGTTTGGCTTTAGGAAAAGTAAAGGGACGAGAGAGGCAATTCTGACGTTACGGCTAATAATGGAAGCAAGGCTAAAGAAAAATGAAGACACTTTCATAGGATTTGTCGACCTGGAAAAAGCGTTCGACAATATAAAATGGTGCAAGCTGTTTGAGATTCTGAAATAAGTAGGGGTAAGCTATAGGGAGAGACGGGTCATATACAATATGTACAACAACCAAGAGGGAATAATGAAAGTGGACGATCAAGAACGAAGTGCTCGTATTAAGAAGGGTGTAAGACAAGGCTGTAGCCTTTCGCCCCTACTCTTCAATCTGTACATCGAGGAAGCAATGATGGAAATAAAAGAAAGGTTCACGAGTAGAATTAAAATACAAGGTGAAAGGATATCAATGATAGCATTCGCTGATGACATTGCTATCCTGAGTGAAAGTGAAGAAGAATTAAATGATCTGCTGAACGGAATGAACAGTCTAATGAGTACACAGTATGGTTTCAGAGTAAATCAGAGAAAGACGAAGGTAATGAGAAGTAGTAGAAATGAGAACAGCGAGAAACTCAACATCACGATTGATGGTCACGAAGTCAATGAAGTTAAGGAATTCTGCTACCTAGGCAGTAAAATAACCAATGAGGGATGGAGCAAGGAGGACATCAAAAGCAGACTCGCTATGGCAAAAAAGGCATTTCTGGCCAAGAGAAGTCTACTAATATCAAATACCGGCCTTAATTTGAGGAAGAAATTTCTGAGGATGTACGTCTGGAGCACAGCATTGAATGGTAGTGAAACATGGACTGTGGGAAAACCGGAACAGAAGAGAATCGAAGCATTTGAGATGTGGTGCTATGGACGAATGTTGACAATTAGGTGGACTGATAAGGTAAGGAATGAGGAGGTTCTACGCAGAATCGGAGAGGAAAGGAATATGTGGAAAACACTGATAAGGAGAAGGAACAGGATGATAGGACATCTGCTAAGACATGAGGGAATGACTTCCATGGTACTAGAGGGAGCTGTAGAGGGCAAAAACTGTAGAGGAAGACAGAGATTGGAATACGTCAAGCAAATAATTGAGGACGTAGGTTGCAAGTGCTACTCTGAGATGAAGAGGTTGTCACAGGAAAGGAATTCGTGTCGGGCCGCATCAAACCAGCCAGTAGACTGATGACAAAAAAAAAAAAAAAAAAAAAAAAAAAAAGACGACATAAAGGGAAGAGGAAATTACGCAGACCTGAAGAGGATGGCAGAAGACCGGACAGCCTGGAGAACTACCATGTGTAAACCTGCCTTTCGGCTGAACACAGATTATGATGATGACGACGAGACAAGGATAGACAAGGAAACCGGCCGTATCTTTATCCATGAACAATTGTAGGATTACCCTACTTCCAGGCAATATGATGTTTTCTGTTTTAGCTAAGCAGGCATTCTACATATAACTTTTGCTTTCTGTCTTCCTTTCTTTAATTTTTATTTTTGAGTCATCAGTCTTATGACTGGCTTCACGTAGCTCGCCACTAATTCCGCTCCTATGAGAACATTTGCATCTCATAATAGCAAAACAGTCTACATCATCAATTATTCGCTGGATGTATTCCAGTTTCTGTCTTCCTCTCCAGTTTTTACCCGCTACAGCTTCCCTTAGTAAATGCTTCGATTCTCTTCCGTTCGGGTTTTCCTCCAGTTTGTGTGTCACTACCGTACAATACTGTGCTCCATATGTGTATTTTCAGATATTTCTTCCTCAGACTAAGAAGTATGTTTGATATTAGTTGACTTCTCTTGGACAGCATTGCCCTTTCTTCCAGTGCTAGTCTGCATTTTATGTCCACCTTCCTCCGTCCGTCATTGGTTATGCCTAGATAGCAGAATTCCTTGACTTCGTCTATTTCGTGACTCCCAATTCTGATGTTAAGTTTGTCGCTGTTATCATTTCTGCTATTTCTCATTACTTTCGTCGTTCTTCTATACACTATCAATCCATAGTTTGTACAGATTAAACTATTCATTCCATTCAACACAATCTGTAATTCTTCTCTCACTGAGGATAGCAATGTGATCAGCGAACCTGATATTATTTCACCTTGAATTTTCATTCAATTCTTGAACCTTTCTTTTATTTCTGTAATTGTTTCTTCGATGTATAGATAGAGCAGTCTTACACCCTTTTTAATCCGAGCAATTCATTCTTCGTCTTCAACTCTTATTGTTTCCTCTTAGTTCTTCTAGATATTGTGAATTACCTGTCTTTCCCTACAGCTTACCCCTATTTTTCTCAGAATTTCGAATATTTTGCACCATTTTGCGTTGTCGAACGGTTTTTGGAGGTTGATAAATCATATGAACGTGTCTTGATTTTTATTCAGTCTTGCTTCATTGTGAACCGCAACGCTAGAACTGCCTGTTGACGCCTTTACCTTTCCTAAAGCCAAACTGACTGTCATCTAACACATCCTCAGTTTCTTTCCATTCTTCTGTACATTATTCTTGTCAGCAAGTTGGATGCATGAGCTGTTAAGCTGATTGTGCGATAATCTTGGCATTTGTCGCCACTGGTAGCCTTTGGAATTGTGTGGATGATGCTTTTTCGAAAGTCTGATGTCGTCAGTGTCATAAATTATCCACACCAATGTGAATAGTCGTTTTGTTGCCTCCTCCCCCACGATTTTAGAAATCGCATTTTAATGTTGTCTTTTCCTTCTGTTTTGTTTGATCTTAAGTCTTCTAAACCTCTTTAAATTGTGACTGTAGTACTGCATCCACTATCTCTTCTATATCGACTCCTGTTTCTTCTTCTATCATGCCATCAGACAAGTCCTCCCCCTCATAGATGCATTCAGTGTACTCTTTCCAGCCATCCGCTCTCTCCTCTGCATTCAACAGTGCAATTCTTACTGCACTCTTAATGTAACCACTCTTGCTTTTAATTTCATCGAATTTAGCTTCCCTATATGCTTCTTCGATTTCTCACATATTTCACGCAGCCACTTCGTCTTAGTTTTCCTATTGACCTCATTCCTAAGTGACTTTTATGAACTTTGGTGACATGTTTCGTGGACCAAAACAAGAAAAGAAGTTCATATAAACATTTGTCCAAAAATCCCTCCTTTTCGAGTTACTAATGAAAGTTAAGACGATTGGAGGTCATCAACACATAAGCTCATGTTAAATGCTCGAAATGCTTTTAATGATGCATGTACTCATCGAATCATTGAGTGTCACATCCTTTCACATATTTCCCTATTGTTTCGACTGGGTCCGCAGGCTCCCATGAGAGAGCGATGAAAAGTTTCTGTATCCTGGTAGTCTGGTGCTTAGAGAAATTGTTTTGGATTTCCCCAGAGATAGTAACCAAAAGGATTGAGTTCGGGAGAACGTGCACGCCGTGTATCCGTCTGTCATGGCAGATACCACCCAGTGCATGTAGAACAGTGAGACTGAAATATGCTGAAGCTCCATCATGCATATCGTCTTATTTCAAGGGGCACATCTTCTAGCAAGAGTATGTCTGGGAGGGTATTCTGAATTAAGTCTCTGCAGACCGCACTCGTAAGACGTGCTGGTAGAACATACGCCCTGCTAGAGAGTCACGTAAATTTCCAACCAATACGTTAATCTGAAACTGATGCTAATGTCTATCTTGTACTGTTGCATGAGAAATGCTATCGGCCCGTATGTATTGATTGTCGAAATTTGTTATTCCCTTTCTTCCAAACGTTGCCACATCTGTAAACAAAACTGAAGAGACAAAGGACGGGTTGGTAGTTCGTGCAACAAACAATCGGCAAAAGTTCTCCCGTGGTGGGTGATCGGAAGACATAAGGCCTTGCAGACGCTGAAGACGATACGGATACCCGAGTTGCTTGAGAAGTGTCCTCCATGCTGAACTTGGAGGTGTACCGCACGCCAGGGCCAGTTATCTTGCGCTGGTACCTAGCTGCTTCTTGACAACCTGTAGAACCCGCACTTCCTGGTCAGGCGTACGAGCAACACCTGTCCTTCCTGTCGTGTTTATGGATCCTGACTCGGTAACGAACACCAAAAATTGTCTGACTCAGCTGTCTTCGGTCTGGAAACGCCGTCTTATACAGCCGTGCATTCTCGTGTCCATAACCATTCGAGCGGTCGCAGATGCGTGCCTGTTCACGAAATTAATGGTTCAAATGGCTCTAAGCACTATGGGACTTAACATCTGAGGTCATCAGTCCCTAGACTTAGAACTACTTAAACCTAACTAACCTAAGGACATAACTGCCCGAGGCAGGATTCGAACCTGTGACCGTAGCAGCCGCGTGGTTCCAAACTGAAGCACCTAGATCCGCTCGACCACAGCGGCCGGCACGAAATTAATTTATTGCCCTGTTTGACTGCAACTGTTTGAGACAACTCAGTACCTGTAGTACACAATGGACACATTGAAATGAAATGAAATGTCGTGTGACGAGGGCCTCCCGTCGGGTAGGCCGGTCGCCTGGTGCAAGTCTTTCGATTTGACGCCGCTTCGGCGACTTGCGCGTCGATGGGGACGATATGATGATGATTAGGACAAGACAACACC
The DNA here is from genome assembly GCF_021461395.2 of Schistocerca americana. Lineage (NCBI taxonomy): Eukaryota > Metazoa > Arthropoda > Insecta > Orthoptera > Acrididae > Schistocerca > Schistocerca americana. The sequence goes on along the minus strand of NC_060125.1, from coordinate 97,757,303 downwards.
CAGTCCCTGAGCGGAGAAAATCTCCGACCCAGCCGGGAATCGAACCCGGGCCGTTAGGATTGACAGACTGTCGCGCTGACCACTCAGCTACCGGGGGCGGACAATGGACACATTGAAGACGAATGATGAATATAAATAAATCTCCCTGGCAACGCACGCCATCTAAGTTGCATAGATAAGTGAAGTTGTCGGGTTGTACATTGTAAGCCGCCGAATAACTCGAAAACCAAGGATTTTCGGATTTATGTTAACATGAACATTTTTCCCTATTTTGGTGTAAGGAACCTATCCCCAAAGTTTGTAAAAGTATTTTTGAAACATCCTGTGTATTAATCTGTATCTATGTATAAAGGCTTGTGCGTATAGTCCTAACAGACTTTTCTCCATGACCACCCACTGCCACGCACTCGTGGTTGTGGACACATTGGTCTCATGCTGTTAGTAAGGGAGTTTGGCCGCGGTGCCTGACAGTGGGTGAGAGTGGTGAGCAAAAATTTGCGAAATATGGAGCGATAAATAGTCTCAGGAAAAGCTATATACCCTCTGATTAACGAATTGTTGTGTACGTCACTACATTTACAACTGACACATTTTTGACGTCGTGTTAACACTTTAATGTCTGAAGTGGGTTTGCTAGCGCAGCTAAATATGGCGTCTGGAAAACAGCTATTTCAGTTTTTTAATTGCTCAACATTCGCTATTTCTCTTCACTTAAATATCAGAGATCGACAGTTCCACGCTCAGCCTAATGTTTCTGCTTTTCCTTCACAGCTCAATATTGGTCTAATATTTTGAAAACAAGACATATCCTCGCGATCCAGCCACATTTCAAAAACGGTTGTGTTTTGTAACCTCCCAGCAAAAATATTGAAAAGGTCAATAACAGTGAAATTGTGCCAAATGTTGACTCCTCACAAAATATCGTTAAGGAATGAAGATTGATCATAATCGCACCATAATATTAATTAAATAATGAACCATGAACCGTATGTAACATCTCAACACAAATAATTAAACCTGATAAATTTTATAAGGACAGCAGCGCTGACCTTCGGCCCTGTATTCTGAATAGAAAAATCAAAAATTCTTACCTCAGTAATAGCTGCTTCTATATCTGCTCTTAATTACATTCTTCTACACAGCTTCGTGCAATGCTGGCGTATATTTAATTTTGATTCTTGGAGGGAATGCATAGGAAATATTCTTTAAATTGAAATGAATCTTTCTCTTTAAATAAGTTACTTTATAAAAAATTATTATTGGGGGATTTTTTGCACAAATTAATTACAATTAACATACATTATTAGATTTGCGCAATGCTGCTTCATTACCTTCAACAACAATACACATCGTCCACCACAATCCTGACCAGAGTCGCAAGAAGACCACGCCGTCGACGCATGCCGACGCCCGCTCAGTACAAACGTCCACTTGCTACTACTGTCGACTGACTACTACTACTGCCGACTCGCTATTCACAACAACTGCGATAAATAGCTCTCTGGTCAGAGATTCTGTCATGCCTCGCCATCGCTGGTAATGAATATATATGAAACATACGTGTTTCATAACCCACCACTGGGGGGGCAAAAATTTGGCAGCGATGGTGAGTCATTTCGACTTGCCATGAGCAACAAATTTTTCTTAACTAACTAACTTTACAATCACAGAATATACAGATATATAGGTGTAGAACATGAAGTAAATATAGTGCACATGCACCGAGTACAGAACATATCAGGTAATGACAAAATATATATAGAATGAGTACAAAACATATTAACAAATGACATAAGTGCACACGCACTGAAAAACTCTTTAGCATTTTCACAACAAATAAACATAATGAGTACAAATCATATTGACAAATGATATAAGTGCACATGCACTGCAGTTGAGAACATGTCAGCAAATCACAAAAATGTATATGCAATGAGTAAAAATCATGTTAACAAATGACAAAAGTGCACACGCACTGTAGTTCAGAACATATCAGCAAATCACAAAAATGTATAGGCCATGAATACAAATCATGTTAGCAAAAATGATTTTCACTATGTTACAAGAATTAGGATAGGAAAGGGAAGGATTGCATCATGGTTGTAGCACTTTAGGTTGCACGCAGCTGCACTGAAAGTCCATATCTTTCTACAGAAGCACAACACCAAGTGAGGCAATCTAAAGTTCTTTTCCCAGAAATATTAATCAGCGTAGCCAAGACACTGAAATGTCGTAGTAATATTACATGTTATCACTTTGGTAGTACATTAGGTACACCAATCAGTGGGACCATAATAGCATCTCCATCGCTCATGGTGGTGGACAGCATGTCGTGTCAACACCACGTTCTTGTAAGGTACACCAACGTAGAATTAGTGCAAAAACCAAATACAGTGCTCCATGATCATGAGGATATACAGGACAAACGGATATGGCAGTAATTCCAGGTAATTAGGTTAGAAGGTGATGGACATTAAGTCACATACTAGTCTTCATTGAGAATTACACTAGTAATGGGTGGCACTCATTGCCCAGTTATTGAACATTTCTGTACCATGTATGTAGTATTACAGAATAATGTTCATGAGTAGCTTTACAGAGAACGTTGGCATTCATTGCCTAATTACAAACCACCAGAAGTCATAATTGAAAACAGGAGCTAATAAATGACATAGTATTACATAATAATATTCATGAGACGTTTTACAGAGAACATTGGCATTCATTGCCTAATTGCAAACCATCAGAAGTCATCATTGAAAACAGGAGCTAATAAATGACATAGTATTACATAATAATATTCATGAGACGTTTTACAGAGAACATTGGCACTCATTGCCAAATTGTAAACCATCAGAAGTCATCATTGAAAACAGGAGCTAATAAATGACATAGTATTACATAATAATATTAATGAGACGTTTTACAGAGAACATTGGCACTCATTGCCTAATTACAAACCATCAGAAGTCATCATTGAAAACAGGAGCTAATAAATGACATAGTATTACATAATAATATTCATGAGACATTTTACAAAGAACATTGGCACTCGTTGTCTAATTACAAACCATCAGATGTCATCATTGAAAACAGGAGCTAATAAATGACATAGTATTACATAATAATATTCATGAGACATTTTACAAAGAACATTGGCACTCATTGTCTAATTACAAACCATCAGATGTCATCATTGAAAACAGGAGCTAATAAATGACATAGTATTACATAATAATATTCATGAGACGTTTTACAGAGAACATTGGCATTCATTGCCTAATTACAAACAATCAGAAGTCATCATTGAAAACAGGAGCTAATAAATGACATAGTATTACATAATAATATTCATGAGACATTTTACAAAGAACATTGGCACTCATTGTCTAATTACAAACCATCAGAAGTCATCATTGACAACAGGAGCTAATAAATGACATAGTATTACATAATAATATTCATGAGACATTTTACAAAGAACATTGGCACTCATTGTCTAATTACAAACCATCAGATGTCATCATTGAAAACAGGAGCTAATAAATGACATAGTATTACATAATAATATTCATGAGACGTTTTACAGAGAACATTGGCACTCATTGCCTAATTACAAACCATCAGAAGTCATAATTGAAAACAGGAGCTAATAAATGACATAGTGTTACATAATAATATTCATGAGACGTTTTACAGAGAACATTGGCATTCATTGCCTAATTGCGAACCATTAGAAGTCATCATTGAAAACAGGAGCTAATAAATGACATAGTATTGCATAATAATATTCATGAGACGTTTTACAGAGAACATTGGCATTCATTGCCTAATTACAAACCATCAGAAGTCATCATTGAAAACAGGAGCTAATAAATGACATAGTATTACATAATAATATTCATGAGACGTTTTACAGAGAACATTGGCATTCATTGCCTAATTACAAACCATCAGAAGTCATCATTGAAAACAGGGGCTAATAAATGACATAGTATTACATAATAATATTCATGAGACGTTTTACAGAGAACACTGGCATTCATTGCCTAATTACAAACCATCAGAAGTCATCAGTGAAAACAAGAGCTAATAAATGACATAGTATTACGTAATAATATTCATGAGACGTTTTACAGAGAGCATTGGCATTCATTGCCTAATTACAAACCATCAGAAGTCATCATTGAAAACAGGGGCTAATAAATGACATAGTATTACATAATAATATTCATGAGACGTTTTACAGAGAACATTGGCATTCATTGCCTAATTGCAAACCATTAGAAGTCATCATTGAAAACAGGAGCTAATAAATGACATAGTATTACATAATAATATTCATGAGACGTTTTACAGAGAACATTGGCACTCATTGCCTAATTACAAACCATCAGAAGTCATCATTGAAAACAGGGGCTAATAAATGACATAGTATTACATAATAATATTTATGAGACGTTTTACAGAGAACATTGGCATTCATTGCCTAATTACAAACCATCAGAAGTCATCATTAAAGACAGGAGTTAATGAGTGACATAATATTACAGAATAATGCACATAATTAATCTAATTATAGTAATCATTGGCAGACATTAGCCAGTTACAAAGCATTATATATATATATATATATATATATATTTGCTAGCAATGCATTCTGTTGGGTAATTACTGGAGAATGAAAATATTTGCTTTTGAGTTGTTGCTGCAAATGAAGATGTGTAACGTCAGTCGTCATGAGTCAGCTGTAGCAAGATTATGAAACAAGTAGATTATATGTAATCACATTCATAAATGACATGGGTTTAATGAACAACTGCTTATAGCACATTAATACCATAAATAATTTCTCCTGCAAAATATACAAAAATGGATTATTAAACTGAAAGAAGAAACGCATTTTATGCTGAAAAGTAGTGAACTTCGAATTAACAGGTAGTGAAATGTGTATAAAAAAAATATGTTCCCTAGCTGTCCTTTCCAAAACCTTCAGTCATCATACTATGCAATAATACACATACTGTCAAAACGAACTGCAACAAATACATAAATAACTACATAGCATAAATACATAAACTTCAACATCATTCTCATCTGTAAAGAAAAAAAAACTTCATTATCCATCACTTCATTATCATAACTCCATTATTATCATCATCTGTAAAAAAAACTTCATTATCCATAGTAGCATATTCTTCATCATTACTCATCACCATTCATTAGCATCTGCAAAAAAAAGTCACTTCATTATTCATTACACAACTATTCCTTATTTCTAGCATATTTACTCACTAAAACTAAGATGTGTAGTTCTGTCTGACAGCCTGCATCAATCGCTTCGTATTCTGAAAGAAAAAATTTGTTAAGACTGCTATTCTACGATGTGTATAGTATATTCTTGTTAATGCTTGTTAATCCTGATCCATTTACTCTTCCTCATGAGGTTTTTGCATCTTCTTTTGATCATTCCGAAGGTGAAATTCCCATTTCTGTTTAATTCATTTCTTTTACACGTTATTTCTTTCTGAAAATGATGAACAAAGATTAATGTCTTGCATTTGAATCATATACTCACTAAATAAAAACTGGTTTATAGCAACATAATTGAGCATACAGCAAAGCATGACAGAAAACGTAATATGTGAGTAAAATAGACAGTGTTCAGAGGCAAAAATGTACCCAGTGTATCACAATGCAGCCAAAAAAAAAAAAAAAAGAAAAATGTAGAGTAGTCACGATGTTGAGATATCATAAGGCAAAAATGTCAAAGTCAACTGGTGTGTGTTATATCTTAACTGTTTCATAGTGCATACAAACAAAACATGAAACAATCGTACATACATAAAAAATGATGACAAGAAATGTGACCTTCTTTGTGTTGAGCTTGTATGTTGCGTAGTTAATAGAGGCGAGAATTAAAGACTTTAATGGAGAGAGAATTTAATAAAATTAATATGTCACTAGATAAAATTGCATAATTATTCATAAGATACGTAAGTTTATCTGGAAAAATGTGCACGGTCTGATATGTAACAACAAGAAGAGCGACCTGCTAACCTTACCTTGCCGGGCACTTGCCAAGAAAAAATACGACAATCATCAGTAAGTATTCACATAAATATAATTGCATAAATGGTCATAAAATGTGTAAATTCATCTGGAAAAATACGCACGGTCTGATGTGTAACGACAAGAAGAGCGACCTGCTAAACTTACCTTGCCGGGCACTTGCCAAGAAAAAATACGACAATCATCAGTAAGTATTCACGTGAATATAATTGCATAAGTGGTCATAAAAATTAGGAAATGGCACTACAGCATGTTAAATCATAAAGTATCTTCATTCAATAAAAGGTTTGATATTCGATATGTGGTGGTTCCCTTTGGTTTTTCTGGTTCTCAAAGTTTCGACGTGTACAACATTGGGGTGAGGAATGTTGCGAATCCGATATGGTCCAGCGTATAGAAGTTCAAATTTACTGCATCTACTCTTTCCTTTGTTGGATAAATAGTGTGTACGTACTAATATCTCTGTCCAATGTGAAAGTCACGGCGTGTACAAACCTGTTTTTGCTGTCTTCTCCGGCGCTCTGCGGCACGTTTGATGTTGTTCAGCGCAATGTCAATTATTTCATGGTGTCGTAGTCGACGAGATGTAGGAAAGGTTACTAATTCTTTAATTTTGTTAGGTGGTTCAACATTTTTCAGTATAACAGACAGAGATAGCATAGCAGATTCATTTGGTATGGAATTAATTACATCCTCGAATGAGAGTATGTGTGTGTCCCAATCAATATGTCTTTTATGGCAGTATATTCTACACAGTTTACCAATTTGTTTCATTAATCGTTCACAAGGGTCCGAAGAAGCGTGGTACCTGGATATATAGATGGGAGAAATGTTTCTAGCTCGTGACATACGTGTTCATATAGCAGATCGAAACTGTGATCCATTGTCGGAAATTACTTTCAACACATGCCCTACATGAAATAGAAAATGTTTTATAAATGCTCTCGAAACGGTTTTAGCAGTAGCTTTGCGTAACGGAGTGAAGGTAACAAATTTTGAAGTGAGTTCAACAGCGACAAAGATGTAGCAAAAACCTCTATTAGTTCCGGGAATCGGACCAAAAATGTCTACAGCGGCCATATGTCTCAATTTAACAGGTACAATGGGATGTAATGGAGGAATATGTGAAGTTGTGTCTGACTTAGCTTTCTGGCAGATTTTGCATGGCGCTAAAACTCGTCGTATACGTTTCTCCATGTTGGTAAAATAACAGTTCTGTCTCAGTATAAGAAAACATTTTCTGGCTCCATAATGTGCGTAACTTAAATGAGTATACCAGATTAATTTGTTAACAAGTTCGTCAGGAATGCATAATAACCAATTGTTGCTGTCAGGATGAGAGCGGCGAAACAGAATGTCATTGCGTCTTGTAATGCTCTTGTAATGACGACGAAATGAAATTTTCAAATGCAACTTGTTGAATGTACATGATGCTGAAATTTGCTTTGCAGAAGTTGGTTGCGATGTCTTGCTGATTGTTGCTGAGAGAACGGGATAGTGCGTCTGCTACAATATTTTGTGTGCCGGGAATGTGAACAATTGTAAAATTAAATTCTTGCAAATAAAGTTTCCATCTGCTTGATCTGTCGTGAGTAAATTTAGCCGAAAGTAAAAATTGTATCACTCTGTGGTCTGTGTAAACGGTGGTATGTATTCCATAAAGAAAATGCCTAAATCTCGTAAAAGCCCAAACAACACATAATGTTTCAAGTTCTGTAACGCAATCATTTCGTTCAGCAGGCGACAAAATGCGACTTGCAAATGCGATGTTTTTAATTACTGTAGAGCCATCTTCTTTAATTTCCTGAAAAATATGTACGCCTAAAGCGGTATTAGAACTGTCGGTGGCAATGGAAAAATTTCTAGTAAGATCTGGGTGCGATAAAAGTGGTGCATTCAACAAAGCATGTTTCAGGTTCATAAATTCAGAATGTGCTTGCTTATCCCAGGACCAAATAGTGTTTTTACCTGTCAATTGACATAATCTAGTGGTGCCTAAAGCAGAGTAATGAAAAAATTTACGAAAAAAGTTAATTAAACCCAAAAAGCTACGTAGTTGTTTTTTCGTCGTAGGGACAGTAATGTCACGTAAGGCTTGAAGTTTTTCCGGGTCAGGCGCAATGCCTTCTGCTGAAATTACGTGTCCAAGAAATTTTATAGAAGTTTTACCAAAGTGCGATTTACTGAGATTAACTGTGAGTCCTTGTGCACGAAAAGTTTGCAACAGTCGTTCAAGAATCAGATTGTGTTCAGACCAGTTAGCTTCTGCAATAAGAATGTCGTCTACGTACGTTGTGATTCTGTCTTTAAGTTCTGTCGGAAGTATTGTGTTCAAACCGCGAATAAAAGCTGATGAAGAAATAGTTAAACCGAATGGTAATTTACAAAATTGATAACAGTCACTAAAACAGAGAAAAGCTGTGTACTTTCTGCAGTTCGGATGGAGCTGAATTTGCCAAAATCCCGATTTCAGATCTAATGTAGAATAAATAGCAGTACCGTGAAATTTCTGTAGAAGTTCCTCTAGTGTCTGTGGTCGATCTGTTTCATTAATAATTATGTCATTGATGTGACGCGAATCAAGCACGAGGCAAAGTGAGCCATCCTTTTTCTTAACTATATGGAGCGGGTTTATGTACGGACTAACTGCCGGTTCAATAATTCCTTGGTCAAGCATAGCTTGCAATTCTTTCTTAACTTGTTCTCTATGAATATATGGAATGGGATAATGCTTGACTTTAAATGTATCGTGCTGTTTGACTTGAAATTCATACATAAAACCGGACATAGTACCAGGAACGTTGTCGAAAACTGGAGCTTGCTGTAAAAGAATTTTGTGTAGTTGCGTGCGTTCGTCGTCTGTATTTGCACTGCTCTGTTTAACTTTATCAGAAATTATCTGTATTACGTCATAGTCGGCTTCATCTGGAGTATTATAGTTATGTACGTACGTATCTGTGAACAATGTGGAATTACAGTCTATGTTACGTGATACGGAAATGACCTCTGTACGATTAATTGTTTGTTCTTCCGCAGATAAAGAGTGCTGAAATTCTAAAGCCAGTTGTACATTTTCATCCTTTAACATTAAATACGAATTTTGAAAATCAATAATTGCGTCTTGTTGTACCAGAAAATTCGTACCTAGAATAACGTCTGTTGTCAATAACGGAAAACCCCAAAAATTTGAGTGAAATGTGTGACCTGCAATATAAAATGATAAATGTGTCTGTAATTTAACATCTACTCTTTTACTCGATACTGCTCCTTTCACTTTCGTTTTGCCTAATGGTAATGTAGGATAGGTATTCTCTTTGTTACACTCGTTGAAAGTTTCTTTATTTATAACTGATATAGGTGATCCAGAATCGATTACTTCTAAAAATTTCGATGATCCAATTTTTACTTCGATGACAGGGTGTGAAATGGTTTTTTGAACAACTGGTCTTTCCTGCAAAAGAGTGTCTCCGATGTCGTCAAAAGTAATAACATTTTCGTGAACAAGATTCTGTGTATCTGAAGTATTGCTTACGTTGCTGGAAGATGCAACCTGTACTGTATCTAGTCAAATTCTATCTGACGTGTTATTATTTTCAGGAGGATGCTGTGGCATTTCGACTATTTGAACTGTTCTATTATTTGTTCCAGACGTATTACGTTCTGGATGATACCTACTGTCTGGTTCATTCATGATAATATGTTGTTGCTGATGTTCTTGCTGCTGATAAGATCGACTGTTATTAAATGTACGCTGAAAATTGTGCTCATTATTTTTACGTCTGTCGCGATAGGAATTGAAATAGTGTGTTTTCTGTACGTAGTTATTTCCTTGCTGCTGTGCGTTTCTATTTGTTGGAGCTGATGCTATACGTGTACGCGGCGAAACATCAAAGCTTGGTTGACCTTGTATACTACATTGTTGGTTAGGTATGCTAACCGGCTGGCTTTGATGCTATTGCGGTGAAAAACCTCTATTGTTACCAAAATGTGTTTGCGACTGCTGATAATTTTGACGATTGCTGAAAATGCTATACATACTGAGGACTACAATTTTATCTGTTATTATAATTACGGCGATAGTTGTCATTTCGGGAGTGTCTAAAGAGAACTGTCACTATCGGTATAACTTGTCACATCGGGTTTTCATTACTTATTCTTAATTCTAGATAGAGCGATAGTTAAAGAGCTATTCAGATAGATATAAAGCATAGTAGAAGAGAAGGCAGCAGTGCAGAAAACTAAAGATGAAACAGCACTACTACGGCTTGGGGCCCTGTGCTCGCTACGGCACATATTCATTAAAGCGTAATGAATCCCCTGAGGTCAATCACGCGCTGCAAATAAATTTTAGCTTTTGCGTTGCATGCAATGGCGGTAAAAATCCAAAAGCAAATTGCTGTATCCTTGCTAATTCTAGTTTCTGCATTATAGGCAATGCTGATGAAAATACAATAGCAAATCGTCGTATCAGGTTCAAATGCAGGGCTCAACTTCGTTGTTTTGCTCCTACCCCCCCCCCCCCCCCCGCATCGCCACCCTAAAGAAATTGAAGAAGTACATCGTGAAGCCTGCCGAGCTCTGACAGCAACAAAGCCTACAAAGTCGAACATTACCAGCAGAGAGAGGGTGTCTATTCGCTACCTCAGAGACTATCCTGAGTCTGCTGTCTCACCTGCTGACTGAGACAAGGCTGCTGTTGTTCAATCCCACCAGGACTACGTTGAGAAGATGCGCTAGATGATGACTCCCACAGGAAGACCTGCTAGATGACGACTCCTACAGGAAAATCAACGCTGGACCGACAGAGAAGGTGGAAACAAGACTATGGCTCTTCTTAAGAAAACGCATTTACCAGTGGGGGTCGCTAAGAAACTGTTACCTCAATGACCTAAACCGCCAAAACTTTATGGAGTCCACAAAGATTGGGTGCTGATGAGCCCCATTATCAGCAACATTATCGAACCTACATATTTGCTGGCAAAATACCTGACGGAAACAATAAGCCATTATGTGCGTTAACAAACTCATTGTATCAGCAATTCTGTGGATTTTGTAAAACGCCCCGACATCGACAGGATGACAGACTCCGATATCCTGGTGAGTTTTGAAGTCGTTTCATTATTCACCAGGGTGACGCTTCGAGAGCCACTAGAGCTCATTGGTCAGCATTTTGACGAGAAGACCACAGACAGTTTCAGGCATATCATGGCCTCCACGTATTTTCTTTTTAATGGAGAATACTATGAACCAACCGACGGAGTCGCAATGGGAGCGTTCTCTCGCCTGTGGTCGCAAATTTATATATGGAGTACTTCGAGGAGGAAGCTCTTACATCATCCAAATGGAAACCGACGTGTTTTTTCCGTTATGTGGATGACACGTTCGTCATCTGGCCACATGGAAAATATGAACTCCTTGACGTCCTCACACATTTGAACTTCATGCATCCCAACATCAAATTCACTGTGGAGACGTCATGGTAAAGAGAAGAGCTAATGGCGCTCTAGGCCACGGTGTATACCGGAAGAAAACGGGTACCACGAATTGCAGATTAGGCGCACACTCCGCCCCACCACAGCAGTACAACTTCTGGAGACCGCAGAAGTCGCGATGGAAGAGGCAGCCACCAACTTCATAACATAAACTGGCGCACTATTGGGGAACATCGAATGCATATCGAAGAAGCACCAAGTAAAAACTGTTCTTTAGCAGCCACATTATACGCGATAGTTATTGAGAAGCGTCAAAGCTGATCTCGGTTTGCGGAAGTTCGGCGTATACCAGATTCCATGCCAATGTGGTAAGACACACACTGGACTGACATTTCGCGCCATCAAAAATCGTTGCCGAGAACACCAGAGGTACATTCGACTGATGTATCCCAACAAGTCAACAGTCGCAGATCACTGTTTGGCCGATAATTACGCGATGGAGTACGAACGCGCCAGAATCTTGGCACAGACTTCCAAGTACAGGGACGGCGTCGTTAAGAGAGGCCATAGAAATTCGCACTACGGACGATCCCATCAACCGAGATTGCGACTATACTCTCAAAGCGTCTTGGTAAGCAGCACTGAGTTTAATTGAGGACTTTCTCAGGAAACAGAGGGATCTGGCGACCAGGGTGAACGGGGTACCTACATTGACGGTACCACAGACGCCGATGCTAGCGCCCCCGCGACCGCTGACACGGGGCGCGGATCGCGGTGGCAACGGCGTCATCAGGAGCTCAATTCGCCAGCGCACCTGATGTCGCCATGTCTGATCGCCGAAAGATTGTGCCCGTTGGATACCAGGAACCGGCAGTACACCCGTGGAGTGTTCGACCAACAAATACTTGTACATCGGGAGAAATGGACGAATCACAAATTGTTAGACGTCTATGTCATTACAGAACGTGGAAGTCGCAGGCTTACCAACTCTCTAATCCTGGATAGACGGAAATCTCCGGGAGGATTACTATCGTTCTCACAAGGCCGGAAATGTGCTGCAGTAATTTGAGGAGGATGATTCTGAACTGAGCCTCATGTCACGGCCAGCAAATTCGGCTGATCTGAGCCCGATGGAACTCTCTCGGACATTATCGGCCTCCTGCTGTGCCTCACAAGTTACCGGCCCATCATTCAAGGAGAAATGTGAAATTTGTGACTTGTGTGTACGCACCTAGTGCCACATGGACCTACCTTTGTATATATAACAAGGATTTGTCGAATCTACGTCACGCAGAGTCTCTGTTGTATTGCGTCCAAACCCAACATCCTAATAAGCAGATGGTGATACTGGTGTGGCTGATCAGTGTATGTAGATTTGACAGCTGTACGGCGCCATTGCTTCGCCTCTGGACTACCATGGCGCGATGTTTAGTTAGACATGCAGAAGCAAACAGCTCTCCATTAACATAACCAGTCCTCGTAAAGCCCCACATTCCACCTACGAACAATGTTACCACACATACACACAAACGACCAATAAATATGACAAGCACTGCAGCAACCCTTTGTAAAGATGCCGGTGTCTTACATTAACGCAGCTGAGGGAGTACGCCAAGTGACTTGTAAAGAACCATTACAGTTCATACATACGTACATATATACATACAGACCTAGTGGACGACGTTGAAAACTCCTTGGGACTATCCACGGAAGTTGGTGTTGTATACAGAGAGCCATCAGCGCTAGAAATCTGCACAAAAACGCAGGAAGACCTAGAAAGGATGGACACTAGATCCACAACTTGCATGCTGAAACGAATAGATGAAAAGTATTCAAAATAAGTGAGCGAAAAGACTCGTTTTTATTTGCTTATACGACTGATGAACAAAAACTGAAAACTGTCACTTTTATTAAATAGCTGCGATTATGCGTACGGAGCCATTTAGAGTACAACGTCCACTTAGAGCTAATCCTGAAGGAAGGCACACACCAGATTGAGATTGCAAGAATCCTCAATTAGTGTAGTCCACCCACGAAGGAGATAGCTTACAAAAACCCCGATCGACCAGTATTTGAGTATTAATCCATAGTCCGAAACCTTATGAGATAGGACTGATATAAGAAATGGAGAATTCCAAAGAAGAGTAGCACATTTCGTCATGGGTTCCTTCCGTACGTAATAGTGAGGGTGCCACGAGGAAACTCATGCAACCGCTGTGGGAGACACTACAAAAGAGTCGCTGTGCATCATACTGTGATTTACCGTTGAAAACCCGAGAGCGTACGTTGCATGAAGAGTCAAGCAACACGTTGCGTCCTCTTTCATCCGTCTCATGCTTGAAAAGTACTTTTAATCTGGATAAGCCTGCCGAGTGAATGCTTAGAAAACATGCTCCATAACGCGTCGTAAAATCCATACTTTTACGCTTAACAGCCGTCGCTTAGTGTCGAGTTTGGTGGTTGGTGCATAAAGTCTACATAACTTTGTAGTTTGTACACGAAGTCTGTTTTCTTCGTAACACTATTCCTATACCAAATTGTTAATCTTGTGTCGTAAATACTGACTCTGTTCACTTCACTTAGAGTTCAGATGTCACATGATGATCGATCTTATGGCTATTTGTAGCAATATGGATCAACTGAACTCAATACAAATGCTACCTTGTCCCAACTTAATGAGGTATTCGGCGTAGAGATGACAGTCAGAAAAGGCAGTAAAATCTCCTGGACCTCTTCCTTAAAGACAGTTCTTTGAATCATTAACCACGGCAAGGAGAAGCTGTTCGCTGCCCGTATGTTGATTGGAATGACTCAGTGCTTCACAAGGAATGGTTCTGTTGTAGGTCGTATAACCTCTACTTCCTGTGACCTTTGAAATGAGTTACCCAGCCCCACGTGGACGGAGCAAGTTGGCAATTTTCACATTAATAAATAGGACCAGCCGGCCGCTGTGGCCGAGCGATTTTTGGCGCTTCAGTCTGGAATCGCGCCACCGCTACGGTGGCAGGTTCGAATCCTGCCTCGAGCATTGATGTGTGTGATGTCCTTAGGTAAGTTAGGTTTAAGTAGCTCTAAGTTCCAGGAGACTGATGACCTCAGATGTTAAGTGCCATAGTGCTCAGAGCCATTTGAACCAATACATCGGACCACAAGTCAAACAAGCGATACGTTGCAGAAAAAATCCCTGTATTTTCCACGTTATTGGGAGAAAGAATCACTGAGTACATTATTTTATATTTATAAAGTTTATTTATCCCTATTCACATAAATTGTTTAATGACTATAATGATAGCCCATAAGCACTTCTCAGTCTATTGGGTCATTCCATGCTAGGACTCAAGATTTCCTGCTAGAGACTTCTAGAAATAGCCTCATTGTGGAAGAAGTGTTAATGGTCTATTGGAATTGACAAGTCAGTTGAAACCGTTTTAGCCATCAAATAATTTATGTGTGCATTGTCTGAAATAAACTTTATATTTCGATTTTTAGTCTGGCAATTGCTCACTAACCCTCCAAAGCAGATGTACCTAGGATAACTTAATGCGAATCATACCTCCAAACATTTTTACTTATTTTCTTACTGGGTGTTGTGTGCTGTCCTTAGGTTAGTTAGGTTTAAGTAGTTCTAAGTTCTAGGGGACTGATGACCATAGGTGTTAAGTCCCATAGTGCTCAGAGCCATTTGAACCATTTGAACTTATTTTCTTCATCCTGTACGTAACGGATTTACCGGAACTAAAAATAATCAGATTTCTCGTGGACTACTGACGGCATTCGACGATTATTCGATTCAGTATGAATTTTACGGTAGTACAAGAACCACAATGATCAACGAAATCTACAGAACTGCGTAATGACATAAAGTTTTTACACAAAATGAAAAATTAGCTAATCCGTCGTTTGCTCCAACTATACACCACGTGTAAAAGCATACTGAACTGAATAACCGACAATTGAGGTACTGACGAGAACGCACAGAGACTAGCAACGACGATACAGAGTGACGAACTGACAGCAGCAGAACGGCGCAGCAGGATTGGCTGAAGAAAAGAAGGCATGCCTGCCGACGTCTTTTATCGCCTCGTATGATCACAGCCGCTACCTTCGCTCTCGCAGATTAACGCGTTTTAGCAAGAGATAAGGGGCCGTAAGGCAGGTCCAGTGACTGTGCAAAATACCGCATCTCACAGAAACTGTCGGAAGAGGTAAACACCGACATCTTTAGAAATTACACACTAGATTTAGCGAACAAAGCAGCTCTTGTAGCCCTAACAAAAAGAGTTTTACTTACATTCGCATTAAATCTCGAGCTCATCAAACATGCATCTCGCGAGACAATGACGGACAGTAAAAAAGACGATGCGCGGATCGCACCCACGCCCATCAGAACAATTGCCTTGAGCCTTTAATTGGCAATGCGTGCCAAAGTGTCACTCATAGGAAACCTTGCGGCTAGATTAACCAGAGGTGCAGAGTATAAAACGGCAGACGCACAAGCAGATGGGAACGCTAAACATGTGGTCATCTGTCTCCTTGCTCCTGCTTCTGGCAGCCAGTGTCCTGGGTCTCCCGGGAATATCTGCAGCTGCGGAACCTGCCAACAAATTCCCTGACGACTTCATCTTCGCAGCTGCCACCGCGTCTTACCAGGTGGAAGGGGCCTGGAACGAGGGCGGTAAGAATTCTTTTACTTCGAAATCTGAGAAATTACGTAGTGCCAGTGATTAACATTAAACTTTCTTTTATATATTAAATGATAGAAATGCATTGGAAGATCATTCTCCCCTGAGATTAGTGTCAGCAATAGCAGTTCTTAGTCAAACCTTTTCATTGTCTGAACAATGCTAAATTCGTAAATAGGAAATATCGGTTTAGATTAATTTCTTCATGAGGAGAGCCGTGAATTCTAAAACTGCAGATAACTGGTGACAATACTAGCATGTCCAGCTGTAATGTTTTTCATATAAAAATTGTTATTTTTGAACTTGTACAACAATTGAGGTAATTTCCTGTTGATACATAAATCAGATATTATTTTAAAATAGCCGTTTTTGAAGTTGAACCTGGGCGAAGCCGAATTCTTTCACTTCTATCGGGGGCAAATTTGTGGTAACAAGATGCACATTGTAGTGTTACCAGTATGCGTTTTTCATTCGAACGCGAGTGCGATATATAGTCAGTGAGTTATAAGAGTCGGCTGAGGCAGCCATTTTATGAGTCGGTCGGAACGAAAGGAGTGGACTTACGTAGAATAAAAATCTATACTGAATTTCAGAATAATGAATAATACCGACAAAACATGATAGATACAAACATAATTTACTTATGATATAAATAGCTGGAAGGAAAAATAGAGTTTAATATCCAGCACAAGTTCATATTAGAAAGGATGACGAAGGAAATCGGCCGGCCGGAGTGGCCGTGCGATTCTAGGCGCTACAGTCTGGAGCCGAGCGACCGCTACGGTCGCAGGTTCGAATCCTGCCTCGCGCATGGATGTGTGTGATGTCCTTAGGTTAGTTAGGTTTGATTAGTTCTAAGTTCTAGGCGACTGATGACCTCAGAAGTTAAGTCGCATAGTGCTCAGAGACATTTTTGAAGGAAATCGGTTGTACAATTTTCAAATGAACTATACAGGTATTCGCCTTGGTTGTTCTTCTCAAAATCAGGAAAAACTTAAATCGCAGTGCCTGAGCGGGTATTTGAACCGTCCGCCGGAAAACGAATCCAATCTGCTAACCATTGGGCCATGTCACTTGTATACTTGTAATACAGGTGAAGAAGAAAACTACAGTCGATGTTTTGAATGGCACTGACACTACCTGATCAAAATTGTGCGGACACCCATATGTAATGCGGAACTGACCACTAGATGTCACGAGAAAGGACCTACCTGTATACAAGGAGGCGGCGAGTATTGTGTTGTCGGCAGAGAAGGAGTACCGACAGAATGTGTCGCTGAGTGGAATTCAGTGACTTCGGACTTGGACTGGTCACAGGCTGTCACCTGACTGACAAATCCATGAGCGACGTTTCGACCTTTCCAAAGGTTGCCAAGTCGGCTGTCGGTGATGAGACTGTGAAATGGAAACGTGAAGGAACAATCACAGCCAAACCAGCACATGTAGCCCTCATGTACTGACGTATAGGGACTGACGAGCACTGCGAAGCGTCTTTGTACCAAACTGCATTATATCAGCGCAAGAAATCAGTCGTGAGATCCGAAGTGCTACTAACAATCGAGTCACCACAATGACTGTGTGCAGGGAGTCGTAAACAATGGGGTACAGTGGTCGAGTAACTCCTCACAACCCATACATATCTGTAGTGTGCTCTGCGACGTCTGAGGTGGTGTAAAAAGCGATCTCACTGGGCCGTGGATGACTGGAAACAAGTGGCTCGAGGGATGAATGACGCTTTACACTGCGGTAACCCGATGAAGGAATTTGGCTCTGGCAGATATCTAGAGAATGTCACCTGCCGTCGTGTGTAGAAGTACGGATTAGGTAGTGTTATGGTAACGGTTTTTTTTTTCGTGGTTAGAGTCTCGTCTTCTCATTGCGATAAAAAAAACTTTAAATGCCGAGGGACATGAACAAATTTTACAGCATTGTGTTCTGCGCGCAATAGAGGAGTAATTCAGAGACGACGGCTCAATGAGCACGACAAAGCAGCTTCTCTGAAGCACTAGTTTGTGAACAATCACATTCATGAAAGGGACTGGCCTACCGAGTCTCGATCTGACCCCAATGAAATACCTTTGGGTTGAATTAAACCGCGGACTTTGCTCCACACCCCAGCTTCCAGCATCACTACCGTCTCTGATAAAGGCTCTTGATCAAGAGTGAGCTGCCAGCCCTCCATAGAAATTCAGACACCTCACTGAATGTTTCTGTATTCAAGTCGTGGTAAAGGGTGGACACATTCCATATTAGTATTCTGACACTTTTGATCAAACAGTGTATAGTCATATCTTCAACTGTTAAGACCGGCAAATCTCTTGTGCTTTCTTTTTACTAATGTTAGACTTCATACATTCTTTGACTGTAACCCAAGCCTCTCCATTTGATAGACCGTTCTGTACGATCATTTACCAGTGTTCGCACTGACGGATCTGCTCAGCATTGAATATAAGATAAAGGAGTATTTTAATCCGACCATTAACAGCCAGTGCGCCGAAATTTTATCATTTTTGTATTTAGTGTGGTTGTGGTCCCCGTTGCATCTAAAGAGCCTACTGACGGTTTAGAACAAAGTGGAGCATGGGAAACTGCTTGACAGGCGTACAAGTGTAGACAAGTGACCAGAATAACCACGGTCGGGATGCACGGTGGCGTCTGTGCCCTTAGGCGAGTGTTTCGTTATCCGAGTGTGGTCTTGGGTGCGATATCAACCTGGTGGAGAAGTAGAATAGAATGCTTTTCTTAACTGAATGAAGCAGTGGAACTTAATTGGCATTTCATCATATATTACTTGGTATTTCAAAAATATTCATCCTATTTCACATGTCTGTCTCTTCTGCATCAGTGAAGATAGAAACTTGGGGTGCACTTTAACTTTCACATAGAAACTAAAATTTTACATTGGCTGATTTCATGGTGTGAGTTTGTTTTATTTTTTTTTTTTTTGGGGGGGGGGGGGGGGGGGGAGGGGTGTTAGAAAGGCTCTATCTTCCCTTGCAACACCGTTGGGTGAACTACGACACCACACATCAACAGTAATGAATGCAGATAGACTGACTCGCTAAAGTAAGGTACGAACCTGACAATGGCCTGGAAATTTCACGGGTTAACCGACAGTAGGAAACATGCCCTTCTAGAAGGAATTCGCCTCAGAATTAATGCTGAAAGAAGATCGTGACGGTAAGGAACAACCAGCACTTTTTCCAGCTTGGGTGCGAAACTACCCGCTTCTGTTTTTCGTGTTGGTCTCTCTACATTCAAAACTACCGAGCCCATACCACAGCGAATCACAGGCCTTATCAAGGCTCAGAGAAGTGTCAAATATTATCAGCACAGAACAAAAGTATTTATTTTCTTATTTGGTCAGGATACGTTTGATCCACTAACGCTCCTACAACCGGAATTCGTTTATTAAAACGAAAAATTATTCTTACTCGAAGGACTTTATCACAGGGTTTCGTAACTCTGTCAGTATATTGAGATACATGCTGTAGGAATCTAGGCACTGTGACGTGGTTTGATAAATGTGTGCACCTTGGAAACGAACAAAAGCTTCCCTTGTGCAACCATAGTCCAGTGTACTGGTATGTCAAATTGTGTTCAATCTGTGTTACAGGCAAGGGTGAGGGCATTTACGACCGCATGTTCCACACGATTCCCAACATCACCACCGATGGCAGCAACGGCGACGTGGCGTGTGACTCCTACCATAAGTACGAGATAGACATACAGCTCGCCAGAGATATGAACGTGAGTGTTGTTTGTAGTGGTATTAACTTTAGGACATAAGCAGTGATTACAAAACTAATATATATATATATTATATATAATTATGTGTAATTTGATTTCTGATTCATTATTTACTAATATCCAAACCAAAGCGTCACATTTTCGAAGTTAGTAACAGCCTGTCAAGAGCCCATGCTTGTAGTGCACTCTTAAGGATTTCTGTCATTAACTTATATTTTGCAGATATACTGAAAATAAGGAAAGTTATTCAGCTTATAGCTTCCGCTAACAATGGATGGACTAGTTATTTGTCACACTAACGGATTCCTGACTGTAAATGTAGGAAAAAAGGTCCTATGAACATGTGCCGGGAAACGGACAGTGTGCACGCAACGATACCATATCGTCCCGGAAGACAGTACAGAGCTGCATCACATCCGCGTCACAACAGATGTGGAAAATGGCTGCCATGGGATTGCAGGTGATAGGGATAGCAGCGGTTGTCATGCAGGATGCAAACAATCGCACTGTGGCTTACATCATGTTGGCTACTTGGCTGGAGCATGTACTAGGGTTCCTCTCAATATCTGCAAAACGTGGTCCTCCAAATCTGGTATACGCACAGTCTGCGCCTCCCTACACGTTCGTCTGTCTGAAACGACCCATGCTCACACAAATGCGCAAAAAAGACCTTGAAATGTGAGACGTGGTTGGTGTCTGGGAGCGTACATGTATAGCCCTGCTGCCTCTCGACTGTTTCCATCTGCTTGGCCGTACACAAAGAGCATCTCGGCTTGTTGCCGACATGAATAGCGAACCATTCTGCTGTTTGCAGTACGCTGCGTCAATCACACATCCTGAAACGCACGAGGAACACACGTGTCCGTAGTTGGTACGGAACATTCACCCAATTGTTAGTAGTTAGCTCTACCGACGCTGACGGATGACAGAGTAACTGTCATTCGTCAGCGCCATCTACTCGTACAGTGGCAATGAAGTATTTCCAGACACGTGACCATAGGACCTTTTTTGCTCCATTTCCAGTCAAGTCAAGTTTGTCGGTTTCTTTTATGTTCGCCCTGTATAAGCACTAATCAAGGAAATGAAAAGGATGTCAAGCCCGTGACGAGCGTCCCACCAATTTACGTACAGTATTAAGAGTAATGTATGGAAGATTTTTCTATTTCATCTAAAAACAATACAAACTTTCTGGAGACAGTATCCACGATGACAGTTCCTCGATTAATTATAATTTGATGAACTATTCAATATCGTAGCCGCTCGACACTGCAGCACCCGGCACCTCGAAAATTCCTGCTGGCACCGCGAGCGGCGCTTTGAATATCAATACCAATGAAGAACCTCCAGGCCGCCGACAAATGAAGAACGCCACGATGGTGTTATAAGCGGCAGGCACCTACGTAACAGTCTTCTAGTTGAGATTAGTTCCGTGTCCCTAGTTGGTATCAAACGTGTACCGAATTGTTAATAGTTGGCCCTACCGACAAGTATTCAGTATACATTGATGCACGTCCGTGTGGGGCCTCTGTATATAACTTGCCACGGCTGTCGCAAGTTGTTAACAATGTAGCAGTTCTTTCGCACAAGTCGAGTAAATTATAGTTATTTAAAGTGCACTTAGGTCAACTAATCTTCTGTTTGCCTGTACAGATTCCAACGGCAGAAGAGCCTTTGTCCCCTTCATCCCGTTTATCATGAGCAGCGAGGACGTAACATGTGGCTGCTCGGAACATAACGGTTGCCGACTCGCATCGTAACACCATTCCTTAGCAGTAAATCTGCCATTCTGTACCATAGCCTTCCGTCCAGTAAACGCAGGGAGGTTAGCAGAAAAGTCGCAGAACTACGAGATTACTAATTATAGAGCAAGGGTTTGCGTCAGTTAAATAGGCTCCAACGGATAGTTCGGCTGGTGGAACAGGGTCCGCACCAGGTACAAAGAGACAGGTTCCATGTCAGCCCAGAGCAGTGATTAATCTTCACGAAGATTCATTGATAGCGAAGATCTGTTAGAGTCCACGTCATACAGGGTCGTCTTAAACATTCCGAAAAACTTGCAAGGGTGTTGCAGGATAGATTGTACTAAGAAATAAATGATCTGAAAAAAGAAAATCGATAGCTTGCACCGTCTCGTAGTTAATTAGCATTGATGTTAGCCAATCAGGCCGTTGCACAAGCAAAGTAAAGCGGCTCAACAGAGACGGTATCACCAACGTGTTCTTCGTTTGGTTTCCTAAAACTGAACAAGACAGTATACAAAAATTGGACATGGGACGGTAGTAAGAGTCGACTCCGAGTCAAAGGCTGAGCAATCCCACGCGCTATTCATCTATGCTACGACAATAACTGACACTAGTTGCGTCTAGTTTTCGTATGTCCATCCCTGACTGGAGTCTGAGGGACTACGGCCATTCACTATTGTAAGGAAAATGAAACACCTACATCCGTCCTTATCATATTTATTGTACAGCTACCAATTTCGGCGCTGCAGTGAACCATCTTCACACCTTAGCTGATGCTGAAGGAGTTAACACCATCTGTACACACGATACATCAGTGACTGGTATAACTGGTTTGTGATGCTGTCTCGTCAACCATCAACTGTCAACTGAGTTACATCACAGTTACAAATAGACTGCATAAACTAGTAAACTGTGATGTTATCTCTACAACCATCAACTTTCAACTCAATTGACAGTTGGCACTTGATGGTTGGAGAGACAACATCACAGTTACAGGTAATTTGCGTAAACCAGTTGTGTTGGCCCCTGATCGTGTGAACAGATGGTGTTAACCCCTTCAGCATCAGCTAAGGCCTGAAGAAGGTGCACTGAAGCCCCAAAACTGGTGGGTGTACAATAAATGACATCATAAGGGCGGCAGTCTGTGTTTCATTTTATTATTAATTGCGTCTGGCTGGCCGTTTCAACCTGCGCGCCCAACAGCTTGGTTGGCTAAGTTCAACTATAATGAACTCCGAAACGGCGCAACGTATTGAATTTTCTTCTTAATAATTATTTCCTGCACAACCAATCCGGCAATAACCTTACAAGCTTTTCACACTGTTTCTGGGGACTCTGAATATTACTAAAAA
Source organism: Schistocerca americana (assembly GCF_021461395.2). Lineage (NCBI taxonomy): Eukaryota > Metazoa > Arthropoda > Insecta > Orthoptera > Acrididae > Schistocerca > Schistocerca americana. The sequence continues at coordinate 97,734,273 of NC_060125.1, read as the reverse complement.
AGTAACCCAGAGCACGGCAACAGTAGCTGGTAGTCTACCTTACAGCCTCCAAGACAACAAAATTTTGATTTTCAGTATTTCATACAATCATTGACCGAATATAAAGATTGAACATGCTCTCATAATCTACTCATTAAGAGACATGGCTCGCAATTATCCAGGTTTCATTTATCTACTATCTGACAATGAGACCACTTTACCACAGACACCCCCCACAAAATGATGAAATGAAAATGGTTCAAATGGCTCTGAGCACTATGAGACTTAACTTATGAGGTCATCAGTCTCCTAGAACTTAGAACTACTTAAACCTAAGGACATCACACACGTCCATGCCCGAGGAAGGATTCTAACCTGCGACCGTAACGGTCACGCGGTTCCAGACTGTAGCGTCTAGAACCGCTCGGCCACTCCGGCCGGCTGACGAAATGAAAAAAAAAAGTTTATCGCTTACTACATTTTCACTTTTCGTGCAATAAAACCGTCACATCAGGCATAACGCTTTAGTTAATTATTTCGTAACTACTGACTCTGTTTGCACACAGCATCTACATATACCACTGAATGTACTTAGAAATTATGTCATTGTACGGCACATACTTCAGGACATATGACGTCATAAACATTGAAATACGTGAAAAACTTGCTTTTGCTTAAATAGGAGCTCAAATTTACCTAGACTATACTTATCAAATGGTTCAAATGGCTCTGAGCACTATGGGACTCAACTGCTGAGGTCATTAGTCCCCTAGAACTTAGAACTAGTTAAACCTAACTAACCTAAGGACATCACACACATCCATGCCCGAGGCAGGATTCGAACCTGCGACCGTAGCGGTCTCGCGGTTCCAGACTGCAGCGCCTTTAACCGCACGGCCACTTCGGCCGGCACTATACTTATCCAGTGTTTGATAACGAGAGAGCTTTGCGACCTCCAACAAACTTTAAACATAATTTTAAGGCTTTCCTACACTTGTCGCTTACACTCTTAACGTCAGATATTTAACAGATTAATTATCTTGCACAGTAATCAGAAGTTTGAAGAAGATTATTTAAAGAATCGGGGTATTTGTGCTGCTTACTAACAGAAAATGAGACACTTTACTGTTATTTTAGAAATATTATATATTTAATCAGTAACTGTTATTTGCATGCCATCACCTGGTGAAACTGAATATCATAAATAATAAAATGGGATGTGACAGTTGTCACCCGACATCCAAAATGAGGTTGCTGATCAAATAAAGACGAGTAGCAGACGCAGAACTTGGGGAAAATGTTGCTTATTTGATATCATTGGTATGTTCTGCTAATCATTGACGGACAATTGATTAATTATCTTCTTCTTTAAGGAATAATTCTGAAAATAATTTGTTGTAGAATAGCTAGAACTGAACGTAGACCTTACTGTGCAGAGATGAAAACGCTCAAAAAGTTGGATGGTGTTTTTGTAAAATGCTCGAAATTATGAACCAGATGGAGAATACGTAACCGTTTAAAGATTCCTATTGCATTTGTAGATATTTATTGCATACTAACGACAATCACCTACATAATTTCACGGTTAAGAATCAGAGAAGCACCACTAAGTCTGTTAAGCATCACTCGTGTATTTGAGAGTGCAGTAATCTTACTGCGCCGTCTGGGACAAGACTTTCCTACAATTTTGTCGATTTTATTTCCAGAGCGTTTATGTTATTTCGATTTCTCATTTTTCATGGAGCCATTTCGTCTTAGCTTCCCTTCGTTTCCTATTTATTTCATTCCTCAGCGACCTTTATTTTTGTATTCCCGAATTTCTCTGAACATTTTTGTTCATCATCATCCATAAGATTCGTTTGAACACCGAAGGGCATTACCAGGCGTCGTCCTATTGAAGGTGGTATGCCGTTGCCTTTCTCTGACCTTCGAACTGACTTACGTAGCCAGGTAACAATACATAAAAATTGAAATCTTATAGTCATTGCAGTGTGGCTTTGAGTTGCATCTAGCTTATTGATCGGCTTGTTCTAGAAATGTAATGAAGATGAGTTGCAGAGTATTTTTAAGTTATAAATTTATAGTGGCAAAATTTGATTTCCGGAAAGTATTCCTACAGCTGAAGTTCGTGTGGTTTTGAGTTGTATGTAGCTGATTGATCGGCTTGTTCTAGAAACGTAATGAAGATGAGTTGCAGAGTATTTTTAAGTTATAATTTTATAGTGGCAAAATTTGATTTCCGGAAAGTATTCCTACAGCTGAAGTTCGTGAAAGTTGTGTAGGGACAATATTAACGGGAGCTGGCGCTTTAATTGACGCTGATATTATTTTTGTGCTGCAGGTGGACGCATACCGCTTCTCCATATCGTGGCCCAGGATTCTCCCCACTGGAGACGTCAACAACATCAACCCGGAGGGAATCGACTACTACAACAAGCTCATCGACGGCCTCATTGCCAACGGCATCACTCCAGTGGTAAGAGCAACCTCAGTGATCCGGCTTCTGTTCCTTGACATTAGATCACTAATGAAATGTGAAGTCACACGGTGTTGTATATGTTTGTTGCAGGTGACGATGTTCCACTGGGACCTGCCACAGGCACTGCAGGACATCGGGGGTTGGCCCAACCCCAGACTGGCGGACTACTTTGTCGAGTACGCCAGAGTGCTCTACGACAACTACGGCGACAGGGTATGTGGGTAGAGTGTACTGAAGTAAAGTAATACTTTGATATTCATAGTCAATATTAAGCTGGAGCTAACAATAACCGGACAGAAGGGTAAAAGTTAATATTATTTAATTTCTGTCCTACCTTTTCTGTTGTTTTCTCTTGGGTGGTTACTAGATGGAGACTGTATGTAAGTTTTCAATCGAGCCTTAGGCGTTTTGGTGGTCTACTGGTTGCACAAGGATGCACAGCTAGGGAGAGTAGCATCTCAGCTAACATTTACTATACTTGTTTGATATTTTAGATCTTAGGTAGGAATTCCACTGGTCACAGTAGGGTGGAATTGCAGATACAGAACTGAAAGTAGGAATGGTACCTCAGCTATCGGAGATAAATGAGAAGTGATAGATCGGATCACTGAAATACACGTTTGCTGCTAAATGCTCGAGTAGATGTTGTTACTTTCAGTTCAAATCCTGTCCGGCCAGCCAGTTTTAAGTTATCCATGGTTTCCCTTAATTGATTAAGGCGGAAGTGTGGATGGTTACTTTGAAATGACATGGCCGATTTCCTTCCGCAGTTCGTTATTTTAGAGATGTTCAAACCTAATCCTCTTCGTTTTTATTGCGCTACATGGGGTATATCCCGTTTATTGCAGAGCCCAACGGTGCCATACCTTGACAGATGGCCTCCTCCTCTACTCAGTTAAACCCTCACTAATTCCTACATACGACCTCATCTCAAACTCTGTCCATATTACCGTATCTGTGTTGGTGTCAGTTAAGTTCCTTTATTTTGACAGTATCAAATATTTATCAGTCTAATATTCGACTCGAGTAAGTAGATATGTATTGAAGTAAATTATAGAAACAAAGGATACACCAACCACATGTTGTGCGTGCAGGTGAAGTGGTGGCAGACGTTCAACGAGCCGGCCAGTTTCGTGGGCGGCTACTCTGGAGGCTACACGTTCGCCCCGGGCATCAACTCGTCAGGCGTGGGAGACTACATGGCGGCCTACACCGTGCTCATGGCACACGCTGGCGCCTACCGCCTCTACGACGAGAAGTACCGAGAGACCCAGAAAGGTAAACACTCACTGTCCAACATCACGGCTGGTGCTACGGCTGGCGAGGTGTGGAGAAAATGTGAGCCGCATGATACCCAAACTCGTTGGAGAAACGATAAATGAAGCGTGAAATCATCTTAAGGAGTCGTGTTTCCTGGAAGCATAAGTACCATTTCACGAAAGCCATGTGCCAGGGCATCTCAAATGTTGAGGCAAATAACTTTTGACTGGTAAAGCTCGGCCCATTTATTTTACAATATCCATAGCCCTGAATCTGCTTTTAGCAATCACTTCACAACCACAGTACATTGCTTGTATGTCATTCACTCTACAACTAGATATGTGCAAGCCATGTTTATATAATACGTAGCCCTTCAGTATTAGCCTATTCCTACACTGTTCCGTTTACATAAGGAACTAGTAAAAAACAACTGCCCCCATATGCTTCCTGACCTTCCTCTCACGATCGCTACGCACGATACTCCAGCATTTTTGCACAGCCCACAACCCATGTTATAGAATGTAGCAGAAGGTAGTACGTTATAGTAAGCTTATCTCCTAGTACCAAACAAGTCTCTTCTCGATATCTTATCGAATTTTGTCTACTTTGTTTGCAATTCATTTTTCTCACTGAATCACAACAGTGCCTTCATGAAATGGATATTCTGCGGAACATAATCCGATAACCACTGATCTAGGCGTCCAGATCACTAATTACACTGTCTGATCAATAGTATACGGACACCTTTTAATGCACATTAATATGGGCTGCGTCCACCCTTCACCTTTATAGCGGCCTGATTCTGCTGATGATGCTTTCAATGCAATGTCTCAATGTCTATGGAGGAATGGTAACCCATTTGTCCTCAAGACCGAAACCACATGTGGTAGAGATCTTGGACTCTGGGTTCTCAATCAAAGTCGATTCCTAACTGATTCCAAATGTGTTCCAGAGGATTCAGATCAGAATTCAGGAATGTGGCTATCCACAGATCGTTGCCGCAGACATGCTGTTTTATGACAGGGCGGATTGTCATGCTGATCCTGTCATCGTCTTCGAACTGTCCCTCCACGTTACGCCGAACAAAAAGGTCCAAAATGTGTTCATATCCTTCCGCATTTAGCATTTTCTTAAGCGCAATAACGGGACTACACTCTAACTGGGAACAATAGCTCATACCATGACACCACCTCCTTGTACCTCAGTGTTGGTACTACACTTGCTGGCAGGTAACGTTGCCAGGCATTCGCCAAACCCAAACCCTTCTATAGGATTTCCACAGTGAACAGTGTGATGTATCACTCAAAATCACTCATTCCAAGTCATCCACTGTACATTGGCGTTGTCCCTTTCGCAAACTCAAACGTAGCTTACCATTGACTATCGAAACGTGTGATTCATGACAAGTTGCCCGACCGTTGTACTCAATTTTTTTGACCTCCCTATGCGCAGTCATTGTGCTACCTGGACTGATGGTAGTACTCTGGAGCTCACGAGTGACTCCTTCAGCTGATTTCATGGGATTTGTTACGACAACCTTCTGCAATGACCGACGTCCCTGTAGGTCAGAGTATTAGCTCTGCCTCGTCTTGGTTCGCTGTGTTTGTTTCTTCAAGTATCCACTTCACAGTCACAACCCCGGCAGCCCACTTGGGCGGTTGTAGAGGGTTTGAAATGTCATTGACGGATTTGTTACTCAGGTGGCATCCAACGATTAGTCTACGTCTGAAATCAAAGAGCTCCCATGTTCTACCTATTCTGTTGTTAATGCTTCTCTACCGGAAGCATAGTTCTTTTTTTTGTGGCATGTTGTGTCCAAAGAGTTATCACCTTTGGCGATTTTTTTTCTGGAGTGGCAAGGTGTGAGAAATATAGTTTCACTTTATCGTGTATTCGATTGCAAAGGCACTTGTGCTCTCTGTGGGTCCTTGAGTCCATTGAAGGTGTTGGTTAGGTCGGAAGCACAGTATTCCCCGCCTTCTTTTATACTGAAGGGTCCGTCTCTCATGACATCTAGTAGTCAGTTACGGTATTACATAGGAATGACTGGACACTTTTGATCAGAAAGTGTATGCATCACTTGAATGCCAAAGCCCATCGAGTTTAGACGCCAGCACAGCTGCCAACAGAGTTAACGCACGTATTGCACTATTCATAAAGAATCAAGCAAGTTTGCTAAAAGCATAATTTGTAACCTGTCGTATTAGTTCGAAGTTTGTACGTAGACTGTGACAGACTCCAGACCTATATAATAATGGCGCAGTTTCCCCCCCTGAACACTGTTCCAGTGCCAATTTATTGTGCCGTTGTGAGTGGTCATACCCGTTTTCATGGAGCTGTTTACACATGCATTCTGATGTCAGAAAAGGGTGGCGTGTCGATTACTTGCGACTACAGACATTAAGGTTAACATCTGCAGTATGGTAGTAGTACACAAATAATAAATAATGATGTGGTGAACAGAAAACAAGTATTTGGAATGTGGCTGGTAATTACTGGTTTGTCGATGATTATAATAATTTTTCCTGAGCATCGGCTACTCAAATAAAATATTATGTTGTCATAACAACAAAAAGAAAGTAAGAAATGGATTTAACCAAGGTAATTGCCAGTTTCCTAGTATTATTATCATATTGGCACTATCTCATTTGCTTTTCCAAATATGCACGATTTACATGTATTTTTCTTACATACTTACCGACTTTCCTTTTACCCGACACATCATATGTGTGCATTTCAAAAAATCCTTTTCCGAGCGCCAAGCTATTGAACTACTCTTAAATTTAGTAAGTTGCGTATTGAGACTAGCCTACAACTGAGAATAATGTTCTGTGACGAAAGGTCGCGTTTTGCCAATAGGCAAGATGTTTCGCAGAACAGTCACATCCCAATTAGTTTTAGAGATGGTACTATCTGTTATTTGGTATGCACTCACAAAATCCACAAATATGTGGTCCGGTAACTTGTTTAACAAAGCACGAATGTTACACAATAGACCCCAACATAGTGTAAAATCACTACATTTCACCTATGGTAAATGCCCTGAGCGATGTTTCAAGTAAAGACGCTCTCGACTCTTACGTGAAGTTTCTGTATAACCTTGAAATCGTCTTCGACTTCCTCTGCATTAAATTTGGGAATATGTTATTCATTTGTCTCAGTTAGGTTTGCTATCCTATCTCTGTCTAATGGATACAGACAAATTTCCAACCCTCGAAATTGTCAGGGATGTTACTAATGCTTTCTATTTACATTACTTTGCTTAATCGTTGTCTGTTTATTAGCACCTCATGTATTATTACTCTTAGCTATAGTACAGATTGTATGACTCACATTCGTCTCTCTTATCACAGGGAAGGTCGGCATCACAATTAACAACATGTGGTACGAACCTGCAACCGACTCTCCGGCAGATATTGAGGCGGCAGAACGCAAGATGCAATTCTATGTAAGTACCAGGAACTCTTACAACTTTTCTTCCCAAAAGCATTTCAGGACCGTATTACAAGAAAAATGTGTATTTCCATCAGAAAGTGGTCGAAGACTCTGGTTAACATGATGCAACATAACATCAAGTAAATATTGAGCCATTCAACGTTGATTCGTAGCTAAATCTGAAGAAATGTTACTTAAGCCTGTATTTCATTCATTATGGGACAATGTTTTTAGAAATACTCATGTCTCTTATTTTTCAAGTAGTGATAAGAAAAAATTTTTTTCATCGGGACCAACACGGACGAAATACAACCCACTAAATGATTTTGTCAGTCACGTTTACAGGACGTATACGCATAACTCAATACGCATAAGAAAGAAAAATATGTCTTTTGGTCACATTTGTGAACATTTGTATCTGTTTAACAAAGCTAGGTTCTACAAATGCTAGAATATATGGCGATTTTTTGCCTTAATTTAAAAAGTTACACCGAAATTTCTGAAGCATGATTCACTATCTTGGACACAAAACAAAAGATTCGTCGAACTTAATTCAGTTACCTATCGGAATTGTCACTTCTTACACATTCAGACGACATGAACGTTAAGGATTGAGAATTTGCAAAATAACTTATAGCTGTTGGGAGGATCCGAAAATGGAATCTAAAGTAAGAAAATAGTCGGGTTTAACGTCCCTTCGATTCATTACAGTCTAAGCACAAGTTCAGAAAGTATAGGAAATCTAAGAGCCGTTTACAACGCATCAGTCCTAGCATTTACCTTAATCAATTTAGGTAAATCATAGGAAATCTTATCGGGATGGAAAACATAATTTGCGTATATAAAGGTAATTTGAACCAACATCCTGTAGAATTCAATACAGGGTCTTCACCACAGCACAACCACCACAGATTTTCTGAATGTATCTTGCAATTTTAGATATTGATAAAGACAAGTGCCTCATATTCTAAGCAAATTTTTCCTACAGTGGCTTCAAATCGGCATTAGGAATGTCTAAACGAACACTGAAGCTCAACTCAGATGTTGTCATAATGCCGTGCATTAAATATAGTGCAAATGTTGGCAAGGATTAAGGTACTCCTCAGGCTATACTAGAAATCAATCTCTTACCACAACCTTTATCTCGTATTCACTTGTGTTGCCTTCGCCTACCGACAGCAAAATTGTCGCTTTCAAGCCTCGCTTAGGTACCTGCTAAGATGAGTCTGTCACCATGACCATATACTCCTTTTTATTTCAGGTCCTGTTCACACTACATGAAAGTCACAAAGCTTAGTTTAAAGATCAGAGGCCAAACAAAAGTCTGTACCATTCATTTCCCACTCTGTAGTCAGAGTGTGTCAGCAGCACCATCACTGAGAATTCCAGAAAAATTTAGTGGTCAAATCTGTGTAGCACAAAAGCTGTTACATGATTCCAATTGGTAAGTAGTGTAGGTGCACAGCTTGTTAGGAAATGCCGTAAGCAAGTGACCGTGGACTTAGCTGCAGTCGCTGTAATTTTCAGCAGGTCACTAATGAGCATGTCCATGTGATAACGGATACATGTCCACGATAGGATACGCTACCCCCAAGTGGGTTAATGCCCACACCTGCATGAATGAGTCTTAAGATCCACATCTATAGCGCTATCAGACACTTAACTACTTCCAACACTCTCTCCAAAAATAAAACAAATTTGATACATATTGCCATAATCGTTTGTGATGTTTCATACCAGTGCACATTTTGCAGGTTTGAGACAGTATGTGCGGATGAATTATTAGCTTAAGATTCTGCACTGGGCAATTGCCTTTACCTAATGAATTTACTTCCAGTCTGGCCTGTACAATCACCCTATTTACACGGCCGAGGGAGACTGGCCCGAGGTGGTGAAGCAGAGGATTGCGGCAAACAGTAAGGCTGCAGGCTACCCCAGGTCCCGACTAGTGGAGCTCACGCCAGAGGAGGTGGAATACATCAGGGGTGAGTAAACGACACTACCCACAGCATCTATCTACTGGCCTGATGGGCCTATTCCAGCTTGAATACCATCCGTTGTAAAGATTATTATTGGGTATTGGTTTCACATGACATACAGAAAAAATAACAAATAGGGGCATCCATGAATTGGTCAAATGTGAATCAGTATTGATGGTCCAGCGACAATTTCGAACCAAATATGAAGTAAAAGCTACAACGAACACACATTTCGTGAGACTATCAGCTTATATGGTTTGAAGAAAACAGGCTGGCTGGGATCATCAGCTGATGCAGTGGACTGTGAAAGGGAGTCAGGAACGCGAAGAAATCGACGACACACACTCAATAAACCATCTCAATGTACGCAAGTGTATGCATGTAAAACCAGTACTGGCCATAGGTGTTGACTACTTAGGAGAATGAGCTTCGTTCTGAATGTTGCGTCGACTTGCTGTGGTTACTGCAGAAAGATGGGTTTTCACTGAAGTTGGTATTCAGTGACAAAGGCACGTCCCATTTGTCCGGAAAGGTTAATTGTCATAAGGTGCGAGTTTTTGGCACAAACCATCCACAAGATAAACATTTGTGGTTCACAAAAAGTTAACTTCTTTTGTGCCATATCTTTTTAAAATTTTGTGGAGCAATGGCTAGTGGCATGAATGCTGCAAGACAGTGGAGACTTCATTTTTCAAACAAGATGGTGCTCCACCACACGTTCTTTCGACGTACGTATTACCTTAATGCCAAATTACCACCCTGTTAGATTTTCTGTGCGTCCCATCATGACTGTTCTATTCTTTAGTGGCCTGCACGATCGCCTGACATAACTGCATTCGATGTATTCTGATCTGACTATCTAAGAGATCGTGTGTTCCTTGCTCAACTGAACTTAATTTGGAAGAGTTGCAGAAAATGGTTCAAATGGCTCTGAGCACTATGGGACTTAACATCTATGGTCATCAGTCCCCTAGAACTTAGAACTACTTAAACCCAACTAACCTAAGGACATCACACAACACCCAGTCATCACGAGGCAGAAAAAATCCCTGACCCCGCCGGGAATCGAACACGGGAACCCGGGCGCGGGAAGCGAGAACGCTACCGCACGACCGAAGAGTTGCAAGGAGGATTATTTATGGCAGAGACTTATTTTGACAATAACTTATTGTGATATGTATGGCAAGAGTGTGAGTAGTTTACTGATTTGCACATCTCATTTAGCACTTCTACGTAAGTTGAAAACTTGAAGGGATGCTCTACCCACTGATATTCGTTTATTTTATGTAACTCTTCCAGCTTCAGAGGTACTTATGATGAACCTTGTAATAGAGCCATGCACAAATAACATCCACACAGCAAAGAGCTTGTGCGTCTCCCGTCATAGAGGACCATCACAGTTACACTCGAGTAATAAACATCCACACAGGTAAGAGCTCGTGCGTCTCCCGTCATAGACGACCATCACAGTTACGCTGGAGGAATACTTCATACTACCTATTCCTTGACCCTTTGCTTCAAACAGAAAAGTCATTCAGGATGGAGCAGAACAGTGCTTTAAAGAGACACTCAACTGAAGACATGGTAACCTTTTCTGTATTTTGGTTAGTGCATTCCACTATTTAAACTGTTTCCTAGGACCAGACTTTCGTCAGATATTAGGGCTGTAAATTAGGTATTGCTATCTGACGAAACCAGCCTACTGTCAAGCTACTCTTCACAAAATATCAAACTGCAAACTAGGCCAAAGTGCTGCGAAATGTACAGTTTCTGACCACATGAATCAACACAAAGTAGTATTCCTTAGCTACGCTGTTAATGAGTCAAGACTAAACTCTCATACAAATTCCAGAAAATGACAACATAGGGAAATAACTCACCGGACAAAAAATTACTCACCCCGTCATTTAATATCACGTGATTCCCTCCCTGGACCTGATAACTGCCTAAGTTTGGTTAAGAAGTGAGCCCTCAAGTCTGTGCAAGCCATTCGCTGAGGACCTGATTGCGCAATTCCACCCAATTGCTGGATGCTGATGCCAGTGTCCTTTCCGCTGTTCTAACATGTCCCGCAGATTTTCTCTGAAGTCGCGGGACTTATCATGATAGTCGAATTGTAATAGGGTAGGCGAGTGTCCAGAAATCCAGTCACATATTCTTCCAGCACCATGATCCTTGCTGTTCTCTTTATGTGCCTGTATGACCAATGGTCTCTTTCTCTGACTCTTATTTATTACCCACATTTCTGCTCCGTACGCAGTGATGTTTACAACAAATGAACGTTATATCAACTGTTTGGTCCTTTCAAAAGGGCTGAGTTCAGCTGTCATCGGGCCCTCCTACACTGCCAATTTTATTATTTAAGTCTTCTTCTCTTCTTCCGTTTGATGACATTGTAATCCCCAGTCTCTTAAGAGACTTACATTCACTGATCTTACTGGCTCTAGCCTCTAGAATCTCTGTGGCATTGCCACCAATTTTCAGATATTCAATTTTTCTGATGTTTATTGTCAGGCCCCATTTTTCACACTCCTGTTTTAACTTCCTAAGCATGTACCTACTACGATAACCTCGTCAACAGCAAAGAGAAGTGTATATAAGATTTCATCCCCCACAGAGACTCACATGTTTCCACATATGTTCCTTCAGTGCTTCTTCCACATGGACACTAAACGGCGTCGGTGCTGTAGTATGCTGTTGGCGTGGGCCTTTTGCAACTGAAAAATCTGGCGACACTGAATTTCGTGTTTTGAAAGCGTTACCGTTATGCTCTTATGTAAATAGTTGACACGACACTTTTTACGTACTTGCCTACGGAATGTTTTGTGGTAGCGTATCATACATTTGAAAATGAATTCACATTAGAAACAGCACAATAATGAAACAATAATAATAATATTAGCTGTTGTAACCAATTTAATATTAACCGGAGGGACCACAGTTTTCTCTCAGACATTTTCCGGTAGCAGTTTACGCTGATGCTACTCGGTGTTACGCTTTTCCATCAATATGAGAAAAATCTGTTGCTTTTGCGACTTACTTACTATTTACTGTGGGCTATATGTTATATCGTTAAAGAAACAAGGTTATACATTTGTAAAAAGTCTCTGTCAAGTGTAGAAACTTGTTTGACAGTGTACGGTATTGTTTCAGGCACGTCTGACTTCTACGGACTGAACCACTACACGGCCAACCCAGTATCTGACGGCTCCAGCGGCTACGACCCCTCCATGGAGTTCGACGCGGGCGTCGTTATCGGGGAATACACGGACGCACCGCAGGGGGCATCCACCTGGCTGAGGGTTTGTACACTCTATGTTCACTCAATCACTCATACCTGCCCGCCTTGTGCACTGCGTATGTACTGAGACATTTGGTGAAAGTGAATGAGAACCCTGAACGGGAGTTGGCTTAGAACAGCGAAGTGGCATGATCGTATGACACAATTCCCACAACTTTCCTCCTTAACTGAGGCCTACGTTTGATAGCGGGGACTTCTCTTACCAAGAAACTCACTCTTTACATTCGCTGGTCTGCTTCCTATATCCTACTTGCTTCGTTAATCATGCGGTATTCATCTTCGAAGGCAGCAAAATTCCTTCGATTGTTTACTATGTGTCACACAAATTTGACGTTTAGTTTAATTCAAGTTTCATTTCTGTTACCTGTGTTTATGCTATAAGATGTACTTTTTCTCCTTTTTTGCAGTCTTCCTGATACTCGAAATAACACAGTTCCAAAATTGTGCTAAAAAGCGCGTAAATTCGTCATCAGTTTTTCACATGTAGGTTGAACTGTTCACAGTCTGTCCAATAACATCTTTACGTTTGTCAGAAATGAGCGCTAATTCTTTACAACGTTCACTAAACATATTGGTTCCTGTGCTACAGTCCCTTCATTAATAGGTGATCCATTTTTATGGCAAATAATGGCGTGACCTCTATGATCATTTCAAATAGCAATTACTTCAGAGTGTACCCTATCAACACCACATGATTTTTCATAATGTGCATTACCGACAGGGAGAGGCGATACTTTATGCCCACGCCCAAAAAAGTTTAAAACAACATAATCTCTTAAATGTTGATCGATTATGTTAACAACATACTTTTTTAAACAGGTAATGATGTGTAAGTCGTTTCAGAATCAGAAAATATCTTTTAGCATACTGTACTCTTAGCATATCAATGCATTTTCAGTAATGTATACTACCAAGATGCAGTTGCTTTATGACCGCCACAAATAGTTAAAAAATGCGAATTTAGTTAATTGTTGTTGACGTTTACTCACATCGTACTTTTTAAAGGGAAACTGATGTATAAGTAAGGTCCTGAACCTGCAGATACTGAAATGACGTTCATTGTGCAAAATGACTACTACTTAACACTTAAATTCCTGGGAAAAGTTCACCTAATAAATTGAAGCATTTGAGGAATCTGGTAGGAGAATTCATAAAAAAACAAAAATATTTTTCTGTTTATAAAGTAGTTGACTAAATTACAATATTTGCAAAGGGTGAGCATAAAGCAACCCCGCCCCCTCTTAGTTTGCGAGTGTTAATATTTCTGCAGAGTTGTTTCAAACACTTGAACAACAGTTTGTGGCTCCCCGAGTCGCTATTACACACTTTGTTCCACGCGGTTAAATGTTAGAGCAATTCCACAATTCTTTGATCTTTTAATGTCTGCTGATAAACACTCGCGTTTGTGCTACACAATGTTCTGGCGGAGAGATGTTTTTCTGCTGAAAATTCCAGTCTTATAACACAAATCCGTGCTGATTCTCCGAGAGCTTCAGTTTTTACTTCTTCAAAGACAATCCGAACTGAAACATCTGTACATGCATTTTTGCGTCGTTGCCCTTAATATCAATGAATTTGGTAACCCATCTAATTGCCACGTTATCCTTGCAGAGCACTCCTTGGGCCTTTCGCAAGCTGTTCAACTGGCTCGCGCAGCACTACCCCGGCTACCCAATCTTCGTCATGGAGAACGGCTGGTCGGACACTGGAGAGCTGGAGGACCAGGGCCGAATAGACTACTACGCTGTGAGTATTCTGTCCAGTTCTTTCGATTCGATCAACATTATCAGAAACTTCTCTGGTATACCCTCTAAGACAAAGAAAAGATGCACAACGAAAGAATTTCCAGAATGGGACGGAAACTGATAGATGGGACTCACACCTACAGGCAAACAAACGATTAAAATTTCAGGAAAATTAAAACATTTGTTCATGAGAACAATCTTCACAAATTGAGCAAGACAATAACGCACTAGTCCACCTCTGGTTAATTCCTTAGCAGTTTTCGGTTTGGCATTGACTGACAGAGTTGTAAGATGTTCTCTTGACAGATATTGTGCCAATTCTGGCAAGGTGCCATGTTAGATCCTCAGTATTACGCTCTGGTATGAGGACCGCACCCATAATGCTCCAACATTTCTCAACTGGGTAGAGATCCGGCGACTTCGCTGGCCAAGGTAGGGTTTGACAAGAATAAAGACAAGCAACATAAACTCTCGCCATGTGAGGGCTGGCATAATCTTGCTGAAACATCAGGTCAGGATGGCTTTCCAATGAAAGGCATCAAAATGGGGCATAAGATGTTGTCAAAATACTGTTGTGCTGTAAGGTTCAGCGGCTGACAGCCAAATGGTTCCTCCTATGAAAAGAAATGTAGTACCAGACCACCACTCCTGGTTATCGGGCTGTATGGTGGGGGACAGTCAGGTTGGAATTCCATCAATTTCCGGGGAGTCTTCGGCCAGGAATCTCACGGAATGCAGTAGAATTGTCTTCAGTGATGACTCTTGCTTCAAACTCAGCCGTGATGACCAGTGAATAAGCTTCTGGAGGCGCCGCGAACAGCAGTGGGATATCAGTCTGACTGTTTACGAAACTGTTACACTGCATTATATTATTCTGTCAGTGGTTTCGTCATCCTTATGATTAAGTGAATGTCATAGTGTCTCTTTCTGAAAATAAAGTTTTTATCTGTTCACAGTCCTACTTGGCTGCTATGCTCAAGGCTATTAATGAAGATGGTGTTGACGTAATCGGCTACACAGCTTGGAGTCTCCTGGATAACTTCGAGTGGGGCACAGGATTCACGTAAGTAAAGCCAGTTGATTGCATTCTATTGTCATCAAACATTATGGACAGTTCTTCAGACCACCTGGCCTCTTGGTGTCACATTCAGATGGCTCAGTAACATTTGGTATATGCAAGATGTCCATTATGTGTACGAATGTGTTACATGCATTTCTGTTATTATACCAAAACATTTCTCCCGGCTTCAGTACTTACCTGTAATCTATTGCCACCCATAAGCATAAATTAATAGATCATGTGTATTTTTTGTGGAGCACTTAACTTGATAATTAAAAACATACTGTAGTTAGATCCATAAAAATTCCACCACTTCATATACAGATCGTTCAGATATTGTGCTTCTCGGTTGTTTCAGGACCAGATTTGGACTTCACCATGTGGATTTCAACGATCCAGATCGCAAAAGGACACCTAAGGCGTCCAGCAAATTTCTCGGACAAATCTTCAAAACGAAAACCCTTCCTGCTGAGTACCTAAACTAAATTCCAAGAAGTATTGGACAGTCAGAACAATAAAAATTTGCATAAATAAAGCACTTAATGTTTGTTTCGTGATCTCCATTGCATCCCTATTCCATGCCAGACATACCTGAAGTGAGTCTTCCGTATGTGACTTAAGTGCTGTGATCTCCCTTGATCTGTCTTCAACCGCCTGGAAAACAGTGAAATATGTGTGCAGATTTTCCCATTTTAAGATCCCATGTACAAGTTGCTCTACTGCTCAGCTGTATTTAAAAATTTAGGGAGAATCTTAAATTTCCTCAAAAGAAAATCTTCACCGTCTGCTTTGTATTCTGCTGTATGACTGAAGCACACTTCTTCTAGGAGAATTTCTGCCACAACCCTTGTCTAACTACACATTTTATACATGTACAACATCCAACCATAGTAAAACTTCCTGGCAGAGTAAAACTGTGTGCCGGACCGAGACTCGAACTCGGGACCTTGGCGTTTCGCGGGCAAGTGAAGCTGTGAGGACGGGGCGTGAGTCGTGCTTGGGTAGATCAGATGGTAGAGCACTTGCCCGCGAAAGGCAAAGGTCCCGAGTTCGAGTCTCGGTCCGGCACACAGTTTTAACCTGCCAGGAAGTTTCATATCAGCGCACACTCCGCTGTAGAGTGAAAATCTCATCCAACCATAGTGCCTTGTATCCATTTACAACATCATTAAAGATGGAGCACAAGTTAGAATTCAGTGAGAATGAGTACTGAAACTGGATGTATCTTTCTCAAAGGAGCCAGCCTGGAATTCTCCTTAAGCCATATAGTGTAACCAAAAAAAAAATATATATATAAATCTGAATGCCAGTACGGAGTTTTGATCCCAGGTCATATCCAAATAAACCCTTCTACCGACGCACCATTCTGCAGTTACCAAGTGAACCTCAACTCTTGTAAGCACCAAAGGAACAAATAGCAAGATTCTTTCTTCCAGTCATGTAACTATATACTTTGCAATTAGAGGTAAAGCCTCACTGACTAACTTGGGTTGAGTTTGATCCAGGATTCCATTCACTGTGCCCTTCTGGTATGTACAAGCATTTTGATTCTGTGACACACAAATTCGGCGCACTAAAGTGAGTGAGTGAATGAAATACAAAATCTTTGGTGCAATAAAGTTGTTACTTATTAGTAACATTCATAAAATGCACATTTGTGCCTTGTTATTTGACTGCACAGGTTATAGTTCAGTCCACAGTTTCTATATTATAGAACACAGGTGAACTGCTAACTGAAATTCCACTGTATTCACACCAGTGTCGACCTCATTTGGCTATACAATCTGACTACAATCCCGTAAGACAATATACATATTGATGCTGTTTACGGAATTTAACACCGCCTAAACACATTAAGATTATAGCAACTGAGTGTGGTTTGAGGAAGCTTCATGTGATTGAGGATTGGTAACACTGTACTGTTCACATTCTGTAGCTGAAAGCTTACACATGTATATGTTAAATATCGTTTTGCATCCTATCATTTAGGAGAGGGACAGAAGTAATCAAAGCATGTGGATAGCTCAATCAACAACTAGTTTGATCTCTACTCAGTCATCATCAACAGAATATACAGGTAATAGAAAGTTCGTTCTTATATGGTTGCTAATAAGGCACAGGTGGCTTTTACCACGTTTATTCTCTTCATTTCATTACAAAGGTGCCGCTAGTGGTGTACACGGCTATGAACTAAGTTGCCACAACACCCCAACGTTATGGGCACTTTCAATGAAGGTTACAATAAAATTTGATATTTGGAAGTGTTATACCAAACCAACTCTTAATCTTCAGGAAGAAAATTAACATAAGTAAAAGATAATGGCTCAAATCAAGAAATCATTCAGTTGGGTTTCTAAATAGATTATACGTGGCCGAAGCTTAGGCAAAACATCGAATAATTGGAGTATCTTACCACGCGAGGAATTAGATTGCTTCCTGAAAAATGTGGCTTGCAAATATTCTGATTACCTGTTATTTGAAAAGGACTTCAATTAGCTACCATCACAACCCCGAATGGATTGATTGTACGCATCGCCCATGTGCACGACCTAATCACGTCAAACAATGAAATAACAGTACCATAACCACAAGCAAAGTCTCAATAAATATAAAACATAGTTCTGTGTTACTGCATACATGAAAACCATTGTCCCTCCTTTCCAATGAGATAAAATCAAAAAGTCCAACATTGTACTGCTATCCTAAACACAAAGCTGTGGAGGAATCTCACCAAACTCTGCGACCTGCTTTGCCGGAATCTTCCTAATGAGTTCCTTACCGCCACACAACATCATTTAGGCGAAATGAAACATATGACTGCGAGGTTCGCAAAGATACTACTATCCTACAAAGATCAACTATCAACCACCTCCTTGGTAGCACAAAAGGTAGTTGCACACATTGAATATTTATTGATAATACTATTTTCTCAAACATTTGATATATTCTTGCGACCCTCACATCAGCAGTATTGTTGTCAATAATGTCATTTGGCAATCGATTTTACAAGGTTGTCATGTCACACACCCTAAAGAAAGCGAGTGCCGCAGTCATATCGGCTGTAACAATAGGAAACAATGAAAAAGAGGAAATGGGTCAGAGAATGGCTGAGAAAGTAGAGCTACTTGTCGCATGTTAATTTGCTGACTGAAATCAGTATGTACCTAAAAGGATTCATAATTTTTTTTTCAAATCAGTCTTGCACTGAACGAGACATTACTAGTGTTGATACAGGATAATACAGGAAAGAAAATGTATCAATAAGGGAACAATCACTGTTGTAGAGAAATTAGGAGTAACTTCATTATTTTCTGGCGACAGGAAGGTCATTCGAATTCTCGAAGTTAGTTCTGTAACATCAGCAGACACAACTAGTAAAGCAATTATATCTGCCCTGTAACGATATTTTCAGGTAACTAACATAAACATTCTTTTTTATGATTTGTGATAGTGTGGTGAGACGCATTCATCAGGTCTCTTTACTAGTCATTGCAGATACATGACACATTTTTCAAAGTAGATGCGTGTTTCCAAACTGCTGTTTTGTTCACCAAGCTATACCATATTTTCCTGAGTAATAAAGTAAGCAATGTCACAAAGAATCCTCCAGTGGCAATCATAAAGCGGTATTCTTGAACTCACACGCTCAGTACGAACTTACAAAACTGAGAATGTTTTTGGAACCATCAATATCATTCGTCAGTATCTCTACTGTTGACAATACGTAACGTGCCTTCAGTAGGTCAATACAGTGTTTGACAATATTACTGGACGCGAAAGAGGCCAAGAAGTAATCGTACATTTGCCCTATTTAATTTCAGCTTGCTTGGCTAACATCCATGGATGATGAAATTATGCATGCTGAAACAGCACACATATTCATTGTAATGTTTAACATAATATGAAGGAAAGCAGGTGGATGATACAACTATAAATATCGGAAATCTACGAACCTGCGACGTGGATTGCTAGCTTAGTTTTAAGTGAAAAAAACATTTTTCTTTTTTCACCTACATCAAATTATATTTCAATTACACTTATGAGTGAGACGAGCTTGAACAGCATAACATTCAGTCCGCTAGCTTGCGAGTCAGGGAGGTGAGTGAGAGCGACACCAAATCGACATGGTGGATTTACAACCTTGTGCTGGTACACCGGCCGTCTGGGTGTAGGTTTTAGGCGGTTTCCAACACTCTTTTAGACAATCGCTGGGTTGCTTCCCACATCCCATTTCACGGTACACAATACACAAACAGTTAAAATACGATAATACACAGAGCATTGTTTATACGACTTACAGACAGACGGTGCAAACAACTTCCCTGTTTTAGGTTCCGTGGTGACTGTGGCATCATACACGGCATTCGGCCACGAACTAATATATTAAATAAAACTTGCCAAATCCTGGCTGAAGCGGACCCATTAGTAGATGGGACAAACATTAAGGAAAAGACGAAGGAGGAGGAGGAGGAGGGTGAGAAGAAGTTATGCTTATGTGAGAAAACCATGTTTTGGTAGTTCAATTAACTTTAATATTAATTTTAAATGTTATTATTTGGTCTGTGCCTTTTCTTAAAAAAGTAATGCTTACCCGTGTAAGAATTCTGTCTCTGTATCAGCTGCACATCATTTTGTCTGTCGTTGCGACATTCAGTTGTCACCTAATGATGATCCAGGAAGCCGAAAACTGGTTTGGGAATAATTAAATAGTAGTTCCATAACACCAACGAAATATTTCATCTTTCGTTATTATTGTTGCGGTCTGCCAATTACCGACAGAGAATTCGTTTAATACTATGAATTCAAAATGGCCTTTCATGAAAATTAACAACAATAGTCTATGACTTCTCGTTATCTTGATTCTAAATGCCTGCACGGACATCGCATTATGTGCGAATGTGGGTAAATGAATTATTAATATGAGAGGAAACAGATAGGTGTCTGACATATGGAAGTTTGATATGAAATGTATCCTCAGTGGCGAATATGTACCACCTCCTGTTGTATAATGATATTACGACTGTGAAAATTTGTGGCAGACAGGACTCCCCTGTATGGAAATAACATTAATTGGATGTACGAGAACATATATACACATGGATGCCGACACACAGAAGTTCGGGTCTGACCGTGATCATGTTCGGAGAACCAAAGCGGTTAAGGTGACCACACGCTTAAGCGGAAAATCCACTTTCATATCCCGGTCCGGCACAAATTTTCATAGTCGACACTCAACTATACAGCTGGAGGTGGTTCATATTCCCAACTGCGAATATATTTCATGTTTTTCATAGAAGTTGTAGTCGCTGTAGTGCCTGTTCCTTCAGACATGCATGCATGCCCGAGGGAACTTAGCTTCGAACTTCTTCAGAACATAGGAACTGCAATATTGTATTGCATGAATTGTGCTGGCCTGGGGAGCATGCCCGGATAGCCTAAATGTCAAGGCAACCACTCGCAATAGGCGTGAAATCCGGGTTCGAGGCCTGGTCTGGCACAAACATTCATGTCGCTTTAGATAGTATAAACAAGTCGTATAGCAGTTAACTTCAATTTCAGGAATAAATTTCAATCTTTGACACTGTCGTACAGAAACTGATGCTCTTCACTGCTTGTTAAGTTACTCGTTGTTCCCAAGTGTGAGGCAACCAAGTGTATGGCACAAACCCCTGAGCTAGGCCACTTGCATCAGTGACTGAAACGTTGGGTAATTTCACGTACTGGCAATGCGATCACACTTACTGAAGAATTTTATTGACAATGACAGTGACCGCGAAAGTCTCACCTTACACGTATGGCGTGAAGTTCATTGTTGGTATGTATTTCCCTGTTGATTACTTGACACCACATCCCTTTCACCTCCACTGACAAATCGCGGCTGTTTATATTCTTCCAAATTACTGACCACCTGTGACTAGAATATTTTTGTTCTTTAATGTCCCTGTTGATGACTGGAAACATGTTTCCTGCTCGGACGAGTCTCGTTTCAAAATCGAGTGGATGGAAGTGGAGGGTATGGAGATAATCTCACGAATCCATGGACTCTGCATGTCATCAGGGAACCGTTCAAGCTGATGTAGGCTCTGTAACGTTGTGGGGCGTGTGCAGTTGAAGTTACGTGAGACCCTTGATACGTCTAGATACGACTCTGACAGGTGACGCGTATGTAAGTATCCTGTCTGATCACCTGCAACCGTCCATGTCCATTGCGCATTCCGATGGACTTGAGCAGTTCCAGCAGGACCATGCGACACCCCACATATCCAGAATTGCTAATGAGTGGCTCCAGGAACACTCTTCTGAGTTTAAACACTCCCGCTGGCCACTTAACTCCCCCGACATGAACATTATTGAGCATATCAGGGATGCCATGCAACGTGCTGTTCAGAAGAGATCTCCACTCCCTAGTGCTATTGCGGATTTACGGACAGTCCTGCAGGATTCATGGTGTCAATTCCCTCCAGAACTATTTCAGACATTAGTCGAGTCCGTGACAGTGCGTGTTGCGTCACTTCTGCCAGCTCGCGGGGGCCCTATACGATATTAGGCAGGTGTACGAGTTTGTTTGGCTCTTCAACATAGTTGAACTGTTTCATATGGTCGATTATTTTTTTAATCATCTGTTTGGCGCTTGGTTGGTGTTCCCAAAGAAAGTCACTGTGGTGTGTGAGAGATGTGGGAGTTAATCTCTGGATGAGGCACTGAACGGAGGCGCAGGTCAGTCCCCATTGCTTGCAGAGTGGCCTGTGTTCAGCGACAGTGAGTTCCTCATCACGCACAACGAGTGAGATGTGTGGAGTCGGCCTGCAGACGAGTCGGAGATGAGACAGTGTTCGTGCATGTGCCGACAGCGGGTCCAGGGCAATTCAAGGAAGGCACATGGATTGAGGGTCACCATCTTGGATGAAGGAGATCGGAATCGGTTGTCGAACACGTTGGACGGATACACAGTATATCAGCCTTTGGACGTTTTGACGCATTGTTACCATTCAAACCGAGGGATCCTGATTTCAGTCCCGCAGAAGGAAGTGATCATATTTAATAGCACGGTATAACTGCGTTGCGAACGTGTTTCTATTAGCAGTGCGATGGGCTACTGTGAATGCCATTGACCAAAAGAATCATTCGAAAACGGGTTTTCAGGAACTGGTGTGTTCACTTGGACGTATTTCAGTTTGCTGTCACTTTGAGGAACAGTGGGCTGCTTGTATTTGGTATGAGTAATGTTGGAAATCTGACTGATTAAAGGGGTGGGCAAGTGATTAATCATTATTTGTCTGTTGCGAGTAGAATATGATAAAAGTTGTGGCAAATGTAAAAGGAAAATATAGCAAGCACTTTATGTAGTTCTAAATTTGTTCAATGTGTAAAAACTGTAACACTCTAAGGGCACACTCTCTGGTCCAGAATAGCTGTCCTCTCTTTGCTGGTAATGTTCGACTTCGTAGGCTTAGTTCCCGTCTAAGCGCAGCGTCACGACATACCTCTTCAGCTCCTTCAGGCGGTAGTCGCGCCTCAACCTGTTCAACTGCGCTGGCGATGTCCATGACGACCAGAATGAACTCAGGAGTGGGAACAAAATTAAGTCCCTTCTACAGACTGAAACCGCATCGTCACTCAGCCCAATGTCAGTCAGATTGATGACCGTCTTGCATGGAACCTCCGTTGGTGGTTTGTCAGAGGGACGTGACAGTTATGATATTTGCCATCCTGTGGCCTTCCTATGCGCGGAATCGGCTGGCACCCAGATAACATCATCAATCCAGTCCCAGGCCCGGAATTAAAATGATTTGCCAGCTGCAAATGTAATCCTGTGAGCTGTACTCAAGGGTCTGACGGGTAAAGTGATCCCTCTCTCGTACGAAGGCAAGGCTGGCCCGCTTTTTAATTCTCCTAGCTGCTACAGAAACTATGTGATGCGTGACATTAGCAAGGTTCGGCAAAACAGGCTAGACGCGACATCTCTTCAGAAGTGCAAGACCACTCAGCAAACGGCATCTTCGATGGCGCATGTTGTCAAATTTCTTCATGCTACGATACATATAATCCCTGTATAGGTACATGTCGTGATTCTTCCGTTTCACCCGCCGTATTTGTTGATCTAACAGTTCACGAGTGTACCGCCGGTTCATAGTGTCCAGCGGCCACGATATTTCAGCGATCAGACATGTCCCCATCGCCAGATATGCTGACGAACTGGGTTCCTGAGGGTGTGCCTGAAGTAGCTGAAGAAGTGCGTAGCGACACCTACCGTGGGTTGATGCCAAATAACCCTGTGAAGTCGAACATTACCAGCGGAGAGAGGGCAGCTATTCGTGATTTGCGAGAGTGCCCTGAAATTGTTGTCTTAACTGCTGACTTTGGCAACGCTACTGTTGTTCTTTCCCACTAGGACGACAATGAGAAGATGTAGAGCCTACTACATGACGAATCCTACAGGAAGATCAACGCTGACCCCACAAAGAAAGTGGCGAACAAGACGAGGACTGGGGGTCGTCAAAAAACTGTTGCCTGAAGAACCTGTGCCGCCAAGGCTTTATGGACTCCCCGTAGTCCACAAGGATGGGTTGCCGTTGCGCCCCATTGTCGACATTAGGGCCCCTAGGTGTTTCCTGGAAAAATACCTGACGGAACTACTAAGCCCACAGGTATGTAAATCCACTCTTCTTAGGTGCAATTCTGTGGGTTTTGTAAAACTCCTTGCCAACTTCAAGGTGAAAGGCTCAGATATCCTGGTGCGTTTCCACGTCGTTTCGTTATTAACCAGGGTACCTCTTCGAGAGTCACTAGAGCGTATTGGTCAGATAGTTGAGAGGAGACGACCGACCTTTTCGGAGTGTCCTGATCTCCACGTACTTTCTGTTTGATCCAGAATACTACGAACAACGGGCGGGGACGCAATGACAGCCCCCGTCCGCTTGTGGTCGCGAATTTATACACTGCTGGCCACCGTAAATGCAACACCCTGAAGGAAGCATCCGAATCAAGTGAAATTTATACCATGGGTTTGCAGCGATGAGATATGCAACTGATTAGAATTTCAGCGCAGACGCACATCACGCGCGCCTGTGGCGCCACCTCATAGCGCCATTTAACGCTTGGCGATTTCGACGAGTGTACGTTCGGCACGTGTGTTTACCTTGTGGTTGTTTCACAAGACGATCAGTTATGCCTCGTAGACAACAGCGAACATCGTTTGATCAAGTATCCGAGTTCGACAGAGGAAGGATAGTGGCTTACCGAGATTGTGGATTATCATACAGAGAAATCGCTAGTCGTGTTGGACGAAACCAAACAACTGTAATGCGGATATGTGACCGTTGGATGCAGGGGGGTACGACGTACCGACGTGGTCGATCGCATTCACCTCGGTGCACCACTGCACGTGCTGATAGGCAAATTGTGCGCATGGCAGTGACGGATCGCTCAGTGACATTCCGAACCATAGCACAGCACATTGCGTCTGTAACGCATCATCCAGTGTCTGCGCGTACCATTCGACGCCGTTTACAGCAGAGTGGTCTGTCCGCAAGACGTCCATTGCTTCGTCTACCATTGACGCAGAACCACAGACGTCTCCGTCGCCAATGGTGTGATGACAGACGGATGTGGACGGCAGAATGGAATGACGTTGTCTTTACTGACGAGGCACGCTTCTGTCTGCAGCACCACGATGGTCGGATTCGAGTGTGGAGACACCGTGGAGAGAGGATGCTGGACAGCTGCATTATGCACCGCCACACTGGTCTTGCACCGGGTATTATGGTACGGGGCGGTATTGGATATTACTCTCGCACGCCTCTAGTACGCATTGCCGGTACTTTAAATAGCCGGCGCTACATATCCGAGGTGCTGGAGCCAGTTGTCCTTCCTTACCTTCAGGGCTCGGCCACAGCCATATTTCAACAGGATAATGCGCGACCACACGTGGCACGCATTGTCCAAAGGTTCTTCGTCAATAACCAGATTGAATTGCTTCCCTGGCCGGCTCGCTCTCCGGATCTTTCGCTGATAGAAAACATGTGGTCCATGGTTGCTCAACGAGTGACCCAGATTACATCCCCAGCTGCCACACCAGATTATCTTTGGCAACGTGTGAAAGCTGCTTGGGCTGCTGTACCTCAGGAACACATCCAACGTCTCTTTGACTCAATGACGAGACGTGTGGCAGCGGTGATCTCCAACAACGGCGCCTACTCTGGCTACTGATTCTGGCAGGAACCACATGTCACAGACGTCTGTAAACGTAATCATGTGATACTTGGTCAACATGTTATCTACAAAATAAATTTTGCTGTGCTACCTCTTGTCTTTCTTGGTGTTGCATTTACGGTGGCCAGCAGTGTACATGGAGTACTTCAAGGGGGAAGCCCTGGCGTTATCTAAATGGAAATTCAGATGTTTTTTAATACGTTATGTGAATGACACGTTCGTCACCTGGCCCAGTGGAAGGGACTAACTCCTTGACTTCCTTACACATTCGAACTCCATATATCCCAACATGTAGTCCACTATGAAGACCGAAGCAGAAGGAAGGCTATCCATCCTGGACGTCATGGTCAAGAGAAGAGCTATGGCATCCTGGGCCACGATGTGTACCGGAAGAATACGCACACTGACCTGTATTTGCATGCAGAGAGGTGCCACCGCTTCGCAGAGGTGTACTAAAAATATTAGTACACAGGGTACACACCATTTCAGATGCTGAGAGTATGCCGCAAGAGCTGGAACACCTCAGAACAGGATTCCGAAAAGATGGGTACCAAGAATGCCAGATTAGGCGCGTCTCCGCCCCACCACAACAATACAAGCGGTGGAGGCGAAAGAAGTCGCAGAAGAAGAGGCAGCCACTGCCTTTATTCCGTACAGTGGCGCACTGTCGGGGAAAACCAACCGCATGTTAAAGCAATGAATAAAACTTGCCAGGTCAATTATTGGGAAGAGTCAGGAGGACGGCGTGTACCAGATTTCATGTCAATGTGGAAATACATTATTGGACAGACAGTGCGCACCGTCGAAGATTATTACCCACAACACCAGAGGCACAATCGATTGATGTATCCCAACAACTCAGCCGTTGCAGAGCACCGTTTGCCCGCGAGAATCGCACAATGGAGTACGAATGTACCACGACCGTGGCACAGCCTTCAAATATTGGGACAGCGTCGTTGGAGAGATCTTGACAATTTGCACCATGGACGTTCTCATCAACTGAGATCGCGGCTGTAAGGAACCAGCACTGACTTCAATCAAGAAGACTCTCCGCAAACAGAATGGTTCGGCAACTTTTTCACATTTCGATTCGATTTTATGTACCTCAGTAGTTAAATCTTCACTTGTTTGTTCAAGCGTAAGTTCCACTGGGGCTAACTTTTGAAGCTTTTCTTCCATTGCGTCTAACTGTTGCTGTGTTTGTCTCTGGTGTTGTTCCATTGTATCAAACTTTTGTAGATTTTTGTTCGATTGAGTCTAACTTTTGAAGATTTTGTCCCATTTGTTTCTGATTTTGTTCAAGCATTGTGTCTTTTGTAGCCTTTGTCCCATTTGTTGCATTAACTGTAATAACAATGCACTGGTATCTGAAACATATTCCTCAGTGCTTTTCGGCAGTGAAGTTGCACAGGCTACATTCACATTTTGACAAGCAGAAAATGTGTCTTGACTTATTTGAGAAAACGATGAGGACCCAAAACCTGAATCTGCAGTATTTGCAAGATTGTGTCCTGTCATTCCCGATTCCTGAAGTGGGCTGTTGCCAACCGATCGATCGATAATGCTTTCCTGTTCACTAATTGTTTCACTGACTACAACATTGTTTGCCGCCCGCTCCATTTCTCTATGCACAATTACCAAATTACTATGTTGAACATTAGTTAATTCATTACACGGTGGTGCTAACACACTGCTTTCGTCTTCACTGTCATTTCTCAGTTTACTTTGGAGCCTAGAATTACGTTTTCCACACGCCATAATTGTCACAACATTTCACACGATAACACAGAAAAGCACAATTTGAAGAGCAAAAACAAGAAAACACATTAACATAGTACTGAAAATAATATCTAGTTAATCGCAAGCGCAGCTGCGAAATACTTGGTGCAAATCTACATTCATGCCACAACTCTTTTACTGTACAACAATGAAACACTGCAACTACAAAGGAGATTCTCTCTACAATTACGTGCTAGCAATAAACAAAAGCTACACTAATTACACAAACTACAAGAAAAAATCAGAAGATTCCAGGGAGGTATCCTGGCAGGGTCACCATATGAAACGTCCCCTTTGAACAATTATACATGACTGTACTTAAACCGACACACAATATTTTTTAGCGCACCGCAATCTGACTTTCAATAATCCCTACAAAAGAATGGCCCTGACTAACATTAACCTATATCTTTCACAAATCACTTACCTCACAAAAATCTTCGTTACTCGAACTACTGCAGTACATCGAGCGCCACTACTGCCAGCTAAATAAAAGATTCTAACTACTGAAGGCACTAACAACTGATAGGCATAGTTAGCAAATGAAAGTTTTGATAGAGAACAAACGATGTATTTACCTTAATAGTGTTCAAAAGTCATAATATATATAGCAGTTCATGACATCTATTCTTACAAATGTACTGTTTCTGATGGAAATACGTCCAGATCATCCAGTCTCAAAAATCCGCCATCTCAATTCCCCACATCCACCACTGCTGGCGGCTCACCTCCAACTGCGCAACGCTATGCGCTGCTAACATCCAGCTGCCCAACACTACAATGGCAGACAACAATGCAAACTAGCCGCAGACTGCACACAGCACAGCCAGTGATTTTCATACAGAGTGCTACGTGGCGTTACCAATAAGAAAACCTAAACAGCCTACTTACACGACTGCCAGAAAGCCTCCATGCGCGCTCAAATCTCTGTAATTTTACGTTCGTGATCACCTCGGGCGGTATAAGTAGGGGGAAGCAATATATTCGATAACTCATACAGAAACGCACCTGCGGCCGGTGGGGCCATGCGGTTCTAGGCGCTTCAGTCTGGAACTGCGTCACCGCTACGGTCGCAGGTTCGAATCCTGCCTCGGGCATGGATGTGTGTGATGTCCCTAGGTTAGTTAGGTTTAAGTAGTTCTAAGTTCTAGGGGACTGATGACCTTAGTGTTAAGTCCCATAGTGCTCAGAGCCATTTGAACCATTTTTTTTAGAAACACTCCCTCTTGAAACCTGGACAGCAAGTTACACCACGATGCAGAGCGCCTCTCTTGCTCTTGAGTTTGTTAAATATCTCCATAACGCTATCATGGTTACCAAATAACTCTGTGACGAAACGCGCCGCTCTTCTTTGGATCTTCTCTATTTCCTCCGTCAACCCGATCCGGCACGGATCCCACACTGATGAGCAATACTCAAGTATAGGTCGAAAGAGTGTTTTGTAAGCCACCTCCTTTATTGATGGACTACATTTTCTAAGGACTCTCCCAATGAATCTCAACCTGGTACCCGCCCTACCAACAATTAATTTTATATGATCATTCCACTTCAAATCGTTCCGTATGCATACTTCCAGATATTTTACAGAAGTAACTGCTACCAGTGTTTGTTCCGCTATCATATAATCATACAATAAAGGATCCTTCTTTCTATGTATTCGCAACACATAACATTTGTCTATGTTAAGGGTCAGTTGCCACTCCCTGCACCAAGTGCCTATCCGCTGCAGATCTTCCTGCATTTCGCTACAATTTTCTAATGCTGCAACTTTTCTGTATACTACAGCATCATCCGCGAAAAGCCGCATGGAACTTCCGACACTATCTACTAGGTCATTTATATATATTGTGAAAAGCAATGGTCCCATAACACTCCCCTGTGGCACGCCAGAGGTTACTTTAACGTCTGTAGAGGTCTCTCCATTGAGAACAACATGCTGTGTTCTGTTTGCTAAAAACTCTTCAATCCAGCCACACAGCTGGTCTGATATTCCGTAGGCTCTTACTTTGTTTATCAGGCGACAGTGCGGAACTGTATCGAACGCCTTCCGGAAGTCAAGGAAAATAGCATCTACCTGGGAGACTGTATCTAATGTTTTCTGGGTCTCATGAACAAATAAAGCGAGTTGGGTCTCACACGATCGCTGTTTCCGGAATCTATGTTGATTCCTACAGAGTAGATTCTGGGTTTCCAGAAACGACATGATACGCGAGCAAAAAACATGTTCTAAAATTCTACAACAGATCGACGTCTATAGTTTTGCGCATCTGCTCGACGACCCTTCTTGAAGACTTTCTTCCAAGTACTGGTCGCGGTTGTTTTTTCGACGGACCTACGATAGATTATACTTCAAAGGGCCCAATAAAGCCGAAAATCCAGTATAGAAACTTATGAGGATTCCATCGGGTCCTGAAGTTTTGGTCAGTTTTAACGATTTAAGCTGTTTCTCGACGCCACTGACACTAATATCTATTTCACTCATCTTTTTAGGCGGTACGAGGATTAAATTGTGACGGTTCTCTGGGATTTTCCTTTCTAAAGCAGCATTTCAAAACGGAGTTAAGTATTACGGCTTTGGGTTTGCTACTCTCAATTTCAGTTTCATATCATCTACGAATTACTGGACAATAACTCTGGTGCCACTAACAGCCTTCACATACGACCAGAATTTCTTTCGGTTTTGTGGAAGATCATTGGGCAGTATTCTGCTATGATAATTATTGAGGGCTACACGTATTGTTCTCTCGACAGCCAAACTCATTTCATTTAGCGTCTTTCAATGTGTAATCCTATGCTTTGTTTTAACCTATTACGTTGTTGTCTCTCTTTTTTTAGAAGTTTGTTTACAGTGATTGTATGAGTATACCATGGATGGTCCTTCCTATAACGAACTACCCACTGTGTGGTCAACTACTCTTTTAAACTTGAGACATAACTCCTCTACATGCTCCTGTCCTGTATTAAAAGTTTCAAGTACCACTTTGAGATATGACACTGCTGCATTTTTATCTAGCTTACGGAACGTATATGTCTTCCTACTTACTTTAGATGTTCTTTGTACTTCGGTAACCATGGGTGCCACAGCCGTATCATACCCACCGATACCAGTTTCGATATGGCCGTCCACAAAGAGGTCAGGTACATTTGTTCCCATTACATCTAAACTATTTTCACCATGCGGGGGTCCAGAAATGTCCGTTCAAAATAGTTCTCAGAGAAGGCATTTATTAATTATTCCCGTAATAGCTTGTCTCACCCACCATCAATAAAATTGTAATTATCTTAATTGTTCGTTTGGTGATTAAAGCCCCCTCCGATGATTACTGCATGATTGGGGAACATAAGTACAAGCGAATTGAGGTGTTTGGTTATTTCAGGAGGTGAGTATGGTGGTCGATAGAAGGAACCAATTACAATTTTGTACTCACTTTGTGATACTGACTGTTGCTCAAAAAATCTCGCATGCAGCTTCAGTTCCTGTCTTGGTGGCTCTGAGTGACTTGTCTACTGCGACAAATACCCCACCTCCATTTTTCATTAGCCTATCCTTTTGATATACGCTTAAATTTTCCCCAAAAATTTCACTGCTATCAACTGCAGGATTTAACCAGCTTTCTGTACATAGTATTATTTGAGCGTCTCTGCTTTTCAGGAGCGTTTCAAATATAGCTTTACAGTTTTTCTACATGGGCAATAAGAATATCCGAAAGGTGACTTGTGTACAATTAAGTCTTCCAGACAATCAAGACGAAGAAAAGATTATTAACAATATTCTGTCTGCCTATATTTTTCATTATTTACCTGAAAGTAATGGGGAAATTTTTAAGCCCAGACTCCAACATCGATGATTCATAACTGTTATAGCAAATCTGGAGAAAGATATTTTTATCGAACTAGAACATTGATCTACACAATACCAGAAAATGTGTTGTTGAATAAGGATTGTATGGACCAGGCGTATACCATTTTCTATTAGAAACAAGAAATTACGCTACAACAGTAAGTGTTTAAATGTTAAGTGTTTCGAAATTCACGGAAAACAGATGAAACTTAAGAAAATTTGATATCTGGGACTCTAACTCATAACTTTCTGAGCCAGAAACAGTTCATTTTTCATCCTTATTCCAGAGAAACGATCCCAGATTATGGGAAATTACAAGTCTTAGGGTGCAGATCGAAGACGCTCTTCACGTAAGTCGTGTATGGAATGTGGGTGTAATGGAGAAGAAAATACATGTTGTGCGTAATTAACGCAGTTTCTTTATTGTTTCCACAGTGCCTACATTCTCAGGCATTACTTCAGGAATTTAGCTGGAAGTGTTTTCGTTTTGAAGTTCTGTCCAAGGACCTTGCTGGATGACTTAGGTGTCCTTTTGCGATCCGGATCATTAAAGTCCACATAGTGAAGTCCAAATCTTGTCCTAAAAACAACAGAAAAGTACAGTATTTAACCAAGCTGCACATGAAGTGAAGGCATTTTGTGGCTGCAATTAGAGTATCTTTTTAGTTATCACGTTACATATACAAGGTTGGGTGTAATAACAGATCTGCAAGTAACAGTTACTTATACAAGACACACATCATGCATATGTACTCGTGGAATGTGTAAATTTTTTATGTTATCTAAATGAGATACTACGAGAGCATCATACCCCGTAGTACTAATCACAGTGTTTGAGAGCAATTGATCACGTTTGTCTAGAATTACTTACGTGAGTTCTGTGCCCCACTCAAAGTTATCCAGGAGACTCCAGGCTGTGTAGCCGATGACATCGACACCGTCTTCATTAATAGCCTTCAGCATCTCAGCCAAGTAGCTCTGTTAACAACAAAAGAAGGCGATATTTTCATAAACAAAAGCTATGAAATATACACTCCTGGAAATGGAAAAAAGAACACATTGACACCAGTGTGTCAGACCCACCATACTTGCTCCGGACACTGCGAGAGGGCTGTACAAGCAATGATCACACGCACGGCACAGCGGACACACCAGGAACCGCGGTGTTGGCCGTCGAATGGTGCTAGCTGCGCAGCATTTGTGCACCGCCGCCGTCAGTGTCAGCCACTTTGCCGTGGCATACGGAGCTCCATCGCAGTCTTTAACACTGGTAGCATGCCGCGACAGCGTGGACGTGAACCGTATATGCAGTTGACGGACTTTGAGCGAGGGCGTATAGTGGGCATGCGGGAGGCCGGGTGGACGTACCGCCGAATTGCTCAACACGTGGGGCGTGAGGTCTCCACAGTACATCGATGTTGTCGCCAGTGGTCGGCGGAAGGTGCACGTGCCCGTCGACCTGGGACCGGACCGCAGCGACGCACGGATGCACGCCAAGACCGTAGGATCCTACGCAGTGCCGTAGGGGACCGCACCGCCACTTCCCAGCCAATTAGGGACACTGTTGCTCCTGGGGTATCGGCGAGGACCATTCGCAACCGTCTTCATGAAGCTGGGCTACGGTCCCGCACACCATTAGGCCGTCTTCCGCTCACGCCCCAACATCGTGCAGCCCGCCTCAAGTGGTGTCGCGACAGGCGTGAATGGAGGGACGAATGGAGACGTGTCGTCTTCAGCGATGAGAGTCGCTTCTGCCTTGGTGCCAATGATGGTCGTATGCGTGTTTGGCGCCGTGCAGGTGAGCGCCAGAATCAGGACTGTATACGACCGAGGCACACAGGGCCAACACCCGGCATCATGGTGTGGGGAGCGATCTCCTACACTGGCCGTACACCACTGGTGATCGTCGAGGGGACACTGAATAGTGCACGGTACATCCAAACCGTCATCGAACCCATCGTTCTACCATTCCTAGACCGGCAAGGGAACTTGCTGTTCCAACAGGGCAATGCACGTCCGCATGTATCCCGTGCCACCCAACGTGCTCTAGAAGGTGTAAGTCAACTACCCTGGCCAGCAAGATCTCCGGATCTGTCCCCCATTTAGCATGTTTGGGACTGGATGAAGCGTCGTCTCACGCGGTCTGCACGTCCAGCACGAACGCTGGTCCAACTGAGGCGCCAGGTGGAAATGGCATGGCAAGCCGTTCCACAGGACTACATCCAGCATCTCTACGATCGTCTCCATGGGAGAATAGCAGCCTGCATTGCTGCGAAAGGTGGATATACACTGTACTAGTGCCGACATTGTGCATGCTCTGTTGCCTGTGTCTATGTGCCTGTGGTTCTGTCAGCGTGATCATGTGATGTATCTGACCCCAGGAATGTGTCAATAAAGTTTCCCCTTCCTGGGACAATGAATTCACGGTGTTCTTATTTCAATTTCCGGGAGTGTATGTAGTGGTTAAGATGACGGGATCTCGTTTTCAGAAAAAACGAATCCGACACTGTTTATCAGTTTCATATTAATACAGATGCGATGGTGTAGTGCAACATTTTCAAAGTCTTACTGCAGAGATGTTCACAAATGACACTACAATTTTTTTTTAAATGCTGCTGAGGAATATTTGTGAGTGTGAGGTGTCCACAGTGTCTCCTTATATGCTGCGCAAAAGCAATAATATCATCTATTTTTCAAAAAAATGTGTGGTCTGTGTATCGATTTTCTACTTTTCCAAAAAATTCCCACTGACAACCTACTGAAGAAATACAGCATAAGTTTCTGATAAAGTCCTTTGCGTAAAAGCAGATGGACAGAGTACACACCGTGTAGTAGTCTATTCGGCCCTGGTCCTCGAGTTCTCCAGTGTCGGACCAGCCGTTCTCCATGACGAAGATCGGGTAGCCAGGGTACCGCTGGGCGAGCCAGTTGAACAGCTTGCGGAAGGCCCAAGGAGTGCTCTGCAAGAATAATGCAGCAATTAGACGTACTGGCATGAAGGACAACATGTAGAAATGTTCAGGTGTTTCCCTTTGCCTTGTCCTTTATTGTCTAAAACGTGAAGCTGTCGTAGAATACTGCATGTAGCAGACATGTGACATGCGATAAGCTTATCATTAAAAATGTGGGCCTTGTGGTAGATGGGGGGAAGACACTGCGCCATCTTGTAAGACACATAACGCTTGTCGGACAAGACAAGGAGGATGCAAGAAGTCAGCTATCACAGGCGAGAGGAAATTCTTCGCTAAAAGGAGTCCAGTGGTATCCAAAATAGATCTCAGATTGGAGAAGATTTTTTTTGAATATCTACATATGGAGTACAGCGTAGAATGGAAGAGAATCACGGGTTGTGGGATACAGACGAGTACTGGAATATGTGGAGAATACTGAGTAGAAGAAAGGATAGGACGATAGCAAATGTGCTAACATATCAGGGAGTAGCTTTCATGGGACTAGAGGGAACTGTAGGATATACAAACTGTAGAAATGACAGAAACCAGAAACTGGGATAAAGAGAGTGTTTCAAAAATACTTCCACAATCTTTCAGACAGGTCCCTTACACCAAAATAAGAAAAAAATCGCATGAACTTTTGTCCGAAAATCAGTTTTCGAGTTATAAATGAAGACTTCCTGCTTAGATAATTGAAGCTCACAATAAATGCTCGAAATGTCGTCCTCTTGCTTCTAAACACGCATGCACTAGTCAAAACTGTTGCGCCATTTCAGATACTCCCTGGCGGTTTCGAAGGGTTTTGCAGCCTTCCTTGATACATCATTGAAGGTTTTTCTACATCAGAGGGGATCTGCTGCATAGACCAATTGCTTAGGGTGTCCTCAGAGATCATAATCCAAAGGACTGAGGTCGGAGGAACGTTCAGGCCATGGAACTGGTTCTGTTCTACCTGTACATCTGTCATTTTTTAGATTAGATTAGATTAGTTTTTCGTCCATAGATCCGTGTTGAGGAGATCCTCGTGGATGGGGAACATATCACTTTTTTTTTTAAGCTGAAATAACAATACTAATAGCATGAATATATACAATACTTTATTTGTTTCTATTAAAAAATTCGTCAATGGAGTAGAAGGAGTTGGCCACTGGTAAGTCCTTGAGGCTCCTTTTAAACTGATCTTTGTTTGTAACTAATTTTTTTATGTTTGCTGGCAAATTATTGAAGATGAGTGTTCCTGAGTAGTGGACCCCTTTTTGAACTAAAGTAAGCGCTTTTAAGTCCTTGTGCCGATCATTTTTGTTCCTGGTATTGTATGTATGAACAGTGCTATTTGTTGGAAAAAGAGATATATCATTTAGGACAAATTTCATTAAGGAGTAAATATACTGAGAGGCAGTAGTTAGTATACCCAGTTCTTTGAAGAGGTTTCTACAAGACGTCCGTGAGTTTACTCCACAAATAATACGTATTACACGCTTTTGGACTCTGAAAACTTTTGTTTGACTTGAAGAGTTACCCCAAAATATTGTACCATATGACATTATGGAATGAAAGTAGGCAAAGTATGCAAGCTTTTTCACTTTTATGTCGCCTATGTCTGCTAACACTCGAATTGCAAATACAGATGTGTTAAGGCGTTTCTGCAGTTCTGTGGTGTGCTCCTCCCAACTGAATTTATTATCGAGTTGTAATCCCAGGAATTTAAAACTGTCAACCTCTTCTATCTGCTCTTCTTCGTACTTTATGCATATGCTGGGTGGAAACCTCTTACAGGTTCTGAATTGCATGTAGTGAGTCTTTTCGAAGTTTAATGTCAGTGAGTTGGCTTTAAACCGTTTATTAATATCTTCTGGTCAACCTTCCGGGATGTAAGGTCGTGGTCCTTGAAACTCTTCAGCTCCTAACGTTTCGTCCAGAGCTGCGCTGGACATCTTCAGAGGGGTGTTTCTCCTCCGGTGAGTCTTGCCGACTAACGGGTCGGACGTCTGAGAGCGACTTATATATCACAGAAAGTGGGCGTGACCAGAGTTACACGTGATATGCAGAGATAATCTTTGTCAGAGATAAAACTTAACTATCGATCGTAATCTCGTCACGGATAAAACTGTCTAGCAATTCTGTAGTGCTACTGTCCAAATATCACTAAGTTTCATGGTCTCTTCTTTCCGATTAAAATTATCCTTATGTTTATATATTTCAATTGCTTCTCTACAAAGCCGTGGGTAATAGTTCGTCGTCGTAGATAAAATTTTTGTTTCGGAAAACCTCACTTGATGATTTCCTGACTGAAAAGCGTGTTCTGCTACAGCCGATTTATCTGTTTTTCATAATCGGCAAAGACTTCTGTGTTCTTTTGACCGTGTATTTACGCTTCTTTTTGTTGTTCCAATATAAACTTTTCCACATTTACACGGAATTTTATACGGCACTGGCTGATAGAGGAGCGCGTTTATCTTTTACAGACCGGAGAACATGACAAATTTTCTTCGTTGGTCTAAAAACAGGTCTAATATCATGTTTACTTAAAATCTTTCCAATCTGATCCGTTACTTTCTTTATGAAAGGGAGAGAGAGACTGTATTCTTCCATCGTTTTTCGGGCTTGTCCTTAGGCTTTTTGTTGTTTGGGTGCAGAATTCTGGTTACTTCTTTCTTTGAGTAGCCATTTTTCTCAAAAGCGTGCTTCAGATGTTTTAATTCGACGTCTAGATACTCCAGGGTGCAAATCTGTATGGCTCTGTCAACGAGACTTTTAATCACACCAGACGGATTTGCACGCCGGAGTATCTAGACGTCGAATTAAAACATCTGAAGCACGACCTTACATCCTTAGCAGATCTTTCTAGAAATACACTCGACATACTATTTATTGCAATACTTGTGTCATCTGCAAACAAAACGGACTCTGCTTCTGGCAGTGTAACTGATGAGAGATCATTAATGTACACAAGAAAAAGCAATGGCCCTAAGATGGATCCTTGTGGGACACCACATGTAATTTCTTCCCATTCTGATGATGGCTGATGACTTAATTCACTAGTCCCTTGCACTGACACCCTTTGTTTCCTGTTAGTGAGGTATGACTTGAATCATTTTGCAGCACTGCCTGTGACACCATAGAATTCTAATTTTTTTAAAAGGATGTTGTGGTTTACACAATCGAATGCCTTTGACAAATCACAGAAAATACCTGCTGCTTGTAACTTGTTATTTAATGAATTAAGTACATTTTCACTGTAGGTGTAAATAGCCATCTCGATATCAGAACCCTTCAGAAATCCGAACTGTGTTCTTGATAATATGTTATTTGTGGTCAGATGGTTGAGAAGCTGCTTGTACATTATATTTTCTAAAATTTTTGAGAATGCTCGCAAAAGTGAAATCAGTCTGTAGTTTGATGGAATCTCTTTATCCCCTTTCTTGAATAGAGGCTTAACATCTGCATATTTCAGCCCGTCAGGAAATGTCCCAGTTATAATTACACAAGTAACTTAGAATTGTACTAAACTCACAAGAACATGCCTTAATTAACCATGTTGATATTTCATTGTATCCACTAGAATGCTTTGTTTTTGAAGATTTTATTATGAAAGTTATTTCTTTTGGTGAAGTGCGTGAAATATTCATATACCTGAAGCTATTTGTAAAGGCTAGTTTTAGATATTCAAGGGCATTATTTACTGATCCTGACAATCCCATTCCTTCAGTAACGGATATAAAGTACTTGTCAAATAGATTTGCCACACTATGGCCATCGGTTACTAATGTGTCATCTACCCTTAGTGCTATTTGCTCCTGTTCCTTTCTGGTTCTACCAGTCTCCTCTTTCACTATAGCCCATATTGTTTTTATTTTGTTCCCTGACATTACTATCTTCTTCTCGTAGTGCATTTGTTTAAATGTCTGAATTACTTTTTTTTAATATTTTACAGTATTCCTTGTATTTAGCTAAATCATCAGCATTGGAGCTATTCTTGGTCGACAGATACATTTTCCTTTTTGTCTTACAGGAAATCTTTATTCCTTGTGTGATCCATGGTTTTATTATAGACTTCTGTTTAATTTGAGTAACTTTTAGAGGTAAACAGTTTTCAAACATGGTACTGACATTGTTCATGAATGTGTTATATTTTTCATTAAAGCTGCATGCCATGATCTGATAGTCCATTTATTACAGGTTTTATGATATGATTTTGTTCCTTCGATTTGTCTATAAAAATGTTATCAATGGCTGTCATTGAGGATTTAGTGATCCTAGTTGGAATGTTTACAGTGTGAGTTAGATTGAAAGACAACATTACTAACTGCAGTAAATGTTTACTGGAAGATTGAATTAAAAAATCTGTATTAAAGTCACCAGCAATCAAAATTTCTTTGTTTCTTCCTGTTAAATAACCCAAAAGAGCTTCTAGATGATTTATGAATAGATTATAATTTACTGCAGGTGCTCGGTAAATAGTTACTATTATATAGGATCTGTTATGGAACTCTACTTCCGTTGCACAAGTTTGTAGATGCTGCTCTAAACAGACTTTATTAATGTCAATGTTCCTGAAATTAAGGCAGTTTTTAATAAATGTGGCAACTCTTCCTCCATCCATATCTACTCTGCAGAAGTAGGAAGCTAGGTTAAATCCTGAAATGTCTAACATATCTATACCAGTGGTCACTTGATGTTCAGAGAGGCAGATTATGTCAATTTGGTTAGATGAATTCATTTCGTTGATACAAATGAGTAGTTCATCAACTTTATTTCTGCGTCCCGGAATGTTCTGGTGTAATAAAGATAACTGATACTGCGTACTAATGGGATTATAACTGCTTTG
This sequence comes from Schistocerca americana, assembly GCF_021461395.2. NCBI lineage: Eukaryota > Metazoa > Arthropoda > Insecta > Orthoptera > Acrididae > Schistocerca > Schistocerca americana. Next base: position 97,695,424 of record NC_060125.1, on the reverse strand, counting down.
GTGAAGATGATCTGGCAGTTTCTGATTGCGTTCTGTGAAACATTGTTTAAATGGAGGCTGTATGATAAAATCTGTCTCTTGTTCATCTGTTTTCTCAAACTGTGTCTGCCAATCTCTCTTAAAACTCGTTTTCTATCCCCCTTCCCTATCCTAAAAAAGGCATCCCTCTGATACCTGTGACCTCTGGTATTTTACCACTTGTGACAGTGTCCCCCCTTAAGTTTTCTGCAATCAACCCAGACAGTTTTCCCTTCCCTTTCCTATTGAGGTGAAGGCCATGCCTAGTGTAGTCCCACCTATCAATATGTGGTTGTATGTAAAAATCATGTGTGGCCGCTCACGAAATATACATCTTTCTTGTTTGAAAGAAGCACTTTTAGATAACTCGATACTTGTAGTAAATATACACAATGGACACATTGAAGACAGACGAATGACGAATGTAAACAAGTCTCCCTGGCAACAAAACGCCATTTCGGTTGCAATGAGTCAAACGGCTGCATAGCTAAGTGCCGTTGTTAGATTGCACCTGGAAAGTCGTTGAATGTTAACTTCCATCAATAACTCGAAAACGAACGATTTTCGCACATATGATTATATGAATTTCTTTTCTTCTTTTGTCGTAAGGAACTTGCCTCCAAAGTTCTTCAAACTATTTTTGAAACACACTGTATACAACATATAATCGAGGACGTTGCGTGTACTACCTTCCAAGTCTCTCGTTCGGTTTTAGGAAATGTATCACAGATCAGAGCTATAAAACACAAGACAGACAGAAATGAGTGATTCTCTGTACAGCGATGCCACGAACCCTCAGCTAGCTGGAAGCCGCCTGCGGTGCGTCCGTGTATTCCCCGATAACGACGCCCGCTTCGAACTCCATGGAGGGGTCGTAGCCGCTGGAGCCGTCTGACACTGGGTTGGCCGTGTAGTGGTTCAGTCCGTAGAAGTCAGCCGTGCCTGGAACAATACCGTACACTCTCACATAGGTTCTTATAGCTGATACAGCATTTTCACAAATGTAGAAGTTTCTTTGCTTAACCATGCAAGTCGCACAAGCTGACAGATTTTTCTCTTATCGCTAGAAAAGGCGAAATATTCAGTTACGTCAAGGTTCACGGTCACCAAAAAAAGTCTGAAGGGTGAGATCACCACACTGCCTGTTATCAAATTAATTAAAATACCAGTTTATCTCGTTTTCATCCCTATGCGTTTTCTATTGCGAGACTAATATCAAATGCTTGTAAAGTATTTACGCGAGACGTCGCTATAGTCCAGTGTGTTTGCACATTTTCGTTCTTACCATTGTGTGATCTGAAGATGCATTTTTTATGGGCTATAGATTTGCAAACATTTGATAACGGCTTCAGGGCATACATTTCGAAGTAATGAAAACAAAACAAAAGGGTACTCTATAACACCCAATGGCAATCAGTGTGGTAGAATGGTGTAATCATGGAATATTGACATATACATCGTAATACATATGAGTCTGAAATGATGTGGTTTATTTCTAATTTTTATACCTGATAAATTCACCCATTAATTTTTTGAAGGTCAGAATCGTAAAAGCGACTGATAACTAATGCAAACAAGATAAATTCACTGTCAGTTCATGAAGATAACAGACAGTACTTGTTTGGTACTCCTAGAGAACATGTTATGTGTTTTTATACTGTGATAATAGCTGTACACTGCATAGGAACGTTAGTCCTTTAGCTGAAATATGCATAAGTTCCTTCATTCCATTTACGTATAGAGCATTAGCTACTTGATTGCTTGTACACTATTCAATGACCGGTTATATGACTAATTTTTATCCGTATTGTATTTACGAGAACGGAACATCCAAGGCCGGGCCTGTTTCTTGATCATACCCTAGGTACTAGTTCATGGCATTCTCATTGTAGATATAGGCGAGGTATTACCTATTTTCCCGTGAGCCTCTGTCAGTAGAGATTTTACATAGTTTCTCATATACTCATATGCACGTCAAATAAAGCTGAGACTCCACCCTACTTTGTGTACACTTAATCAATTCTGGAAGTGACAGGTCAAAGATGTATCAGCATTATCAGTGAATTAAAGTACGCAGCTCAAGTTACACAAACTGTACCTACATGATCAGTCACTTCATGCCTCTCCATGTTTTCATCTCCTGACATTTGTATGACATAACTGAATCGAACAGAGGCTCATTAATAGTGAAGCCAAAGATACTACTATCGCTTCATGTCGTCCAAAGAATACATTTCCCTGCATTTTGGCCTTGTTTCCACTTAGATATCTTGCCAAGAATAAAATGATGTTAATTCCTTATTCATAACATTTATACCTGAGAAAAGTCTGGCCCCGCAAAAGAACTGAAACAGTGGAGTACTCTAAGTAAAATACAGAAAAACTTTAGAGTATTTCCTAAGTGCGCAGGAGCAATATCAAGATAGAACTTTTCGGCTTGGATATGATTGCTCCCTAATGTTTCTTGTTAAGACATGTACTATTCAATTATGAGAGTCTTTCATGTTTGATGAAAATGATGGAGGAATTTAAAAAAAATGAAGGTTTCTTGAGTGTAAGTAGCTCAGTGCCCTATGACTCCTAGCTGTAGAAGTGTGCGTGGCATTCCGACAGGATTATTGATAAGTATCTCTGAGGTTTCAGAAGAGGACTGCACGAAAACTGCAAGACACGCAGAATAGAGACACAAATCAGTGACTAGAGCATGTCTCCAAGTTTTTAACTTATTACAGGTGCTGAGTATAAGCACTACTTGCTACGTGGCAAACGTCAATACTTTAGCCAAACTCTTGCCAAATGGATCTCAAGAAGTCACGGTCGATATCAGCGACTGCACTAATTATCTTTCGTTGTCACTTATTCAGATTTAGTGATGCCAGATGCAGGAACAGACTATCTTTTACATAACCCCACAATAGTAAATCACACAGAGTTAAGGCGGGTGACTGTGGGGACCACTGGAGAAGAAGAGCATTATGATGGGAAGTACGACCAATCCAACGCTGAAGCAATTCGACACTGAGGTAACCATCATGTTGCAAAATGAGGTCTCCGCTGTCTTGCTGTAACTATTGCTGCAGTGTGACCAAGTACATGAAACCAGTCATAATTTTCTCCGAAAGAAAAATGGTCCATAAAGCTTTTGAAGAGGATGTGGCACAAAAGATGTTAACTGCAAGTGAATCATGAATATGTTCTATAATCTTTTTATGTTTTTTCTGTGCCAAAAACATGTACGTTATGACAATTCACCTTTCCAGATACATGGAATGTGGCTTTGTCACTGAAAACCGATTTCTGTGTCACTGAAAGTCATTCCAAAAGTCAGGAAGAAGCTCATTCTGCCGAGCAATCAGCGCACGCAAGTGAAGCCAGTATGGTTTGACAAGCAGACGATTGTATAGGATCAGGTGGCATTTGACTGTGGTATCTGCAGTTCTCTGCTCACATGTGTCGACTCTTTCTTAAGGCTCCTGACGAACGATTCCCACAATTGCTGATAGTCCTGGACAGTTTGTTTTCTTCACACTACATAAGCAGCCAGTCTACCGGAATCTGTCGTACCTTCATGGATTCTTCTGCCCGTTGGAGATTTTAAACGATATCTGGCGCAAAACTGACGCCGAACGTCACAACTGACTTTCATTTAGCGAATTCAGCGACAAGAAATGCACCCATTGTAACCTCCCCACCGTAATTTTGAAAGACAAAAATTAATAAATGGGAGCCAAGCGTAACCTCCCAGCAATGAAATATACTGACAATGAGAATTAAAAAAAAATTAGCAATCTGACCAAAGTATAAGTTCCTCACAAAAAAATGAAAGTCAATTCAGTCATAATAAAATCTCAGTGACAATGAAAACACAAACAGACCGAAATGTCGATCTTAGGCCCTGTTCATTAATTAAACTGAAATTCTTACCTTAGTAAAGCTGCATCTGCTCTTATTATTTTTTTGCCATAGCTTGGAGGAAATTGATTGCAAAAAATTTTGTATTTAAGGGAAACTTTTCTTTAAGGAATAGCAACGGAATATTTCTTTCATTAAAGGATTCTTTGTTAAAAAAAATTGCTTTGAAAACCAAAAATTATTATTGGGGCGATTGTTGCACAAATTAGTTACAGTTAATTTACATTATTAGCTGAGCGCAATGCTGCTGCATTACCTAATTTAAAAATAATATACCTCGTACTGAATCTTGACCAGAGTGCCATGTCGACGCCCGTCGACTCCTCACACACAACTGTACTTGACTACTACTGCCGACAGACCGACTACTGGACGCAACTGAACTGAGCTACTGCTACCGACAGAGTGCTGCTCGCAACTGAACTACACGACTACTGCCGACAGAGAGCTGCTCGCAACTCTCGCGCGGTCAAGCGCAGACTAGCCACGATAAAATGCTCTCTGGTCAGAGACTCTGCAATGCCTCGCCATCGCCGCCACACAACATACGTGTTTCATAACCCTCCACTGGGGGGGGGGGGGGGGGGCAAAAATTTGGCAGTGATGGTGAGTCATTTGGACTTGCCAAGCGCGGCAAAATTTTTTCTTTAATTAATCAACTTTTACAATTTACAGAATATTTAGATGTAGTACATGAATTAAATGTTGTGCACATGCACCGAGTACAAAACATTTCAGACAAAGACAAGATATGAGTACAAAACGTATTCGCAGATCAGAAAAATGTATATACAAATTATTTGATGGATAATAACGTGCACACGCATTGAAAAATTCTTTAGCATTTTCAGAACAAATAAATAGAATGGCAAAAAATCATGTTGACAAGTGACATGAGTGCACATGCACTGCAGTTCAGAACATATCAGCAAATGACAAAATGTATATACAATGAGTAACAAATGACATAAGTGCATACGCACTGAAGTATTGAACATACAGAATGAGTACAAATGATATTGAAAAATGAGAAAAGTGCACAGGCACTGAAGTTCAGTAGAAAACATATTAACACATAACATAAGTGCACATGCACTGAAAAACTTTTGAACATTTTCATAACAAATAAACGCAAAGGTAAAAAATCATTTTGACAACTGACATAAGTATACATGCAGTGAAGTTGAGAATATATCAGCAAATCACAAAATGTATTAATAAACGGCAAAAATACACACGCATTGTATATGACTTTTTCATTTTACAAGAATTAGGGAAGGAATAGGAAGGATTGCATCATGGTTGTAGCACTTAGGTTGCACGCAGCATATCTTTCCACAGAAGTACAACACCAAGTGAGACAATTTGCGGTTCTTTTCCCAGAAGTATTTATCAGCGTATCCAAGACACTGAAGTGTCGTAGTAATATTTCCTGTTATCATTTTTGCAGTACATCAGGTACACCAAACAGTGGGACCATAATAACGTCTTCATCGCTCACGGTGGTGGACAGCATGTCGTGTCAACACCACGCTCTTACAAGGCACACCAACGTAGAATTAGTGCAAAAACCAAATATAGTGCTCCATTATCATGAGGATGGACAGGACAAATGGACATTGCAGTAATTCAGGGTAGTTAGCTCATAAGGTGAAGGACATTAAGTCACATAATAGGCTTCATTGAGAACTACAGTAGTAGTTTGCGGCATTCATAGCCCAGTTATTGAACATTTCTGTACCAAGTATTTAGTATTACAGAATAATGTTCATAAAATTAAATTATTTGCATCATGGGTAATCATATTACAATAAACAGTGGCAGTCCTTGGCCAGTTACAAAGCATATTTAGTATGACAGAATAATGTTCATCAGAAGTCTTCATTGAAAAGGAGAGTCAATTATTGTCGTAGCATTAACATAATACATTGAGTTATACAAATTATTGGCACTCATTGGCCAGTTACCAAAACATGAAAAGTCATCATTGAAAATAAGAGCTGATTCATTTAGTTACATTAATAATCGGCACTCAGTGGCCAGTTATAGAACATCATTGAAAACAGGAACTAATTAATGTCATAATTAATAACATAATTAATTAATAATATAATTCATTTAGTGACATTAATTACTGGCACTCAGTGGCCAGTTACCAAAACATGAAAAGTCATAATTGAAAACAGAAGCTAATTAATGGCATAATTATTAACATAATTCATTTAGTGACATTAATTATTGGCACTTATTGGCCAGTTACAGAACATGAAAGGTCATAATTCATTTAGTTATATTAATTATTGGCACTCAGTGGCCAGCAAGTATTGAATAGCATAAAACATTGTTCATCATTCAGTATTATTCAGATCATTAAGAAGTCATTATTAAAAATCAGTTAATTACAATCAAAGCATTAATAATCATGGGCATTATAAATAGTCTCATTACAATAAACAGTGGCAGTTATTAGCCAGTTACAAAGCATTTTTTTTATTATTATTTTTTTTGTATCATTAAGAAGTCATTACTGAAGTGACATAATATTCAGAGCTGATCAGTATTATTCAGAATTCTCTTAAACTAGTAACATTATTTGGGACTGGTAATACATTTTGTTTTTGTGCTAGCAATGCATTGCTTTGGGTAATTATAAGGGAATGCAACAAGAGAAAAAGAAAAAATTGCTTCTAGGTTGTTCCTGTAAATGAAAAATGTGTAACGTCATTCGTCATGAGTCAGCTGTAGCAAGGTTATGTAACAACGCAGTATATGTGATCACATTTATAAATTATAGACACAAATGGGCAAAAATAAAATTTCAAGTACTAGAACAGGTATAATAAGTAACAAGTTTAGTAAGTATCATGAAAGGCTTCTCCTGAAAAAAATACAAAATGGGTTATCGAGCTGAAAGAAGAAACGCAGACTATGCTGAAAAGTAGTGACCTTCGAATTAACAGGTAGTGAAATGTGTATAAAAAATGTGTTCCATAGCTGTCCTTTCCAAAACCTTCAGTCATCATACCATACGATATAAAACATACTGTCAAAACAAACTGCAACAAATACTTAAATACCTACATAGCGTAAATACATAAACTTGAATATCATCCTCATCTGCAAAGAAAAACTTCATTATCCATATTATCATAACTTCATAATTATCATCACCTGTAAAGAGAAACTTCATTATTCATAGTAGCATATTCTTCATCATTACTCTTCATGAGCATTCATTATCATCTGCAAAAATCACTTCATTATTCGTTACACAACTATTCCTTATCTTTAGCATATTTCATCACTTAAAACTAAGATGTGTAGTTCTGTCTGACAGCCTGCATCAATCGCCTTGTATTCTGAAAGAAAAAATTAGTTAAGACTGCTATTCTACGATGTGTATAGTATATTCTTGTTAATGCTTGTTAATTCTGATCCATTTACTCTTCCTCATAAAGTTATTGCATTCTCTTTCGTTTATTCCGTAGTTGAAAATCCCATTTCTGTTTAATTTATTTCCTTTACGCATCATTTCTTTCTGAAATTGATGAACAAAGATTAATGCCTTGCATTTAAATCATATACCCATTAAATAATGACTGGTTAATGGTGACACAATTAAGCATACAGCATAACATGACAGAAAACGTAATATGTCAAAAGCATAGACAGTGTTCAAAGGCAAAATGTACAGAGAATATCACAATGCAGCAAAAAAAGAGAAAAAAAAATGTAGAACAGTCACGATGCTGAGATATCATAAAACAAAATGTCAAACTCAACTGGCGTGTTATACCTTAGCTATTTCATAATGTATACAAACAAAACATGAAAACAATAATATGACGTTCATTGTCTTCAGTTTGTATGTGGTGTAGTTAATAGAGGCGAGAATTAAAGACTTTAATGGAGAAAAAATGTAACGAAATTAACATGTCATTAGATAACACTGCATAATTATTCATAAAATACGTAAGTGTCTCTGGAAAAAATGTGCACAGTCAGATATGTAACGACAAGAAAAACGACCTGCTAACCTTACCTTGCCGGGCACTTGCCAAGAAAAAATACGATAATCATCAATAAGTGTTCATATAATTATAATTGCATGAGTGGTCATAAAATGTGTAAGTTCATCTGAAAAAATGTGCACGGTCTGATGTGTAACGACAAGAAAAGCGACCTGCTAACCTTACCTTGCCGGGTACTTGCCAAGAAAAAATACGATAATCATCATCAGTAATTAGTCATGTGAATATAATTGCATAAGTGGTCATAAAAAATTAGTAAATGGCATCATAGTGTGTTGAATCATAAAGTGTCTTCACTCAATAAAGGGTTTAATATTTGATCAATGGTGTTTGCCTTTCGATTTTCTGGTTCTCAAAGTTTCGACGTGTACCACATTGGGATGAGGAATGCTGCGAATCCGATATGGTCCTGCGTATAGAAGTTCAAATTTACTGCACCTACCTTTTATTTTGTTGGATAAATAGTGTGTACGTACTAATATCTTCTGTCCAATGTGAAAGTCTCGGCGTGTACAAACCTGTTTTTGTTGTCTTCTTCGGCGCTCTGCGGCACGTTTGATGTTGTTCAGCGCAATGTTAATTATTTCATGGTGACGCAGTCGACGACATCGAGGGAAGTTTACTAATTCTGTGATTTTGTTAGGTGGTTCAACATTTTTCAGTATAACAGATGGAGATAGCATAGTGGATTCATTTGGAATGGAATTAATTACATCTTGGATTGAAAATATGTGTGTGTCCCAATCAATATGTCTTTTGTGGCAGTATATTCTACACAGCTTACCAATTTCTTTCATTAATCGTTCACAGGGGTTCGAAGAAGCATGGTACTTGGATATATAAATCGGAGAAATGTTTCTAGCTCGTAACATACGTGTCCATGTAGCAGAACGAAATTGTAATCCATTGTCAGAAATTACTTTCAACACATGCCCTACATGAAATAGAAAATGTTTTACAAATGCTTTCGAAACAATTTTAGCAGTAGCTTTGCGTAACGGAGTGAAAGTAACAAATTTTGAAGTGAGCTCAACAGCGACAAAGATGCAGCAAAAACCTCTGTTAGTTCTCGGAATAGGACCAAAAATGTCTGCAGCGGCCATATGTCTTAATTTAACAGGTACAATGGGATATAAAGGAGGAATATGTGAAGTGGTGTCTGACTTAGCTTTCTGGCAAATTTTACATGACGTTAAAAATCGTCGTATACGTTTTTCCATGTTGGTAAAATAACAGTTCTGTCTCAGTATAAGAAAACATTTTCTGGCTCCGTAATGTGCGTAATTTAAATGAGTGTACCAGATTAATTTGTTAACCAGTTCGTCAGGAATGCATAATAACCAGTTGCTGCTGTCAGGATGAGAGCGGCGAAACAGAATGTCATTGCGTACAGTGTAATGGTTTCTAATCGTAACATTATTCCTATCTTGCCAAAGGTGTTTAATTTCTTTCCACACATTGTCTTTACTTTGCTCTTTTGCTATGTCCTGTAATGACGATGAAATAAAATTTTCAAATGCTACTTGCTGAATGTACATGACACTGAAATTTGCTTTGCAGAAGTTGGTTGCAACGTCTTGCTGATTGTTGCTGAGAGAACGAGATAGTGCGTCTGCTACAACATTTTGTGTGCCAGGAATATGAACTATTGTAAAATTAAATTCCTGTAAATAAAGTTTCCATCCGCTTAATCTGTCGTGCGTAAATTTAGCTGAAAGTAAGAATTGTATCGCTCTGTGGTCTGTGTAAACGGTGGTACGTCTGCCATAAAGAAAGTGCCTAAATCTCGTGAAAGCCCATACAACACATAATGTTTCCAGTTCTGTAACAGAATAGTTTCGTTCAGCAGGCGACAAAATGCGGCTTGCAAATGCGATGTTTTTAATTACTGTTGAGCCATATTCTTCAATTTCCTGAAAAATGTGTACGCCCAAAGCGGTGATAGAACTATCGGTGGCAATGGAAAAGTTTCTAGTAAGATCTGGGTGCGATAACAGTGGAGCATTCAACACAGCATGTTTCAGGTTCATAAATTCAAAATGTGCTTGTTTATCCCAAGACCAAATACTGTTTTTACCTGTTAATTGGCATAATCTAGGTGTGTCCAAAGCAGAGTGATGAATAAATTTGCGAAAAAAGTTAATTAAGCCTAAAAAACTGCGTAATTGTTTTTTTGTCGTAGGAACAGTAATGTCACGTAGAGCTTGAAGTTTTTCCGGATCAGGCGCAGTGCCTTCTGCTGAAATTACGTGTCCAAGAAATTTTAAGTTTTGCCAAAGTGCGATTTACTGAGGTTAACTGTGAGTTCTTGTGCACGAAAAGTTTGCAACAGTCGTTCTAAAATCAGATTGTGTTCAGACCAGTTAGTTTTTGCAATGAGAATGTCGTCTACGTACGTCGTGATTCTGTCTTTAATGCAAACGTGTGTCGGATGGCGTCAAAATTAATAACATTTTCGTGAACAAGATTCTGCGTGTCTAAATTATTGCTTACGTTATTGGAATATGCAACCTGTACTGTGTCTGGTCAAATTCTGTCGTACGTGCTATTATTTACGGGAGGATGCTGTGGCATTTCGACTATTTGAACTGCTCTGTTATTTCTTACTGACGTGTTACGCTATAGATGACACCTATTGCCTGGTTCATTCATGATTATTTGTTGTTGCTAATGTTCTTGCTGCTGATAAGATAGACTGTTATTAAATGTACGCTGATAATTGTGCTCATTATTTTTACGTCTGTCGTAATAGTCATTCCTATACGGTGCATTGCGATAGGAATTGAAATACTGCCTTCTTTGTACATAGTTGTTTCCTTGCTGCCGTGCGTTACTATTTGTTGTATCAGGGACTATACGTGCACGCGGCGAAACATTAAAGCCTGGTTGACCTTGTGCATTCCATTGTTGGTTAGGTATACTAAGCGGTTGACTTTCATGCTGTTGTGGTGAAAAACATCTATTGTTACAAAAATGTGGTTCCGACTGCTCAAAATTTTATACATACTGATGATTACGATTTTATCTGTAATTAAAATTACGGCGGTAGTTGTCATTACGGGAGTGCCTACTGAAAATTGTCACATTCGGTAAAAGATTTGTCATATCGGGTTTTCATTACATATTCTTAGTTCTAGATAGAGCAATAGTTAAAGAGCAGTTTTGATAGATATAAAGGATAGTGGAAGAGAAGGCAGCAGTGCAGAAAACTAAAGATGAAACAGCACTACTACAGCTCGGGGCCCTATGCATGCTACGGCACATATTCATTAAAGCGTAATGAATCCCCTGAGGTCTATTACGCACTGCAAATAAATTTTAGCTTTTGCGTTGCAGGCAATGGCGGTAAAAATCTAAAAACAAATTGTTGTATCCATGTTAATTCAAGTTTCTGCATAATAAGCAATGCTGATGAAAAATACCATAGCAAATTGTCGTATCAGGTTCAAAGCTCGTTTCTGCATTACAGGCAATTGTGGTGAAAGTACAAAAATAAATTGTCTTATACAGTGCAAATCGTGTATCTGTGTTCTGTTATTATTAAATTCTTTACATTTTCTTGCGGATAAAAATAGCTCGTAATCTACGTTCTCGTCATTGAATTTTAGAACACGTTCAGGTTTGTGTGTGAATCTGTTTCTCTGTGTCATTTCGGATTTCAAATTGCGTATCTTTTCAGGTTTTAAGTCGCGTGCCTTTTCGGATTTTAAGTCGCGTAGTTGCTGTAAGTTGCTCAAATTATACGCGTTGCGTGAGTCTAACAAATGCTCGCAACGTGGCGGATTCTGTGACGTATTGGTGACTGAAATAATTTTCAATTCTGTTACTGTAATACTTTCGTCAATTTGGTTGTTCTGACGTTCACTTTTATTATTGACTTCCATATTCAGAGTGTGTGAAACTTCCAGTGACTCTAAGTTAAACTCGTCGCGAATCTGTACCGCGTTTTTAGAACATTGTTCAGTGACTGCATTAATTTCGTGTTTATGTGATTCTGTTGTGCCTACACGTGTGCTACTTAATTCTTGTGCAACAGTGCCAACTTCTTCATTACTGTTATTAACACAAGCCTCAGTATCCACACGTAATTGTTCTTTAGTATCCTGACATTGTACGGTAACAACTGTAATCTGTTCACTAACTTGTTTGTTCTGCTCGTCAAGTTTGTCTTGTATTTCGTTCGTCAGTTTGAAACTTTTATCAATTCGTTCATTCAGCTGTTTGTAATAGTTGTCTATTTCCTCACTAATTTCGTTCTTAAACTGTAGCATTACTGCCATAATTTGCTCCAAGGTAACATTACCTACTCTATTATCTGTGCTGTTTGATTGTGTACCAGCAATTGTCGCGTTTTGTGTGACCATTTGGTCATTCTGTAATTTACAAAAAGGTTTGCCAGTCGAATGTACACTGTCAGTCACTATTTCGGAATTAAATGAATCCGTCGTACTTTCAGTATACTGTCCATTTTCACTAGAAAATTTGTCTGTACGTTACTTGAATTTTCCAAACCGGGTGTGTTAAGCTGGGCATTGCTCATTACAATAGAGCGTCCCGCGTCTTCAGTTGTCGTCAAGTTAACAGAAGAGACAATTGAGTTCGTCTGTTCATCATTAAGATAAAAGTCATCATTAGTGGTTGTAACGCATTGATTGTCAGTGAACGCAGGATTGTCATCATTACACTGCGTGTCACAAGTCCTATCGGTAAAGTTGTTTGAATCGGTGATTTCGTTCATAATACCTCGCGATACACTATTCACAGTCTTTCGCGGCATTTTCACAATAGTCACAATTATTCAAAAAAGAAATAAGCACAAATACAAAAACAACACACAAATACAACAGAGCAACGAATTGCCGATGATCTGATGAAAGAAAGTCACAAATTAGTAAAAGCGTTGCGCCAAATTGTAATTATATTTAAGCAAATAAGAGCAGATATCTGACTGTTTCCTAGAAGATTCCCTAAGAAATACGATCCTGGCCGGATGTCGCCAAGTGTAACCTCCCCACCATAATTTTGAAAGACAAAAATTAATAAATGGGAGCCAAGCGTAACCTCCCAGCAATGAAATATACTGACAATGACAATTAAATAAAAATTAGCAATCTGACCCAAGTACAAGTTCCTCACAAAAAAAATGAAAGTCAATTCAGTGATAATAAAATCTCAGTGACAATGAAAACACAAACAGACCGAAATGTCGATCTTAGGCCCTGTTCATTAATTAAACTGAAATTCTTACCTTAGTAAAGCTGCATCTGCTCTTATTATTTTTTTGCCATAGCTTGGAGGAAATTGATTGCAAAAAATTTTGAATTTAAGGGAAACTTTTCTTAAAGGAATAGCAACGGAATATTTCTTTCATTAAAGGATTCTTTGTTAAAAAAAATTGCTTTGAAAACCAAAAATTATTATTGGGGCGATTGTTGCACAAATTAGTTACAGTTAATTTACATTATTAGCTGAGCGCAATGCTGCTGCATTACCTAATTTAAAAATAATATACCTCGTCCTGAATCTTGACCAGAGTGCCATGTCGACGCCCGTCGACTCCTCACACACAACTGTACTTAACTACTACTGCCGACAGACCGACTACTGGACGCAACTGAACTGAGCTACTGCTACCGACAGAGTGCTGCTCGCAACTGAACTACACGACTACTGCCGACAGAGAGCTGCTCGCAACTCTCGCGCGGTCAAGCGCAGACTAGCCACGATAAAAAGCTCTCTGGTCAGAGACTCTGCAATGCCTCGCCATCGCCGCCACACAACATACGTGTTTCACCATCAATCTATTACATGCCATATTCTGAAATACCTGCCGATAGTAGTGCGCTCTCCAACAATGGCACGGGGCATAGTACCAGTCGAAACTTGGAGAGAAGCTATATCCGCTGATACGAGAAGTTTTTTCGTATTTATTGATGTTTTCATGCTGTGGTCATCTGAAACCCTGGAAGTACTTTCGAAGAACCTTTTATAATGGATGGAATTCAAGCACCAACAAGCCCAGCAGACCGCACTGGCTGTAGCTGGTGTCGTTTACTCACCCCTGACGTATTCCACCTCCTCCGGTGTGTCGGGACCTGGGGTAGTCCGCAGCCTTACTGTTTGCTGCAATCCTCTGCTTCATCACCTCAGGCCAGTCTCCCTCGGCCGTGAAAATCGGGTGACTGTACAGGCCAGACTGGAACATAAATTCCTTAGGTGAAATCAGTAGCCAAAGAGGAGAATCTTAAGCTAGTAATTCTTCCACGCATACTATCACAGATGCTCATACGTTAAATAGTTGCATATATTTAGAATGTGAAAAATGATTCTGGCAAAACGAATGGAATTTCTTTTAATCTTGGAAAGAGTACTGAAAGTAATTAAGTGTTGGTCGCACTGTCAATGCGGAACCTAGGAGACGATTGACGACATGGGCATGTCCAGTAGTGACATGCCGCAAATTAAGGCATGTGCAGCTGAGCTCATGTTGACTTATATTCGACCTTTCTAGCAAGCTCCTCGCCTGCAGTACTTATCAATTGGAATCATCTGCGACAGTTTCTGTGCTTCTGCACCCTTCTGGGATTTTCTGTGATACAGCTGCAGACAAACTCTACTAATGGAATAGGTTGTAAGTGGGTGTTGACTACAGTAAAGCAGTCATCAATATGAAGATTCCTTTGAACACCACAGTGCTTTTCCAGGCATGGTCCTGTTGCGTTCTCCATTACTGTACAGACTTTTACTTCGCCCCTGATCTTTGTACTATGTGACATGTGACTTCCGTAAGGATGGTGAACGCTGGCCTGTAGGGTAGCTAGATACCTAAGTAAGGCTTGATAGTGAGGATTTATTTGTTTGTAGGTGAAGCCAACAGATGCGCATAAATCTACATCTACGTCTATAGTCTGCAAACCACTGTGAAGTGAATGGCAGTGGCTGGCCGGGGTGGCCGAGCGACTCTAGGCGACTGCTATGGTCGCAGGTTCGAATCCTGTCTCGGGCATCGATTTATGTGATGTCCTTAGGTTAGTTAGGTCTAGGTAGTTCTAAGTTCTAGGGGACTGATGACCTCAGCAGGTAAGTCCCATTGTACTCAGAGCCATTTGAACCATCTGAATGGCAGTGATTGTAAATATAGTGGTAATAGCCTGATTTGAAGCGCAAGCCTAAGTTTTCGTACGTCGTTGGCAACATATGCGCCATATTTAACGCACAGCATTGTGACAACATGTGCATTGTGCTTTGTTGTTCGTTTAACTATTTATACTCCTGGTTTGCAGGCTTTGTAGGAAGCTTTTGCTTCATAAATAAAAGCACTCATCTGTATACATTTCTACATGTGCAAGATGCGTTAAGAAACTTTTTGGAGGCAGTGGAGAAGGTGAGACACTGTACTTTCATTCGGTAGTACGTTGGTTCAAATTCTCATGTAGCGATTCAGATTAATAGAAACAAATTTTATTTCTCATCCATATTCAAAATTTCTGCTTTTTTCCTCAATTATCTGAGGCAAATACTAGGCTGGATCACACTGAAAACCAACCTTCCGATTCCCTACACTATGCGTCCCCTTACCGAATTTGTGCTCAGCCCCTAATGACCTAGTCGTTGACGGGACATTAAACCTCAATACTTCTATTCCTTTTCTTCGATGTTGGTTTCCTCCCAACAGATTTATATACTTGAAATCACTAACATCCCTTTGGTTTGAAATAGTAAGAAGCGGAGATGATGATGGAACTGAATTAAGTTCGAGGCAACATTCGTTCTAACAAAATCGATGACATTTTTAAATGGAAGAAAAATAGCAATATTTTCTGTATATGTGTAGAATCTAGCTTTATTGTGCGGATGCTATTGTTCACATAAGTGACCAAAACATATATTTACATACAAGGACAAAAAAATAAAAAAACCACGCCTCTCAGAAATTATCCAAATGGGACGGAAATCTGTAGAAGTTACGTAGATGTACAGACAAACAAATGATTAAAATTTCAGAAAAATTGGATGATTTATGCAAGAGAAAGAGCTTCCCAAATTGAGAAATTCAATAACGCGTTGTCTACCTGCGGCCCTCATACATTGACTGACAAGAGTTTTTGCAAGTCCTCCCTAAGCGATATCGTGCCAACTTCAGTCCAACTGGCGCGTTAAATTCGCAACATCCCGAGATGGTTGGAGAGCACTGCCCATATTGCTACAAAATTTTCTACGGGGCGTAAAATATTGTCGACGTACCACTGTGATATAAGGGCGCCGTGGATGAAAACAAAATATGTCCTGCTTTGAAATGAAATGGCACCCCAGACTTTTACTCCTGATTGTCAAGCCGTATGGCGATTGACAGTCAGTGTGGCATCCCACCGCTTCTACTCCAGTGAGTAAGATTCCGGGCCGAAAACGTGTCTGGAGAGGCCGAGGACGGTGGTGGGATACCGGCGTGACTGTCGCCCGCCATAAGGATCGATAACAAAGAGTGATGATCTTGGGCGTCATTTCATTTCATAGCAGGACCCCCATGGCTGGCATCAGAGGCATCCTCACAACTCAGCAGTACGTCGACGATATTCTATACCCTGTTAGGGTGCCCTTCATGGCACGACATCCTGGGCTTACAATTCAATAATACCCACCCGTACACGGCGAGAGTGTCTACTGCTTGCCAAACCCTGCCTTGGCCACCAAGGTCGCCGGATATTCCCAGGTTGAAAACATTTGGAGCATTATGGGCAGGACCCTGCAACCACCTCAGGATTTTGACGATCTAACGCAACAATTGGACATAATTTGGCACGATTTCCCTCAGGAGGACAAGCAAAAACTCTACCACTATATCCCAAGCAGAATAACTGCTTGCATAAGGCCCACAAGTAAACCAACGCGTTACTGACGAATTCAATTTGTGAAGCACTTTCTCTTGAACAAAACATTCAGTTTTTCTGAAATTGCAATTATTTGTTTGTCTGTACGTGTACATACCATCTACCGATTTCCGTTCCATTTGTTCCATTTCGACAATCCCTTCGTGGTTTAGCTTTTTTTGTCTTAGAGCGTAGCTTTCTTTAGTATGTTGATTCGTGAGTATAAGGACTGTAAACAATGTTAATAAAGTCGTTCAGTGGGTTGCATTTCGCCTTGAACAGTATATTTTGGTCCTAATGACATAACATTGTCTCATCACTATTAGAAAAGTAAAACATAAGAATAGCTCTAAGAGAATTGTCTCATAATGAAATAAAGGCTTAAGAAACAGCTCTTCAGATTTAGTCAGGAATTAACGTTGAATGGCTGGGTATTTAAGTAATGTTATGGCACACCGTGCTCATCAGAGCCTTCCCCCTGCATCTGAAGGAAACTAACATCCTTATTGTAATACAGGAAAGATTATAAGAGTTCCTGGTACTTACGTAGAACTGCATCTTGCGTTCTGCTGCCTCAATGTCTGCTGCAGAGTCTGTGGCGGGTTCGTACCACATGTTATTAATTGTGATGCCGAACTTTCCTGAGAAAAGAGAGATACATGTCAGTTATACACTCTGTACGGCAGCTAAGAGAAACAACACACGAGACACTAACAAGTGGACAACGTTTAAGCAAATTAACGTAAGTGGAAAGCATTGGTAGCGTGTTTAACAGTTTCGAAAGATAGGAAATCTATGTGTATTTAATACACAACTTAGGACAGCAAAGATAACTGAAATAAATAAATATCGTGTACCCAATTTTCACGCAGAGGACGTCAAAGATGGATTGAAAGTTATTCACAAACTTCTCGCAAAATCCAAGAGCGTACTCAAATTAAAGGTCGCTGAGGACCATTCCCGTAGGCGAAATGAAAAAAAAAAAGAGATATGTTGAGGCCTGTAGCAGGACGTTGATGCCAATGGTATTTAGTGACGTAAACCATTAGTCATTAACATCATCAGACAGTGTAACGGGGGTTTTTTAGGTTAGAGGGACCCCCCCTTGGGCGAAACGATAAAATACCTGACGGCTTACCAGAGAGGACATTATCATCGTTGATAAAGAACGTCCGTCCTCAGAGACCAAAAACAGGAAAAGTTAACGTAATATTGGTAAACTGCAGGAGTATCCAGGGCAAGGTTCCTGAATTAGTATCTCTTATTGAAGGAAATAGTGCGCATATAGTATTAGGAACGGAAAGTTGGTTAAAACCGGAAGTGAACAGTAACGAAATCCTAGACACAGAATGGAATATACACCGCAAGGATAGGATAAACGCCAATGGTGGAGGAGTATTTATAGCAGTAAAGAATTCAATAATATCCAGTGAAGTTATTAGCGAATGCGAATGTGAAATAATCTGGGTTAAGTTAAGTATCAAAGGTGGGTCAGATATGATAGTCGGATGCTTCTATAGACCACCTGCATCAGCAACCGTAGTAGTTGAGCGCCTCAGAGAGAACCTGCAGAACGTCGTGAAGAAGTTTCGTGATCATACTATTGTAATAGGGGGAGACTTCAATCTACCAGGTATAGAATGGGATAGTCACACAATCAGAACTGGAGCCAGGGACAGAGACTCTTGTGACATTATCCTGACTGCCTTGTCCGAGAATTACTTCGAGCAGATAGTTAGAGAACCAACTCGTGAAGCTAACGTTTTAGACCTCATAGCAACAAATAGACCGGAACTTTTCGACTCCGTGAATGTAGAAGAGGGTATCAGTGATCATAAGTCAGTGGTTGCATCAATGACTACAAGTGTAATAAGAAATGCCAAGAAAGGAAGGAAAATATATTTGCTTAACAAGAGTGATAGGGCACAAATCGCAGAATATCTGAGTGACCACCATCAAACGTTCATTTCTGAGGAAGAGGATGTGGAACAAAAATGGAAAAAAATTCAGAAACATCGTCCAGTACGCCTTAGATAAGTTCGTACCGACTAAGGTCCAAAGCGAGGGGAAAGATCCACCGTGGTATAACAATCGTGTACGAAAGGTACTACGGAAACAAAGAAAGCTTCATCATAGGTTTAAGAGTAGTCGAATCATAGCTGATAAGGAAAAGCTGAACGAAGCGAAAAAGAGCGTAAAGAGAGCAATGAGAGAAGCATTCAACGAATTCGAACATAAAACATTGGCAAACAATCTAAACAAGAACCCTAAAAAGTTTTGGTCATATGTAAAATCGGTAAGCGGATCTAAATCCCCTATTCAGTCAATCGTTGACCACGATGGCACCGAAACATAGGACGACCGAAGAAAGGCAGAAATACTGAATTCAGTGTTCCGAAACTGTTTCACTGCGGAAAATCGTAACACGGTCCCTGACTTCAGCCGTCGCACGGACGCCAAAATGGAAAATATTGAAATAAACGATATCGGAATTGAAAAACAACTGCTATCACTTAGTAGCGGAAAAGCATCCGGACCAGACGAGATACCCTTAAGATTCTACAGTGATTATGCTAAAGAACTTGCCCCCTTTCTATCAGCAATTTATCGTAGATCGCTGGAAGAACGTAAAGTACCTAGCGACTGGAAGAAAGCGCAGGTCGTTCCCATTTTCAAGAAGGGTCATAAATCAGATGCGAATAATTATAGGCCTATTTCGCTTACGTCAATCTGTTGTAGAATAATGGAACATGTTTTGTGTTCTCGTATTATGACGTTCTTAGATAATACAAATCTCCTTCATCATAACCAACATGGATTCCGCAAACAGAGATCATGTGAAACTCAGCTCGCCCTATTTGCCCAAGAAATTCACAGTGCCGTAGACACTGGCGAGCAGATTGATGCCGTATTCCTGGACTTCAGGAAGGCATTTGATACGGTTCCGCACTTACGTTTAGTGAAAAAAATACGAGCTTACGGAATATCGGACCAGGTTTGTGATTGGATTCAGGATTTCCTAGAAGAAAGAACACAACATGTCATTCTTAACGGTTCAAAATCTGCAGATGTAGAGGTAATTTCGGGAGTACCGCAGGGAAGCGTGATAGGACCTTTATTGTTTACAATATACATAAATGACTTAGTTGACAACATCGGTAGCTCCGTGAGGCTATTTGCAGATGACACGGTTGTCTACAAGAAAGTAGCAACATCAGAAGACTCGTACGTACTCCAGGAGGACCTGCAGAGGATTAATGCATGGTGCGACAGCTGGCAGCTTTCCCTAAACGTAGATAAATGTAATATAATGCGCATACATAGGGGCAGAAATCCATTCCAGTACGATTATGCCATAGGTGGTAAATCATTGGAAGCGGTAACGACCGTAAAATACTTAGGAGTTACTATCCGGAGCGATCTGAAGTGGAATGATCACATAAAACAAATAGTGGGAAAAGCAGGCGCCAGGTTGAGATTCATAGGAAGAATTCTAAGAAAATGTGACTCATCGACGAAAGAAGTAGCTTACAAAACGCTTGTTCGTCCGATTCTTGAGTATTGCTCATCAGTATGGGACCCTTACCAGGTTGGATTAATAGAAGAGATAGACATGATCCAGCGAAAAGCAGCGCTATTCGTCATGGGGACATTTAGTCAGCGCGAGAGCGTTACGGAGATGCTGAACAAGCTCCATTGGCGGACACTTCAAGAAAGGCGTTACGCAATACGAAGAGGTTTATTATCGAAATTACGAGAGAGCACATTCCGGGAAGAGATGGGCAACATATTACTACCGCCCACATATATCTCGCGTAATGATCACAACGAAAAGATCCGAGAAATTAGAGCAAATACGGAGACTTACAAGCAGTCGTTCTTCCCACGCACAATTCGTGAATGGAACAGGGAAGGGGGGATCAGATAGTGGTACAATAAGTACCCTCCGCCACACACCGTAAGGTGGCTCGTGGAGTATAGATGTAGATGTAGATGTAGATTCTTAGTTATACAAGTTGTATGGACCAAATATTTGGGAATTCCGTCGGGGCGAACCAAATAAGATGTGTCATCATCCCTATCTGCAAATGTCATGCACAATCTCTGTGCAGTGTCTTGCGTATTGGTAAAACTCGACATTTCGTACAGAACTTGCACACTCAGTGGTGAGGTATACCCAATGTGTATGTCATTGAACAGATATCTAGTTGAGCAACGGTGCACTCGAAACAGGATTTTGTGAAATATATTGATATAACATGTCATGTGACAGGAAGATCCTTGAGTTTTTGAGAGAATTACATATGAGTCGTTGTGTTTGGGAAATCAAACGGGATAATGCCAATGTGATGAAATGCAAAGTTATTGTAAATTAGATTTCTGTTTGTTACTGTCCGAATGTAATATTTTACTAGAGCTAATATGCTCAGGAATATTAATTTAAATTATGGACAAAGCAATAACCACCATCCCCTTTCCTTTCACCAATTCGCGATTTACTATTTTAGTACTACCACTCCACTGCAGTCTCTCATTGCCGGTTACTGGCACGCCACATTTTGCTAACGTCAGGACGAGTGTAAAAACAGAATATAGGCGTAACGACTTGCAACGATTCGTCGCACAATGAATTTGCACTGCAACAGTGATTAGTGTTAGAAAGTGCGTCTTTATTCTACATACACTGAGTGCGGCACAACGTACAAGATTCGAACTAATACCTAAGAATACAAATTATACTTTTAACAAACCTACACTGCTCTTTTTGGGGACTGCAATGTTAACTTTAGTTGCCTTCAGCGGTCCTCTTAACATCTAAACTCGATTGCGTTTAGCACTAAACTCATCAATATTTAGATAGACCTCTGCATCAGCTTTTATCAGGCTGTATTCTGCAGAAGATCAAGCTCAGTAAGGCACTGTTGAGCTTCCGTGAAGAAAATAAAGGAATTAAACAAATTTAGGAACTGAAAGAAAAGTTTTAGGGAGACGCATTTTTTTCTTTGCTAGGAGATACGTTTACTATTCCTCTTTAACAGTACTACATTCTGTACACTTGTTATCGGGGTTGACTGCGCAAGAACGCTATTTTGTCTTGCACAGCGATCATGAGAGGAAGATAGGAGCTTATGTTAACACACAGACAATCAATTTTCACTCACACCATATGTAAATGGAATAGAATAAGAATAATCAAATGAGACTGTATGGTTCCAGAAACCTTTTCAGGTATCAAATATCTATATCGCATGTATGCAGGCTGAAGCGACGC
This sequence comes from Schistocerca americana, assembly GCF_021461395.2. Lineage (NCBI taxonomy): Eukaryota > Metazoa > Arthropoda > Insecta > Orthoptera > Acrididae > Schistocerca > Schistocerca americana. The sequence continues at coordinate 97,673,324 of NC_060125.1, read as the reverse complement.
ATGGTGTCCTGCTCACTAGACAGGTGCTCTAACCACTACGCAACGTGGCACAGTGGCTTTGCACAACTACGTGAACTACCCTAGGACACCCCCCTCCTTAATCCAAATTCATCTAAATGCTGTTCGAGTTTAAGGAGAATAGCAAGTGTACCGAGGCGTGAATGGGAATTTGGATTGAGGGGAAATTTAGATTGAGGAGGGCGGCGTGCTAGGGTAGTCCACATAGTTGTGCAAAGCCACTGCGCCAGGTTGCGTAGTGGTTTGCAGGAGGCCCGGGTTCGAATATCGACCTTCGTACAAATTTTCATTGGTCGTTTCAGTCTGCAAATATGCAGAATAAGAACAGGCTAATATTGATGTGAAGTACTTTCCAGCATACAATGAGGTGCATAGTGTATACCTAGTTGTAGATGCAGTGACGTACAAAAAATGCACTGTAGGTGTGAAGTGATTGTTAAAGGCAAATTGTGATCTTTGGTTCGTATAATGTAAATGGGACGAGCTGTACTAATCGAATCTAGTAGGCCTCACTTGTTGAGATCGCTTACTGTAGGACTTGCGTGATATGAGGCTTGCGTTTACAGTAAACAAATCTTCTTAAAAGATTTTAGAATTTCATTTACCGGGTCACCAAAGATGGTTACTCAAGTTTTGATACCACGTGGCTCACATTTGCTTCGCTCTTCGCCAGCGGAGCCATAATGACGAACGATATTTACCTTTCTGAGTCTGTCGGTACTTCTCGTCGTAGAGGCGGTAGGCCCCAGCGTGTGCTTTGAGCAGGGTGTAGGCCGCCATGTAGTCTCCCACGCCTGACGAGTTGATGCCCGGGGCGAACGTGTAGCCTCCAGAGTAGCCGCCCACGAAACTGGCCGGCTCGTTGAACGTCTGCCACCACTTCACCTGCTCACACAACACGTGGTTAGTTCATTAAACAGGACTATAGCTCTCATCCTATGTTTGTTTAGTTTAATCCATTGGATATCACCTCAGTCTAGTTATGTGGTAGAGCGATAAATGTTTGATATCTGCAACGGACAACTGGTTGAGCAAGTGACGCGAGACTAAGTGCAGAGAGTGAGATGGGCCTCCTGGAGATGGAACTAAGATCACCTACGGTTAGAGGACGAAACCAGAAAGCCAGACACCGTACAGTGGTGTGCACGTTAGAGGGAGGGTGGTGGGCTTGTACGCAGTAACAAGTAGCATTGTACCACATGGCACTCCATACAATAGCGTCACTATGCGCACGCACTTCGCTGTAGCGTGCACCTTGTGGTGTGTATAGAACATGCAGCGTTGCTTTTAGAGTTAGAGTAGGTTTGATGAAGTTACTTCGTCACTGTGATATAGATTCCGGATGGCGTAAGACAAACGCAAGACGCGTTAAATGAACAAGCGACAGCGACAGTTCTCGGAACATATTACTTTTTCTGTGGACAATCAGAAGCAAAAACAGTGGCCCATTGTGCTACTACATTAAAATTTTTGTTAATGTGCACAACTGCATCTGTAGATGGTGATAGTGATACCGAAATCGATCATGACACAATAAACGAAGCTGACGATCAGTCAGAGGCACATTTATAGAGTCATAAGACTGTGTTCCCACATACCATCACGGTTGCAAGTTTCAATACATCTATTTCATCGCAATAGAACTCTCGTAGCTTCTTTCTGCTTCTGGTTTTTCTATGTCAAGACGGCGTCGTTTTTATTAAGGTACATTTTTTTAGTCTGCTGCGACTAAATGTTAATGGAAATGCTTTTTTTTCCTATATTGCAGTTGTTAATTCCAGCGTAATATTGAATAAGAAGCTACATGTATAGTTGTACGTCGGTTTTGTAACCCCAGAACACTCTTTTGTCGCTTACCCTGTCGCCGTAGTTGTCGTAGAGCACTCTGGCGTACTCGACAAAGTAGTCCGCCAGTCTGGGGTTGGGCCAACCCCCGATGTCCTGCAGTGTCTGTGGCAGGTCCCAGTGGAACATCGTCACCTGCAACAAACATATACAACACCGTGTGACTTCACATTTGATTAGTGATCTAATGTCAAGGAACAGAAGCCGGATCACTGAGGTTGCTCTTACCACTGGAGTGATGCCTTTGGCGATCAAGCCGTCGATGACCTTGTTGTAGTAGTCGATTCCCTCTGGATTGATGTTGTTGACGTCTCCTGTGGGGAGAGCCCGGGGCCACGATACGGAGAAGTGGTATGCGTCCACCTGCGGCACAAACACAATGCTGACAGAGTCGCTTAAAATTTCAAATTACGTTTGACTTTGTCTCTACTCATTTTTCACGAACTCAGTATTAGGTTTACTTTGTGGAATTCAAACTTAAGATGTATCCTTTTATAGCGCTAAAATAGTCTGTAAGTCATTTCCATTTAATTTCTAGAACAAACCGACCAGTTAGGTAAAGGTTAAGTTCCTTGTTCTGCCCTTGAACTGGCCAGTAGGGTCCGACCGATCACCGTGTCAACCTCTGCCAATCGCGTCACAGGATGCGGTATGGAGAGGCATGTGGAACTGGCCAGTAGCCTACGTATAATCGAAAATCGTGCCGCAATCAAAACGAAATTTAAGTTTTTAAATGTTACCTGGCCTTGTAAGTCCGTTCGAAGGTCGGTGTAAGGCATCGGCATACGACCATGCCTAATAAAGCACTGTGTTGTTCAAACCATTCCTCGAACTGATGGTATGTTAACTTTATTTCAGCTTGTTAGCACTAATGAAGATTCGCTGTCGATATACCTAAATAGTCTTCTTTTTGCCCACGAATGTAATTTTACCCCACATTCCTTGTTCCACATAGAAGATTCCACCCCCACCCTCCTTTTTCTTATAAACTTCTCGTTATTTCTTGTCTTTTTTTTTTTGTTTTCAGCATTCCTGTCTCTTCAACTTTCACCTTCCTTTATCGCTATTTCTCTGACGTTGCCATCAATTAACTAAGCCTATTCTCCCCCTATTGTTGTCACGGTCTTTGTTGGTAACCATTTGGTATTAGACGCCAAACTGCTGCGATGTTAAAAATGTGTTTTCGCCTCTTTTAATATGATCCTCATAATTAAGTACATTATTTCTTGCTTTCTTTCTTGGGGCCTTTGTCCTGCGTCAAAGCAGGGTTCGAAAACTGAAATCAGTGTGGATATCTCAAGCAGCGGACTACAAGCATCGACAGTTTTCAGACTCATACGAATTTTGAAGCTACGGCGCTTTCGTTTTTTGTATCGGTAAATAATGAATCAAAAATCACACTAGAAATTAAAATAGATCGTAGTTTTGTAGAGGATCACCAATATGTTGTAAGATTAATACAACTGCGAACAACACTCACGTTCATATCCTTGGCGAGTTGTATGTCTATCTCGTACTTGTGGTAGGAGTCACACGCACGTCGCCATTGCTGCCATCGGTGGTGATGTTGGGAATTGTGTGGAACATGCGATCAAAAATGCCCTCACCTTTGCCTGCAACACAGATTGATCAATAGTTAAAACGTGGTACAAAGAAGAATTATTAAATGCGGTTTATTATTTTGTTCTCCAGCCACCAACTTAGACTGAACATCACTCTGCACATATTCTTCGCGCGTGTTATCTCAGGATTCTGGCTGTTAGAAAAACCTATCATAAAATGTTTAGAATGAGAACGCTATTCGGTTTTACTAAACGAATTCGGTTGGAGGAGTATTGGTGGATGAAATATATGCTACAAGTACACGCACAGTCCGCAAGCTACTGTATAGTGCGTAGCGGAGGGTACACTGTACCACAACTAGTCATTTCCTTTAGTGTTCCACTCGCCAATAGTGTGAGGGAAAAACGACTATCTATATGCCTCTGTAAGAGCCTTAAGCTCTCTAATCCTATCTTCGTGGTCCTTACGCGAAAAGCACGCTGCCGGCAATAGAATCGTTCTGCAGTCAGCTCCAAATGCCGGTACTCTAAATTTTGTCAATAGTGTTTCCTCGGAAAGAACATGTGAATCAAATTTGAGTCCCGAAGCATCTCTATAATATTTAAGTGTTGATAGAACCTACCGGTAATAAATCTAGCAGCCAGACTGAATTGTTTCGACGTCTTCCTTTCATCGGACCTGGTGTGGATTTCAAACACTCGAACAGTACTCAGCAACACAAGCGGCTCGTACTCAAATTGCGTGCTTACGGAATATCGTCTCAGTTATGTGACTCGATTTGTAATTGCCTGTAAGAGAGGTCGCAGTTCGTGGTAATTGAAGGAAAGTCACCGATAAAAACAGAAGTGATTTCTGGCGTTCCCCAAGGTAGTGTTACAGCCCCTTTGCTGTTCCTTATCTATATTAACGATTTTGCAGACAATCTGAGCAGCCGTCTTCGGTTGTTTGCAGATGACGCTGTCGTTTATCGACTAATGAAGTCATCAGAAGACCAAATCAAACTGCAAAACGATTTAGAAAAGATATCTGAATGGTGCGAAAAGTGGCAGTTGACCCTGAATAACGAAAAGTCTGAGGCCATTCACATGAGTGCTATGCCTAGGTATTACAATTACGAACAACTTAAATTGGAAGGAACACACAGAAAATGTTGTGGGGAAGGCTAACCAAAGACTGTGTTTTATTTGTAGGACACTTTGAAAATGTAACAGACCTGCTAAGGAGACGGCCTACACTACGCTTGTCCGTCCTCTTTTAAAATACTGCTGGTCGACGTGGGATCCTTACCAGATGGGACTGACGGAGTACATCGAAAAAGTTCAAAGAAAGGCAGCACGTTTTGTATTATCCCGATAAATGGGAGAGAGTGTCACAGAAATGATACAGGATTTGAACTGGACATAATTAAAAGAAAGGCTTTTTTCGTTGCGGCGGAATCTTCTCACGAAGTTCCAATCACCAACTTTCTTCTCCGAAGGCGAAAATATTTTGTTGTCACCGACCTACATCGGGAGGAATGATCACCACGATAAAAGAAGGGAAATCAGAGCTCGTACGGAAAGATATAGGTGTTCACTCTTTCCACACGCTATACGAGATTGCAATAGAGAATTGTGAAGGTGGTTCGATGCACCCTCTGCCAGGCACTTAAATGTGATTTGCAGAGTATCCATGTAGATGTAGACGTAGAACAGATCACACGACTGTCCTATATGTGGTCTCCTTTACAGATGAATCACACTTTGTTAAAGTTCTACTAATACTGAAGTCGACCATTATCTTGCCTATTGCAGTATTTACATCATCATTCCATTTCATATTGTTCTGCAATGTTATGCCTACATATTTAATCGATATGACAGTGTCAAGTAGCACACCACTAATACGTTATTCCAACATTACTGATTTGTTTTTGCTATTCATTGGCATTAAATTACGTTTTTCTACATTTGGAGATATCTGTCAATCATCAAACCAACTAGAAATTTTGTCTAAGTCATCATCTATCCTCCTACGACGACACCTTCCCGTGCACCACAGTATCACCAGAAAAAAAACCACAGGCTGTTGCTTACCCTGTCCGCCAGATCATTTATGTATATAGAATATACACTGCTGGCCACCGTAAATGCAACACCAAGAAAGACAAGAGGTAGCACAACAAAATTTATTTTGTAGATAACATGTTGACCAAGTATCAAATGAATACGTTTACAGACGTCTGTGACATGTGGTTCCTGCCAGAATCAGTAGCCAGAGTAGCCGCCATTGTTGGAGATCACCCCTGCCACACGTCTCGGCATTGAGTCAAAGAGACGTTGGATGTGTTCCTGGGGTACAGCAGCCCAAGCAGCTTCCACGCGTTGCCAAAGATCATCTGCTGTGGCAGCTGGGGATGTAATCTGAGTCACTCGTTGAGCAACCATGGACCACATGTTTTCTATCGGCGAAAGATCCGGAGAGCGAGCCGGCCAGGGAAGCAATTCAATCTGGTTATTGACAAAGAACCTTTGAACAATGCGTGCCACGTGTGGTCGCGCATTATCCTGTTGAAATATGGCTGTGGCTGAACCCTGAAGGTAAGGAAGGACAACTGGCTCCAGCACCTCGGATACGTAGCGCCGGCTATTTAAAGTACCGGCAATGCGTACGAGAGGCGTGCGAGAGTAATATCCAATACCGCCCCATACCATAATACCCGGTGCAAGACCAGTGTGGCGGTGCATAATGCAGCTGTCCAGCATCCTCTCTCAACGGTGTCTCCACACTCGAATCCGACCATCGTGGTGCTGCAGACAGAAGCGTGCCTCGTCAGTAAAGACAACGTGATTCCATTCTGCCGTCCACATCCGTCTGTCATCACACCATTGGCGACGGAGACGTCTGTGGTTCTGCGTCAATGGTAGACGAAGCAATGGACGTCTTGCGGACAGACCACTCTGCTGTAAACGGCGTCGAATGGTACGCGCAGACACTGGATGATGCGTTACAGACGCAATGTGCTGTGCTATGGTTCGGGATGTCACTGAGCGATCCGTCACTGCCATGCGCACAATTTGCCTATCAGCACGTGCAGTGGTGCACCGAGGTGAATGCGATAGATCACGTCGGTCCGTCGTACCCTCCTGCATCCAACGGTCACATATCCGCATTACAGTTGTTTGGTTTCGTCCAACACGACTAGCGATTTCTCTGTATGATAATCCACAATCTCGGTAAGCCACTATCCTTCCTCTGTCGAACTCGGATACTTGATCAAACGACGTTCGCTGTTGTCTACGAGGCATAACTGATCGTCTTGTGAAACAACCACAAGGTAAACACACGTGCCGAACGTACACTCGTCGAAATCGCCAAGCGTAAAATGGCGCTATGAGGTGGCGCCACAGGCGCGCGTGATGTGCGTCTGCGCTGAAATTCTAATCAGTTGCATATCTCATCGCTGCAAACCCATGGTGTAAATTTCACTTGATTCGGATGCTTCCTTCAGGGTGTTGCATTTACGGTGGACAGCAGTGTAACAGCGGTCCTACTACACTTCAACTTCCCTGGGGCACTCTTAAAGATATCCTTGTCTCTGATGACAGTTCGCCGTCGAGGACAACATGCTGGGTTCTGCTATTAAAGAAGTCTTTTAGTCGCTCGTATACCACGGAACCTATTTCGTATGCTTGTACCTTCGTTAACTTTGGCAGTCTGCCACCGTAAGATATGATTTACGGAAATCTAGGAATATGGAATTCGCCTGTTGTCCATCATCCACGGTTCACAAGATCTCATGTGAGAAAAGGGCAAGCTGAGTTTCGCGCGAATGATGCTTTCTAAAATCGTGCTGTTTTGTTGAGAGAAGCTTTTCCCTCTCAAGGAAATTTACTGCGTTCGAACAGAGAATACGTTCAAGGATTCTGCAGCAGACCGGTGTAAAAGATATTGCTCTGTAATTTTGCAGGTCTATTCTTTTACCCTTCTTATATACACAAGTCACCTGCGCTTTTTTCTAATAACTTGGAACTTTGAGCTGGGCGAGAGATTCCCAGTAAAAGCAGACTAAGTAAGGGGCCAATGCTGCAGAGTACTCTTTGTAACCCCGAATTGGGATTCCACCAAAACCTGGCGACTTGTTTTGCTTTTCTGTGATTCATGGCGGTAGGCACTCCTTAAGTGTTTGGATGTGAGGACACCACCCCGCAAAAACTCGTCGTTTGGCACATTAAGTGAATATCGACTCTGATGTTGTTTCAGGTCCTCCGAAAGGTTTTCACATAGGTTATAAGTTTATGTACCAGTCCTGACGCTTCATTGCTCCCGAAAGTTCCTCACAGCAATTAGCCAGAGAGTTAGACAGACTCGACAATCAGCATCTTAGATGACAAATTTGGTAATGTTACTATCATTGTTAACGTGACAAGGAATTCTGAGAAAGTTGGATGTCCTGCAGTTCGACGAAGCCATTCTGACTCTTCGATCTTGTTGCCTGAACCAGTACACCAATTCGACGTCATTAAAACATGGGAAGGTCTCCCGCAGCTTGCAGCATTAGTGGCCTACGAAGTTACTCCAAAAGGCTTTCTATCGTCCGCGATCCATCATATACCAGCAGAAAATATTTTCATGAAAAGACGTTTCCAGCCTTTCATGGTCAGTTGTCAGCATATCTTCCTTCAGTCTTTTTAAATTAAGCAGTTTTTTCTGCGTGAATGAGTAAACGTCTCTTGCGAGAAACTCTGCTTCCAATATCGGTACGATACTGTTCCGTCCGGACTACTCGTTCTCCAACAGGTTCAGAAGGTCCAGCACTGGCTTTAAATTGCAGTTACTGTCCCAGAGCAAGACGAGTTTCACACAAAAGACAGAAAAAGGGCTGGTTGTCCCTTTACCTCACGTTCAGCTTACGACATCCGTTCTGACGGAATTCCGTCTAGACCGTTTTGTTTACCGTTGTCGGTTAATCCGACGAACATTGAGGCAGTAAACAAACTATTCCCATGTCTAAAGTTACTGCGTTCACTGCTATTGCTGTGCGGCGTCGTAATACCCCCAAAGCTGCTGAAAGGGTCGCACGTAAGCGGCGTCTTTCAAAAGTCTCCACAAAAAAGTCGCAAATCTTGGGATCAGGCGACCTAGGAGGCAAAACGACTTTTGTTGCCGTGTTATCGCCATCGCGACTCAAAAAAAATTGTGTAATAAACGAGTGAGCGAACTAGATAGCTGCACCACAGTGGCCCCTGCCGGTAATGACATGTACTGGTAACTTATAGCTGGCGCCAAAGCGAAATTTTACTTTCGATGTTGTGAAATAGGATTCATCTTTTGAAACAGCTTGTAGTTTGTCATGATTTGCCTGCTGACTTCTCTGCTTCCTTCATTTAAGGCAGTTATTCCGTTTTATTTTTGCATCACGTGACAACCTTGTACCCAAAGTTGTACTCGACTAACGAAACAAACACTGCCATGTACACTTGTCATACCGTTTCCCCTGTTTCGCCATGGGGGTTGCACCCCTCTACCATCCTCCACGCCTACAAATCCTTAATCCGTTCCATCCTCTGTTATGCCAGTCCTGCCTGGATATCTCCCTCCCCCCCCCCCCCCAAATTCTATAAGTCCCTCCAGATCCTTGAGCGTCATGCAGTCCGCCTCGCTTTCCGTATACGCCTCCCATCCCCCACGTGGATCCTCTATGATCTCATTCCTTTCCCCCATCTGCTCCTATTCCTCGAACATCTCCGCATCCTCTACACCTCTCGCCGCCTTGAACCGCCTCACCCCCTGGTTGCTCCTCTCCTCTCCCATCCCCGCCCTCTGCCACGTCTTCACTGTTGTATCCCCCCTGTCCTCCATCTCTACACCCTACATCTCCTTTCCCAAGGTGGCTTCCATCAACTCCCCCTCCCGGATGATGCCCTCTCTCCCTCCATTTATCCCTCCTATCAACTCTGATCCTCACCCCCCTCCTTTCCTCCGTTCTTTCCCTGGGCTCCTTCTCCCTCTCCCCTTCCATCCTGTGTTTTCTCCCCGCCCAACCTCTCCCTACCTCCCTTCTCCCCACCCCCGAGTCCTTTTGTATTCCACTCCTCTGGCTTCCCCACTCCCTGGCTCCTGGCTCCTTTCCCCCCTCCCCCCCCTTCACTTTTCCTCTCCTTCCCCCCCTTTTTTATTTTGCCATCATCTGTCCAGTTTTCCCCCCACCTGCTCTCGGCTGTGGTATGTCATATTTGTGTCAACTTTTTAGTGCAGTGTTTATGTGAGTGTTCAGTGTTGTGCGTCTTTCCACAGTGTTGTGAACAGGAATCATGCTGTCGCTGAGTGTGCATTTTATATCTCTTGCGGACAGAAACCAGACTGTCGCCGTGTTTTTTAATTGTCTGTTATTTTTCTGCCTCCTGTGTATTTTCTAAGCATCATCAACCCTGTGTTTTATGTTTTAAGTTCCAGAATTTTTTGCCATTTTACCTTTAAGTCACCGATTTTACCGCCAACTGTTATTTTTTATTATCTTCATCTTTTTAAAACAAATTCTGTAGGCTGAAGAGCGGCGTAGTAAGCTGCTGCCAGCCCGCGCCCTTCATGGGGAATCGAAACTCAATAAAGGAAAAAAAACCCTGTTCCGCCTCGTTCAAAAACATCACAAAATATTTTAGTTGCAATATGATCCACATCTGTCAGCAATTTACGAATAATAAAATTTCCTGCACGCTTCCTATAATTGATTTGATTAAAATATCCATTTGTTTTTCAGTCACTATTGTGCAGTCTCAGCTGAGTGGACTTTTTGAAGCACATCAGATACAGATACTTGCGTCACAGGACAATCATTCTTCAAGTCACACATTGACTAGACTTCACAGTTATTGAAGATAATACAATGTCATCCAGTCCGTATGCTGTAGTTTGCCCTTTCACGGATAATATTAATTAATAATCTTTGTAGTCATTAGGTTTTCTCTGCTTCATTCATCGCCCACATCTTTCTCATGTCTCGCATATCTATTTGTGCTCCACGTAATTCCACTACTCTTATTCCGAATGACTCATGAACGTACTGGCCCAACCAGACTCTCACAACTCTCTGAATATAAGCTCGCGTTCTCGATTGAAGAACTCACATTGGGAACATTACAATGTCCCATCCAATGGAAGTCCGTGCGGCAATCAAAGAACTTGGGCCCGATAGATATTAAACAATTACACCAGTTTCGGTCTCATAAACAGCCATTTCATATGATATGTAATACGCATGAATAACCTCAGTCGTTGTACGTTCGCGAAATCGATCGTGCTTTTTTATTTGTCTATGTTTTGAGTAAGAAATCTTATAACTGGAGTAGCTATTATTGCCACCAATTGTCTGCGGATGTTGATTTAGATCAATGTCTCCATGAACTTCGCAATATTCATGTACTTAAAATGTCTTAGAAAAACTATTGCCTTCACAAATTGCACATGAGAAATGTCTTCCACCACATTTCTGTCTTTTAACACACAAGAGCATGCTGGTGCTTAAGCGTAGGTAATACAGAATGTTTCGGGTGACGAAGAGAAAGAGTTCTTACCGCCTTCATTCCAGGCGCCCTCCATCTGGTAGGACGCGGTAGCAGCTGCGAAGATGAAGTCCTTGGGGAATTTGTTGGGAGGTCCTCGTGCTCCAGGTCTTCCCGGGCTACCCAGGACACCGGCTGCCAAAAGAAAGAGCAAGCACACAGAGGACCTCATCTTCACCGCTGCAATCTGCTTGTACGTGTACCGTTTTATACCCTGCGTCTCTGTCTAATCTAACCGTAAGACGTGTTTTCAGTGGGGCTGGAGCACACATTGTCGATTAAAGTCTTAGAGAAATTTTCAGATGGGCGTGGGTGTGACTTTCGTATCATCTTGTTTGTAGTCCGTCATTGTGGCACGAGATGCCTGTTTGATGAGCTCGAACTTTAAAGCAAAAGTAAGCAAACTCTGTTTTTGTTGCGGCCACGGGAATTATGGTGCACGATAAGCCCAGTGAATAATTTCCCCCGGTGTTTACTTCAAACGGCAATTTATCCGCCGCGAGGTATTTTGCACAGTCACTGGGCCTGCCTTATGTTTCCCTATCTCTTGGTAAAACGCGGTAATCTCCCAGAGCGTAGGCAGTGGCTGAGCTCATACGAAGCGATAAAAGACGTCGGAAAGACACGCCTCCATTCTCTCAGGCGCTCCTCCGGAGATGCTACGCGATTGTGTCCCTGTCAGTCTGTCAGTCGGTATCTTCATCAGTTTCCGAGCATTCTCATCAGCTCCTGGGTGGATACTTTTCCACCTCAGACTGATTCTACCCGCATAGTTCAGCTGCGGCAAACGACGGTGAAGAATAGTGTACACCAGTCACTCTTTCCTGCTGTGTAGAAAATTCAGACAGTATTTCCGTTTTGCAGTTTCACGTATCTGATATATTGTTTATTCTACATATAACCCACATGCTCTTTCTATACGTAAATTATCGTTAAATTCTGCGACCCAACCACAAGAAATCTGATTATGAAATGAAATTTTTGTGTGGTAAGTTGCTATGGAACCAAACTGCTGAGGTCATCGGTCCCTAGGCTTACACACTAATTAAACTAACTTAAACTAACTTAAGCTAAAGGCAAAACATACACCCGTGCCCGAGGGAGGACTCGAACCTCCGACGGGGGAAGTCGCGCGAACAGTGACAAGCCGTCTGAGACCACGCGGCCCTGAAATGAAATAATGTAATTTCTGAGTCACTTGCAATTAGGCTTTGAAATAATTTCAATGGCGGCAAGTGAAAAGTTTCTCCAGACCGAGACTCGAATCTGAATGTTCCGTTTCTCGCGAGTGGTCGGCTTGACTGTCTCAGGTATCCGTACACAAATCCGGTCCCACCAAAATTCCCATCTTGTCGCACACTACTGATGTAACGACCTTGTACGTCGCACTCAGTGCTCGACGGCATTGGCTGCAGCGCCCCAAGAGTTCAGGAGAGAGAGAGAGATCTTATGTCCGTCAAGCCTTACATACATTTATATACGGGTGGTGTCTGTTCTTTCGGACATGTCCGAAATTTTCACTTTTCGCCAGTGACCTTATTTCAGTGCCTAATTGCAGCCGAGTCAGAAATTATTTCATCCCATTTAATTTCATCAGGTATATGTCTGCAGCTCGTGGTCTAGTGCCTAGTGCTGCTGCCTCTTCATCACGGAGGCCCGGGTTCGATTCCCGGCCGGATTGGGGATTTTCTCTGCCCGGGGACTGGGTGTTTGTGTTGTCCTCATCATTTCATAATAAATCATCATGCGTGACTGTGAGTAGATTGGACTGTGTAAAAATTGGGACTTTGTACGGGCGCTAATGACAGAGCAATTGAGCGCATTACAAACAAAATACCACCATCATGTATATGTCCGGCTGCAGAATCATTTCCTAAAGAACAGGCACCACACATAAATGGATCTACAGAGGGCGTTCAGTAATTAATGCAACACCTCTTTGTTTTCTGAAAGCAGGTTGGGTTTATTCAGAATTCCAGAACACCATATTATTTGTCACTATTTTGGCTACAAAACCCTATTTTTCAACACAATCTCCGCTCAATGCGACGGCCTCACGTCTCCTTACTGGGAGGGGCTGTATGCCCGCATGGTAACATCTACTGGTCGAGGTCTCAGCCAACGCCTAGCTGCATCAATAACCTCGCAATCATCCACGTACTGCTTCCTGCGGCGTGCATCATTCATTCTGCCAAAGACTTGGAAGTCTGAAGCTGCGAGATAAGGGCTGCATGTTGGATGAGGATGAACAGTCCAATGAAATTCTGTGAATTCCTCTCAGACGCACAGACTTTTATGAGGAATTGCGTTGTCATTGAGAAGGAGAATTTCGAACGCGCTTCAGTTTCTTGGTGGTAGCACAGTTGCTTAAGGCCGGCCGGCACGCGGGAGGTCAGATTATGGTGCCCTTGTTGCGATGATGACAGACGCCTCAGCCGGCCGCTGTGGCCGAGCGGCTCTAGGCGCTTCAGTCCGGAACCGCACTGCTGCTAAGGTCGCAGGTTCGAATCCTGCCTCGGGCATGGATGTTTGTGATGTCCTTAGGTTAGTTTAAGTAGTTCTAAGTTCTAGGGGACTGATGATCTCAGATGTTAAGTCCCAAAGTGCTTAGAGCCATTTGAACCATTTTTGAACAGACGCCTCGTCCACCGACTCAACGTGCTTTTGCTCACTGCCACGTCTCCGTAATCATTCTATAAGCGCCTATGGATATCTACGCTGCTCTGGTTTACCACCAAAAGAAACTCAATGACAGCTCTCTGCTTGGAGTACACCTCCTTCACATACGCCATTTTGAAGGTTACGTATAGCGCCGTCACCTAACGGATATTCATGAAGCTATAGAGGCTGAAGCGGGAGTATTCCACGATGACCCACAACAAATTCTGAATTTTTTTTTCAACGATAATTGTCCAACGAAAAGATGTAGTGCACTACTTATTGAACCCCCCTCTTATATCAGGTTTCATAGTCACAAGATTTCTTCAGTGCGTATGCACTTTTTCTCCTAAACTCTTGCTGGACTCCAGCGATTGCCGGTGAGTACCGAGTATGATGGACGGGGACCACAGCGTCAACAGTGTGCGCCGAGATGGGAATCTGGGTCGGACTGTAGTCGGGTCCGGATCGCCGAGGCGGTCAAGGTGACGATTCACGCGAATCGGGCAATTCGGGTTCGAATCCCGCTCTGGAACAAATTTTCACTTGCCACCATTGAAATTATTTCAGTGTCTCATTGCTGCCGAGTCAGAAATCATTTCATCTTATTTCCTCATGTACACGTATTCGAAATAATACACCACACTTACACAATTCTGATTAACTTTCTTTTTTCTCCTCAGACAAACCATTACGTATTGGGAGTCCAAAATAACACTGGCCTAGAATTATTTTTCATTAGTCTGACACGAAACAACTTAGTTTTGTAAATGAACAAGAGAAAAGCTCTTTAAAGAAGGAACTGGATATTTTCAACGTTGACAACCGGAAGATTTTTCTCGGGGTGCTGACTGTTCTCCGCATCAGATAACTCATGAACTGGTGCATGTGCTTTTAGTGCTGTATCTTATTGTTCCTTATATTTTTGTTTATTAATAAAAAGCCTAATATTAATGTTAGGCTTGTTGCCGTATTGGTGCAGCGCGTCGCGGGGTGGTAGCACTGTGCATTCCGTCAGGGGGCATCTGTAATAACCCACTATATGACCCGTAGGAGTGTGACACAGAGATTGGAAATAAACTGAAGTGACAGACACAAACCATCTTGACAAAACCTACTTCCAAAGTTTCCAGAACAGGCTTTAAATGATGGCTCTACGAGTATTCGCGTATAAACCTTCACTCACGCAGGAGCATCGTATGATATACCATCGTTTGACCGTCGCACAGACTCCTGTATGGAGGACTAAGAAATAGACATTCCTGGCGCTGAGAAGCAGCTGAAAGAGTTGATAACAAATAAATCGCCAGGTACTGATAGAATTCCTGTTCCATTTTACACAGAGTACTCTGCGGCAGTAGCCTCTTACTTAGCTTGCATGTATCGCGATTCTCTAATTCAGCGTAAATTCCCAAGCAACTGGAAAGAGGCGCATGCGACTCCTGTATATAAGAAGGGTAAAAAATGGACTCGCTTTTTCCTTTCATCGTCTGTTTCTTCGTCGTCTTTCTTCCGCGTGGAGATCGTTTCTGTGCGAACGTCATACGTCTGTCAAGAGTTTAAGTTTGGAAAGTTGGCTGTTCATTACAGATGTCCCGCAGGGACCGCCCTATGGCGTGGGTGATGTATTCTCTTGTGCTGTAGTGCTTGGCATGAAAAGATTCCTTCATTTTGGAGAACAGGTCGTAATCGCGCTCGTTACACTCCGTCTCCTGAAGGTCCCGTGTTCAATCCTGGGAAGGTGCAGGGACTTTTCCTCTTTGCAGTTCCTCCAGAACCGCCCCAGCTCCAGTCAGCCTTCTATCAAATGCACATTATTAAGCTTTATACAGCATGCAGACTATTCCTTACAGAGTGAATATAGTGAGCAACTTTGCTCTCTCTTACCAAGTAATTTCTCATTCTGTATGCAGTCTTAATTAATTAAAATCGCTTTGCTTATTGTCAAGATATCTTTTACGTGGCCGACCGCTGTGGTCGAGCGGTTCTAGGCGCTTCAGTCCGGAACCGCGCTGCTGCTACGGTCGCAGGTTCGAATCCTGCCTCGGGATGGATGTGTGTGATGTCCTTAGGTTAGTTAGGATTAAGTAGTTGTATTGTATTGTATTGTATTGTATGTTAGCCGGGGACCTAGAAAAGACGGAGAAACTCTGTCCCCGCCGCAGCCACAGTGGTCCACAACCCCACGACGACTACCGCAGTCCACTTCAGCCCTCCGCCGCCCCATACCGAACCCAGGGTTATTGTGCGGTTCGGTCCCCGGTGGACCCCCCCCCCCCCCCTCCCCCCAGGGAACATCTCACACCAGACGAGTGTAACCCTCCTATTTTTGCGTGGTAGAGTAATGGTGGCGTACGCGTACGTGTAGAACTTGTTTGCGCAGCAATCGCCGGCGTAGTGTAACTAAGGCAGAATAAGGGGAACCAGCCCGCATTCGCTGAGGCAGATGGAAAACCGCCTAAAAACCATCCACAGACTGGCCGGTTCACCGGACCTCGACACAAATTCGCCGGGTGGATTCGTGTCGGGGACCAGGCGATCCTTCCCACTCCGGAAAGCTGTGCGTTAGACCGCACGGCCAACCGGGCGGTCAAGTCCCATAGTGCTTAAAGCCATTTCCGCCATCATTTACGTGAGCGTTTATGACTGCAGCTGCCAGTGTGAGTCTCTTATGTTGCTGTCCTGACTGTCCTATTTGTTGTTGTTATGGCACTCCATTGCAATCCTTTAATTTTTGCTACTGTGTATGGTCCCTTGTGCAAATAAGTATGTTCATCGCTATGTGATAGTCTCCAGTCCATACATTTCGTTTGAGATTTTAAGTCGATCATCATCAACCAGTTATCTAGTGGACTAAACAGTTTCTGGGCATTCCAATTAATCTTTAAAATTTCGCTCAAAGAAATTTGCTATGACGAACCTGGATATTATACAACAGCTACTAATCTTATCTCCGTGCAACAGCTGTCTAATGTAATAACTAGGAAGCTATCTAATGTAGTGATTGGGATTTCCTTATGCATAAACGCGTGTTTTCTGAGTTTATCTACCTTTCGAGGATTAAGCATGAAAAAACACTTTTCGGGCTCATTTTACTTTGATCACCTTATATATCACTGTGATATAAGATCATTCGTAAGTATTATCGTAGTTTATTTAGTTATTTAAGGTATCGTGCTCTAAAACAATCATAAGCACATGAACAACTGCAAAAAAGAAATAATAATCAGCCGGTTAAATGAACAAAAGGAGAAAAATCTCAAACACCAATAGCAAGGTTTTCCATCTGCTTTAGTGGCAACTAGATGCGTTTCTTCAGGGACTCGGCGAGAGGATGTAGTGGGCAGTCCTGAACAAAATGTGGCATTGTGTGGTCCACCTCAATGCAACCACAGCATTGAGAGTCTCAATATCTCCGATTGTGGAGAGCAGCAGCTGTTCTTCCCGGTCCCACAACTGGTGCACTTCAGTCTGCAACGGATGTCATAAGGAAGACCGAAGCCTGGAAGTTTGATAGCTGGGTTCTCGACCCGCAGGAAGTCTCGCTTGTTTGAAGATGATCAGTCTGATTCTCGGGCAGCTACAACAAACACACAAGCTCTGGAACTTCTGCCTCGTCAACTCCCGAACTCCGCAACTTGCCCAAAACTGCTATTACCACCAGTAAACGAATTCCGCAACCAACAGCAGCTCTGTGATTTTCTCTTGCCACCACCCCACAATCAATAACCCATATTGTAGGAGTGTTAAATTATTAAGCTAAAGAATAGTAAGACTTTTTTTTTACTAAATTATATAATGAACTTCCGTTGCTAGCACTTTTACGCAGAAGGTATTTTTAAACTAGCTACATGGGTTGAATAAAAAGTAGTGGCGATGCTATTGTAATGCATACCAGACTTTATTAACAGGCGCTCACCATATTACGTGCCCTCAGTACGTTCGCCCCGCGTCTCGATCACCTTCCCCCACACAGATGGAAGGCGCCGTACACCGTTAGCGCGGCCATTTCCGTCGATGTCTCGCAAGGACCGGCCTGTGGCACGGATGATGTATTCTCTTGCGGTGTAGCGCTTCGCACGTAGAGGTTCCTTGACTTTGGAGAAGAGGTCGTAATTGCACAGACTCATTTCGGGTGAATACGATAGGTATTCCAGTATTTCCCATCCCCAAGTACCCAGGAACTCATGCACGGGGTTCGCCGTGTAGCATCGCGCATTACCATTAAGGATGATGGGATGCAGTGTCAGAAAGTGCCGGACGAAGGTGAGGTCGCAAGAAATGTCAGTCGTAGTCTGTCGTGACATACTTTTAACGCGCTGGAAGTGGTCTCCTGCACTTTCAGGCAGTACACACTGCAACTGACTCAAACACAGTCGTCGCCGCTCACTGCCTACTTAACTGGCCTGCTGCTACCAGCTACAGACAGCGCGAATGCCATTTGAAGCACATCCTTCATCGTAGTGTTGCGTCTACTTTTTAGCTAATCCTCGTATAACAATTAAACTTGGTAGGAAACATACTTCTAAAATTAGTCTTTTCAAGTTACGATCAAAAAAGTATTACTGTGAGATGATTCAAACAAAGAGATAAAATTTTCACACGAACTTTTAGTTCCTAAAGAGCGCAGAAATCATCGCCTACCCAGATACACCGGGTGATCAAAAAGTCAGTACAAATTTGAAAACTTAATAAACCACGGAATAATGTAGATAGAGAGGTAAAAATTGACACACATGCTTGGAATGACATGGGGTTTTATTAGAACAAATAAATAAATAAATAAATAAACAAATAAAGTTCACAAAATGTCCAACAGATGCGCGTCGTTTGGTGATGATCGTGTGCTCAGCCTCCACTTTCGTCATGCTTGGCCTCCCAGGTCCCCAGACCTCAGTCCGTGCGATTATTAGCTTTGGGGTTACCTGAAGTCGCAAGTGTATCGTGATCGACCGACATCTCTAGGGATGCTGAAAGACAACATCCGACGCCAATGCCTCACCATAACTCCGGACATGCTATACAGTGCTGTTCACAACATTATTCCTCGACTACAGCTATTGTTGAGGAATGATGGTGGACATACTGAGCATTTCCTGTAAAGAACATCATCTTTGCTTTGTCTTACTTTGTTATGCTAATTATTGCTATTCTGATCAGATGAAGCGCCATCTGTCGAAAATTTTGTGAACTTTTGTGTTTTTTTGGTTCTAATAAAACCCCATGTCATTCTAAGCAAGTGTGTCAATTTGTACCTCTCTATCTACATTATTCCGTGATTTATTCAGTTTTCAAATTTATACTGACTTTTTGATCACCCGGTATCTACACTCTCTTCTGCCTGAGGGAAAATTGCGGAACTGATGTATGGTGGTTAATACACATTTCCTTGACTTTTCCTGAGCAGCAAAGTTCGTGTTCGTCCTAGCTAAAGGGTTGAAAACTCCTCTTAAGAGACTCACAGTTGTTCTCCAGCATTTTCGACGAGATTTCAGTGGGATTATAGAAACTTTCTGCACGATATCGTTATTTTGGAGCTTCTGATTTTCTGTACTACAGTCCATAATCGAGCGAGAGTATGATGTAGTTCTGCACGGGGTGTAGTGATATTATTTAGCAGCGGGAGCTACTGAGGAGGTGTAGGCAGAGACTTGGAACATTGCACGGTTCTTGTCGATGCTGAACATCGTTTAGGGGAGTGTGGAAGCTGTTAAGCGGTTCAGCTAAACACTATTCAGCTAAAGAATAAAATAAAGCAAGTGGTGTTGTTTTAAAAATGTTTGCGGTGCTCTCCATGAAGTACCAGTTATATTTCGCAATATATTATTGTGGCTCCGCACTTTTACTGTTGGTTTCTGAAGATGGTGTCGTTAGATAAGTGTGACGAACAGGTACTATGGACGGTTTGCTTGATCCTGTTCTGTCACGATGTATGAAGGCGAGTCGTGACAAGTTTCCATGGTGAGGATGGAGACGTTTTTGCTTTTGCATACTCGGCCAAGCTTCTTCGTACCGTGGTAGCCGAAGGGTAAAGCAGTTGCGCCATTGAGCTCTCACATTACCGTGTGCCCCCAGCTCCTGGTGTGTACGAGGCCTGTTGAAAAAATTCCCAAACATTCGTAATTCCGCACCAATGGTTGTTGGAGTGAAAAGCAATTTGCATCCTTGAACACTCCTCTGTTTAATGTGTATCCGGCAGAAGTTTCACTGTTGTGAGTGTGTTAGTAGTTGTTCAGTGCTGTCTTGAGTAGAACGTTGTGTCACACATTTTGCGAATTTCGAGATGGCGGAGTTAGAGGCGCACCATGTTCACATGTGTGTGAGTTCTTAAGGGACCAAACTGCAGAGGCATCTGTCTCTAGGCTCACACACTGCTTAAACTAACCTATGCTAAGAACACACGCACCCATGCCCGAGGGAGGACTCGAACCTCCGGCGGGAGGATCGTGCAGTCAGTGACATGGCGCCTCTAACCGCACGGCCACTCCGCGCGGCAGAGGCGCAACAAATCTTATTTAAATTTCTCGTAAAACTCAAGAACACCTTTACAGAGATTCACCAAATGTTGCAGGAAGCCTACGGTGATGAGTGCTTAAGCCGCCGTTGGTGTTCCGAATAGTTCACAGGGTTTACAAATGGCCGGCCGCAAGCTAAAGATGGGTCTCATTCAGGACTCCGTTCAACATCTGCCAAAGACACTCAAGTGAGGAACGTCAACGAAATTGTACATGCTAATCGAAGACTGACTGTCCGAGAGATTGCAGAAGAATGTAACATTTCAGTTGGATCGAGTCACGAAACTCGGACACAACATCTCGGAATGCAACGTGTTGCCGCGAAGTTCGTCCCATGGGTCATGATTCAAGACCAGAAAGACCATCCCCTCCCAATCTGTGAAGAGCTTTTGGATCTTGCAAATGGGAACGAGATGTTGCTTAAGAGAATCATAACTGGTGATTCGACATGAGTCTACGGTTATGATGCTGAGAGCAAGGTTCAGTCTTCACAGTGAGTCGGGACAGGTTTTCCAAAAGAAGCTCTTCAGGTCAAGTCTAATGTCAAAGCCATGCTAATAGTTTTCTGTCACTTTCAGGGATTAGTTCATTATGATTCTTGCGAAAGGGACAAGATGTGAATTGGTGGTACTATCGGGGCGTGTTGCGGCGCCCGCGAGAAAATATGAAAACTAAACGTCCTGAAATGTGGCGAGACAATTCATGGTTCTTGCGTCACGGTAACGCATCCACACATTCATCCCTCTTGATGCGTGACTGTTGAACAAAAAGCGAATTCGCAATGCTGCCTCATTCTCCGTACTCTCCAGAACTGGCCCCTGTGGGCCTGTTTTTATTTCCAAAGTTGAAAACCCTCTTGAAAGGACGAAGGTTGGCAATGATAAAAGAGATAAAAGAAAATTCGCAGACGGCGCTCCGCGCGATCCACCAAGACGCTTACCAAGACTGCTTCCGAAGTGGAAACGGCGTTGGGAACGGTGTATCAATTGTGGAGTAGAGTATTTCGAAGGGCATGCACAATGAGTAGAAGATAAGCGTAGAAAAATGTTGTGAACTAACTTCCGGAATGTTTTGAACAGACCTATTTTCTACGACTGTAGGGCTGTGAAACTTAAGCAGGGAGTGTTTCACGGAAAAAATTTGCACAAAAGATGTGTTTCAAAGCTGCTGTGTTGATACTTCTGCAGTAGGACCGTGAGAGAATCCCCCATGAAATTGCTAGAGTACATCCAAAGCATTGTCTGTGGATAGCATGGAGTTGAGCTTTAGCGTTTGTTTACATTTCCCATATGCAAAAGAAATACTTAGGACGCAGATATACAATACGAGGGTCTTGGTTGAAATAGTAATTTCTTCCTTTCGCCAAACTCTTGCAGAATGATGCACAATTACTGTCGCTGTTCCACTAATGAGACTGTATATCTCCTTCCTGCTGGAGATGTTATCAGAAATGATCACTAACTTTGAGGACCATACTAGCAGTTTAATCAACGTACCACAGCATAACGACAGTCCTCTTTGTTAGTGTTGACGTTCAGACCTTGTAATTGACAGGGTTGGCCTAATAAAGAGATTAGCTCTTGAAGCTGTTCTTCAGTGTTTGTAGCGGAAACGTCATCAGCATACAGCAGTTCTCTGGAAATTAGATGTAAATGTTACGTCGCGGACTTTATGTAATTGCAATTATTAAAGTTTTCCGGGGTTTTAGGCGGTGCGTGAAAGAAAGTTCTAGATGAATACAAAGAGCCACTATGTCCTGTCTATAAAAAACTCGACACCTTCTGAAAATATCCTCTCGATATCGCAATGAAGCAATGGTTCAAATGGTTCAAATGGCTCTGAACACTATGGGACTTAACTTCTGAGGTGTCATCAGTCCCCTAATACTTAGAACTAGTTAAACCTAACTAACCTAAGGACATCACACACATCCAAGCCCGAGGCAGGATTCGAACCTGCGACCGTAGCGGTCGCACGGTTCCAGACTGCAGCGCCTAGAACCGCTCGGCCACTCCGGCCCGCTTTTTTTACTAGCAGTTATTCCTGGCCAGGTGATGCTACTGTCGCCTGAAGGGTTAATATCGATAGTAGGTCATGGTCATAATGTTCTGGCCGGCCGAAGTGGCCGTGCGGTTAAAGGCGCTGCAGTCTGGAACCGCAGGACCGCTACGGTCGCAGGTTCGAATCCTGCCTCGGGCATGGATGTTTGTGATGTCCTTAGGTTAGTTAGGTTTAACTAGTTCTAAGTTCTAGGGGACTGATGACCACAGCAGTTGAGTCCCATAGTGCTCAGAGCCATTTGAACCATAATGTTCTGGCTGATCAGTGCACGTTTCATGTGTTCTGTACTTGTGTTGCGACTGCTAAGCGTCTTTGGCTGGTAAACTGAAGCTAGGTCTGTAGGTGATACTTTCGAGGCAGATTGAGCTAGCCAATGGGAGACCTGCATGGCAGAGTAGAATGACCGCGTGCCCCGTTCTGTTGGACATAGGGGCATTTCATTTCTATTTCCGCCTCTTTATAGACGGCTTGTGTTTCCTGCTTTTCGGTGCTTGTAGGAGATGACTTATGGACGTTGTCTACTGAGCTGAGGTTACTTTGCGATAGCCCTTCTCTTGCTGCAAACTACAAGAATTGTGGTGAGATCGCTGCATGTAGCTTGGCGTAACTTTTTCTTTTTTTCCCAACACTTTCAGTTTCTTATATGTACCTAAAGTTGTTTCCAGATCTAACTTCTGGTGCTCAGAGAGACAGATCTGGTCCATGCTATCGGTAATTCAGTTGTCTATTTGTGAGGTTAGTGTACAGCCTTCGTTACATTCCCACTGATTTAATATTGCTCAAAGTATTCTAGTGTGTATGAAATTTTGTTTATTATCTACATCCATTCGTTTCACCATAGCACGCACTTATCCTTCAAGGTTCAACATCTGAATTTAGTTCCTGACATACTAATTGCGTATTAACGATGCCAAATCCGTATTATCTCTCCAATATTTTCAGCCTCACTGTCCTTATCAACTAATCCTCAATATTCATCAGTATCTCCTCTGTAAATATTCCTTTGCTTAACTTCCCTTCTACCACCCTTCTGCCTATAAGTATTCCAGCTCTGAGTCCAATTTATTGCCAAAATGCCAACATTATCACTTCAGTTGCAATAAATTTTAGTTTTCCAAATTCTGTCCCAGCTGCTCACCTTTATTGATTTCAGACTTACGCAACTATTTTAGATGTATAGATTTTCTCGATTCTGCCTGTGAAAACCCCTTAATCGTGAATGTTTCTGTCCCATACACTGGTTCACACACAACATCATTATGAGATCTAATTTGTTTAGGCTCCCCCCAGTCTCTATTTTCAAAGATTTTGCCAGACACTACATCAGAATAAAACTGATCTGCACTTTCATTTTCGCAGATCTGATCAAGACCCTCTCTCAATATTTCCATAAACATAGCTCTTGATTCCTCATCCATATCTTGTGCAAAATAATCTTGCTTCAACATATAAATTTACTGTAATGAATTTGCTTACACCTGTGAAAATTTAACCACTGGGTGTCTGCATCACAGGACATCCCACATTTCCAGAAACAATGCGTAGTTGCAAGTTACTTATTCTACTGTTCATCTGGCTAACTTCACTGCTATTTGCAAAAAATTTTACTTCATTAATATTTAATGTGACATCTACACTTCCTACCACAAAACATCATTATCTGCAGCTATAGTCTGCACATCAGTCAGTACCACCAAAAACATCTGATAAGGGACCATTGCGTCTTCATGATTAACCTCACCACACTAAAAAAAATCTACTACCGTAAATTGCAGCTCAACTTGTCACTTCACTTATCACAACAGATTTTGATTCATCATTGCTGGCCACAATCTCTTCATCTACATCAGCCAGAGTTATCCTCATCTCAACATCCCTAGCGTTATACTTTTGCCCATTCGAATCTGTTTCCCCGTTCAAGTCAATCCCAACTGCATTGGCGATGGTGATGGTGGTTGGTGTTCTTTTACATTAGATCTGATAAATAACCCCCCCCCCCCCCCCCCATTTTACATCCAATTGAATTTGTCTTTCAAAATTATATCTTCTCCATATTTTAATCCATGTTTCTTTTTTGTCTGCCACATCATCTAAAAATTTCTTACAAATCGCACTAACTTTGCTTTCAAATGACTTGAAATATAATGAAAAAGACCTTCATCTCCATTTCCCTGCATCTGTAAACTCAAAGGATGATTCACACTATCCTTGGACTGACACAATCATTGGGTTATGTTTTGCTTTTCTGCTCTATCTCTGTGGGTAGCAGGACAGCTGAAATTATAAAACAATGTGCCTGCTGCCAACACGTAACTTCAACTGTGACGACTGTGGCTCTGCTGCTGCTGTTGCTTGTATAGTAGGCTACTCCAATGCTGTGTGATGTGCCTCTGTATTTGTATGGAACAGCTGTGGTGTGCTACTGTCAGGTGGTCATCACGTGACACTGGAGTGAAATTGGTGTGGTGTGGTGAGGTACAGTGTGGCAGCGATAGCGACTGCAACTCCAACTGGCTCTATGCCACGTCCCCCTGCTACCGAGTAGCTGCTGGCCACTCCAAAATGTTTCTCGTAGATCGTCTAAGTCATAAATAATCCTTGACTGCCTATGGGGGAAATTCCACTGTGAACTACCCCGGAAGAGCTTCCATATGTCGCACTACGGAAATGTCATTCGCTAAAAATCCTGATTTCGACTTTTTAACACCCCAAAAAAATTCCTGTTAACTTATAGTTCGTAAGCCTCCATGTGCACTTGCACAAATCACAAGTCGAACTCAGATTAAAATCACTGTTCATAGGGCTTTCGAATTTGTGGTTGGATTTCTAAGAGTTGGTTATGCCAGAGTCCGAGGGCCAACCAATGCATTGCCACATTTACTGTACAAATCCAGTCATAGAGTTCAAACTATTTGAATGCAGGAATTTGTGGTAAAAAATCATGTTCGCTAGTCACTGTATTTTCAAGATTTAACGAAATGGTGTTTATCCACACGTAATAAATGTTAATAACTGTTTGTCACTGAATTAATGAATGTCTGAGTGAGAGCTGAAACCAAACCAGAGTAGTATCTCACACTACGTATTGAATAAACTTCTGGGAACATTTCGGAAAAATAATCGAAGTTCATTTAGAGCAAATTTAAAGTTCCACAATCTCGAATTAGGTAAATTGTGAGTGAAGATCATTAGCAAGTAACTGTGGTAAAGTTTTAGAGTTCAGACTGAATTGTCTAATGTGAAATATTTGAAATTCACGAACTGAAAATATTTCAGAGCATTCCTCAGCGACACTCAAGTATATTACATGTCCACGATTCAGCATTAAGAAAAATTTCGACACATTCGAGATGCGACTTAGTGCCACTCGTGCATAATCACTCTCCTAGATCTCAAAACAGAACGCTCCACGGATAGCGAACAAAATTCTGCATGTTTAAGCCCTTACTTTGACTTGAGTCAAGTGCACACACTTCCACCAACTTCTCTAACATACTTGACAACTATACAGTTAAAGTTATGCACATGTATCATGCATCACTTTGCATTTAAATTTCCTCAGATTCCATTGTCTTTCTTTGTTTCTCTCTAACTTAAATAGTTCTCAAGAATAACAGTTTTCCAAGGTATACATCACTCTACACAGTTTTGTTGGTAATAAATATAAACAAATAAAACTAAGTGCAATAATACATCCTTGTCTATGTTAACTTAGTAATGATGCCGTTACTATCAATGTTTTATTTATTATTTCGGTAAAAATTCATGTTTTTAGACACGACATGCACATTCCAACCCGTAATTTAAAATAGGTAATATTTGTAAAAATCTATTATGATCTCCTGATTGTGCTCAATGAGACCTGTCTATAGACCTTTTTTTCGAGGCTCATGGTATGCACAAAATATATAACTATTTCGATCGTGGGCACGTTCTTAACCCCACACCAGTCTTAAATTTTTCGTAATAACCTTCTTACTGGTTTCTCAGTAAATGGACGGGTTTAGTTTTTTATTGGAGTTAGTCTTATTTAGTATTTATGCCGATCGCTCGGTTTAGCCGCGGCAGCCTCTCTCCACGTTTTTCGCCAAAGGCCTGGACACGTGGGTTTTCGCGATCATGCGTCCAGAGCATGCATTTAAGTGGCCCCTGTCCTGTTATGGTAAGTAAATGTAAATGTTGTGTGTCTAGGGCCTCCCGTCGGATAGACCGTTCGCCGGATGCAAGGTTTTAGATTTGACGCCATTTCGGCGACTTGCGCGTCGATGGCGATGAAATGGATGATGATTAGGACAACATAACACCCAGTCCCTGAGCGGAGAAAATCTCCGACCTAGCCGGGAATCGAACTCGTGCCCTTAGGATTGACATTCTGTCGCGCTGACCGCTCAGCTACCGGGGGCGGTCGTCCTGTTAAGATAACATCACAACAGGAAACCCATGCATGGCCACACGCGCCTTCATAACGGTTTGCTGTCATTCTTAGGTGGGTGTACACACTATGAGTACTAGCACCGCGAGAGATACGCAGTAAAGATGTACTAGGGAAGAAGCTAATTCCACATCATTCTCAAATAAATTCTAATTTGAATTCTGACAAGACTTCGTGCCTTGCTTGCTTAAAGGAATTTGAATAGTTTTTCAGTATCGAAGGGTGCTCTTACGAATATGTCTGCCTCTATAGCTCAGTGAGAAACGTGTGTGCCTGCTAAGCGAATGACCCAAACTCGTTTCCCGGTGTTGACAGGGGTTTTTCCTCGTTTTGTGGAGTGGAACGGGGTGCACTCAGCCTCGTGATGCCAACTGAGGTGCTACTTGAGTAAGAAGCAGCGTCCCCAGTGTCAAAAAAGGCTACATCAGGTGGGTGAGCGGTGTGCTGACCCCATGCCTCTTCAGACCGCATCTAGTGATGCCGTTGGCACAGGATGACACGGCGGTCGGTCGGTTCTTATTGGTCCATCAGAGCTTTGTGTATATCTCTCATATATGCGACTGTGCGGCATCTTTATTCATAAGTACATTTCTAAATGCGGAATTTAGTATTTCTGCATTCTATCTAATGTCTCCAGTCTCAACAAGAGAATGACCCATGAGAGACTGGAAGAATGGTCTCTGCATGTAATTACTTCGTTGCTGACGGGTCATAATTCCTTATCTGCATACGTAAGTTTCCGTCTTCAAACTCTTATTCAGTCATTTGTATGTGTATTTCGCTATTAAAACAAAAAGTGGCCAGGAGCGTGTAGGACTCCATGCACTGAGGCTTCCGTACAAACTTAATTATGTGTATAGACAGCTCATCCACTCCGAGAATCGAAGACCTAGGCATTTTTGCCGCATTTTTGCAGCTTATCGACAATGACACTGGCAAGATACCGGTCCCATTGATTTCAACACTATCGAGTATGTTTTAATTTAAAGTTGGAAGGCGTTCAACAAATGACAAAAGAAATATCATTTTCGTCTGGTGTAATTACAACTTAATAATTTTCTTCTTCTTTTCCTTTATTTGTACTGCAAAGCTTTCTTCTTGACAAGTTCCATAATTCTACGTCAAGGGGAAGTATTCTAAAGGTTTTAAAGAGTGAGTTTGCTAGTATCAAAATATCTTACATAAATGACCAGAACTTTTGATTGCATTCACTTAGAAGCTAACGTTTATTATACTCTATAGGACTATAGACTTTAGTATGTGCCATAAATTTCAACCTGACACGTCCATCCGTTTCTCAGAAAAAGGGGTCTTAACAGATGGACGGACAGTCTGCCTGATAACAAATGATAATTTTTTTTCGTGTGATATATTACAAATTAACGATCTTGGGTTTTTTTCCGTTGACTGTAGTATGAAACCTTTCTTTTTTGACAAATTTCATGGTTCTAGGTCAATGGGAAGTACCCTGCTGATTATGATGAGTGACATTTTTTGGAACATTGCTCTAGCGATCTAAAATTATTATTTATTTAGGAAAGCTAGTCGTGGTCACGTATTAGTTGTTACCTCTTATTTGTGGATGACCGGTTTCGATCCACTACGTAGATGATCATCAAAAAAAAAAGTTCAAATGTGTGTGAATTCCTAAGGGATCAAACTGCTTAGGTCATCGGCCCCTAGACTTACACAATACTAAAACTAACTTATACTAAGAACAACACAAACACCTATGCCCGAGGGAGGACTCAAACCTCCGGCGGAAGTGGCCGCGCAGTCCGTGACATGACGCCTCAAACCGCACGGCTACTCCCGCAGCGATCATCATCAGATTAGTTGTTATTTTTTATTTGTGGATGACCGGCTACGATCTGATCTGATAATGATCTCTTTAGTAGATCGAAACTGGTCATCCACAAATATAATGTAATAACTTATGCGCGTCCACGACTGTAATTTCTAAATAAATTATATGATGAGTGAGTTTGCGAGTATAAAAGTATGTGGCATAAAAGGCCGTCCCTTTTGATAGCGTTGACTCAGAAGCTAACGTTTATTATACTGTCAAGGGGCCACAGATCATAATCTGTGACATAAATTTCGTCTTGATGCGACTACCCGTTCCGAGGAAAAGGGCTTTGAACAATCGGACAGATAGACAGACAGACAGAGAAGCAGTCGGACCACAAAATGATCCTATAAGGGTTCTGTTTTTACCGACTGAGGTAAGGAGCCTAAAAAGAGCTTTTTTTATAGTCTCGCTGTTACTGAAACTTTGAAAATGGATACGAAGTAACTGTGAGCAAGAAATATAAGCAAACAGCATGTGTCGCACATAAATAGGCGACAAGACCAGTTATTGTCCAGTTACAGAATCGCCGAACAATCACTGGAGGCCGGCCGCGGTGGTCTCGCGGTTAAGGCGCTCAGTCCGGAACCGCGCGACTGCTACGGTCGCAGGTTCGAATCCTGCCTCGGACATGGATGTGTGTGATGTCCTTAGGTTAGTTAGGTTTAACTAGTTCTAAGTTCTAGGGGACTGATGACCACAGATGTAAAGTCCCATAGTGCTCAGAGCCATTTGAAGCCAATCACTGGAGTCACATCTATTAAATATTTAGTAGTACACGTATGGAGTGATTTAAAGCGGATCAGCTACACAAAACTAATCGTAGAAAAGGCTGAAACCAGACTGAGATTCATTGCAAGACTCCACAGAGATTGTAGCCTATCCATGAAGGATACAACTTTCATACGTTCGTTTGGTTGACACTCGAGTATTGTTAGTCACCCTAGGCTCCTTACCAGGTAGGATGGCTTACTTCTGCATATATCTCGAGAAATAACTATGAAAGCAAAATTAGAGAGATTCGAGTAAATCCTTCTTTTGCTATTAGCATATCTACAAATAGCAGCATTTAACATATTCGAAACTTTACTTCACTTTATTTGCCTCTTATAGCAAAATTTTACACAAGTTATCCTATCAATCTTCAAACATGATACACAACTGCCGACACTACCAAAAAACATGTAACCTTTTCGACCGCCGACAACAGATTAAACTAGAAGACCCAGCAATACTTCGCAGATACTAAATACAATACTGGCCATTAAAATTGCTACACCACGAAGATGACGTGCTACAGACGCGAAATTTAACGGACAGGAAGGAGGTGCTGTGATATGCAAATGATTAGTTTTGCAGAGCATTCACACAAGGTTGGCGCCGGTGGCGATTGCGGTTTATCGTATCGCGACATTGCTCCTCGCGTTGGTCGAGATCCAATGACTGTTAGCAGAATATGGAATCGGTGGGTTCAGGAGGGTAATGCGGAACGCCGTGCTGGATCCCAACGGCCTAGTATCACTAGCAGTCGAGATGACAGGCATCTTATCCGCATGGCTGTAACGGATCGTGCAGCCACGTCTAGATCTCTGAGTCAACAGATGGGGACGTTTAAAAGACAACAACCATCTGCACGAACAGTTCGACGACGTTTGCAGCAGCATGGGCTACCAGCTCAGAGACAATGGCTGCGGTTACCCGTGACGCTGCATCACAGACAAGAGCGCCTGCGTTGGTGTACTCAGCGACGAACCTAGGTGCACGAATGGCTACACGTCATTTTTTCGGATGAATCCAGGTTCTGTTTACAGCGTCATGATGGTCGCATCCGTGTTTGGCGACATCGCGGTGAACGCACATTGGAAGCGTATATTCGTCATCGCCATACTGGCATATCACCCGGCGTGATAATATGGAGTGCCATTGGTTACACGTCTCGGTCACCTTTTGCTCGCATTGACGGCACTTTGAACAGTGGACGTTACATTTCAGATGTGTTTCGACCCGTGGCTCTACCCTTCATTCGATCCCCGCGAAACACTACATTTCAGCAGGATAATGCACGATCGCATGTTGCAGGTCCTGTACGGGCCTTTCTGGATACAGAAAATGTTCGACTGCTGCTCTGGCCAGCACATTCTCCAGATCTCTCACCAATTGAAAACGTCTGGTCAATGGTGGCCGAGCAACTGGATCGTCACAATACGCCAGTCACTACTCTTGATGAACTGTGGTATCGTGTTGAAGCTGCATGGGCAGCTGTACCTGTACACGCCACCCAAGCTCTGTTTGACTCAATTCCCAGGCGTATCAAGGCCGTTATTACAGCCAGAGGTGGTTATTCTGGGTACTGATTTCTCAGGATCTATGCAAGCAAATTGCGTGAAAATGTAATCAGATGTCAGTTCTAGTATAATACATTTGTCCAATGAATACCCGTTTATCATCTGCATTTCTTCTTGGTGTAGCAATTTTAATGGCCAGTAGTGTATGTATGGGGATGGAGTATACATCCTAACCTCCTTCTCCCATCTCCTCCTCCCCCTTTTCTCTGTCCATCTCCTCCTCGCCCCTCTCTCCCTTCTTTGCCTCCCGTCTCCGCCATCCCTCTCT
Organism: Schistocerca americana; assembly: GCF_021461395.2. NCBI lineage: Eukaryota > Metazoa > Arthropoda > Insecta > Orthoptera > Acrididae > Schistocerca > Schistocerca americana. The sequence continues at coordinate 97,642,229 of NC_060125.1, read as the reverse complement.
CTCTGTCCATTCCAGCTCTCCAGCTACTGGACCAGTGAGGACAGTAGTTTGGATGACCGTATTTCGCATAGTTTTAATCTGCGAGCGGGTAGGATTACAAAGTTTCGTACGGTTCAGATTCCATTGTGGTACTCTAATCACAAGCCGGTAACCCACAAACCCAATTTTCCTATTTTCTGTTAAAACCTACTGCGAAGAAGAAAATAAAACGACACACTGTTCCGTATTCAATTGTCGTTTGAAATTATATACAAGGAGAAAGTATATACATTAGAGAAACAATTTAGCTATTGGCTTCAGTGCCTTGCTACCGTGGTTAAAACTGACTGCCGCAAAGAAATCGCATATTTTGACGGCATTGCATAGCATTTAATTCTTGCAGTTGACGTTAACGGAAAACTTGCACATGCTGTTGAAAATAATAAGTATATTATGTACGGGTGAATGTTTATTACAGTATAACTGAAATAAATCGTTCAACAACTTTGGAGACTTTTGCTAACAACCTTAACTTTTTATATACTACATACAGATTGTGTCCATAATCACAGTTCAAGTTTCAAAACGCTGTGGGAACAGAACCATTGCTCAAAATGATTTCAAAATTGAACAGCATATATATGAAGCGGGGGGTTACGTCAGATAACAAAAAAATCGCAATACGTCGGTTATGGTTTGAGCTGCACTATGCACCATGCTTACCGTTCAATGTACATGTTTGCAGAAGTTCGGCAGTCTACAGTTGTAGCACTATCAATTAGGTAGCCCACCCACCACAACAAGGTCGTACCACATCGGAGGTGAAAAATCGCATAAAAAGCAAAATTACATCCATTGTCAACTGTCGTGAGACTGGCGCAAGACGTGGTCGATATGATGTCCATCGTTTTCTGCCACAAGCTGAAATCGAGAAACAGCATGTTCCACAACAGATCAGTATGTCTTGGGGGTCACGTTCAGAAAGCGTGAGTTCAGTTCATATACGGTCGTAATTGGAGCACTGAACACAACATCTTTCAGATAGACCCACAGTCAGATGTCACACGTATTAAGATCAGGTGATCTGGACGGCCAGGCTGTAGGGAAATGATGGCTGATAAATCTAGTAATGCCGAAATGCTTCTGCATACACTGGTTGTCCAATGAGCGGAGGAGCATAAAAATAATCCTACACACACATCCACACTGTTGAAAGGTTGAAATGACGCTGGTGCGCTAAAGACTTTCAAAGCGTTTACTAGTGACGGTATAGGTAACTGGACCGGCAAGGCCGGCCGATGTGGCCGAATGATTCTAGGCGCTTCAGTCTCAAACCATGCGACCGCTTCGGTCGCAGGTTCGAGTCCTGCCTTGGGCATGCATATGTGTGATGTTCTTAGGTTAGTTAGGTTAAGTAGTTCTAACTTCTAGGGGACTGATGACCTCAGATGTTAAGTCCCATAGTACTCAAAGCCATTTTTGAACAAGCAAGACTCATCTCCTCGAAAAAAAAAAAAAAAAAAAAAATACGGCACTACGATAAACGATCCGATCAACTCGCACAACACAGTACCCTTTGCAGAATGAACCGATGCCGGTTTATGTGTGTTCTTAGTATTTTCCGTTATTCATATTCCGCAATGTCCTTGGAGATGGAAATGGGCTTCGTCTGTCCACAGAGTGTTCCACGGCTATTCATTGTCCGTCTCCAGGAGAACAAGAAATTCCGGAGCGAACGTTTGTCTTGCTGGCAAGTCAGCAGGAAGCAACTCCTGAACATGGGTGATTTAGTACGGATAGCAATGCTGGGTGATTCGCAGGACTTTATGCACCACGCTCGCAGGCATGTCCAAGGTTCCTGCAATTCTCTGTGCGTGCACTGCATGTTTGCACACCACCACAATAAAAATTCCCGAATTTTGTAATGACCCTTCGCAGACACCGGACCAGTGCCATTTTTCATACCCTTGAGTGTTGGAAGTCTCTGCATGACTCAGGCGAAGGTAACCATTGTTGTACAAGAGCTTTATTAGCAGCGGGTGAACCTTTATGGAGACACTCATGTTGGAGGTCTCGGAAGCAAACCGAGGAACAGCCGTGTGCCGCATGTCTATAGATGTGCACCTTCTACATCTACATCTACGTGATTAATCTGCTATTCATGATAATGTTCCTGGCAGAGGGTTTAATGAACCACCTTCAAGCTGTCTCTCTACAGTCCCACTCTCGAAGAGCGTGCGGGAAAAACGAGCACTCAAATTTTTCTGTGCGAGCCTTGATTTCTCTTATTTTATCGTGATGATAATTTCTCCCTATTTAGGTGTGTGCCAACAGAATGGTTCCGCAATCGGAGGAGAAAACTGGTGATTGAAATTTCATGAGAAGATCGTCGCAACGAAAAACGCCTTTGTTTTAATGATTGCCACTCCAATTAACGTATCATGTCTGTGTCACTATCTCCCCTACTTCGCGATAATACAAAACGAGCTGCCCTTCTTTGATGTCATCCGTCAGTCGCATCTGATGCGAATCCCACACCGCTCAGAAGTTCTCCAGAATAGGGTGGACAAGCGTGGTGTAAGCAGTCTCTTTAGTAGACCTGTTGCACATTCTGAGTGTTCTGCCAATGAATTTCAGTCTTTGGGTTGCTCTACCCACAACATTATCTATGTGATCGTTCCAATTTAGGATATTTGTAGTTGTAATCCCTAAGTATTTAGTTGAATTTATAGCCTTCAGATGCGTGTGACGTATCGCGTAATTGAAATTTAGCGGGTTTCTTTTAGTATTCATGTGAATAAATTCACACTTTTCTTTATTCAGGGTCAATTGCCACTTTTCATACCATACAGATATCTTATCTAAATCATTTTGCAATTCGTTTTGGTCATCTGATGACTTTACAAGGCGGTAATGACAGCATCATCTGCAAACAATCTAAGAGTCCAATCAGATTGTTTCCTGTGTCGTGAACGTAGGTCAAGAACAACAGAGGGCCTATAACACTTCCTTGGGGAACGGCAGATATTACTTCTGTTTTACTCGATGACTTTCCGTATATTACTACGAACTGTGACCTTTCTGACAGGAAATCACGAATCCAGTCGCACAACTGAGGCCATAGTCCATAGGCACGCAGTTTGGTTAGAAGACACTTGTGGGGAAGGGTGTCGAAAGCCTTCTGGGAATCTAAAAATATGGAATCAATTTGACATCCCCTGTCGATAGCACTCATTACTTCATGAGTATAAAGAGCTAGTTGTGTTTCGCAAGAACGATATTTTCTGAATCCGTGCTGACTACGTGTCAATAAATAGTTCTTTTCGAGATACTTCATAATGTTCGAATGCAGTATATGTTCCAAGACTCTATTGCAAATCGATTTAGTGATATGGGCCTTTAATTCAACGGCTTACTCCTACTTCCGTTTTTGGGTATTGGTGTGACTTGAGCAATTTTCCAGTCTTTGGGTACGGATCTTTCTGTGAGCGTGCGGTTGTATATAATTGCTAAATATGGAGTTATTGTATCAGGATACTCTGAGAGGAACCTGACTGGTATACAATCTGGACCGGAAGCCTTGCTTTTATTAAGTGATTTAAACTGCCTTGTGACACCGAGGATATCTATTTCTATTTCTCATCTTGGCAGTTGATCTTGATTGGAATTGAGAAATAATGACTTCGTCTTCTTTGGTGAACGAGTTCCGTAAAATCGTGTTTAATAGCTCTGCTTTAATGGCACTGTCATCAGTGACTTTACCGTTGTTATCGTGCAGTGAAGGTATTGATTGCGTCTTGCCACTGGTATGATTTATATATGACCAGAATGTCTTTGGGTTTTCTGCCAGATTTCGAGACAGAGTTTCGTTGTGGAAATTACTGAAAGCATCTCGCATTTAAGTACGCACTATATGTCGAACTTCTGCAAAACTTTGCCAATCTTGGGGATTTGGCGTTCTTTTAAATTTGGCATGCTTTTTTCGCTGCTTCAGCAACAGTGTTCTTACCAGTTTTGTGTACCACGAGGGATCAGTACCATCACTTATTAGTTCATGTGGTATATATATCTCAACTGCTGTCTATAATATCTCTCTGAAATCATTCCACAACTTTTCTACCCTTACATGATCAGCTCGGAAGGACTGCAGACTGTCTCTTAAAAAGGCGTTAAGAGCATTTTATCAGCTTTTTTAAATAGATACACTTTGCGTTTTTTTTATGGTTGTAGGTGTTACGGTATTCAGCCAAGCAGCTACTGCCTTGTGGTCGCTAATCCCTGTGTTCGTCACGATACTCACTATTTGTACATGATTATTTGTTGCTAAGAGGTTAAGTATGCTTTCGCAACCATTTACGCTTCGAGTGGGCTCATGAACTAATTGTTCAAAACAATTTTCTGAGAAAGCATTCATACAATTTCGGATGACGTTTTATGCCTGCCGCCGGCTTTAAACGCATAATTTTTCCAGCATATCGAGGGTAGATAAAGTCACCACCGACTATAATTGTATCAGTGTGGTAACTGTTTGAAATGAGACTCAAGTTTTCTTTGAACTGTTCAGCAACTCTATCTTCTGAGTCGGGGGTCGTTAAAGCGACCCAGTTAATAGTTTAGTCCGATTGTCAAGCATAACCTCTACCCATATTATTTCGCAGGAACTATTTACTTCAATTTCACTACAAGGCAAACTACTTCTGACAGCAATAAATACTCCACCACCAACTGTATTTAATCTATCCTCTCTGAACACTGTTAGATCATTAGAAAAAATTTCTGCTGAGCTTATTTCTATAACTACAACTATTTGAGCTTCAGTGCTTTCTATTAGGGATTGGAGCTCTGGTTCTTTCCCAACATAGCTACGACAATTTACAACTACAATACCGATCGTTTCTACGACTAATTTACTGGGGTTTACATGCCCCCTTTTAGACGGACGCCCGTTCTGTGGTTCCCTGAGGCCCTCTAACCTAAAAAACCGCCCAGTCCCTTCCACACAGCCCCCGCTACCCGTGTAGCCGCTTCCTGTGTGTAGTGGACTCCTGACCTATTAAGCGGCACCCGGAAACCCACCACCCGATGGCGCAAGTCAAGGAATCTGCAGCCTACACAGTCACAGAACCGACTGAGCATCTGATTCAGACCCTCCACTCGGCTCTGCACCAAAGGACCACAGTCGGTTCTATCAACGATGCTGCAGATGGTGAGCTCCACCTTAATCTCGCAAGCAAGACTGGCAGTCTTTACAATTTCCTCTAGCCCCCCAAAACCAGAGAGAATGTCCACCGATCCAGAGCGACATACGTCATTGGTACTGACATGAACCACCACCTGCAGTTGGCTGCACCCTGTACTCTTCATGGCATCCGGAAGCAGCCTTTCCACATCCGGAATGACTCCCCCTGGGTATGCACACAGAGCACACTGGCTTCCTACCCCTCCTTGGCAGCTATATTCCTAAGGGGCCCCATTAAAGGCCTAGTGTTGGAGCTCCCAGCTACCAGCAAACCAACCTCTGTGAACATCCAGATCTTGCGGACCAAGAAGCTTCCTTTGTAACAGGGTGAATGACTGCATCCAGCTCAGAGACATCATTAGCCACAGATAACGCCCGAAATCTGTTCGTCAACCGAACCGGGGAGGCCCTATGATCGGCTCCTCAGAAAGATTTTCGCTGCCTGCCAGACTCTGGAATGATCTCCCATTCCACCATGGTTGAGGGGGTCAACCTCAGTGCAGGAAATACCCGTGGCTGCCACAGCAGTGGACGTGCTCGACGTCTCTCGCATTCCCGCGTTCGACACTCCACAGTGATGCCCCTTGGCAGCAGCCTCAAGCTGTTTGACAGGAGCCAACACAGCCTGGAGCTCTGAGCGAAGGGTCACCAATACACCTTGCATCTGTACACAGCAATCACGGTTCCTATCCATTACTGCAGTAGTCAGTCCCGTTTGAAGCTCGTAAAAATATACAACAAACTAAAGGTATACTCGCCTTCTTGGCTGTCAGTGATGGTCTACGAGTATCTGACACTGAGCTATATTAACCAAAATAAACAAAATACTGTACCGTATGAGGGTCGGTAGCAACGACAGTACGGTACGCTACACTATTATTAAAATAAAACCTTGTGCCTAATAAGCACTTGAACATGCAAGAAATTACAAAAATAATCTAGTAGCTACATAGGTATTCGTAAATAAATAAGTCGCTCCTGCTGGAAGCTCGTAAAAGTGTACAACAAACGAACGGTGTACTCGACTTCTTAGCAGCAGGAACATGAAGTGCTCTGTCACTGACGGTCTATGTGACACTTTAGATGCTTATAGCCGTCTGATGCTTATAGCTGTCTATTAGTCAACCTTTCGCTAAACTTTTTTTGTTCCATGACGTTTCCCCTTACATCAATAATACACTGTTCAAATTTGACGTCATTCTGAGCAGTGTTCTGTTTCTACAGCGTTTTGAAACTGGTACTTTAACTATGGGTACCCCGTATACATTTATATGCCATATATACCGGGTGATCAGAAAGTCAATAGAAGTTTGAAAACTGAATAAATCACTGAATAATGTAGACTGAGAGGTACAAATTGACACACATGCATGGAATGACATGGGGTTTTACTAGAACCAAAAAAATACAAAAGTTCAAACAATGTTCGACATATGGCGCTTCATCTGATCAGAATAGCAATAATTAGCATAACAAAGTAAGACAAAGCAAAGATGATGTTCTTTACAGGAAATGCTCAGTATGTCCACCATCATTCCTCAACAATAGCTGTAGTCGAGGAATAATGTTGTGAACAGCACTGTAAAGCATGTCCGGAGTTATGGTGAGGCATTGGCGTTGGATGTTATCTTTCAGCATCCCTAGAGATGTCGGTCGATCACGATACACTTGCGACTTCAGGTAATCCCAAAGCCAATAATCGTACGGACTGAGGTCTGGGTACCTGGGAGGCCGAGCATGACGAAAGTGGGGGCTGAGTACACGATCATCACCAAACGACGCACGCAAGAGATCTTTCACGCATCTAGCAATATGGGGTGGAGCGCCATCCTGCATTAACATCGTACGTTCCAGCAGGTGTTTATCAGCCAGGCTGGGGATTATGTGATTCTGTAACGTATCGGCGAACCTCTCACCCGCCACGGTAGCAGTTACGTTTTGCTGTCCAGCGCCATCTGTCGGACATTTTGTGAAGTTTGTTTTTTTGGTTCGAATAAAACCCCATGTCATTCCAAGAATGTGTGTCAATTTTTACCTCTCTACACTATCCCGTGGTTTATTAAGTTTTCAAATTTTACTGAGTTTTTGATCACCCAGTATGTTTGCAAAAAAATATGTATCCTGCGTCCATCTGAATGTAGCCCATGTCCGTCCAAACGTTTGTTGCAATATCATGTAAAAATTTGAAATGAATCAGTGAAGAATTTTCGAAATTTTTGGCAACAATGTGAAACTTTATTGCCTTTAAATGGTAGTACAGATATAGCTCTTCGAAACCACACCGTGCAAATACTTTTCAGACATGGTTACTAACACAACAACGAAAGAACTGCGCGAGTCGGACTAATACAACATTCGAACAGCCAAAAATGCCGTTACGTTTTGACGACACCTCACGCTCAAAATAACAACATCCTTCCTGACGCTGAATCGACGCATGGATAAATTCACCGCGATTTTCAAGACTCTCACAAACAGTTTCGTAACTCAGCCCAGGACTGCCTTTCCTAACAAATGAGGTAACTGTGCAAGGGTAGTCGACGTCGTTCTGCTTGAAAACAAGTGATAACTGCGTGCGCGGCTGTTACGCGGGATCTGCTTATCGGATCTGCGAACGCATATCCCTCACCGCAGTTTAACGCCGGATTGTCGAGACAGTGGCAAGTAATGCTTGTCTGCCCTGCTGGGTGCTTTGACTACTTCATCATGACAGAGCAGAAACAATCCTATTGCTCTTCATGTGTCAGTATTTATTTATCTGCTGTCATTATACAGCTCTATCTCCCAAAAAAGTGTTTCCGAAATCTGTTTCGCAAAACATGTCACGAGATGCTATATCCAGAGGGGTCCAAAAAAATGTATCCACTGTTTAAAAGTCCGTAAGTGGCAAACTAATAGACGGAGTTGTCTCATCTTTGGTAGTGTAATAGTTTATAGTTCCGGCAATCGCCACACAAGCGTTGTATTGCGTTGTTTTGTTTTGTCAGATGACAGTCGCCAGATAGTCAGTGTTTTGTTCTTAGTTAAACCTAGTTACTCGAGTAAACATGGCTGGCGCAAGGCTTAAATTCGATGAAAGGAAGTCAGTTTTGAAGTGGTATTTTAAGTACGAAAACATTAATGAGGTTCAACGGCAATGACGAAATGAGAATCAAACAGAGCCACCGACACATTTGACGATTCGTCGCATTCGAGCCAAATTTGATGCCGAAGGCTGTGTTAAAAATGCTCAAAAACAACGATCTGGGCGACCTGTAACAATAACAAGTTCAGCTAACTCCCGTCGTGTTTTACAACAATTCACTCGTCGCATTCGAGACAAATTTGAAGCTGAAGGCTGTGTTAAAGATGTACACAAACAACGATCTGGACGACCTGTAACAAGTCCAGCTAACTCCCGTCGTGTGTTACAACAATTCACTCGTTCACCACAGAAGTCTGTGAGACAGTGCGCCCGTAAAACTGGAGTGAGTCTCTCAAGTGTTCGGCTAATTTTGAAGACAGCAAAGTGGAAGTGCTACATCCCATAATTGCTACACCCAATGAACGAGGACGACTCAGATCATATAAGGGAGTCCTGAGAGTGGTTCACTAAAATGGTGCGCAACGATGAAGAGTTTGCAGAGATGATTGTGTGGTCTGATGAGGCACAGTTCAAACTCAATGGTACAGTAAATCGCCACAATTGCATCTACTCGGCCGCCGAAAATGGGAACGTCCATGTAGACAAAGCCGCGAGCTTGCCAGGAGTAAATGTGTGGTGTGCGTTGTCTTACCGGGGCTTGATTGGGTCATTCTTCTTTGACGGCACAGTTACCGGTGAGGTGTACCTTCAGAAGCTTCAGACATCAATTTTACCTGCCGTCCGAGACTTGTATGGAGACGGAAGAGTTTACTTTCAACAACTGGTGCCCCAGCCCACTACCATAATCATGTTAAGGCGCATCTCGACGAAAATCTACCAGGAAGATGGATAGGCCGTAGAGGTGCTGTGGAGTATCCACCGCGTTCCCCAAACCTAACTCCTCTGGACTTTTACCTGTGGGGAACACTAAAGGACGTCGCGTATCGACAAAAGCCACGCACATTGGATGAACGTCGAGAATCCATCGTACATTCATGTGCGAATATCCAACTCAACACGTTGCAGTCAGTAGTTCGTGCTGCAGTTCGGCGGCACCATTTGTGTGTGGACGTTAGTGGTGACCATTTAGAACACCTACAGTGATATCTTTAAGCTGGACTTTAAGCTACACTTTCACCAAGAATGAGACAACTCCGTCAATTAGTTTGCAAGTTTTAAACAGTGGGTACATTTTTTTGGACCCCTCCGTATAATTATTGATTGTGGTAGTACATCAGTTTACCTCTTGAATGGTATTTCGTGGAGAAAAGTTGTAGGTTTATTTAGTTCACGTCTCTAGACTTATCGATAAATAATCATTGCAAAAATACACTACGAAAAGCTAAAACTGATGCTTCATGTGACTGACCTATTTATTTATTTCGTGGCAGGAGCACGAATTATTCGACTAAGCGAGATCTATGCCCAGTTTTAGTGAGGATTAACTTGGTCACGTAACTAGATACGGCCACGATGTATCCTTACAAAATCCAAGAAGAAGTTACAAACGCGTCACAGCCAGTCGGACAAATTTGTTTTAATACTTTCTTTATAAATAATCATAGCTCAGAACTGTACCTAATTTGCTGTGGGTGCTATTTGAAGGACAATTAGTTGTCTTTTGGTTTATCAATAGAATTTCATAAAACCAAAGCTATGTTTTCTAGCGTTATGCTATTTACAGGCACTGCTGCCAACATAAAATTGTCAGTGCTTAGAATCTTATGGCAAATTCCGTATTGTGAAAAATCTGTTCGTGGCATACATAGCTTTTAAATAAGTTTAGTAATGTATGCAGGGTGTTTCAAAAATACTTTTACAAACTTTGGAAGCAGGTTCCTGACACCAAAACAAAAAAAAAAGAAATGTTCAGTAAACATGTGCTCTAAAATGTGTATCTTCAGAGGTATGGGCATTGTTCAGTACAATAGACCTTTATCACTGTAGCGAAGATGAACAAATAGTTATAGCTTCTAACTTACTGAACTTTTTTTATTATGTTGATCCATACTACCTACTCGCAAAATATGGAAAACAAATGGCTTGCAGTAGAAGAGGTGTATTTCACAGATCGAATATGAAAAAGTGCTCAAAGCTCTTAAGGTATGCGTTTTAGAGCCCATGATTGCTGGGCCATTTTTGTCTTCTTTTGGTATAAAGGACCTGTCCTCAAAGTTAGCAAAAGTATTTTTGTTTTTTCTCGTGCTTCCAGCCGCGTCAAGTGAATTAAAATCCATGAGCTGCGAAACCATACATTCGTAATCCTTGTTTAATTCACTGTATACATTTTTCAAGAAATAATCTAATATGAAACGATAACTAACTTAAGTTAATTATGGTCACCAATTTCGTTTAAGAAAGAAAAAAGAATTCTCTCACTCTTCAGAGAACTACTGCTTTGAAAGTTGAGTCTTGCTCACCTCATGAACCTTCGGTAATGTCTTTATGGCAGCTGATCACTTAGTTGTTTGACAAAAGTAGTTACTCATTTAAGCACAGAAACAAAATAAAAAATTAATTGTTCTCGTGATTAAAAATTAACTGTGAACTTCAGTCATTAGAATGATACTGGCTACATTTTAGTCTCCAGCAGATAAAAAACAAATATCATCTATTTACAGTTACATGACGCGCATCAAAAAGGTTAATCACCGTAATTATATTCATGATAATTTCATAATTAATCATTGAAAAATGCCATTTACAAGACCAAACAACTTATTAAAAGTTGTGAGCTCTACTACAGACATATCAACATATTTTACGAGATACACAATCCCTCTAGTGTCATTTACAACATAAGAAAAATAAGTAGGTAGATAATGTAATCTCTTCTAATTACAGTGCTCTGTATTATTACAGATATGGAGGCGTTCGCGTCTAACCCAAATTAACAGGTATGACATTTTTTTATTATTTGTTTTTAGATGACATATTCGTACTTTTAGTGGCAATGTGTAACATTCTTGTTGTATCGCAACTGCAGCCGATGCTAAAAACGTTGTAAATACCGGGTGGTTTTAATTAAGTTGACGGTGTGCCGAGTGATGCAGTGCGGGTTTGTATAAGTCACAGGACGCTGAAACATCGTTGATATGTTCAGTAATCGGTGTATTCGCAGCGAAGGCTAGAAAAAAAACAGTAGTTCCACTTTCTGGCACCAGATAAAAATATGGCGCATAAGCACCAGAGCATGGTATTAGTGCAGGAAAAGGGGAGGAGCCATCAAACACATGATGACGGTGGTTCCGGCACTTTTGTTGGGATATGGTCACAAGTTAAAAAACGTGTTCAATATGAATGAAATTTTCACTCTGCAGCGGAGTGTGCGCTGATATAAAACTTCCTGGCATATTAAAACTGTGTGCTGGACCGAGAGTCGACCTCGGGATCGTTGCCTTTGGCGGGCAAGTGCTCTACCAACTGAGCTACCCAAGCATGACTCACGATCTCTCCTGACAGCTTTACTTCAGCCTGTATCTCGTCTCCTACCTTCCAGACTTCACAAAAGCTCTCCTGCGAACCTTGCAGAACTAGCACTCCTGGAAGAAAGGAAATTTCAGGGACATGGCTTAGCCACAGACTGGTAGATGTTCGCATAATGAAATTTTCGCTCTACAGCGGAGTGTGCGCTGGTATGAAACTTCCTGATAGAGCACTTGCCCGCAAAAGGCAAAGGTCCCGAAATCGAGTCTTGTGTTCCATATGGTCTTATGTCTCAGCAAAATGCTGCATCCCTAAAACGGCACGGTCGACAATTGCTTCCAGCATATCCAGTATAACCAGAGTGGTATGAAGTTGTATGCTATCCTTCAAATGAAGAAGAGTCCAGATACATCCCTGACAGACGTGATTTTTCATATATTCCTAGCAACAGAAGTAACATGACTTTATGCGGAGGGATCTGGAAGCCACCCATCTCGAAATTGCCTTGAGATGATGCAGTCATTAGCAAATGTTTCTCAAAGCAAATTGTTTGTCTGACAAGCGACTTGTGGCGTTGCCCATCTTGCCTGAAAACGGTGGTGAGGACACAGCTGCGTTCTTGCAAAGCTGGAATCACGTATTGCACAAAGAGGTTCTTATATGGTGGAGATTACAGGTGTCCATGTAACAGGCCTGTGAGGTCTCATCTCCTCGAAGAAAAACGGACCGAGAGTGAAAGAGCTTGTCAAACCACACCACATAGTCACTTAAGCTGAGTGCAGTGAATGTTCCTGCACAACAAGTGGCAGAGTAGAGCCCCACATGCGACAGTTCTGTGCATTCACAGTATGGTGTAGAGTAAGACGTGCCTCATTCATCCAAAGAATATTCTCCAGTCACATGTTATCCATTTTCATACAGCAAAAGGACGAAGGTCAAAGTCACAGTGTCGTAGCCTACATGAGAGCTTCATTTGGTGCACATTCCGAATCTTGTAGGGATACCTGTGTAAAACGTGCCACAGAATGTCTTGAACTGTTGACCAGAGGAGAGACAACCCCCGTGATATTGGTCGAACACTGGCTGTAGAACTCGAGGCGTATGTTGCACGGTCGGCTACAGCTACATCAACTTCATCAACAACTGCCACGGGAATGGGCCACCTCCCTCTTCCTGCTGCGCCACCTAATCCATCTCTTTCTTCAAATTTTCTGATCAAATTCCTTTGCTCATTCACATGGGGCCTCTTCGCAGCTGTTTCTGTCGGCGATATTCTCACAATGCAGCGCTGATATTGCTGTCGTTCTAATAAAACAATTTTAGCGGCAGTGCGTCGTCATTCTTCTGAACAGGCATTGCTGTTTCTATGCAAAACTTCAACCAACAGTCACTTCACGAAAGAAACCAACGCACGTCGCCAAGCGACAAACCGCATATTGACTTCAAAACAGGAAACGTTTCACATTCTGACTAATTACAGTGCCATATTTTCACCTGAGGGAACTTTTATTTTTACTAGTGTACTCCACGAGCGCGTCGATTAACGAACATACCTACGATTTTTCACTGTAATGCGATGTAAACAGCCCGCATTGGAGCACACAGAACACCATCGGTTTAACTATAACCACCCGGTATTCCGGTTGTTGTGTGCCAGACGTCAGACGGTTTAATGCATGTCCATCAACAAATGTAATAAAGGCAAAGGAGAGACAAATGTGCTAGTATCGTCTCATTATCTTAAATACGGTGAAATGTAAAATAATAGCAACATTATTGAATAAAGTAGTAAAGGCGTTGATTCGTTATCCCCAAACGTATTCGTCAACCTGAGAATAAAAGAAATAATAGTAACGTAATGAACACAAGCGCGCGCACACACAAACACCGACATATACACAAGCGCGCACACACACACACACACACACACACACACACACACACACACACACTCACGGTGTTTTCAGTGGAAAAGAAAGTAATCGATACATTGTCGTTAAATTGCTATGCTGCGTCTGCTAGAGCACAGAGTCTGTCGCAGCGTGGTTCAGTACAATACGACCACGCTCCAATTCAAAGAAGTCCATCTCCTTACGTGAACTGATAGGGTCAAAGTGGCGGTGGTAAATAAATCCTTTTTTTATAGATTTCCTTATCATCAGGAAATTATGAATTACCTCGAAGAAAACTGTCTATTGACACACAGTCAACTTAGGTTTAGAAAACATCGTTCCTGTGAAACACAACTAGCTCTTTATTCACATGAAGTGTTGAGTGCTATTGACAAGAGATTTCAGATCGATTCCGTATTTCTGGATTTCCGGAAAGCTTTTGACAATGTACCACAGAAGCGACTCGTATTGAAATTGCGTGCTTATGGAATATCATCTCGGTTATATGACTGGATTTGTGATTTCCTGTCAGAGAGGTCACAGTTCGTAGTAACTGACAGAAAGTCATCGTATAAAGCAGAAGTGATTTCTGGCGTTCCCCGAGGTAGTGTTATAGGCCCTTTGCTGTTCCTTATCTATATAAATGATTTGGGAGACAATCTGAGCAGCCGTCTTTTGTTGTTTGCAGATGACACTGTCGTTTATCGACTAATAAAATCATCAGAAGATTAAAACAAACTGCAAAACGCTTTAGAAAAAATATCTGAATGGTGCGAAAAGTGGCAGTTGACCCTGAATAACGAAAAGTGTGAGGTCATCCACATGAGTGCTAAAAGGAACTCATTAATCTTCGGTTACACGATAAATCAGTCTAATCTAAAAGCCGTAAATTCAACTAAATACCTAGGTATTACAATGACGAACAAGTTAAATTGGAAGGAGCACGTAGAAAATGTTGTGGGGAAGGCTAACCAAAGATTGCGTTTTACTGGCAGGACACTTAGAAAATGTAACAGACCTACTAAGGAGACTGCCTACACTACGCTTTTCCGTCCTCTTTTAGAGTACTGCTGCGCGGTGTGGGATCCTTACCAGATAGAACTGACGGAGTACATCGAAAAAGTTCAAAGGAAAGGAGCACGTTTTGTGTTATCGCGAAATATGGGAGAGAGTGTCACAGAAATGATACAGGAATTGGGCTGGAAATCGTTAAGAGAAAGGCGTTTTTCGTTGCGACGGAATGTTCTCACGAAATTCCCATCACCAACTTTCTCCTTCGAATGCGAAAATATTTTGTTGACACCGACCTACATAGGGAGGAACGATCACGACGATAATGTAAGGAAATAAGAGCTCGTACGGAAAGATATAGGTGTTCATTTTTTCCGCGCGCTATACGAGATTGGAATAGGAGAGAATTGTGAAGGTGATTCGATGAACCCTCTGCCAGGCACTTAAATGTGATTTGCAGAGTATCCATGTAGATGTAGATGAAAGTGAGGGAGAAAATTTACATATAAAAGAAGATGTCGTCATCGAAGCTGTCTGCCATAGAGGATCTGGGTTCGATTCCCTGTTCTGGGACAAAAAGAAAGGGCCAGAGCGGCTGATTATCATGACTAGCTCAGTATTATTGCAATGTCAAGAAACCCACAACGACTGGATGAGCGATGTACTGATCACATGTCTTTCCACAAGGCTTCGAATGACGTCATTGGCAAAGGATGACACGGCAGTATGTCGCTTTCAACAGACCCGTCTATGACCAGAGCGCGGAGCTTTATCTCCCTTACCTGCACTATCAATAAATGTTGTCACAGTGATAATGTTCCAGCAGATTGCCAAACAGAGGTGTTGGTTAATGTTTCATTGTTGTTTGACGCAGGGCATTGGTGTAAGGATGTGTACCGTGTGATAGCGCTCCACTTGTAAGAACACTGTAGTGGACGCTATCACTACGTCCTCTCTTTGATTCTTGAAGTTTTCCCTGCGTAATAGATAGGGTGGGTCAAGGGGAGAGGTACATTTTTGGAGGGGGGGGGGGGCTGGGGATGGTAGTATTCGTGATTCTGATCAAAAAATTTCATATGGGCGTACATCTTGTTCCGAATAATTTCCGATATGGAGTACATGTAATGTATATTGTTATTTATTATCGATATTATTCAGTACACTGTCGTTCATTTACATTATACACTGCTGGCCACCGTAAATGCAACACCCTGAAGGAAGCATCCGAATCAAGTGAAACTTACACCATGGGTTTGCAGCGATGAGATATGCAACTGATTAGAATTTCAGCGCAGACGCACATCACGCGCGCCTGTGGCGCCACCTCATAGCGCCATTTAAGGCTTGGCGATTTCGACGAGTGTACGTTCGGCACGTGTGTTTACCTTGTGGTAACGATCAGTTATGCCTCGTAGACAACAGCGAACATCGTTTGATCAAGTATCCGAGTTCGACAGAGGAAGGATAGTGGCTTACCGAGATTGTGGATTATCATACAGAGAAATCGCTAGTCGTGTTGGACGAAACCAAACAACTGTAATGCGGATATGTGACCGTTGGATGCAGGGGGTACGACGTACCGACGTGGTCGATCGCATTCACCTCGGTGCACCACTGCACGTGCTGATAGGCAAATTGTGCGCATGGCAGTGACGGATCGCTCAGTGACATTCCGAACCATAGCACAGCACATTGCGTCTGTAACGCATCATCCAGTGTCTGCGCGTACCATTCGACGCCGTTTACAGCAGAGTGGTCTGTCCGCAAGACGTCCATTGCTTCGTCTACCATTGACGCAGAACCACAGACGTCTCCGTCGCCAATGGTGTGATGGCAGACGGATGTGGACTGCAGAATGGAGTGACGTTGTCTTTACTGACGAGGCACGCTTCTGTCTGCAGCACCACGATGGTCGGATTCGAGTGTGGAGACACCGTGGAGAGAGGATGCTGGACAGCTACATTATGCACCGCCACACTGGTCTTGCAGCGGGTGTTATGGTATGGGGCGGTATTGGATATTACTCTCGCACGCCTCTAGTACGCATTGCCGGTACTTTAAATAGCCGGCGCTACATATCCGAGGTGCTGGAGCCAGTTGTCCTTCCTTACCTTCAGGGCTCGGCCACAGCCATATTTCAACAGGATAATGCGCGACCACACGTGGCACGCGTTGTCCAGAAGTTCTTCGTCAATAACCAGATTGAATTGCTTCCCTGGCCGGCTCGCTCTCCGGATCTTTCGCCAATAGAAAACATGTGGTCCATGGTTGCTCAACGAGTGACCCAGATTACATCCCCAGCTGCCACAGCAGATGATCTTTGGCAACGTGTGGAAGCTGCTTGGGCTGCTGTACCCCAGGAACACATCCAACGTCTCTTTGACTCAATGCCGAGACGTGTGGCAGCGGTGATCTCCAACAATGGCGGCTACTCTGGCTACTGATTCTGGCAGGAACCACATGTCACAGACGTCTGTAAACGTAATCATTTGATACTTGGTCAACATGTTATCTACAAAATAAATTTTGTTGTGCTACCTCTTGTCTTTCTTGGTGTTGCATTTACGGTGGCCAGCAGTGTACTACAGTCGTGTAGAGGAATTTGAGACGAACAATTTGATGTCGGACATTTGTGGTTCACCAGGTCGGGAAACAACCTCAAATTGGCATACAAAAACTATCTAACCCGCAGGACATGCGAGTCGGGTGAGATTTTCAGTGTTATGTCGCTCTCTTCGCATAAACTATGAGCCCTAGACAAAAATATGAATAGGACTGATTTTAGGTAATTTAACGTTGTTTAATTTTGTTCTGCGTCATGTTTTCGCTAGAGGCTGCAGATTTTGAGTTGCTAAAGACAGAAAAAGCAACACGCCTGACAGTAAAGGTGTTCTATATCGGAAAAAATTCGGATTAAAGCATATGTCCATATGAAGTTTTTTGTTCAGAACCACCAATACTATCACTCCTCAAAGCATGTACTTTTCTTCCAAATTCACCCTGTATATTCCATGAGATTTCGTCATTGCAGCCGGATGACATTAACATTTCGCCACGATATTTCGGCTGACATCCATCGGTCATTATCACGTATTTTGCACTGGCAAACTATTATAAAATGATCCGAGAATGTGGTGTAACTTCTCAATCAACACCTTATTTAAAGTGAAATTTATGCGACGAATTTCTCAGTTCATCGAAATAAACACAGGTGTAAGCCAGGTGATGGAATATCTCCAATTATTTCCGCGTTCTACAGAAAAAACTGTAAGAATTTGTGATGAAAAACTGCATGAATATAAGATTTCATCAAAAATATTTAGATATGAAACATGAAACTCAAATAAACTATCTCCCATTTCAATCTCCCTGGCAGATTAAAACTGTGGACGGGACCAAGTTTCGAACTCGGGACCTTTGCCTTTGACGGGCAAGTGCTCTACCAACTGAGCTACCCAAGCACGAGTCACGCCCCCTCCTCACAGCTTTACTTCTGCCAGTACCTCGTCTCCTACCTTCCAAACTTTGCAGAAGCTCTCCTGCGAACCTTGCATAACTTCTCTCAGGAGTGCTAGTTCTCCAAGGTTCGCAGGAGAGCTTCTGTAAAGTTTGGAAGATAGGAGACGAGGTACTGGCAGAAGTAAAGCTGTGGGGAGGGTGCCTGAGTCGTGTTTCGGTCGCTCAGTAGGTAGAGCACTTGCCTGCGAAAGGCAAAGATTCCGAGTTCGAGTCTCGGTCTGCCACACAGTTTTAATCTGCCAGGAAGTTTCATATCGGTGCACACTCCGCTGCAGAGTGAAAATCTCATTCTATCTCCCATTTGCAGATGAATTTGCTATACTTTCTGAAAATGAGGTACATGCTATAACCGAGATAATATCTTATAACAAAAATATCAGTTGGACCGACATAAGAATTTCTCCAAAAAAAATTTAACAAACATTAAAAATTCAAAAAAGTTCAGATAATAGATATTCGCCAAATAGAGATGACTAATAAATTTAAACGTTATGGCAACATAATCCGAGCAAATGGTTTGGAAAGATCTGCTAGAGAACTAAAGATACATAAAATGGGAAGGTCTCACCTAAAGACCTTTACAATAACAAATGCCACTCTAGAACGCAAAACTAAGACAGTAATGAAGCCAGAATGTCTTTATGCAAGCAATGCCTAGCATTAAATTATAATTTCATTAAATTAGAAATACTAAATAGGTGATTCATTAGGAAAGTATTGGATCCACGGAAAACTATGAAACACAGAAAGCTAGAATTTTTTCTTCGTTGTTAATTTTATCCCGCTCGCTCAAATTGGGGGTGGGGTGGACTGTCAGCGGTGCAATACCCGCTCTGAAGCCAAGAGCATTTTAGAAAATATAACAAGGATTTGTTAAAGAACATGAGAACTGATTTAAAATTTTAAATTAAAATATCAAAGACGAACATATAAAAAAAGACAATTTACATTTTAAAAACACGTTGCAGAATGGTGAAAAGCCGGCCGGAGTGGCCGTACGGTTCTAGGCGCTACAGTCTGGAACCGAGCGACCGCTACGGTCGCAGGTTCGAATCCTGCCTCGGGCATGGATGTGTGTGATGTCTTTAGATTAGTTAGGTTTAAGTAGTTCTAAGTTCTAGGCGACTGATGACCTCAGAAGTTAAGTCGCATAGTGCTCAGAGCCAGCCAATGGTGAAAATCTTCTATGAAAAAGCGTTGAAGCACTGCACTTTCACTTAAAATCTGAAGGACCTGCATTGGGAGAAAAGTATTTCGGAAGGCAGAATCTGTTCCATGCCGGGTGGGGAAATCTATGGATGGATAGTGGGAAGACAGAAGGTGGGAAAGATAGAGGGTGGGGGGGGGGGTGGGGGGGGGGTGGGGCGTGTTTGGTGTATGGGTAGAGTAGTGGTAAGAAGAGAAAAGAGATGGAGATGGAAAGTGATAGGGAGAGAGGAGCCCTGATGTGAAATGGGATATGTGGGGAAGAGCTAAAGCTGGTGGAAGGGATAAATGTCGGCATGGGTCTCATTCTCCGGGAGAGAGATAAAGTCAGAAAATATCAGCTCTATGTAGAGCCGTGTGGGATGTATTTCGTGCATTGTCGGAAATGTAATGTTGTTTTAATTCGCCATAGTCACACAATTATCCTCATCTTCTTCTTCTTCTTTCGTTTCACCCTCTTTGGGGTACGCTGGATCAATCATTTCTTTGTGCGTTGTTCTTTTCTTAGGGCCCAGTATTTCTTCATTCTTTCTGATCTTCTTCTCCTCTCTTCTTCCGAGATGAAGGATTTGGACTTTTGTGTGGATTTGTCTTGGAACCTTATGTTTTCATCTTTAGTAATTAATTTAGCAGTTCGATCAATAAGTGAATTTTCTGAAATATTTAATTACACTAGGTCTTTCTCAGTTTCTTTAAACCAGTTGGGCTTCGTTTTTCGGTTACGGAAGAAGTCAAAGATTTGTTTAGTTAATCTGTTGGAATTCATTCTGAGAAGATGACCATAAAAATTTATTCTCCTTTTTCGCATAGAATCTGAAAGTTTTTTAATTTTCTTGTAGAGACTTTCATTTTTGATGTATATAATCTTATTGTCTTGAAATTTTGGCCCAATGATTTTTCTTAAAATTTTACTTTCCTTTACCTCAAGTTTCTCCATTTGGCCTTTGAAATTCATGTTAAGTGTTTCTGCTGCATACAGTGCTTCTGGCTTAATCACTGTCTTGTAATGTGCAATTTTGGACCCCCATGAAAGGGATTTTATGTTGTATGTATTTTTTGTTAGTTCTCTTTGGTTATCACCAGTCGCGAGCTGAAACTGTTTGTAGACCTCCATGTGTTGCATAGCTTCTCCGCGCCCTCTACTAGCTCATTTTTATTACTTTGCTGTTTCGGATGTGTTGGTGTTTTCACTGATAGTGATTAGAACACTTTCAGTCTCTGTTCTACTGTTTGTGTCTGCTATACTATGATACTGTCCCCATCGTATACGTCCGTGACGTGGTGCGTATTTCGAGCAACAGTTCACCTGGATGACGACATATCTGGACACGATCGTATCTGGACACGACCATCGATTGGATTAATAAGAAACGCGATTCATCCGACTAGCCGACACGTTTCCATTGATCCCGATCCAGTCTCGATGATCCTGTGTCAACGTCAATCGGAAGTGAAGCTTTCGTTGGGTCGATATTGGAACACCTAGGGGTCATCTGCTGCGGAGCCTCATGTTCAACGATATGCGCTGAATGGAGTGTTTCGAAACACTTGTGCGTGCTCCAGCATTGAAACTCTTAGGTCAAACCTTACGTCGATTGTCTGTTCAAATTTACAGAACAGTCAAGCCTCCGACCTCCTTGGACGTCCAACACGTTGTCCCCTACTTTTTGTTTCATCTTCCTTCAACCACTTTCCATAGATTCTCGCGACAGTAGCACACGAACGGCAGACGATCTTCACATTAACAGAGACGCTCGTTGTCGGGTGCAGGGCCATAGAAATCTGCGCTTTATCATAGTCATTATGTCAGCACATTGCCCCCTTTACGGCCTGCATCCTCGCTAGAACGATTCTCCCCTTCATCTGTGCCCTGGGTATGTATCAGGTGGTTATAATTCAAATACAGCTACTTACGGGGTCCCAGTGTGGGTTGTAACTGTCGCATGGCAGCGAAACTTGGTAGATATGCTAATGCATTAATGTGGAACCGATATTCACTGAAAAAAATTAGTTCCAGTTTTGGTCACCAGGTGCGAATCTGGCGCTGTACAGCATCTCATCGACATCCCTGGTGCTCATATTGAATAAACTGTGTAAGCGATAGTCAATATTAAAATCAACATTAAGCCTTTCTCAGTTTTTTGACCTTTTCTGCCCACGTCCCGTCCCTAATCCATTACGTATGAGAACATTTCTATACGTCTTCCTTGCATTCATGGCGCCAGATTTGTACCTGGTGGCCAAAAATGGGAACTAATTTTTTCCCCAGCGTAAATCGGTTCCGCATTAACGCATTACAATATCTATGTTTCGCTGCCATGCGATAATTACAGCCCACAAAGGATTTCTTTGAGTAGCTGCACTTTAATTATAACCAGCCGGTACATTCCTTATAATGTCACCTGTCCAGAACGCCATTGGTAGAAATTCAGTCTCACGGTTAACAGCGGTCATTGAGTTGGCTTATACAGGCTGTCCCATAAGGAATGGCCAATATCCAGGGGTATGAAAGGAACGTCCAGTGTATATGGACTCTAAAATGCATACCTTAAGAGTTATGAACACTTCATCATTTTCGATACTATGAAAGAAATCTGTTCTACTGGAAGCTCTTTGCTTTCCGGGTTTTTAGAGGAGGTAGTATGGACCAAAACAAGAAAAAAATTGTCTAATAAATATGGGCTCTAAAATACCTACCTTAAGAACTAAGAGCACTTCTTCAGTAGAAGAGATGTGTTTCGCAGTGTGGAAAATCAACAAGGGCTCATACTGTGTACCTCTTACGGTGTGAATCTTAAATCCCATGTTTACTCGGCAATTTCTTGTTTTGGTCCATACTAACACCTCTCAAAAATATGCAAAGAGTTTGCAGTAGAAGAGATTTGTTTCACAATATCATACTCTCAAGGTTTTCACTTTAGACCTCATGTTTATCACACTCTTTGGCTTCGAATGATCGTCCCTGTCAATCCCTCAATATTGACCATTCCTTCAGGAAAGATTAAGTCATCGGATCAGGTCTTAAGAGAGGTTTCTGTATTATTGCCTGACATGTTTTACGGGTTCATGTCCGTCACTGACTTTGAACTAATTTTTGCAGGACTCTCATAACTTAGTTGACAAGTTATCTCACCTCATGTGTCTGCAATCAGTCATATGTTAATTCAGAAAACAAGCCAGGGAAGATCTTTTGTTTGTTTTACAGTGAAGAAGTATTCATCATTTCATAGGCTCAGTAAAGTGTCGAATGAAAGTGTTTTCTCGTTTCTGTCATTTCATACGCCTCGATGAATGAGCGGTCAGCAATGCATGTGACATCCGATCTTTAATCATACAACATATATACATAATAAAAAGAGCTGTTGTTAAATTATGAAATGACTAAAATTCACATATTAAAAATTAAAACAGTTATTTCGTTGTGATTTAAAAAGTTAGCTATTGAATTTAGATGTCTCTTTTTTAATAAAAAGTATTTTATCTTCATCGACAAAGGGAGGGTCTGACATGTGGTTTACCGATTTGGATAAAGTTTTGCAAGGACGATCTGTGTTGAAAATAAAGTCACACGTCTTTCGGCTTCTTGATAAGACACTCCCTAAATCAAAGTCGAACTCGATGACGGAAAATCGTATTTTTAATGCTATGTATCGAAAGATCGTTTCAAAACAAACATTTCTAATTAATATAATATGGGGTCCAAAGTTAATAATGTTAAAGTTATCAACGTTTTGGTGTTTTCGTGCTGTAGCTTGGATAGCCGTCATTCTACGCATTTAGCACAGCAGTTTGAATTCTAACCGAAAGCGCGGTCACTGCGTTTATCAGCAGATTACCGTTCTTCGGCGAACTTGAGGTTGTTTTTTTTTTTTGTTACTTGATCCTAGTGACGCCGGGGCGTCTACATCTACATCTACATACATACTCCGCAATCCACCATACGGTGCGTGGCGGAGGGTACCTCGTACCACAACTAGCATCTTCTCTCCCTGTTCCACTACCAAATAGAACGCGGGAAAAATGACTGCCTATATGCCTCTGTACGAGCCCCAATCTCTCTTATCTTTGTGGTCTTTCCGCGAAATGTAAGTTGGCAGCTGTAAAATTGTACTGCAGTCAGCCACAAATGCTGGTTCCCTAAATTTCCTCAGTAGCGATTCACGAAAAGAACGCCTCCTTTCCTCTAGAGACTCCCACCCGAGTTCCTGAAGCATTTCCGTAACGCTCGCTTGATGATCAAACCTACCAGTAACAAATCTAGCAGACCGCCTCTGAATTGCTTCTATGTCCTCCCTCAATCCGACCTTATAGGGATCCCAAACGCTCGAGCAGTACTCAAGAATAGGTCGTATTAGTGTTTTATAAGCGGTCCCCTTTACAGATGAACCACATCTTCCCAAAATTCTACCAATGAACCGAAGACGACTATCCGCCTTCACCACAACTGCCATTACATGCTTGTCCCACATCATATCGCTCTGCAATGTTACGCACAATTATTTAATCGACGTGACTGTGTCAAGCGCTACACTACTAATGGAGTATTCAAACATTACGGGATTCTTTTTCCTATTCATCTGTATTAATTTACATTTATCTATATTTAGAGTTAGCTGCCATTCTTTACACCAATCACAGATCCTGTCCAAGTCATCTTGTATCCTCCTACAGTCACTCAACGACGACACCTTCCCGTACACCACAGCATCATCAGCAAACAGCCGCACATTGCTACACACCCTATCCAAAAGATCATTTATGTAGATAGAAAACAACAGCGGACCTACCACACTTCCCTGGGGCACTCCAGATGATACCCTCACCTCCGATGAACACTCACCATCGAGGTCAACGTACTGGGTTCTATTACTTAAGAAGTATTCGAGCCATTCGCATATTTGGGAACCAATCCCATATGCTCGTACCTTAGTTAGGAGTCTGCAGTGGGGCACTGAGTCAAACGCTTTCCGGAAGTCAAGGAATATGGCATCCGTCTGATACCCTTCATCCATGGTTCGCTAGATATCATGTGAAAAAAGGGCGAGTTGCGTTTCACAGGAGCGATGCATGGACAGCAACTTCTCTGTCTCAAGGAAATTCATTTTATTCGAACTGAGAATATGTTCGAGAATCCTGCAACAAACCGATGTTAAGGATATTGGTCTGTAATTTTGAGGATCCGTCTTCTTATATACAGGCGACACCTGCGCTTTTTTCCAGTCGCTCGGGACTCTACGTTGGGCATGAGATTCGCGATAAATGCAAGCTAAGTAAGGAGCCAATGCAGTAGAGTACTCTCTGTAAAACCGAATTGGAATCCCATCAGGACCTGGCGATTTATTTATTTTCAACCCATTCAGCTGCTTCACAACTCCAGGGATGTCTATCACTATGTCCTGCATACGGGAATCTGTACGAGACTCAAACGGCGGTATGTTTGTACGATCCTCCTGCGTGAAAGATTTCTCAAATGCTAAATTTAAAATTTCAGCTTTCGTTTTGCTGTCTTCCGTTGCCAGGCCAGACTGATCAGTGAGTGACTTGATGGAAGCCTTCGACCCGCCTACCGGTTTTACGTAAGACCAGAATTTCCTTGGATTTTCAGCAAGATCTTTTGCTAAGGTATGACGGTGGTAGTGATTGAATGCTTCGCTCATCGCTCTTTTTATAGCAGCACGAAGCTCTACTAACTTTTGCCTGTCCTCATTCTCCCAATCTTTCTTGTACCGCGAGTGCAACTGTCTTTGCTTCCTGAGCATTCTCCGAATTTCGCTGTTGAACCACGGTGGGTGTTTTCCGTCCGTAACCCACTTTTTCGGGACTTACTTCTCCAATGCGTGATTTAAAATGTATTTAAAATTTGTCCATAATTCTTCCACGTCCATCGTACCGAAAGTAAATGAAGTCGATTCACTTACTAAGTGGGATGCTAACAACTGCTTATCTGCACTTTCTAGTAAGAATACTCTCCTAGCCTTCTTGACCGACTTTTTAACTTTCGTAACCATAGTCGTAATGACAACCTCATGATCACTAATCCCTGTCTCAACACTGACACCGTCGATGAGGTCTGGTCTGTTCGTGGCTACCATATCTAAAATATTACCATTACGCGTTGGCTGTTGATTTAGCTGCTCGACATTTTTCGGATAATGTGTTCAAAGGTGAAAGAACTGGAAGCGAGGTGTAGCAAAGCTAATGCAGTGAGCGCTCAGCTACGATCTACTCTCTTCTGCAAGAAGGAAGTCAGTACCAAGACTAAGTTATCTGTGCACCGTTCAATCTTTCGACCAACTTTGTTGTATGGGAGCGAAAGCTGGGTGGATTCAGATTACCTTATCAACAAGGTTGAGGTTACGGATATGAAAGTAGCTAGGATGATTGCAGGTACTAGTAGATGGGAACAATGGCAGGAGGGTGTCCACAATGAGGAAATCAAAGAAAAACTGGGAATGAACTCTATAGATGTAGCAGTCAGGGCGAACAGGCTTAGATGGTGGGGTCATGTCCAACGCATGGGAGAAGGAAGGTTACCCGAGAGACTCATGGGTTCAGCAGTAGAGGGTAGGAGGAGTCGGGGCAGACCAAGGAGAAGGTACCTGGATTCGGTTAAGAATGATTTTGAAGTAATAGGTTTAACATCAGAAGAGGCACCAATGTTAGCACTGAATAGGGGATCATGGAGGAATTTTATAAGGGGGCTATGCTCCAGACTGAACGCTGAAAGGCATAATCAGTCTTAAATGATGATGATGTGTTCAAAGGTAATTCACACGACGGCTTCTCTGTACCACCTGTAATGAATCCATAGACATCCCAGTGTATACTAGGTAGGTTGAAGTCGCCTCCGACTAATACAGCAAGATCCGGGTACTTCTGCGATACAGAGTGAAGACTCCCTTTGAATGATTCTAGATTATGTGTATTCTAAATTATGTATTATGTAGATTATGTATAATGTAGATTATGTATTATGTAAATTATGTATATTCTAGATTATGTATATTATTCTGGTGTAACAGCACTTCGCGTCCGTCTTTCTTTCTTCACTGTTCCTTTCAGCTTTCATTCACGCTCGATCTGAGTTGTAGTTTCCGCGCACCTCTGATGTGTCATTATTTATCACTGAAATTTTGTAATACCTGAAAGATGTCGTTTATTGTACTGTGTTTTTACTATCTTATTCAGAAAGAGAAATTGTGAGTTGTTTCTGTTGTCATATCGTAAAAGGTTATCTGCTCAAGTGGAAGTTTTTCTCAGCGAACTATTTATGTATGATTCTTAATATTTATGTAAAGAGGGTTTTAAAAGTATTTACTGTTTGGGGTGAGCGATGACACCCATAGACATATTTTCAATTTAGCAGTTTGCGGTTGTCATGCAATTGTTAAATAAGATCTGTTGGGAATTACAAGACGGGGTTTGAATGGTAAGTATTACCTTGCCTTTATTGAGTTGAAGTATCCCTGAGCGTGTGTCCCATGTCACAGGAGCAAAAGAAATTCTAATGACCGGAATGCTTTTTTCTGTCTTTTCTCTAACTAAAACATCGGGAAGTATGAATGATAATCAAATAAGTAAATAAATGTATTGACAGTTATTTTCGTCGTGATACATGGTATCCGGCCGAGTTGGCCGAGAGGTTCTAGGCGCTTCAGTCCGGAACCGCGTCACTGCTAAGGTCGCAGGTTCGAATCCTGCCTCGGGCATGGATGTGTGTGATGTCCTTAGTTTGGTTAGGTGTAAGTAGTTCTAAGTGCTACGGGACTGATGACCTCAGATGTTAGGTCCCATGGTGCTCAGAGCCATTTGATGCATAGTAAAAAAATACACCCAAATTATGTTGTTGCGTAAACCTAACTGATTATTTATGCGTGAGCGCTCTCGCAAATCAGTGAGGTGAAACTTATTATAGAAACAGCCGCAACATAAATATTTCTCGCATCAAGCGCAACACACGAACGAAATCTTGCCGCAATGCTGTATTTTACGGAACATTGGTAATGGAAAAGATATCTGATTCACGTTGCTAAAGACAGACCTATTATATGTCAATTTGGATGGGTACCAAGCGTATAAACGCATACCTTAAAAGACAGGCCCGGACAACTGGTTACGGGCCATGCATGAATGCATCCGCCTTATCTTGTAATCCACTGCTCTGCTGTGATGTTGCACGATCGTGAAGTCGTGTGATGAACTTCTCTGTGTGTCTAAAGTGTAAACGTCACACGGTTGACAAAGAGGGGTACAATTCGGTGGCTTCACGGTGCAGGTTGGTTGAGCATCATCATGTGCGAAAGTGCTATTGTAGCGCGTCATGCATCACGATGAAAATAACTTCAGTGTATTTTATTACAATTATTTCATTATTAATCATATTTCCTGATGTTTTACTTAAAAATGCCAAAGAAAGGTATTCACATTATCAGAAACTCATCAGATACGCCGAAGAAATATTGAATGAAAGAAATCCATCACCAAGAATCGAACACGGAACAGCGGTTTGGTAATCTAACGCCTCGACTGCTTCTCTTTATCGTTATTGTACTGGGCATTTGGTTTGAGTGAATGTCACATGACATCTGTTCAAGTTGGTTTTCGTATATTTCACTAAACTTTTTTATTACAGGGGGCAGACATTCCTTTGACAGAACACGCTGGTCTACCGTGCTGGCAGACAGCTCGATCGCCGATCTACTATATGCGTAAATTGATGGGTACCCTACGTACAGCATGAAAACACAAAAACGTTAGTAACTCGAATATTATTGACTTTGGACACCATATCATATAGAAAAAATGTTTATGTTTGGACGAACTTTCGACGTATAACATTGAAAATACATTTTTGCGTCATCAACTTCGACCTCAGTTTTTTTCAAAAGCCTAGCAGAAAGGCGAAACACGCGTCTCTATTTTCGTTATAGAATATCCTTGCAAAGCGTTATCAAAATCGGTGCCCCACACGTCAGACTTTTCCCTTTCGAGTTTATAATCTAGTGGGTGAAGGACAATGAGAGTCTGTGATCAGAAGGACCAGCTCCACAGGTGATAAAAATAAGAATGGAAGACTTCTAAGATATGGAGTACCTGTCGATCTGGTAACTGGATAAACAATATGTGGAGAATTTTGGAGAAGGTAGATACTGTTGCTAACGGAAGGCACTGAGGGCTGTCTATGTAAGAGTAATGCTGAAAATTGAGGGGGTAAGGTGAGTAGAACGATTGAAAGAAATCAGCAGCGGGATATTGCTAAACGGGACGCAGTGTGACAAGTCAGGACCGACATTTCAGCTTCTAGCAACAGTAACAGTGACTATGGCTCTAAACCTGAGCCGCCCTTGGTTGCCAAGCGGTTCTAGGCGCTACAGACGATAGTCGAAAATAGTTGTTTTGGTGATGCAGGCGCCATGGTGTGGAAAGGCATAATGTCGTACGGGAGTGCAGACTTCCAAATCGTTGAACATGGCGCACTTACCGGCCAACGTCATTGTGACTCTGTACTCCATGTGCGTCTTTTCAGAGGTGCAAACGGCCCTGACTTCGCATCGAGCAGCGCAGGTGGAGAAACTCTTGGGACGAGAGAATATTCGGTGAATTGACTGACCTGCCTGTTTTCGACTAAAATTTCGTCAAGCTTGCGTGGAATGCGTCGCGGGGACCTACTGCAGCACGTCCACTTGTACCAACCACCATCCGGCTGTTGCCTACCAGACTGGTGGAAGAATGGGACGCGCTGCTAGGAGAACTCCACACCAACCTTGTAGCCACTGTGGAAGCACTTTGCAGAACATCTACTGCCGTCCGTGGTGATCACAGACTCTATTAAGAATCATGTACCGCCTTCTGTAATATCCAAGGGACTATCAAAAATCGCTGTGACCTCAGTATAATTATTGCCTGTGAATAAAAGTGGCATCTCTATTCGTCTCACTGCGTATTTCTTTCCGTTACCTTACTATACGATAGCAGTTATTTCTACGGCGCTGATGACCGCGCAGTTGAGCGTCCAACAAACCAAACAAACAAACAACTTATTTCTAAGTATGGTCCAAGTTTTATCGAGGTATGTTACTTGCCAGTGATAGATCATCGAAAGTTACTTTCGTCCTTAAGTTTTGCACACCAGCGTAGTTTCATTTACCGTCAATTCCAGTGAAAAGTTTTAGAGAGTAATTTTGTTTAGGAGTGAATGTCTTTACGTAAATGAAGACAAAAAGAAACATCTGACTTAGATAAAAGTTCATCATGAAAGGTTCTTGCTATCTACATTATGATTCAATCAACGTTGTCAGTTTATTCAACTTTAAGTTTTATTCATTACTCCAAGAGCGAAACGCGTTGGCTCGTGCGTATCGTTTTTGATTGCACGCATATCTTCTAGGGATGTAATGTGCCTCGTACTGAAGAGGCGATCACAATTTCTCTGGGAATGCTTCTTCTCATCTTATACGGAACAACCCACCGTTCTGAGAGGTGGTGTTGTTCGGCAGCTATGGTTACGAAACAAACCTTAAATTTAACGCAGACTTTATCTTCTTCCTTGTCTGCAAATCTGTACAAATCCGCACGCGTAGCAGACGGCCGCCATACCAGCTGACGGTTGCCGCGACGAGATTGAAGGCCTTGCACCGGAGTCTGCGAAGCTCGGCGGAGATAATCACAGGCGTGGGATCTCGGATTTCTGTTTCTATCCTCGATAAAAACACTTCTCTTTCTCTTGTACGTATCTGTAGCTAGCTTCCATCACGAAAATAACGGACTCCATTTGCTGGCAATAAATATCGAACAGACTTGTTTACATATTGGTGTACGTATACAGGGTGGTCTGCTTTAGGGATACACAAACAAATCCTTATAATGAAAGAACCCGACATTTTATGTTGTTTGGCAAAAATGCAATCGACAGAGACATTTTCCAGGATGTGATCCTCACCGTTTCATGCAGAGTGCTGAGTAGCATGGCGCATGCGCTTCAGGGCGCATCTATCTCGACATGATAGCGAACTATGCGGACCCACAGATGCCTCCCGACGTTATTTTCGAGCAGGATGGTGCCTCCCTTCTCCTCCCCCACTATAATGGTAATGTTACCACATTTCTCCATCAGAGGTTTCCTGAGAGTTGGACCGGAAGGAGATGTACCATTGCCTGGCCCCCTCCGTGTTCCGATCTGACTACACTGGATTCCAGTGCATGAGGATTTATCAAGGCCATTGTGTACAGAACAAGGGAAAATGTGAAGCAACAGATCTACGCTTCAAAAGACGCCGTAACACCTGGCGTGCTTATGAATATGTGGCGAGAAGTGAAGTACCGTTTCGACATGCTTAGCTGCTAACGGTGAGCACAATGAAAAACTGTAAAAAAATGCATAGAAATTTTTCAGCTCCTGTATGCAATGCTCAAGAAGTAAACTTATGAACTTAAGTATATACTGAAATACAAGCATTTGTTTTTGCATATCTCTAGCCCGAACACTTCTCTAGGCCATTTTATTTTTAGACGCAATCACAAATCGTTATTGAAGGTTTTTTATCAGCGACAATCTATAATATGCGAACAAAGCTACAAAATAGTGATTTACTAATGAAATCCATTGTGCCTCAGTACGAAGTTTTTGCCACCAAGGACAATATAAGACAGGGATAAACTATAAGCATTTATTGTTCCCCTCCAGTCCCAAAAGTTTCGTGACTGGATTAATAAAAAGTAGAGAAAATTTAAGGTCGTTGTTTAATGCTTCAGGTCTTCTTCATAGTCTGCCTGAGTACAACACACAGAACATTCATACAGCCATGTGAAACTGTTAGAAAAGTTCTGTGTAATGTTCTTCAACTCACTCGACAGACTAGCTACTTCTTCCGTATTGGCGAACCACATACATCTATACTACACTTTACAGTTTTTTATAGTTATGTATTGATAGCAGCGAATCTCATCACCCGTCATAAAATAGCTATCCGCGTTTTTGTTCAGGACATAAAGTATCCGGAACAAACTTTATACACTCGTTTCTCTTCTTGAAAACATTCTATAAAATATCTTGAAAACTTAATTTAGAGATGTTCCGTCATTGCAGTTTGTGACATGGCAACACACTGGTGTCGTACGTCCACTATATAACACTGGCTACTCACAACTGACAAGTCGAAAGCACATTTGTTGTTTACAATTGTCAGTTTAAGCTGCCACTGTAGTTACTGCACTGACGTCATATATATGCGAGGAATAAAAACAGTCTCGGAACTTCTTGGACGGACGATGTTGCTTTCGTAGACAGTTTCATGATTTTTCCGAGTATTATGTTAATTGTCGAACTGTGCAGGCAGAAAACGATACAACAGAGGGCAGTCATGTGGTTTCATTAAAGCCAGTTTAAAATCATTGATGCGCCAATACATTATGACCGCTTGCTTAATAGTGAGATGTGGGTTTGGAGGGTAGACAAAATGAGAAATGAGGAGATGGTGAAAATAGTGGGGGAAGCGAAAGAAAATTTAAAGGTAAACAGAAAGAGGAAAAGCAACTGCCTTGGACCCTGGACGAGAAGAGACTGTTTATTTATGGATGCTATGGAAGAAACGGTGAATGGAAGACGAAGAAGAGGACGCAGACGATACCAGATGATGGATAGTGTAAGGATGCAAAACAATTATAAGAAAACGAAGAGTATAGCAAATGACAGTACTGCATGGAGAGCGACATATGAAGACCTGCCCTATGGCAGAACACTGATGATGATAGTGGTCCATCTTTGCAGCGTAATAGAGCAGCGGTATTTGGTGGAATTGTGCAATCAAATCCACAGTAATTGGCTTAATCTGTACTATCTAGTTGATATCCACACTATCTAGTAGACTCACTTCCTAACCCACTCCAGAAGGATGTCAAGTACAGGTGCGGAATTACATGGTATTAAATTGTGCCTAGAACATTTTTTCTAGAAGTGACTAATACTTGGACGGTGAGTTTACCAGTGATCCAGCAATAGCGCATTAATAACACACTCACTATAGTAGCCCATAACAAAATCTTTTTACTGCCACTATCTCTAATTAGGAGTACTTCTTTTACATCAGGAGGAACATCTATTCGCAAAAGTCAAGTGTAAACATAGTTAGGGTTGCACATAGACGAAAAAACAAATTTAACTTACCGACTGGACAGATGAACTTCTAGCAATCCGAACACATGTCATTCTCAACATAGATAAATCTTCTGGCGTAAATGTAATTTCGGGGCGACCCAAGGGAGTGTTATAGGATGATTAGTTTTCACAACATTTATAAATGACTAAGCAGATAACTTCGGAATTTCTATGAAACTTTTCGCGGATGATGCTGCCATATATAGAGAAGTCGCAATGCTAGAAAATGGTAGCAAAATCCAGGAATGCCTGCAGAGAATCGAAGCTTGGTGCAGGAAGTTTTAATTGACCCTCAACACAAACAAATATAACGTATTACACATAAATAGACAGAAAGCCCCGTTATTGTATGATTATACGATTTCAGTTCAATCACCAGAAGCAGTCAAATCCATAAAATATTTAGCAGTATCTTTGCGAGGGTAGTTAAAGTGGTTCATCAAATAAAGTTGATCGCGGGTAAGGTATATACCAGATAGACATTCGTTGCACGTATCTTCGGGAAGTGCAGTGCACAGACAGGAGGTGGCTTTCAAAACCTAGTTCGACCAATTCCTGAATATTACTCTTTCGCCTGGGATCCATACCAGATATGATTGGTAGAGGAAATAAGGAAGATCCAAAGATGAGCAACGCGGTTTGTTACAGCTTCATTTAGTAATCGCGAAAGCATCACAGAGATGCTCAGTCAACTTCAGTCGCAGAAGCTGCGAGAGAGGCGTTATGCATCGTGGCGTAGTTTACTGTTAAAGTTCGGAGAGCCTGGAAAAGTCAAACAATATATTGTGATTCTTGAGTTTCTTCCGGCGTACAGTTCCCTCTGAGAAGCCATATTCCTGAATATTACTCTTTCGCCTGGGATCCATACCGGCACGTTCACAGGAGCTCAGTCCGTCAGCTCACTTGATGATGGCGACATGTATGATCGCCGCAATATTGTGCCCGTTGGACACTGTAGACCAGCAGTACACCCGTGGATATTTTGATAAACAATATATTGTTTTCTCCTAAGTAGATCTCGCGACAACACCATGAAGATAATGTTAGAGGCTTACCAGTAATCTTTCTTCTCGCGAGCCATTCTTAAGTGGAACAGAAGAAGGGGGAAATGTCAGTGGTACACAAAGTTCCCTCCGCCACTCTCTGAAAGATGTCTTGCGGCTTATGGATGCAGATGTAGATGCAGATGTTGATAGCTTCTAGAATCATGCACAAGCTAGCGCAGTTGGAACTGCTACTAATAACTCACTGTCGCAGCAGTGAGAGCGTCATCACTGTTGCAATTGTTGCTATCAACGTGTGAAAGCACACATAAGACGTATGCATCGATCTGTTCTTCCAGGGATTAAAGGAGCATTTGGTAAAATACGGGTAGAGGCTTTGTTAGTAATTTGGGCATATATTCTACCGATATAAGTGTCAGACAGAGAGTTGCATACTATTGGTTGCAGAAAGGGGACTTTGAGAATGTGAGGTAGATCAGTGGGGAGAAATTACGAATAAAATGTACCTTGTGTCCTGGAGAGCTCTGTCTGGCAGAGTGAGTGAAACAACGGCAATGGCCGTCGTGTTTACCAGTTGTTCCACGACAATGGAGTAAGCAATAAACTGCCGTTCTTCAACTCGAGTAGAGGCATGGTCCATTTTGTAAGCAGTACGAATCCTTTATATCTGCATAAAATCAGCAAAAGTCAAGCAGACAAATGCGAGTGTGCAGGGAAGGATGCATCTGATCATATTGTCTTACAGTGTTCTCTAACAAGGAATGTCAGGCCAACATCGCTAAAGATGTGAGACCTTAGTCTTTTATTAAGAAGCCTTGGTCCCTCGTCAGATATAAATTAAATTGCTAACCAAATATCCCATAGGAAACGTCTAAGGTTGAAGACACTAACGAATGTAACCCACAACAATAAGCATAATTATTATTGCCTAATATATTTAACACACATGTTCAAGTGTGTCCTTCAAAGCTTGTATTACGATTTGTAGTTGGAGTAGATATTTATTGTCATGATTACGCAGATTTTCCAGGCCTAATAAATACTGATGTTCTTCACGGGGATGCAGCTGAATCTCATCGTCCTGACGACGCGATAGTTGGACGGTCCAGCTGGCCACCATCTTCGGATTAGACTGCAGATGCACAGACACACCGGAACTCCTTTAACCCTATGTAGTCAGGATCCCAAATACTCAAACTGTTCTCAAGCGGTTAAATTTTAAATACCAGAAAATCAGTGTGGATTGCAGCAAGAGAATCTTACATATATCACGTGTCACTATAGATATTTGACCAGAAAGTGAGGAACGAGATTCCGAAAGTGGATTACAATCCTCATAACCGTGCATTCAGTGCCGATCAGGAGAATGAACTTAACAGGCTGCATCAAACACAGCTGCATCAAGCACAGAAGCTGAAATCGTTATAGGTACAGAAAGCTGGCTAAAGCCTGAAATAAGTTCTGCAGAATTTTTTACGAAGTCTCAGACGGTGTTCAGGAAAGATAGATTAGGCAGAATTGGTTGTGGAGTGTTTCTGTCTGTCAGTAGTGGTTTATCTTGTAGTGAAGTCGAAGTAGATACTCCGAATTGGTATGGGTGGAGGTTATACTTAACAGCCGAACTAAGTTAATAATTGGCTCCTTCTACAGATCCCTAGACTCCGATGATATAGTTGCTGAACAGTTCAGAGAAAATCTGTCTCGTAACAAATAAATACCCCACCCATACGGTTATAGTTGGTGGGAACTTCAACCTTCCCTCGATATGTTGGCAAAAATACTTGTTCAAAACCGGTGGTAGGCAGAAAACATCTTCCGATATTGTGCTAAATGCTTTCTCCGAAAATTATTTCGAGCAGTTAGTCCACGAACCCACGCGAATTGTAAATGGTTGCGAAAACACTCTTGACCTCTTTGTGAAAAACAATCCAGAGCTGATAGAGAGTATCATGACTGATACAGGGATTAGTGATCACAAGGTCGTTGTAGCTAGGCTCAATACCGTTTCTTCCAAATCCACCAGAAACAAACGAAAAATAATTTTATTTAAAAAAGCGGATAAAGTGTCACTAGAAGCCTTCCTAAGAGACAATCTCCATTCCTTCCGAACTGACTATGCAATTGTAGACGAGATGTGGCTCAAATTCAAAGATATAGTAGCAACAGCAATTGAGAGATTCATACCTCATAAATTGGTAAGAGATGGAATTGATCCCCCGTGGTACACAAAACAGGTCCGAACGGCAACGGAAAAAGCATGCGAAGTTCAGAAGAACGCGAAAACCCGAAGATTGGTTAAAATTTACAGACGCGCGAAATTTGGCTCAGACTTCAATACGAGATGCCTTTAATAGGTTCCACAACGAAACATTGTCTCGAAATTTGGTAGAAAATCCGAAGAAGTTCTGATCGTATGTAAAGTACACAAGCGACAAGACGCAGTCAATACCTTCGCTGCGCAGTGCCGATGGTACTGTTACCGACGACTGTGCCGCTAAAGCGGAGTTATTGAACACAGTTTTCCGAAATTCCTTCACCACGGAAGACGAATGGAATATTCCAGAATTTGAAGCACGAACAGCTGCTAGCATGAGTTCATTAGAAGTAGATACCTTAGGGGTTGCGAAGCAACTCAAATCGCTTGATACGGGCAAGTCTTCAGGTCCAGATTGTATACCGATTAGGTTCTTTTCAGATTACGCTCTTACAATAGCTCCCTACTTAGCAATCGTATACAACCGCTCGCTCACCGATAGATCTGTACCTACAGATTGGAAAATTGCGCAGATCGCACCAGTGTTTAAGAACGGTAGTAGGAGTAATCCATCTAACTACAGACCCATATCATTGACGTCGGTTTGCAGTAGGGTTTTGGAGCATATACTGTATTCAAACATTATGAATCACCTCGAAGGGAACGATCTATTGATACGTAATCAGCATGGTTTCAGAAAACATCGTTCTTGTGCAACGCACGAAGTAATGGCCGCTATCGACAGGGGATTTCAAGTTGATTCCGTATTTCTAGATTTCCGGAAAGCTTTTGACACCGTTCCTCACAAGCGACTTCTAATCAAGCTGCGGGCCTATGGGGTATCGTCTCAGGTGTGCGATTGGATTCGTGATTTCCTGTCAGGAAGGTCGCAGTTCGTAGTAATCGAGGGCATAGCAGGTGGCAGTTGACGCTAAATAACGAAAAGTGCTAGGTGATCCACATGAGTTCCAAAAGAAATCCGTTGGAATTCGATTACTCGATAAACAGTACAATTCTCAAGGCTGTCAATTCAACTAAGTACCTGGGTGTTAAAATTACGAACAACTTCAGTTGGAAAGACCACATAGATAATATTGTGGGGAAGGCGAGCCAAAGGTTGCGTTTCATTGGCAGGACACTTAGAAGATGCAACAAGTCCACTAAAGAGACAGCTTACACTACACTCGTTCGTCCTCTGTTAGAATATTGCTGCGCGGTGTGGGAACCTTACCAGGTGGGATTGTTGGAGGACATCGAAAGGGTGCAAAAAAGGGCAGATCGTTTCGTATTATCACGTATTAGGGGAGAGAGTGTGGCAGATATGATACGCGAATTGGGATGGAAGTCATTACAGCAAAGACGCTTTTCGTCGCGGCGAGATCTATTTACAAAATTTCAGTCACCAACTTTCTCTTCCGAATGCGAAAATATTTTGTTGAGCCCAACCTACATAGGTAGGAATGATCATCAAAATAAAATAAGAGATATCAGAGCTCGAACAGAAAGGTTTAGGTGTTCGTTTTTCCCTCGCGCTGTTCGGGAGTGGAATGGTAGAGAGATAGTATGATTGTGGTTCGATGAACCCTCTGCCAAGCACTTAAATGTGAATTGCAGAGTAGTCATGTAGATGTAGATATAGAAACTTTCTACCTTACTGTACCGTGAGTGTCCGCAACGGGTGTTACAACATTAGCCTATCAGTGTTCTGCACTCTACGTTCTGCAGTTTTCTGGGACATAATGTGGAAATAAAAGCACTAGAGTCGATTTTTCTCAATACCTTTCTGAAACTGAATAGTTCATTATTACTTTGTCTTCCAGAAACTTCTAGTCTCGCCCGAACAATAAATTTCAATTAAAAAACGTGGCATCTTTCATTTAGAATATTTCAAAAGTATTACGTGAGCAAAATTTTCAGCCTCACAGCGTGTATAAACAAGACTGGCGTCTATAAAAATATTGGCAGAAAAGGCGAAGAAATAAGTTGCATCAGTTACTGCCGCAGCACTTGGAAACCTTGTGACAGTTTGCTTCGCAATAGATGCTGCCGGAGACTTTGGTCCACCATTGTTTCTGTTCCCCCATAAAATCTCCCGGGACGGTTGTCAGCGACGTGGTACTGTCATTATGTGAATAATATGTGTCACAATGTAGATGGAGAAAATATCGCTACTCTGCAACTATTATCCGCTAATTTCCCTATGGGCTTGACAGCCCCCCCTCCCCCCACCACCACCCCTCCCACAAAGCTGCAAACCACATATTATATACGGCGAATGAATATGTTACAATTGCGCCGTATGTGTGTTACAAGTGACCTGCACATTTTTAACATAAATTTAAATATAGTGTAAAACATGGTAGAAATATTAGTAATGAAAACGTATTCAGAACTGCAGAAGAAACAAGGATTTCATTCAATAAATTACATCGTTTTACACCGCAAGTGGGTTGTTAGATAGGGGCTTCTGGAAATAAGTTACACATGTCGTCCCTCACTAGGGCCGCTGTGCTTGAGAGTGGCATATTGTCAGAAGACAGCAACATTTTCGGTGTCCTGCAAACACAGTTCTGCTGCGGTACGGTTAACAGATGCAGTACAGCGTCCAATTGAAATAGTGTACCAACACTGTCACACACTGATGCAATTTCATAACTTTTACTCATAAGGTATTTTTTTTGACTTTCCAAGGTTTTTACTAATACTCTTCATAATGTTATATATATACTAGGTATGAAATATATCAACTCGCCACCATGAAACAACGTAAACGTCAAAAGATTAAAATAAATGTATACTAATGAAAACCTATCACTATTATAATACTATATCAACGTCTGTTTTGTTTTTCTGCGTGACATACTTCATGTAACTAAAATCAACCTAGTGATGTCTGGCCAGAGACTTTTGTTAAAAAGACCAAACGGAAAGCAATTCTCTGTATCTTTCTCTGTAAAACAAACGGCATGTTGTACTTATTCTCGTCATACACGCGTTTTTTATCGTATGGTTGTAACACAAGCATCCATGTTTCTATTTACCGTAATTTGGACGTAAACAGAGCGTTCTGTTTTGTGTATGTGGAATCCATTTAAAATATTATACCTGATTACGTCCCATGTTAATAATCGTAATTTTGTACGAATTTTTGCATTTATTCAGAGGCTGTAAAGAAAGGATTGGTGACGAATTGTTCGAACGTATAACGACGGAACACATTACGGGTTCTTTCGTTATCTGTAAAGTATCTCTAACCAGAACCTCCCCGAGATCAATTCTAGGATCACGTCTTTTAGTTCCTTGTTAGGTTGATCAGTTGCCTTCGAACAATGGCGTCTGCAATCGCTTCACTGGCTTGATGTACCGTGTCTCACCGTAACCGAAAGGCGGCAACCTGAAATATTACGTGAATGTGTAGTTTTCATCTTCTAACAGCACTCGTTAATTCCATTTATCTAGAATTTTGGATGAGGTCTACAATCTTTGGACGTGTCTCTTGCTCGACGCGGTATTACATTATAATCGGTGGTTAATAACCAAGTTGAATTCTTGCTGTCACTTACTGAAAAATTTTTCATTTCAAGTGTTTGAACAAAAAATTATTGTAATCACGAATGAATAAAAATGATAACATGGGACGTAATCAGGTCTGATATTTTAAATGACTTCCACATACACAGTTATAACAACACGCTCTATTTAATTCAAAATTACGGTACATAGATATATGAAAGCTTACATTACAACAACCAGACGATAAAAACTACATAAGAATGGCGAGAATAAATGAAGTACAAAATTCCGTTTGTTTAACAGAAAATGATTCAGAGAGTTACTTTTCGTTTGACCTCTTTAACAAAAGTCTCTGGTCAGATATCGTTACGTTGATTTTAAATACATGAAGTATTCCACAAAGAAAAACAAAACGGAAGTTCCTATAGTATTACAATAGTAATATGTTTTCAATGGTGTACTTTTATTTTATACTCTATACTTTTTAGTTGTTTTATTGTGAGGCGTTAATATATTTCATAGGTAGCAAATATAACGCTATGAAGTGCATCAGTGGAACTTCGGAATGAACAACAAAAATGGTATCACCTTGCAGATACGATAAAAGTAGTATCCTACGGTTAAAATATCACTGACTGAAGACTAGATTCAGTCATCTCACACAAATACCTGAGTTTGGCAATCTGTAGGGATATTATGTGGAATGATCACGTACGGTCCGTCGTTGATAAAGCGGTTGGGAGACTTCGGTTCATTATTAGGATTCCGGAAAATGCAGTCAGGCTGCACTCTACAAATAACACTGACCGAAATACACTTGTGCAGCCCAATTTCAAACATCACTCAAGTGTGTGAGACCCATAACATACAGGATTAATAGGGGATATTGAGCTTAGGCAGAGAAAGGCGGGCGCGAATGGTCACGTATTTGTTTGATTCGCGGCTGACCGTTACAGAAATTTTGAGAAACCCTCGAAAGCCTGCTTGCAGAATTTCAGCCGCGACGAATCGCTCGCCCAGCGGCTGTGAAGACAAAATCAGGCTGATTAAAGCAAGTACAGGAATTCAAGAAGTCATTCATCCCGCGTTGTACGCTTGATGTCAGCTGCAGCGGAGTTAGTGGCAAAGAGTGAAAATGTGTTCCGGACCGACAATCGAACCCAGGATCTTCCTCTTACTAGGCAGTTGCGTTAACCACTGTGACCACCCCGCTCCCCGCACACAGTGTTTATCGCAATTGCACGGATTATCTCGGAACACCCCTCGGCCGACACACATTCCCACCCAGCGTCAAATCTCTGCATATTGCATATCAGTCACGAAGATAAGACGCAAGAAATTAGGATTCATACAGGGGACTTCAGATTGTCGTTTTTCTCTCCCTCTTC
The DNA here is from genome assembly GCF_021461395.2 of Schistocerca americana. Lineage (NCBI taxonomy): Eukaryota > Metazoa > Arthropoda > Insecta > Orthoptera > Acrididae > Schistocerca > Schistocerca americana. The sequence goes on along the minus strand of NC_060125.1, from coordinate 97,601,521 downwards.
CTGCAAGTAGAACAAGAAAGGGAACAACTAGAAGTGATACAGGGCACCCTTCGCCACGCACCACGTAGTGGCTTCCAGATAACGTATGTAGATGCAGATGTAGAAACCAGACACTTTTATTCTTGATCGTGAAAACATGTTTGAGGCACTTAACATAGTACTACTCCCTGTCAGGAACGAATCAATCATACTAATCTTGTGTTCTGGAATGTCTAACTGGGACATTTTGTAAGTTAAGCCATCATGCGAGACTTTCTTTGACGCTTTTTCGATGTCGAGAAAAGCTGCTCATGTGCTACGTTTCCTGTCTCTCACCCTGCATATGTGTTCCATTAGACGTAAGGATCGGTGGATGGTGCTATGTTCTGGGCAGCGTAATTAGTTAGCACACTGGACTCGCATTCGGGAGGACGACGGTTCAATCCCGTGTCCGGACATCCTGATTTAGGTTTCCAGTGATTTCCCTAAATCGCTCCAGGCAAATGTCGGGATGGTTCCTTTGAAAGGGCACGGCCGACATCCTTCCCCATCCTTCTCTAATCCGATGAGACCGATGACCTCGCTGTCTGGTATCCTCTCCAAACAACCCAACCCCAACACAACCTAGGGTAATTATGTTGCTGTCTTTCAGAAATTGAATGAGGGCTCTTTGGTAAAACAGTCTAGTATTGTGATGTAATAATAACGCAGCACGTGACGTCATACGTACGCAATAAGAGATATAAAGGTGGTGGTGGTTGTTGGGATGTTTAAGGGGGACTAAACAGCTAAGGTCATCAGTCCCCCAGATATAAAGGAACTCTGGCAATATTTTGTTTTGTGCTGTATCCCAAGCGGTACAGAGGCTACATTGTCGTTTGGGTAGCCTGCTCTTGAGCCGTTAAGCGGCAAATAGACGCACCTGAAGGACGATGGCGCAGCAATGCGGCTACAGCCACGGCGGCTTGTCTGATGCGGCCAAGTTTACATGGAAGGGTACCTTGCAAAGCACACCAGCCACTCGGGTCAGCCACCGTGCCTGACTAATACCTTGTCAGGCGACGTCTTCGTCTTCGGCCAATGGGCCGCTGAGTACAGCTGTATGAGGCAGCGCTTACGCTGGACTGATGGTGTGGAGCCAGTTGTCGACGCTGCTCCAGCCGTGTGGATTTATTACATTTAATTCTTTGTTTGTTGCTACGCTTCTGGAAAATGATCTTTCGGTCATAATGGACTTCAGTATTGAGAAATTTATTATAAAATTTAGAGAGACGACTACTTTTTAGGACTTATTTTCCAATGGACAAGGAGATAAGAATCTGAAAAAAAGAATGTGGGAGGAAATGATTATGATATCTGAAGGCACCGAATATGCAAAACACAGAAACAGAACTCACTGCGTAAGTTCTTCCACCTTTATTTCTATTTAATTAACACAACATGTAAGTATACATCGTGCAAAACAATTAAAGAGACACTTTTTTCAAACGCTGTCATTGCGTTGCTTCATATGACCTGGTGCCGATACTTGAAAAAAGTCAGAGTTCAGGATTTCATGTAAGGCATAGGATAGGTTAATGACGTCACATTGGCACCAAATTTCAGCACAATTGTGGCCAGTGCCACCGTGGTCGTGGACACGATGGGAAGGCCGCCATATTCCCGTCCCTCTCACCCACATCCCTTTCTCTTGATCTCTCTGAGACGGTGGTCAGAACTGTACCGCACACCGCGGGTGGCTGAGGAAAACATTTCAGACACAACGCCTCTCATAAGTGACGCAAAAGGCGTCAGGAGGTGACATAAGGGGCATCAAGGAAACCACCCCTTCCTTGGAACGTTCATTCATACGCGGCTGGCCAGTTTGCAGTGCAATGAGCAACATAACGACGTTCTTCATGACCTTTGACACTGATGATAACCCCAGGCGATTGAACTCTTCTTTTAGGACATCGTGGAGCTGCAACCGCGCTGATTGTGATCTGACCCCATTGGACGGTAGCACGAGTGCAGTTTTTTCCATGGAATACAGGGTGGAACAACTAGGGACCATTCAAAATCACTCGATCAAATTTGAACCTGATCCGAAGCAGCAAAGAACGTTTATTCTTCTTCAGCCCTCATGTTTTGCGCCCTCCCAATACGTGATCACGAGCGCGAGGGGGTGCAACATTGGCACATGTGTGAATAAAATGGCAAAGCGTCCGTCCAAGACCCTCCAGTTTGGCAACACCCTCCGTACCACATGTGCCCTTTTTTGAGCACTTTAAAAGTATACTTGTACAGAGACAACAATGGACTGATTCTTAGGCGTCTTTCGTGTGAAACCTTATGGAACTTAACTGCTAAGGTCATCACTCCCTAAGCTTACACACTACTTAAACTAAATTAGCCTAAGGACAAACACACACACCCATGCCAGAGGGAGGTCTCGAACCTCCGCCGGGGCCAGCCGCACAGTCCGTGACTGCAGCGCCTAGACCGCTTGGCTAATCCCGCGCGGCCTAGGCGCCTTGTGGTTACAGCCCCTTGACATCCCTCTGCTGAGTCATGCTACACTGCTGCAATAACTGCTTATGGCCAGCAAAATCAGGGAATCTTGATTATCCTCTGAAAACTGATCTAATATATAACCTCCTTTTCATATGCTTATGTTAAACACTTTATACGGTTTTACAACATTCTATGAATGCTGGCGCTCCTACTTTGTATGTAAGCTTGATCTATTCATTTTAAGTTGTAAGTATTATGATTGGTATTCTTCGGAATTTCTAGTCGCTGTTGGCAGTGTGTCACAGTTTGTTGTTCTTTAACGAAGGTATGTGTTTTTCTGTTGCTCGTCTGCTGTACATTTGTTTGTTTTTCACAAAATTTTATATACTTCTCTGGAGATCAACTATAGTTTTTCCCCGACCTTTTGTACTTTTCTGGTGCTCAGCTACTAGACATTAACAAACTTTTTTATTACTTATTCGTTGTAGATATCTTTATCGCCCGATTCGTGTTTGATGTCGGCTTTTCTGTTACTTAGGCATGTGTCAAAAATGGTTCAAATGGCTCTGAGCACTGTGGTGCTTAACATATGAGGTCATCAGTCTCCTAAAACTTTGAACTACTTAAACCTAACTAACCTAAGGACATCATACACATCCATACCCGAGGCAGGATTCGAACCTGCGACCGTAGCGGTTCCCGACTGAAGCGCCTAGAACCGTTCGGCCACCACGGCCGGCAAGCATGTGTCGAACTTCCGAAGATGATGGATTAATCTATTGGAACCGGTAAGGGGAATTTACCAGTTTTTTTATTTTCTTTTTTTTCCTTGGGTTTTTTGTTTTTTTTTTTTTTTTTGTAAATGATGACTGATTCCTGTTTTGGTGAAAATATTGTGGCTCACAGCCCTGTTTCTGTCTGAGGCGGCTGAAATGTAACCCTATCATGTAAGTGAGAATAACTGGTGCGTCAAGACTGTAACGTTTTCTTTTTGATGGTAATCTTTTTCATATTTGGCATTGATTTGACAATCTTGGATTCGTCTCACATGTTTGGGAGATCTGTAGTGAAAACTAACAGTGGTCAATTGTAACATTTTTCCGGAAAATGTCATTCGTACAATTTCCCAGGGGTGGAAGTAGGCTTCAGATGTCTTCCATAATGAATAGAGTACAGCAGGTGGACGTTCGCTTTTGAGTTGGTTGTGTGAGATGGCGGAACGTCCCTTTAACGTACTGAAATGCAGATACATTCTCTGGGGTATTTTTCTAGTGATTTCCAGGTTAAAGAGTTCACTTAAATTAAACGGAACCGATCAGCCGCCATGTCATCCTCTCATCCCAGGGAAGTCACTGCCTGCGGATACGAAGAGGCATGTGGTCAGCACACCGCTCTCCCGATCGTCGTCAGTTTTCGTGACGGGAGCCGCTACTTCTCAGTCAAGTAGCTCCTCAGTTTGCCTTACAAGGGCTGAGAGCACCCCGCTTGCCAACAGCGCTCGGCAGACCGGATGGCCACCCATCCAAGTGATGGCCCAGCCCGACAGCGTTTGACTTTGGTGACCTGACGGGAGCCGGTGTTACCACTGCGGCAAGGCCGTTGCTGCTTTAACTAATATATGAAAATATATGTTAGTTATTGTAATTTTATTTCATGTAGTATTTAGTTTTGTAAGTAGGCTGTTTAGGTTTTTATGTTGGTAACGCCACGTTCTGTATGAAAATCACTGACTGTGCTGTGTGCAGTCTGTGGCTGGTTGCACTCATTGTTGGAATATTCCTTTGTGTAGTGTTGGGCAGTTGGATGTGAACAGCGCGTAGCGTTGTGCAGTCGGAGGTGAGCCGCCAGCAGTGGTGGATGTGGAGAGAGAGATGGCAGAGTTTTGAGAGCGGACGATCTGGACGTGTGTCCGTCAGAAAAACGAAATTTGTAAAGATGGATGTCATGATATATATATATATATATATATGAGTGTGTGTGTGTGTGTGTGTGTGTGTGATGACTTTTGAACACTATTAAAGTAAATACATTGTTTGTTCTCTATCAAAATCATTCATTTGCTAACTATGCCTATCAGTAGTTAGTGCCTTCAGTAGTTCGAATCTTTTATTTAGCTGGCAGTATTAGCGCTCGCTGTATTGCAGTAGTTCGAGTAGTAAAGATTTTTGTGAGGTAAGTGATTCATGAAAGGTATAGTTTATTTTTAGTCAGGGCCATTATTTTGTAGGGCTTATTGTGAGTCAGATTGCGTTGCGCTAAAAATATTGTGTGTCAGCTTAGTGATGATCAGAATAAGTAAAGAGAGAAATGTCTGAGTACGTTCAGTTTTGCTCAGCTGTTTGAAAATCAAATAACGTAAGAGATTTACCAGCACAGTCATTCATAATTTTTCTAAGGGGACGTTTCAGTTTATATTTTCGCATATGGACGGAGCTATTGAGTTTTAATCTAAACATGACGTTATGATGCAGTGGTAATGGTGCTCGTGGGACTTTTGTAACTCTTACAACTGACTCCTAGTTAAAACGAAGTTTTTTATGTCTGTTTGTGTATAATTTAGCTTATTTGAGCAGTATATTTAAGTGGTCTGTGTTAATTTCTTTTGTAACAGCCAGAGGAATTGCAAGCCTACAACGGAGAGGGGAATTTGGCACAAGAAACTAAGGAATCTGCTGTTGCTGGGGGAGCTTTAAACTGCAGAAAATCAGTGAGCGGTGTGTTGAGAGAATCCTGCGTATTTCACGTGCCTTACACGGATCTGGTCAGAAAATTACGAAAAACGAGATTCCGAAAGTAGACTACAAGCCACAGAACGGTGCAATCAGTGCCGCACAGGAGAAGAAACTTGCAGATCACATCAAACATTCTGCCGATCTGCAAAATGGGTTGCCCACGATGCCTATAGAATGCAAGGGGCGTTACAATGTTAACCTATCTGTGTGCTCCACTCTACGCACTGAAGTTTCTCGAGGTATCATGTGACAAGAAAATGGCCAGAGTGGATTGACTGAACACCTTTCTGGAATGGAATACTTCATTATCAGTTCGTCGTTCTGAACCAACTAGGCTCGCCGAAAAATAAATTCCAATAACGAAAACGTGACATCATTCTTCATGAATCTTTTTTCAAAAGTGTCCGATGACCACAAGCTTGAGTCCGGAAACATGTGTAATGTAGAGGAGACTGGTTTCCATATTGTGCATGTTCCAACAAAAATGTTGGCTGAGAAGGGGAAGAAACAAGTTGTGGCAGTTACTTCCGCAGCAGAATGTGGAACTTTTGTGAGTGCTACTGCAACAGTGTTCCTCAAATATTTCCGTTCCCTAGTAGAATCCCCGCAGCGATTTATTGACAAGTGGTCTTATTACTATGTGAATCATATTCGTCATAATGTATTTGTAAGAAGGTATTACAATATTTCCGACAACGGCCGTGCCGCAGTGGTAACACCGGTTCCCGTCAGATAACCGAAGTAAAGCGCTGTCGGACTGGACTAGCACTTGGATGGGTGACCATCCAGTCTGCCGAGCGCTGTTGGCTAGCGAGGTGCACTCAGTCCTTGTGAGGCAAACGGAGGAGCTACTTGACTGAGAAGTAGCGGCTCCGGTCACGAAAATTGAGAACGGTCGGGAGAGCGGTGTGCTAACCACATGCCTCTCCGTAGCTGCGTCCAGTGACGCCCCTGGGTAGAGGGGATGACACGGCGGCCGGTCAGTATCGTTGGGCCTTCGTGATCTGTTCTGGAGGAGTTTCTGTTTTTTAGTGTTTATTACAGTAATACCACTATTATCTACAATTGATAATGTGTTACAATTGAACCCAATGTATGCTACAGCAGATCAAAAAAATGTTCAAATGTGTGTGAAATCCTATGGGACGTAACTGTTAAGCTCATCAGTCCCTAAGCTTACACACTACTTAACCTGAATTATCCTAAGGACAAACACACACGCCCATGCCAGAGGGAGGACTCGAACCTCCGCCGGGAGCAGCCGCACAGTCCATGACTGCTGCGCCCAAGACCCCTCGGCTAGTGCCGCGCGGCTACAGCAGATCAACACAGTTGTATGCATACATTTAAATAGTGTGTAAATCATCAAAGAAATACACTGAAGTGACGTCATGGCATAGCCATATGCACATACACAGACAGTGGTAGTATCGCATGCGCAAGGTATAAAACGGTACTGGCTGCCGGCCTTCACTCAACAAACAAGAGCAAAGGCGTTGCGTAAGGTTGAGACAAGCAACACAGGATGGAATAATCGCGGAAATTAATGTGGGACGTACGACCAATGTATCCATTAGGACAGTGTGCGAAATAAGGTGTTCATAGGCGATGGTAGCGATTTCTTTGGCTAACGGCACAAGATCGCCTACAGCGCCTCTCGTGGGCTCATAATCTATCGGCTGGATGCTAGACTGGAAGACCGTAGCCTGGTGGGATGACTCTCGATTTCATTTGCTAAGAGTTTCTGGTAGGATTCGAGTGTGGCGCAGACTCCACGAAGCTATTGACCCAAGTTGTCAACAAGGAATTGCGCAAGCTGGTGGTTACTCCATAATGGTGTAGGCAGTGCTGACGTGGAATGGACTGAACCCTCTGGTCAGACTGAAGCGATCATTGACTGGAAATGATTACGTTCGGCAACCTGAAGACCATTTGCAGGCATTCATGGACTACTTCTTCCCGAACAACGATGGAATTTTTATGGATGACAATGCTCCATGTTACCTGGTCACAACTGTTCGCGATTAGCTTCAAGAACATTCTGAACAACTCGAACAAATGATTTGGGCACCCAGATCGCCCATCATGAACCACATCGAACATTTATGGGGCGTAATTGAGAGGTCCGTGCACAAAATCTTACACCGACATGTTGTTGTTGTTGTTGTGGTCTTCAGTCCTGAGATGTTTGATGCAGCTCTCCATGCTACCCAATCTTGTGCAAACTTCTTCATCTCCCAGTACCTACTGCACCCTACATCCTTCTGAATCTGCCTACCGTATTCATCTCTTGGTCTCCCTCTACGATTTTTACCCTCCACACTGCCCTCCAATACTAAATTCGTGATCCCTTGATGCCTCAGAACATGTCCTACCAACCGATCCTTTCTTCTATTAAAGTTGTGCCACAAATTTCTCTTCTCCCCAATTCTATTGAATATTCCTCATTAGTTATGTGATGTACCCATCTAATCTTAGGCATTCTTCTGTAGCATCACATTTCGAAAGCTTCTATTCTCTTCTTGTCCAAACTATTTATCGTCCATGTTTTACTTCCATACATGGCCACACTCCATGTAAACACTTTCAGAAACGACTTCCTCACACTTAAATCTATATTCGATGTTAACAAATTTCTCTCCTTCAGAAACGCTTTCCTTGCCATTGCCGGTCTACATTTTATATCCTCTCTACTTCGACCATCATCAGTTATTTTGCTCCTAAAATAGCAAAATTCCTTAACTTATTTCCTAATATAATTCCCTCAGCATCACCCGGGTTAATTCGACTACATTCCATTATCCTCGTTTTGCTTTTGTTGATGTTCATCTTATATCCTCCTTTCAAGACACTGTCAATTCCGTTCAACTCCTCTTCCAAGTCTTTTGCTGTAAAAATTGTAAATAGTCTTGAGCTCCCTGTATTTTACCCCTGCCACCTACAGAATTGAAAGAGTGTATTCCAGTCAACACTGTCAAAAGTTTTCTCTAAGTCTACAAATGCTAGAAAGGTAGGTCTGCCTTTCCTTATCTTCTAAGATACGTCGTAGGGTCACTATTGCCTCACGTGTTCCAATATTTCTGCGGAATCCAAACTGATCTTCCCCGAGGTCGGCTTCTACCAGTTTTGCATTCTTCTGTAAAGAATTCGCGTTAGTATTTTGCAGCTGTGACATATTAAACTGGTAGTTTGGTAATTTTCACATCTGTCAACACCTGTTTTCTTTGGGACTGGAATTATTATACTCTTCTTGAAATCTGAGGGTATTTCGCCTGTCTCATACATCTTGCTCACCAGATGGTAGAGTTTTGTCAGGACTGGCTCTCCCAAGACTGTCAGTAGATCTAATGGAATGTTGTATACTCCCAGGGCCTTGTTTCGACTTAGGTCTTTCAGTGCTCTGTCAAATTCTTCACGCAGTATCATATCTCCCATTTCATCTTCATCTACATCCTCTTCCATTTCCATAATATTGTCCTCAAGTATATCGCCCTTGTATAGATCCTCTATATACTCCTTCCACCTTTCTGCTTTCCCTTCTTTGCTTAGAACTGGGTTTCCATCTAAACTCTCGATATTCATGCAAGTGGTTCTCTTTTCTCCAAAGGTCGCTTTAATTTTCCTGTAGGCAGCATCTATATTACCCCTAGTGAGATAAGCCTCTACATCCTTACATTAGTCTTCTAGTCATCCCTGCTTAGCCATTTTGCACTTCCTGTCGATCTCATTTTGGATACGTTTGTATTCCTTTTTGACAGCTTCATTTATAGCATTTAGACATCACTTTCGCAATTATGGAAAACTATAGAGGCAGCATGGCTCATTATTTCTGCAGGAGACTTCCGCCGGCTTGCTGAGTCCATGCCTCGTCGAACTGCTGCGCTACGCCAGACAAAAGGAGGTCCGACGCGATGTTAGGAGGTATCCTATGACTGTTTTTGCCTCAGAGTATTAGTAATGAGTACATCTAAATAACTGCAAACAAACGATTATTACATTCATTACATTACATAATATATACCATAAGTGGATTATTAATTACAAAAAAGCTAAATTTTGTTTCACTTGACCTCTGGCTCCCCTGTACAATTACTAACATCGTCTACAACATATATTCACTAAATTTTGATGCGTGTGAGAGATGTGAAAGTGTGTCATCTGGATCTTGCTGCGAGGAAAAAAAGTAGTACCCTATGTGTACAATATCAATGATTCAGATTTGACTCAGACAACACATAGAAATAGATGGGCGTAACAAGTAGTAGTTATATTAAGATGGAGTGATAACAAAGACTCAGACGTTGGTCAGACGGCAGACTTTAGTTCATTAGTAGGCTACTGGGAACATGAAGTCACTCTACAAAGCTTCTGCGTCCGACTTCAGAATAATGCTCAGACGTGTGGGACCCATACCAGACAGGACTCACAGGGGATATTGAACGTGTACAGAGAAGTGCATCACAAATGGTCATACGTTCGTTCGACCCACGGGGAAGATTCATGGTAATCTTGAGAAACCTGAACTGAGAGCCTCCTCAAGATAGACGGAAATCAACCCGACGAAATCGACTTGCAAAATTTCGAGAATCAGTATGAAAAACAAAGTTTGGATATATTCTACAGCCCCCTTCGTATCGCTCGCACAGGGACTGTAAAGACAAAATTAGATTAATTGTAGGACACACTGACATCCAAAGCAGTCACTCTTTCCGAGTGCCATACTCGATAGTAACTGGAAAGAACTGTAATATGTGGTACCACGCTAAAACTGTGCCAGGCACTTCACGTAGATTTTTCAGGTTAGACATTTAGATGTAGATGCGTACAAGTTTTAATCCGTGTATCTCAAAGCAGTAAAGGGCAATTACAGTGGAGTAATTAGAGTACTTGCTTTCATATTGGTTGTTGTTGTTGTTGTGGTTTTCACTACAGAGACTCGTTTGATGCAGCTCTCCATGCTACCCTACCCTGTGCAAATTTCTTCATCTCTAAGTACCTACTGCAACCTACATCCTTCTGAATCTGCTTAGTGTATTCATTTATTCGTATGCCTCTATGATTTTTACCCTCCACGCTTCCATCCAATACTAAATTGGTGACTTCTTGATGCCTCAGAATGTGTCCTACCAACCGATCCCTTCTTTTAGTCATATTGAACCTCGAATTTCTCTTCTCCACAATTATATTCAGTACCTCCCCATTAGTTACGTGATCTATCCATCTAACCTTCAGCATTCTTCTGCAGCACCACATTTCTTTTTGTCTAAATTATTTATCGTTCATGTTTCACTTCTATACATGGCTGCACTCCATACAAATACTTTCTGAAAAGACTTCCTGACACTTCTAGGCGCTTCAGTCTGGAACCGCGCGATCGCTACGGTCGCAGGTTAGAATCCTGCCTCGGGCATGGATGTGTGTGATGTCCTTAGGTTAGTTAGGTTTAAGTAGTTCTAAGTCTAGTGGACTGATGACCGACCTCAGATGTTAAGTCCCATAGTGCTCAGAGCCATTTTTAAACTTAAATCTATTCTGGATGTTAACAAATTTCTCTTCTGCAGAAGTTCTTTCCTTTCCAGAGCCAGTCTACATTTTATATCCTCCCTACATCGTCTATCATCAGTTATTTTGCTCCCCAAATAACAAAACGCATTTGCTACTTTAAGTGTCTCATTTCCTGATCTTATTCCTTCAGCATCACCTGATTTAATTCAACTACATTCCATTATCCTCGTTTTGCTTTTGTTGATGTTCATCTTATATCCTCCTTTCAAAACACTGTCCATTCCGCTCAACTGCTGTTCCAGGTCCTTTGCAGTCTCTGACAGAATTACAGTGTCATAGGCAAACCTCAAAGTTTTTATTTCTTCTCCATGGATTTTAATTCCTACTCCAAATTTTTCCTTTGTTTTCTTTACTGCTTGCTCAATATACGGACTGAATAACATCGGGGATATGCTACAACCCTGTCTCACTTCCTTCTCAACCACTGCTTCCCTTTTGTGCTCCTCGACTCTTATAACTGCCATCTGGTTTCTGTACAAATCGTAAATAGCATTTCGCTCCCTGTATTTTACCCCTGCCACCTTCGGAATTTTAAAGAGTGTTCCAATCGACATTATCAAAAGCTTTCTCTAAGTCTACAAACACTAGAAACGTAGGTTTGCCTTTCCTCAATCCATCTTTTAAGATAAGTTGTAGGGTCATTATTGCCTCGCGTGTTCCAACATTTCTAATTAATCGAAACTGATCTTCCCCGAGGTCGGCTTCTACCTGTTTCTCCAATGGTCTGTAAAGAATTCGTGTCAGTATTTTGCAGCTGTGTCTTATCAAGCTGATAGTTTGGTAATTTTCAGACCTGTAAACACCTGCATTGTTTGGGATTGTAATTATTATATTCTTCTTGAAGTCTGGGCGTATTTCTCTTGTCTCATACATATTGCTTACAAGATGGTAGAGCTTTGTTGTGGCTGACTCTCCAAAGGCTATTAGTAGCTTTAGTTTTTGTCTACTCCCAGATCCTTGTTTCGACGAAGGTCTTTCAGTGTTCTGTCAATTTCTTCATGCACTATCCTATCTCCGATTGCACCTTCATCTACATTCTCTTCCATTTTCATAACATTCCCCTCAAGTACATCGCACTTGTAGAGACGCTCTATGCACTCCTTCCACCTTTCTGCTTCCCCCTCTTTGCTTACATCTGGTTTTCCATTTGAGTCCTCGATATTTGTACAGGTGGTTCTGTTTTCTCCAAAGGTCTCTTTAATTTTCCTGTAGACAGCATCTATCTTACCCCTAGTGATATATGCCTCTACATCCTTACATTTGTCCTCTAGCCATACCTGCTAAGCCATTTTGCGCTTCCTGTCGGTCTCATTTTTGAGACGTTTGTATTCCTTTCCGCCTGCTTCATTTATTGTATTTTTATATTTTCTCCCTTCATCAATTAAACACAATATCTCTTCTGTTACTCAAGAATTTCTACTGGCTCTCGTCTTTTTACCTACTTGATACTCTGCTACCTTCACTATTTCTCAAAGCTACCCATTCGTGTTCTACTGTATTTCTTTTCCCCGTTCTTGTCAATCGTTCCCTAATGCTCTCTCTGAAATTCTCTACAATCTCTCGCTCTTTCAGTTTATACAGGTCCCATCTCCTTAAATTCCTACCTTTTTGCAGTTTCTTCAGTTTTAATTTGCTCTATAATGGTATTAAGTCAAAATATAAGGTACTACACGGATTAAACAAGTGTTGTAAACATGGAGAACTCTCCATTTTTATTAAAAATTATTCATGTACGAGTACACACTGTATCACAACCTATTTATCTGAAGTACTGCTCAGGAATAGCTTTCGTCCTGAAGATCTCCTCCAAAACAGCGGAGGATGCCTTTGGCGTCCTTTTTCGGTCTGGATCGTCGAAATCCACATGGTGAATTCCATACCTAATCCTGGAAACATAAAAAGTTTACATTATTACGCCATAAATTATTATCGTGCAGCATTGAAAATCTGTGATACATTCGAAACGACAATGCTTGCAGCCATTGTTCTTTATAATTGATTATTTACTTTAGTTATCACCTGCTAAGTGATATGAGTGGTCATGAGCGCCTTCGGGCTTTAGCTGACATTAAAATACCGCAATTGCTATTTGGGTAGGTGCTTTCAGTGTACGTAAAACAAGTTACCGACTCGATACATCACAAATGCCCATTTAAATATAGACACTATGTGTTTTCACAGTGTTTGCATTGGTGGGGTTGCAAACAATGCTGCAATTCTCTGCCTGGCCCCTTCGACATGAAATGAAATAAATATTAACAGAAAGAGCATTATTAGTGTTGTACATCATATACGACATCCATTCAGTAACACAGGCCAACGATGGAAAAACTTTTTTACTGAAAATACCTTATTCTTATGTTTGTTAGGATCAGAAATCCAAATACGATACTTAAAAAAACTGTAGCACCCACAATTTCTTCAGATTTTACAGTTAAATTCGTTAAATTAAGTCATTTTTAAAGAATTTACAGCTTTAATGTAATTAAAATAATTTAAAAAAGAGGTGTAATGAATGTAGATGACGTTGGTAGCACTGCTGAGAAACATTTGCTGGCAAAAAAGTCGATTCTGTTTTTGTGTTAACAGATGGTGTTTTGTTTACTGTTAACCTACCCTCACTTTCCCATTTCCTGTACATGTGCTCGGTACAATTTGTTTTGTATTCACTAAAATTTCTACATTCTACTCTTCTTTTTACAGTGTCACTTATTTTTTGTAACTGCAAGGATGTTCCATAACAACATTCTTTCTCAATTCTCATTATTGTTGTTTTCCCGATGGTGGAAGGTTCTGCCACTACGATAACTCCTAGCGGTGACCAAGGTACGTCCAATAGTCTATGATGCCATATTATCAGAGGAACGATTTTTGGGAAGGCTCATTCCTTGTACTCCAGTATCACACAGTAAATCGCAACAAACTCGCACAATCACCAAGGAATACCAATTAATGCAATTCATTCAAACCCTACTACAAAACAGGCAGTTCTTTGTCACCCTGAACAAAAAACCGACGGAGAATCCATATGCGCGGTTCTCCGAAAGGCAGTGAGTTGGCACCGCTGCTGTGCAATATCTACACCAATGATCAACCTGCCGGAAGAGACACAAGATCTTTCAAATATGTCGACGACAAAGCGGTTGTAACCCAAGGAAAATCGTTCGAGGAAGTAGAAACGATATTACAGCGACAGAGGTTGGGAAGAAGAAAAAGGAGACTTACTCCAGGCACCCCAGGTTTGGAAGTGAAGCACCTGTCCTAGGCTGAAGTCGAGAAAGAGCTTTCTGAAGCGTTTAAAATACCCTACCAGACGTAGAAGACTTTGAAATTACTGCCAGCTGGAGCGACCCTGTGCAAATGAAACTTCAAGGTATTGGGGCTACATTATTGGAGCTGCAACCTATGAATGTGGAAAATTTCAAGATGGTCTGCCCGAATTTTCCTCAAGCCTGCACACTGGAGGATCTGATTCCAGAAAATGTTCCAGCAATCACTTCTGCCGAATTTTGGGCTTCAGAATCAATTTGACATGTATAAAGTCTTATGTATACATTGCAGATGTTGTATTGTACTGAATTATTTTGAATTTTTAAATAACTGTACCGTACCGTCCTGGATACGAAAATCATAATGTCCTCAATTCCACAAAATAACGTCCACTTCTGTTCTTAGTCTTTCCACTCAATTATTTTCTTGCAGCATCTATATTTTTAGTTTTTTCTCTTCATTTCTGCCAATTTTCAATTTTACTTCGCTCACTTTTCAACACCTGCTGGACATTCTTGAAATCTAACGGAATGATGCTAATGGATATCTTCTGTTGAACGAAGCTTTCTTCACCGCAGATAGTCTCTCTCTTTACATCTTTGCTGGACCATCGTTCATGATGTGGTAACCTAGACCTTATGTCATGTACAATATTTTGCACAATTTCGATATTTAGGTTATTGACGTTTTCGTTTCTGGTACTTATCATTACCTTTGCCTCTGCTTTGCGTAACTTTTATACTGATACATGCTGAACAGCCTGTCGGTTCTAATTAACATTTCTTGTAATCCATCTTTAATACCAGTCAACAGGTCTGCGAACCTCAGATTTGGTATTCGTTTCCATAAATCTGTAATTTATACGTTTCCTTTCTCGTGCAACATGGCCACTGCAGCGAACGCGTCAAGGAATAATTGTGATAAACTACGGCTTTCAGTGTCTTTAATAATCATTTTACTTCATACAAATGTAAATACTCTGGCTTCATGTTACGATGATACTTAGTTTTGTCTACAAACCTGTCGTGTAGTTACTCATGCAAACATTTGTCTTCCACTATTCCGTACTGTATCCCTCAATTTCCTCTCTTTATCATTTCTATGAGTTTCCGACAAATTTGTTTGGCATTTTTGTGTATTACATTTACGTTTGTGTGTCCATAAACGTCATAAACTCGAAGCTTTCTTGTCCATGACTATCTACACTGAATATTTTTATTTGTGTCTTTATTTCCCTCTTCGTTGTTTCGCACTCCCTCTTTAATTTTCTTAGTTCAGCCTTAATTACCTTGGACAGGTTCAAAATAAATCCATATATTCTTCTTTTTATACAATCTCGCTTCCTAGTATGGTTCTCCCCTTTAAATTTCTTAAAAAACAGATGAAAGTTTCATGTAGTAGGTACTGAACCAAGTTCAGTAACATTGTAGAATCATAATGTAATGTAAGTGATACATTTTTAATGTTTTTACATATTTATGAGAATGTGTTTTTCTCATTTTGAGAAGTGCTGTTAGTAGCAGACACCTACGGAAAAATTTAAGAACTCAGTGTCCTCTTCACATAGCCATTCAGGTTTATGCTTTCTATGGCTTGCCTAAATCACCATACTGGAATGTAGGTCTACAAGCAGAATCGCTTCCTCCTTCATCTATGCCCATAAGAGTTTGCGTTCCATTTATAACGACTCCCTGTCGACACAATGTTATGTTCTATATTATAATTAACACAAAAAAGAGTACAGAAAAATCCTTTACACAGTGTGCGCCAGTTTTATTAAATTGTGGTCATTTTAGTAGTCCTTCTGTGCCACCACCGACCAGTTTTGAGAAATTTTTAATTTCTCATGAGTGTTTTGCAAGTGTAGCAATTTTTACAATCTTTAGTGTAATTGATTGTCTTACTATTATTTAAATTCACCTCCAGACCACATGGGACAATCGTATTACGTGACAATCAAAATATAGAACCACAACTGTGTTACTATTCCCATATGTATGCCAATGAAACTGTTTCCTCGGAAGTCCTTACCGTTTCTTGTAGACAGTGCAGGACGGAAGAAACACGCGGTAAACGAGCAAGTAACTGTATAGCAAGGACTCGTGTATACTGAAGCTGGTGAAGAATTACTTACGTAAATCCGGTGGCCCACTCGAAGTTATCCATCAGACTCCAGGCCACATAGCCGATGACATCGACGCCGTCCTCGTTCACTGCTTTCACCATCTCAGAAAGGTAGGCCTGCCGAAATTTTTCATATATTTATTACATGTGCCGAATAGCACGATGAAAGCCAGAAGGCTTTCGCCTACATCAAATGGAACATTTATAACAACAGACATTTATATGGCATAATAATTATACCCAGATCTTACACTGAACATGTTATTATTAATAATAACGATGGTAAATGAATATATATAATTGTATTTGTTTCGGGATTAAAGTCCCGTTGAATTTCTTAAATGATATTATGTGCACCATCGACCGTACAATTTATTATTATTTTGCACAACTTAAATTTAGACTTAAAGTCATTTTCAACTAGTTAAGGTAATGAAACAAAACAGTTCTCAACATAATAAGGTGAGTAAAAGGGATGTGAACCATGGATATAGAAAAGTGCATGCAAATCTCTTGAAATTTGAATTCAAAAATAGGTTAACAGTAATGCTGTAGTTTCGTCTGTTCAAGCCAGTTTTTGCTCAATTCTTATGCAAAATATTTGGACGAACTATCCAACCGTCTCCTTCATATGCAGCAGCTGTGCTGCTATGCCTTCACTCTGCTTGATTTCCAACCAGACTGAGAACTATTGCTGCTGTCGCGCCGCTGTTTATAACTGCGTTCGCCATCCGCTGCCAGATATGTTGTTTGTTTTGCAAAGTGCCCACTGTTACTCCATGGAACACCCAGTCTCTAGATGTTTTCTAGCTCTGCTCTATGGGATAGCCAGCGACTGAGTGCCGCAGCCCAAATGTGTTGAAATCTGAACGTCCTGGATTACTGAGCTTTCCTACGTCTTTATTCTCATAGACTCCTTAATTATGCTGTCCCCGAAACTCCTATTTCATTCCATGATTATACCGGAGGTACTGCTCGGCGACAGCTGATTCGCTTGGTTATTGTAGTCAGCTGTGTAACTGATGATCCTTGAGCCTTTCTTCTTCTACACTGGATGCCAGCAATTTAGTAACGTTTGTTGTTACTGTCTTCCCGACAGGTGTAGTGATTGTATTTATAGCCAGTTTACATAATTTATATCATCTATTAGCGATTTAATTACTAATTAATTTTCTTTCTTGTTTCATCTGGATCCCTCCAACTTATATCTAGCTGTCAAAAGCTCGAAAATTAATTACCCATTATTCTAATATGCTAACGAGGATCGAAGTTTTCATTTGCAACCCACTTGGTCAATCTTTATAGTGTTTGTTTCATAGTAAAGTAACGTTTTTGGAGTACACCTTTTTCGCCTTTTATAGTTAAAAAGTAGTAAAGTAATGATCAATACGAAGATTGATTTGAACACCACAGTGCTTAGTAGGTACGGGCCAGTTGGAGGTTATTTGCCGTTTCCTTCCCCCTACGTCTAAACTGACTTACCCAACCAGTTACAGGGAGACAAGCAGTTTAACGTGGATTCCGAACCATATGCAACTTTCATGTGGGAAGAAGTGATAAGGTACAGATAAAAATTCTAAGATTGATCGAGGATCTAAGCCGCGACCTTTTGATTTTAGTCTGGCACTTTATCACTGAGCTATCGAGCCAGACTTGTTTAAAAGTAACCATAAATGTTTATATATCCATATGTAATGTGTGAGAATACACGTTGCATATTTGTTCATATACAACAGGAGTTTGTACAGTGATTTTATGCTATTTTAACTTGTGTTTTTTGAAACTATCAAATTTCATGCAGGGTCATAATTTGTTGTTCTGAGTATGTCGTGGTTTCTCGCGTATCATTTGAACTCGCACATTGCGAATCAAATGTCACACCCTTGTCTGTACGCCTCTCGACGCCATATCGAACTGTGCGGCGTATCGAGAAATCTCTGGTTCATTCGAACACGAGTATCGTTTGGCTAGATCTTAGTGTTCGAAGTCCAAGCTGCTAGTACACATAACAACGCAGCCGGAAGCATCTGAAAAAGACTACTAGGTCGGTCATCGAGTTGTAGGTCATAAAAATGGAACCAACAAGTCACATGGGGACACGTAAGCACATCATTAATCAGTCACGCTGAGAAAATAAGAGATATCTTATCTGATAACAGTAGTTGCCAAACGCAGACGAGAGTGTGATTTCCGCATAGACGCAACACCATATCTTTCTTAATGGAAGATTCGAGTAGCATCAAGCAGTCACTTTCTTTGGTGACTCAAGAGTCCTGCTGCGGTGCCCGGAAAGGTCCTCTCGTTTACTGAAGTATGTGTTAAGAGCGCTCATACCGCACTTGACGCAATCTTTTAAAGCGCAGTGCAGGTCTTCCAAGCAGTCTCTCGGCAAGTGCTGTATCAGTAAGCAGTGTGCTTCGGGGAATTCCAGAGTGGACCATACGATGTAAGTGTCCTGTCCACCAGAGGCGACGTTCAATGAGAGTGGCAATGCTAGTAACATTGCAATATTCAGATCTGTCTGATTTGTCACATGATCCCTGCATGTTACGCTGAGAATATTTTGTCAGCACCGCAGATGAAATGTTGTAAGCTTACGTACCTGTTAGCTTATGATGTCCAAATCTCGGCACCATACAAGAGTGCGTCAGCACGAATGCATGAGAGGGAAATATTTCTGTGGCAACCGTAAGGTATTTGTGGTCACATACTCTTATACTGAACTTCCCGAAAGTATCGACTGCTATAACGATTCTCGTGCTTATTTTGTCATCCACAGAGAGATTTTCTGACACTACCGAGCCGAGGTTGCAGAATCTGTCAACTGCATTCGACAAGGAGCCATCCAATCTTATCAAGGCATATCCGTGAATCCTTGCGGCACAATCACAATCTTTATTAAATTTACAGACATAGAGAAGAATTTGCATGAGGTGGCAAATTTATCCATAATCCTTTCAGGGTCGTCTTGAGTACGTTATAAGAAAATTGTATCGTCAGCGAATAAAAGGTTGTTTACAAGTAAGTCCTCATATTAGTGCTTGAATGTGAGTAGCGAGACGCAGAATTCCCCTTTATCTCTCGTATATAGATGGATGTCCAGGTCTGTTTCGCCGAAAGTCACTTTGGGAAGCAGCAAGAAGAAAATACCAAACCAGCACACAGCCTTGATGAACTCCTCTTTACACAACAAACTAATGAGATGTGCTTCGCCCATATACCACAGCACCCTTCGTATTGTCGTGAAAAGCACTTATTAACTTCAGTAGTTTTGGAGAACATCCTATCTTTATAAGTAATGTATACTGGTGTGGACAATTGTGTCTTCAGCTCGCGGCATATTTATTGAATTTGTCGGAGTGCGAAGATCATATCAATAGTACATCGCTAAGCTCGAAACCCACATTGAAACTCAGGGTACAGGCGCTCGGCAAGCTTCTGTAATCTGCCCAGCACCACACGAGTAAACATATCACCGATCCACACATATCATAAAAACGTATATACTTATATTCTCCGTCTCCTCATGAATCAGTGGACCAATCTGGAGCAGACTTGGTACTCAGATCACTTACCGTCTGGAGAGAATTGCGGTGTGGGTTGAAACCTATGAAAGGGGTGGGGTGTTGTTGAAAAAGGAGCACAGCACACTACGCGAATACCCCGACTTTATTTATCGAGTATTTGAGAATGAGAGCACTTCGCGACTTGCAACAAACTTTGCACATAATATCAAAACTTTGCGAAACTTTTTCTTGCTGGCAACGCCTAAAAGTGATGAAATAAGTTTATCGCTTACTACATTTTCGCTGTTCATGCAGTCAAACTTCAACATCAGGCATGATGTTTTAATTTATTACTTCATTAATACCAACTGTAATCGCAACACATTTGCAGACAATATTGACCTATATCCTTTAATGTACCAGGAAGATTATATCACTATACCATACCCAGTTCAGGAGGTATGAAGACATAAACACTAAGATGCTTGAAAAACTGCAGCGTTATGCATGATGTTTAAATTTATTAAAACTGAATTTATTCGCGACACATTCCATATACATCGCTCATGTATCTACAAAAATATATCGCTGTACGACACATAGTTCAGGAAATATGTCAAATGCTGAGGTGAGTGAAAACCCACCGCATCATGCATGAACTTTTAATTTATTATTTGTTTACTGCAAACTCTGTTGATAACACATTTCGCAGACAGTAGCGACATACGTCATAGGATATATATGCGAAATTGTATGATTATACGACACATAATTCAGGAAATATGACGTCGTAAACATTGAGCTGCCTGGAAAAGAAATGCAATGCGAAATTCTCTAGAGATATAGGTGAAATATGGGTACATATTCGTGTAAAAAAACGTGAAATACATATGAAACGTGCGTAAGTGGCCAAAGCGTCACGTAAAAAGGTCCTCATAAGCTTCTGGAACGATTTCAACCAAATTTGATACACATATTACTTACGTGACTTTCTGGAAATAAATGCTATGGGGTGAGAAACAGCAATCTCCTATTGGGATGGGTGTGATTACGTGGAAAAAGAAGAGGGAAGGAGGAGACATACAGGGAGGGGGAATTAGGAAATGGACACACGTATTGGCGAGGAGTAGATGGACAGAGAGAGGGGATAGAAAGAGGTGGGCAGAGAGAATGGTGAGGATATAGACAGTGACAGGAAGAGGAGGAAATGGACAGGAAAAAGGAAGATGAGGAGAGACAGAGGAAAGGGGTGACGGACAGAGAGAGAGGGGAGAAGAAGAAATAGGAGTGAGGAGGAGATGGAGGCGAAGGAGAGATGGCCAAAGAGGAGGGAGAAGCAAAGGGACGGAGAGAAGGTCAGGTGGAGATTGGGGGTGAGGAGGTAGTCAGAGAGAAGGAGGTGGAGCAGATGGGAGGGGGAAAGAGGAGATGGACTAATTATAAATACATACCCGGGCAATTTCAGGTACTCAACAGTTAATACGTATAATGAAATTACTGATTGGATTAACTGTGATGTATTCAACTGGTTATCTGTCAGCACGAGACTGAGGGGTAGATAATGTGATAAACGTTGTGGGAGTCATATAGAGGGCTGCGGCTCACCGTGTAGTAGTCTATGCGGCCCTGGTCCTCCATCTCCCCAGAATCGGGCCACCCATTCTCCAGCACGAAGATAGGGTAGCCGGGATACTGCTGGTTCACCCAGTTGAGAGTCTTGCGGAAGCCCCACGGAATGTTCTGAAAGCATGTTTTAAGCCTTTTACCAATGTCTTATTTCATGTTTAGTTAGTGTGCATTGGAAAGTCATAAGTGGTTAGCTGATTTATAGTGATGATGAAGTGACACTTGAGGTTTAGTCTACGAACTGTGGGCTTCATAAACTCAATTTGCTAAATGAATTGGCGATGTATTATTGGTAGAATAATAATGATATCAGCCTGGCTTTGCCTGATTGTCTGTTTCTTCCTTCTCTTCTCTCAGGCTGGACTCTTCCTCTCATCCGACCGTGGTGCCGTCGGATATTTTGTTATACTACAGGTGTTTCCGGCGGAACTTTTTGCATGATTTTTATTGTGATGGGTAGAAAGTTTACAGACAAAGAACACTTATGGAGACTTTTAACGTAATTCATATAGATTCTTCAAAGACAAGTTGAATTTGAGGTAGCCTTTGTATCATTATAGAAAGCACTAACCCAAAACACCGGGCTATCAGTGTAAATATCCGATACACACGGAAAATTTTTGAACTTCAAAAATGGTTCAAACGGCTCTGAGCACTATGGGACTTAACTTCTGAGGTCATCAGTCCCCTGTAACTTAGAACTACTTGAACCTAACTAACCTAAGTACATCACACACATCCATGCCCGAGGCAGGATTCGAACCTGCGACCGCAGCGGTCGCGCGGTTCCACACTGTAGCGCCTAGAACCGCTCGGCCACTCCGGTCGGCATTTTTGAACTGAAAAACTATTGACAGATAGAGAAGTTAAACAGAATGAAGAGATCGCAGTAGACAAAGTAACTATCTAGCATATGTTGTAAACAAGAGAAATGATTCAAACTAAAACTTCCCTTTGGCGGAACTACAGGGAAGGAAGATTTCAGTTGTTAACTAGTCATGACAGTATTAGAGAGTTGTTGTAAAGAAAGGTATAGGCAGTAGCGCTTAACAGCGGAGCAACAGCTCGTAAGCTTCGATCCCAGGCATACATGGCCTCAAAGTCTGGTGTCGTTAGTATTGTACACTCGTATTACAATGGTGACCTGTTACTTTATGCAGACTCGGAAGCTTTCTTAGCTAGCTCACAACATGGAGGTTAATAAATAAGAACTGGGGAGCCATAAACTTTTTCAGCACTGAAAGTGACTCCAGTTCACGTATAGGACAAGTAATTCACTGTGTTCCGTCTCCCCACATGGGCACGCTAGAGGACGCCTGCATTCTGTAAAATCAGCATTGTGCAAGGCGCTAGGGGGAATCCTTTTTAGGGAGATAAAAATTAGGAAATCAGGTGCAGCACTCAGAAATTGTGGCCGTGGGAGAGGCCATTGTCTGTGCCCATGCCAAAAAGGGAATGTTTCTTTAAATCCAGATAACGGGGATTCTGACTGGCTCACAGTAATTATTTCGGTCGAGGGTGCTCTTTCCCGTGTGTGTTTACGTGCAAGCCTTTTGGTTGGCTATGGTTAAAAACCTGTCTTGTTGTGGAAGAGAGTTTCTGCCTTCCTACTTGTGTTCGTTAATCATGCCGAAATCTGTGACAGTGGGAATTTGTTAAATTTATTTGTGAAATGTTATTGATCAGAACTCGTAAGATCTACTGAAGTTGGCTGGGAAGATTCCTATGCTGGCAGATCCAGCCAAATTTTGAAAAATAAAATCGGACACTTGTTGCCATGAGACCGATGGGCACACTTGCTGCAGGGGCGACGTCGAGAACGCACTTCACTTTAGGCAGCCACAGGAAGAGGGAGGGAGGGACAGAGAGAGAGAGAGAGAGAGAGAGAGAGAGAGAGAGAGAAATGTCTTCATCTTGGAACCGAATGCGGAGTTCAATCCAGACCTAGGAACCATCTTGCACACCCACGCCATTCAGGAGCGGTAAGCAAGGATCGTCGATGCAGTCACCTGGCTTGGGGGTAAGCGTGGCTAGTTAAATAATATCATTCACTAAATTTTGACATTTGCAACCAGCTAGTTGCTACCATCATCCACTTTGGCGATTCTTTTGGTGCTCATACTTGTTTTTCTAGGGTTCTTTCTATAAACCACTAGCCATTTTCACAGCCATTGACCATAACTGCAATGTAGTTCCGCGTTGAGCTTTCATGTGCCCATCCACCTGTGCCATGGCTGTATTATATAATTACAACGTTTTGCCCCCTTATTAAATATTTATATGTTGAATTCAGTGGGTAATTTGTAGTTTGAATTTTTATGGTAACAAACAAAATTGTTATAGTGGTCCTCAGTTTCCTTTGTAGTTAGTTGAACCCCGTCATTGATATATCTGCAGCTCAGCCGACACCTCATGGATTAAATGAGAAACAAAATGAGCGGCGAATGAGGTGGGGGCGCAGTGTCTCCGGCTGTTTAATGATGTGGGTAGGGTGCTTTCATGACTAGAAACATAGGTCTTATTGACAGTCCTGCAGGGAGGATACACCTACCTACACATCTGTCTGCCACTGTTTCCTCTTTAAGGGGAGGGGAGGGGGCGTGAGAAATTTACCAGAGCCAACGAGAGGGGAACGTAGAAAATGTGGGTCACAGCCAAAATTTGAGAGGGAAACAGCTTTTCCTAACCTAACTACGACCTTCATACCGGTACTTTTAGTAAAAGTGATTTATGGTTATAACAAAAATATCGGACATTACTGTGTGGTAATACTATAGTTCCATAAGCCTGTAGAATCTGTGATCGGAATTAAGGTGAATTGGTTAACAACGTATTCTTTCTTTGTCAGATTTGGATATGACGGTCGACTTGGCCCATTCCATGTAATCGTGAATCGCTTTGTAAAATTGTATGAGCCACAATAATCTGATAAAGAATATGTGATTAGTTTACTGTGTCAAAATCTTGGGAATTTAAAAACGATTTGTCCCCGATAAGTGTAGAATAATGAAATACACCACGACAAAGAAGTATATATTTGCAGTTTGTCACAAAGAACAACATTAAGCTCGCACAACAATATAAATTTGCCCACGAAAGCACATCATTTGCTCTATTCGTACTTACTCAAGATTATAATAAGAGAATTTATATGTACCTTACTATCTATTCCTTTCCCATTTTTGTGTAAATATGGAATACATCCTTTCCCATTCCGTTGTATGATGTACATACGAACCATTTGGTCTTCTTTTTAGTTCCTACTTTCATACACACGAAAGTTTGTAACGGTGAGTTTGTCATGCAACTAAATATAAATCACATCGATTAATGTTATTCGTCTTAATGAATGACACTTAGAGGCGCTCAAATGCATTTCTTTAATATTCTGTTACTGAACAGTCACTTCATCTGTTTTATTGATGGTATTTAATTATTATGATCGATTTCTAATTTTTAGAATTTGATCTCAGACGTTCTTGTAGCAGTCCAGCTTAACCGAAACAATGAAGTACAATGTGGCTGTATCAGCCCATGATAGTTTTGCGGTAAATAACTAAATATTTTTGAAATTTCTCGGCAATTGGCTCTATGTGCACTTACTACTAGTCACTATTGAAACGTGTTCTGGATTTATTGAAAGTGATATTGCATTAGTACATCCATTGCCAAACAGGGTAGGACGCAAGCTCGTTTTGCCCAGATTTGTTTTCCGAGCAAAAGGAGGAAACTGCCCTGCCCTGCACCTAGCTTCATACTTCCTTAATGCGTGTGTGTCACATACGATGGCAACAGAAATAAGAACCAGAGTAAGAAATATAGCAGACAGTTGCAGGCCTACCATAAACCACACGGCGGCAGATACAGGGTAATCCGTGAACATGCCGAGGGTGACTCCTGCGTCATAGCTTATGGAAGGGCTACTACCAGACTGTCCGTCCGATGCTAGGAAGCTGGTGTAGTGGTTCACCCCGAAGAAGTCAGCAGTGCCTGCAACAAACAATACAGCCGTCTGAGCACGACGTCACCATCCGTCACACACTGCAATGGGACAACAGTAGCGGCACGAGTTCAAACCGTATCACCAAAGATTTATCTGCTTTCGCGTTATATGGTACAGTATTTTATTAATACTTTCGATTTACGATTGTAGTACTATTATTTATTTAATATGTATTGAAAAGTGCTTGTGTTGCCTATTTCGTGCCGCCGGCTGAAATACGGTGAAAGCGAACAGCTAAACTTCGCGTTGCGTCACAGAATGCAAACCATAGCTGATCGACAACAGTCAGTCGTAAGAAGCAGTTGAAGTGGCACCAAATCTCCTGCTGCAAACTGTATTTTGTTTCGTTTTGAGACTTGCATTGTGCAGTCATTTATTTTACGAAGTCTGCTCTCGGCCCGTTAATACACTCCTGGAAATTGAAATAAGAACACCGTGAATTCATTGTCCCAGGAAGGGGAAACTTTATTGACACATTCCTGGGGTCAGATACATCACATGATCACACTTACAGAACCACAGGCACGTAGACACAGGCAACAGAGCATGCACAATGTCGGCACTAGTACAGTGTATATCCACCTTTCGCAGCAATGCAGGCTGCTATTCTCCCATGGAGACGATCGTAGAGATGCTGGATGTAGTCCTGTGGAACGGCTTGCCATGCCATTTCCACCTGGCGCCTCAGTTGGGCCAGTGTTCGTGCTGGACGTGCAGACCGTGTGAGACGACGCTTCATCCAGTCCAAAACATGCTCAATGGGGGACAGATCCGGAGATCTTGCTGGCCAGGGTAGTTGACTTACACCTTCTAGAGCACGTTGGGTGGCACGGGATACATGCGGACTTGCATTGTCTTGTTGGAACAGCAAGTTCCCTTGCCGGTCTAGGAATGGTAGAACGATGGGTTCGATGACGGTTTGGATGTACCGTGCACTATTCAGTGTCCCCTCGACGATCACCAGTGGTGTACGGCCAGTGTAGGAGATCGCTCCCCACACCATGATGCCGGGTGTTGGCCCTGTGTGCCTCGGTCGTATGCAGTCCTGATTGTGGCGCTCACCTGCACGGCGCCAAACACACATACGACCATCATTGGCACCAAGGCAGAAGCGACTCTCATCGCTGAAGACGACACGTCTCCATTCGTCCCTCCATTCACGCCTGTCGCGACACCACTGGAGGCGGGCTGCACGATGTTGGGGCGTGAGCGGAAGACGGCCTAACGGTGTGCGGGACCGTAGCCCAGCTTCATGGAGACGGTTGGGAATGGTCCTCGCCGATACCCCAAGAGCAACAGTGTCCCTAATTTGCTGGGAAGTGGCGGTGCGGTCCCCTACGGCACTGCGTAGGATCCTACGGTCTTGGCGTGCATCCGTGCGTCGCTGCGGTCCGGTCCCAGGTCGACGGGCACGTGCACCTTCCGCCGACCACTGGCGACAACATCGATGTACTGTGGAGACCTCACGCCCCACGTGTTGAGCAATTCGGCGGTACGTCCACCCGGCCTCCCGCTTGCCCACTATACGCCCTCGCTCAAAGTCCGTCAACTGCACATACGGTTCACGTCCACGCTGTCGCGGCATGCTACCAGTGTTAAAGACTGCGATGGAGCTCCGTATGCCACGGCAAACTGGCTGACACTGACGGCGGCGGTGCACAAATGCTGCGCAGCTAGCGCCATTCGACGGCCAACACCGCGGTTCCTGGTGTGTCCGCTGTGCCGTGCGTGTGATCATTGCTTGTGCAGCCCTCTCGCAGTGTCCGGAGCAAGTATGGTGGGTCTGACACACCGGTGTCAATGTGTTCTTTTTTCCATTTCCAGGAGTGTAGATAACAGGCCAAGTTCATGTACAAAGTACACGTGTTTTACTGAATATTGATCAAAATATTTATGACTGTCATTTCATTCTCATGCATGAAAAAAGGACAAGCTTATTTTGCAGTGATTAATTTAGGAATAATACTTGCTTGAATATTGTAACTAAAAGTTAATTTAAAGGAAAGTTTTCAAAAATGTTACATACATCTCTGGGTCAAAACTACTACGAAGACTTAAATTAATTGGAACATAGGCTTATCAGAGGAAAAGACATTACCACCATTCTAATCTAATGAAAACTATGTATAGGTTGTGAAAAATAAAAGTAGCGAGGAGAATATTTCATGCCCCTTAAGGTAGCTAACCAATTTTCGTCATCACCGGGATACAGACGGTGTAAGTTGGGTTGCCTACCTTAAGGTTGAAAAATGGTTCAAATGGTTGCAAATGTCATTGGAGAAAACGCATTGCAGTGTCAACTTCAAACAGGTAACTTACGAGATCTCACCGGAACCAGACAAACCCAAAACAGTAAAAACAAGGGTTAGCAACCCTGTCTGCGGCAGTTAATTAGACTGAACTCGTCTACTACTTGATACAGAACATAAACAATGAGAAATATTTTTAATGTAATATACAGCAGAAACACTTCCACGTCAGCCACCCACATAGGAGCCTTGTACGCCATGGAGTGTCTGTGAGTAAAAAGAACGATTTTATTGAGTAAATGGTAATAAGAGAGAGAAGGACTCTTTGAAAGATCTGAGATACAACAATGGAAATCGAATGTCTGCGACGTCATTACCGAGATCTCGGCTACTGGGTGAGAGTAATCTTCAGGTTGTTCTACAAGGAGACGGGTAACTTTCTACAGCCATGTGAAAAAATTTCTCCCAAAGAGACACCACAAACTGCCATTTCATTTACAGGCAAAACACATAATTTATACTGTCTGGCTCATATAGCCAGGGAAAAATGTAAAGGAGTAAAGGAGCTGGAGCTGACAGGCGTAAGTAACAAGAGGCATGTAAGAGAGATTCCGAATAACGTCCATCATGGTTTTCAGGAACGACCCGTGAAGATAATGGGTATGCTGTGACCATCGTCCCCAAGTGCTGTATTGCACGCAAAGTTTGTCAAGGAGGCGATACAACTACAGAGTGACAGAATGAGTCAAAGTCAAATGGTTCAAATGGCTCTGAGCACTATGGGGCTTAACTTCTGAGGTCATCAGTCCCCTAGAACTTAGAACTACTTAAACCTAACTAACCTAAGGACATCACACACATCCTTGCCCGAGGCAGGATTCGAACCTGCGACCGTAGCGGTCGCTCGGTTCCAGACTGTAGCGCCTAAAACCGCTCGGCCACTCCGGCCGGCTACTTTAAAGTACCTGAAATATTTGCTGGCCCAGTTTCATTTATTTTGTGCACCGTGTATTACGGACGGATAAAAACTACTCTGACGAAATATTAGGTGAAAAATTTTTATTTCTAGTGATGTTATTCAAAATGGAGATAAAAGGTTTAACTGATAGTCTGTCTTGAATGTCTAGTTTAAACATTATTGGTGGTTGTTAAGACAAGGGCGATTAACAGTATTAACAGTGAGATTACGACCATTACTGGAAATGGTATTAATAAGTTTCTTTCTTTCTACGATTTTATCTACAATGATGCGAGCCTAACTTGCGTCTTACAAAAAGTTACGAAGCTGTAATAAGATAATTGCTATATATGATAAAACAATCTGTATGACGGTTAATCTACTTCGGCAGTAACTTCAATCGTAGCCAGCGTACGTTACTTGTAATTCTCTGTAAAAGAAGTAAATTTTAGGCAGCCTGTCGAGTATCAGATAAGTTTTGTGTTGTGATTAGACGAAGCCAGATGGTCACCAACATTATTAATTCAAGTTACATTCAGGCCAAATATCTTAGAGATCACCCTACCACGATACAGTGCATGCCGTACGTAATCACATTTCAGTCGTGTCTTGTGTAATCAAGTGATCTGAGTACACGCTTTATGGGACTGCACGACCCAGCGTTGTTTATGCAAAAATCAGTACAGCTCAACTGAAGCAGCAGAGACGTTCATTAATGATGCACACTCCAGCACGGCGGAGGGACATCAACAGTCATCTTATCAACATAATGCAGATGGTGGCTGAGCTAAAACGGTATGGAACTTCGGCTAACTTTCTCTGGATGCAAGTGCACCATGACCAAGAAAATGAGTGTTCTTATCTCTTCACAGTTATCATAATGCATAAAGGACACCTGCGTATTCCTCATTTTAGCGCATCCAACCACGCTACTCACCTTAAAGCAAGTACAATAGAACACTTGGAAAGAAGTGCAGTAAGAAACACGACGACGCACATACGCAAGTACGACAAATTGCAGCCTCCACCTTTCACAAGATCGCGGTTATACGGATTGGACATTCGGAAGACGATACCTAACGCTCATCTTAGGTGCTCTTCGATCACAGAAATCTTCCCCATTATCATCACAGGATAGGCGATAGGGACAGCCCAACTTTTTGTCAGATTCTTCACCTGAATGATTTCGTGTGTGTGGTGTCGTGTTCAGGAAGTGACTTTTGCAATGTGCTCACTATGTGACAGCTATACCCCACTAACTTCACCACTATATCCCCAAAGCAAAGTGAAATAACTTACAGATTTTTTTTCTCATTTAGAGTCAGCAGAGACCACATAATGTAACAATAAGGAATATCCGCTGTTCTAGGAATACCTTAAAGTTATTCATCAGTGATACGTGCTTTCATTGGCTACAGTTTTTTCCCCAGATTCACTGCTATGCTCTTGAGATCCTTCCTTAAGACTTGTTCAGTACATTAATTCATCAGCCACATCGCATTCCATTCTGAACAGATAGCCACAGAACTTTAATCGTCGTTTCCTTTTTGTCTTCATCAGCCGTTCATTACCCTGCATAAAACTCTTCCTTCTATCGCGTGGCATTACACAGCTATTTTCCCTCGTACAGTCCACAGATGACTGACTATGACATCAGTTATGTATCAGTAATGAATTACTTTAATTTATTCTTCTAGCCCTCATCTTATCTGGATATTGAAGGCAGGAAAAAATGTGTTGTCGAGTGTTAGGTACTCTTCTTATGAGTATTTCACCAGTATTTACCTACTTTTAGTCTGATAACTTTCAGCTTAGATACAGAGTTGCACTAAATCGTCGTTGCACTTGGGAGCAGACATGTCAGAACACGTAGGCAATTCATTCGCTCCATATTGTAGCATCAAATTAGTTGGCGCCTGCAGACAGGTAACCCAATGAACACGTTTCCAAAGTGGGCCACTGTCACTTTTGCCTTCCAAAAAATACATATCAACAATTACAATGAATTCCACCCATGCATTAACATTTGCCCCGCTACAAATGGTGACCATATTGAGCACCTGTAATGGAGAGGTGTTCTATCCACTGATTATGTCTATATCTGGTACCTCTTTTAGTTTTCACACAGTCATCTCCTGAAATCCGGAAGGTATATACGAATGACCTTGTATAGTTTAATACTTAAATGTGCGACCCAGTGAAACTGTCAATTAATCCTAAATTATTGTGCAGAGTGCTCCAAAAAAGAACGTATTAGTGACCTCTTGGAGGAGATCATTGCATAGATGTTGAAAAAAGAACAGAGTCATCAAAATACGCTAAAATCTGTTACGACTTTCATGAACGTAGACCTCAAAAGTTCACGTGGTCAGCAAGGGACTACAGTTCTGCACATGGGATGGCACACTTGCTTCCGGCGGCACTCACCCCTGATGTATTCGACCTCGTCCGGGGTGAACTCCACGAGGCGGGACCTCGCGTAGCCGTCTGCCCTGCTGTTGTTCGCCACCCTCTGCTTCACCACCTCTGGATAGTCTCCCTCGGCGCTGAAAATCGGGTGTCCAAAAATACCAGCCTTGGAGAAAAGAAAAAAATATTTCTTAATAACACAAGGCTGTCCTTTCATCAGAACAATTCAGCACAGATTCTACAAATTTCTAACCCTATTGAATGTTCATGTTTTCACGGCGTATTGTTTGATGTATGAAATTCGGCGGTACCGAAAAGTAGTAGACTTCTGATAATATTCTGTCGGGAAGAAAATTAGTACACCTGGAAAGACGATGCCGATTTTGATCGGATGGCGGCACATGCCACCTGGAGGATATTAGATGTACTGATAATCGTTTCAAAGTCGTCCGCCAATATCTAGATAGCGTAGTGGCATAGCTACCAGAGCGTCATTTGTGTCTACCCTTTAATAGGGAATGCTCATAGCCAGAAGGCTCAGTGTGTCACAGACATGTAAAGCAAGCAGGTACCAATGCCACGGAGACAGACTAGGGTCTCCTACAG
Organism: Schistocerca americana; assembly: GCF_021461395.2. Classification (NCBI taxonomy): domain Eukaryota; kingdom Metazoa; phylum Arthropoda; class Insecta; order Orthoptera; family Acrididae; genus Schistocerca; species Schistocerca americana. Next base: position 97,570,001 of record NC_060125.1, on the reverse strand, counting down.
CCAACAGAGCGAGTTTCCATGGGTCAAATTGTGGTCTTCCTTGTGGCGGGATTGTCCTTTCGAAGAAATTACAACACAAGCTGGACGTGCTGCGTTAGTTGTGATACGACGCAAGCATCAGTGCTCGCGTGAACATTCTCACAGACAAAGAAGACGTTCTGGACGTCCACGCAGCACAGACGTCCGCCAGGACCGTCGTGTTGTAAAGGCAGGAGTGGCAGATGGTACAGCTATCAGAGCACAGATAAGAGGGTTTGTGATTCCGGACGTGTCAACACGAACTGTTGCGAACTGGTTAGCAGCCGTGGGACTGCAGGCACGCACACCTCTAGCCAGTCTTCCTCTCAGCCCAAAGCATCGATGTGCATGGCTCGACTGGTATCGTCAGAGGATCACTTGGAAGATGGAATGGCGGGCTGTAGTCTTCGGCGACGAAAGCAGATTTTGCTCGCACGCAAGTTGTAAGACGTCGTGGTCTCCTGACCTTCATTGCTTACATATTCCACCCTCACAATCATATTCCGCACATCAAGATGCTTCATTCGAACCCAAACTGATAAGATAAAGTCAGTGTTGTATGAATTCATGCAAACGATGTGCAATTAACAAGTAAGCGCACCGTGGTTGAAATACTCGAGGCTGGCGTACACACATACATTCCAGACACAACGGTCACAGAAGATTTTAGTTCGGGAGAGAAACCGCACAACGGAACGCCGGTCCCTTCAGAGGACGACCCAGCCTATGTCAGCCGGTGACCGCCCATGTAGCGGACAGCGTGGGCCCAAGTGAAAAGGGAGAACGACCCCGTGTTCGGCTTAAAAGCAAATTCCGCTACATTGTGTGGGAGCGGCCAGCCTACGCATTCTTTACACATAGCACACAGTTTCAGAGATTTTCATAGGGAGACAGCAAACGCCAAACGCCAATACTACAGGTTTCCGGATTGGTCGCCTTAAACGAAACGTCATTCTTCCGTTATAGAAGAGAATTGCTGATTGGCAGACGATATTTCTGACGCCTTGAGCTGAAGGAATAATGGAAGAGACCGAAAGATATACCCCTTCATGTCTGGCATGGAGAGGCGCCATTCCGTTGTCGCTCTTGGAGCGAGGAACAAGTCTCTCCTCAGTACTTCACTGGGAGAGCACCTCTGTCAAGAGTGAATCGAAGTGCTACTCTATATTGAGTCCTTGTTATTAAGCGTTGTGCACTGTGTTGGCCGACACACTTATCGTGCGGTGTGAATGGACACAGTTATGGTTAAATGCCTGCGAGCGAATTTTAAGTGGCATCGTGGTGGACTGGTTACCTGACCGGTGTTCCACGCCAATAGTTAGACTAGGGGCGAATAGGAATCCTTGACTTCATCAAGGCATAGGGAGAGTTTGATTGGCGAAGGTCAGTCCAGATAGAACGAGAGTTATCTTATTTGTCAGCAGCCAGTGGCACAGACGGCAGTCATCGCAGCTTACGGCATTGTGCACTACAGCTATTGTGAGTCCCATATTTCCTCCACAACAGTACACTTCACTGCATTTCACACGCAACAGCCTCGAACGTACCTAGCAACACTCTAAAAGATAATTATTCAAGTTGAGTAGGTTCGCTTCTCAGCCATTCTGCCAAGTCAAAAACCATCTTAAACTTTGTATAGAAATTTCACTAGCGAATCCTATCCTTGAGAGGTAACTTCACATTCCGAAAAGAACCAGGATATAACTTGTTCAATTCGTAACTAAAAGTGCCATTGTGATTTCTGAGAATTTCTGCAAAATAAATAATAACTTTCGTTAGTTTCATGTTTTTCTTACACTAATTAACACTACTCCAGTACCCAAGTATCCCACTAGTTATGTAAGAAATTTTGTGAATTTTTGTGTCATTTCCTTACAGCGGACGACTCCAGAAGTTATTTATTGCTGAAAGTTTTTCAGGCATTTCTCTTTAAAAAGTTAGGAGCGTCTGTCTCACTTCTGTAATAGTGTGAGGGTGTAAATTGCATCTTGCAGGAGCCACAGGGTAAAGGGTACATCTCAGATTAATCCGTTGCGCAGAATAACAGATCAACCCCACACCTCAGAAAGTGATGGTCGTTTGCGAGTACGACTTAGGCCTGATGAGCACTGTCTCACAGAGTGCATTCGGCCAAGACTGGGCCCACCCCACGCCGTACAGTCTGAGGTGCGATGGGCTACAACTCTCGTTCACCATTGGTGTTCCTGGGTGGGGGGTGGGGGGGGGGGGGACGCTAAACAGTGCTGTTTGCGCTCTTGGTACATGCAGAATGTTGTCAGACCCTTTCTTTTGCCGTACTTCCAACAGAAAGGTGATGTGTTGTTCCAACAGGAAAATGTTCGCCCACACGCTGTCCGTGAAAGTCAACATGCCCTGCAAGACGTGCAGAACTTCCTTGGCCAGCACGATCTCCGGACTTGTTTCCAATGGAGCACCGGTGGGATATGATGGGACTCGTCAGCCAACAACTCTTACAGAACTATGAGAACAGGTCGATCAGGCATGGTATAACGTATCCCAGGACAGTATTCGCCATCTGTATGGTCGACCAGATGCCGGAGTCAGTACCTGTATTGCCGCCCATGGAGGTTACACCACGTACTAATACAGGTGTTCCAGCAGGGGTCGATACCTAGTGCAAGGGAACTACTTCTGCTATTGATCTGTGAATGTAATCATGCAGAAACCTAATAGGCAGAGGTGTGGCCGAGTGTCTGTGTTTGATACTCGTATTGTACTATGCGGCCTATTAATTTAAAAAGTATGCTTTTTGTCAGGTAGTTTTATCATTTATGACTGTCGTAGATGGTCATTCAAGGAAATATATTCCATCTGTAGTTTCGCTGCTGTGAAAAATATTAAAAACCTTCGTCCTGGGATGACTTCAGTAGCTTTCAGACCTTCACTACGCAGGAACTGAATAACGGGGCCCTGTTTCCCTTTAGAGAAAGTGAATGGTAGGGCGCCTGTTGTGGTGTTTGTGCATATGCGTGACTCTGCCATCTCTCTACATCCAGCACAATGTAGGAAATACGCACTAGTGACGCTCTTCGCTCCTTAAAGTTCTCATTTGTCTCAACGCTCCGCATTCTACTCATACGTTGTACAGCCTTTGCTAGTTAGCATAGAGATGTAAGTATACACATATTTATTTCTCAGCATGAAAAAATATTGGATTGTCTTGACCTGGGAAGTTGTCGAATGGAGCACACTTAACTTGTTAAGGGCAAATGAGAGGCTGCTTGAGTGAATAAGCAGAGAAATTTATGAAAGTTGTCAAATATGCATCAATTTGAAAGGCTTGTAACAGCTGTGATTATGTCTCCCAACATTCTTCCGCTACGTCTGTTTTTGACCTACTTGGGACTACGTCTGGTCAACTGTTAATATTTAGATAGTGTTGTGGCATTTTCTGACCAGAGAAAAACATTGTAGGCAGCGTCTGGATTGGAGGGAGGGGGGGAGGGGGGAATGTGACGTGCGGGGAAGGGAAGGGATGGTTGAAGGAGACGAACTGGCAACAATTGCTTAGTATTCTCCAAACATAGTAATGCTGCAACCTTATTTTACGTAGCTACTACCTGAAGTATAATAACTGAGAGTGGAATTTGTACAGATTATTTTGCTGTTAGGCTCGTAACGTTTAGAGAAATTCCTGCTGTATCTACATTTTAGTACCGACAGTGCGTATTATGTCAAAAATGCCGAGCTATACCGTGGCTCGAAACCCTCTTTAATTTTAGGTCCCCTTTAAATGGCTGGGTAAGTCAGTTCAGAGTTAGAAGAAAGACAGTGGAATACCACCTTTAATAGGAACACTTCTAGTAAAGCACTGTGGTGCTAAAACCAACCATAGAGTTGATGACAACTTTAACTTTTTTTTTTTTAAATATTGTACTCAACGTACACTGGAAACTTTACACTGAGGTGACAAAAGTCAGGGGATACCTCCTTTTGACTGGCGTAATGCAGCAACCCAACCTGGTTTGGACTCAACAAGTTGTTGGAAGTCCCCTGCAGAAATATTGTGCCATGCTGCCTCTATAGCAGTCCATAATTACGAAAGCATCGCCGGTGCAAGATTTTGTGCACGAACTGATCTCTCGAGTATGTCCCATAAATTTTCTATGGGTTTTAAGTTGGGGAGTCCGGGTGGCCAGATCATTCGCTTCAACTCTCCACAATATTCTGACATGGCTCAATGTCAGCCATAAAAATCCATTATTGTTAGGGAGGATGATGTCCATGAATGGCTGCAAATGATCTCCAAGTACCCGAACATAATCAGTTCAGGTCTTACCAACTGAAATTGGGACTCATCTGACCAGGTTACGGTTTTCCACTCGTCTAGGGTCCAACTGATATGGTCACGAGCCCAGGAGATGCGCTCCAGGCGATGTTGAGTTGTTAGAAAAGACCTTCGCATCGGTCGTCTTCAGTCGTAGCCCATTAACGCTAAGTTTAGTCGCACTGTCGTAACGGATACGTACGTCCCACATAAATTTTTTGTTGCTTATTCACGCAGTGTCGCTTGTCTGTTAACTCTGACAACTCTACCCAAACGCAAGAGAAGGCCGTCGTCCACTGCGTTGTTCGTGGTGAGAGTTAATGCCTGAATTTCGGTAGTCACTGCACACTCTTGAGACTACGGATCTCGGAACACTGAATTCCCGAACGATTTCCCAAACGAATAGACCATGCGTTTATATACAACTACACTATGTGATCAAAATAATCCGGACATTCCCAAAACATACGTTTCTCGTATTATGTGTATTGTGCTGCCACCTACTGCCAGGTACTCCATATCAGCGACCTCAGTAGTCATTAGACATGGTGAGAGCAGAATGTGGCCCTCCGCGGAACTCACGGACTTCGAACGTGATCTGGTGATTGGGTGTCACTTGTGTCATACGTCTATACGCGAGATTTCCACACTCCTAAACATCCCTAGGTCCATTGTTTCCGATGTAATAGTCAAGTGGAAACTTGAAGGGACACGTACAGTCTGTTGACTGACAGATACCGTCGACAGTTGAAGAGGATCGTAGTGTGTAATAGGCAGACATCTATCCAGACCATCACACAGAAATTCCAAACCGCAACGGGATGCTCTGTAAGTACTACGACAGTTAGTCGGGAGGTGAGAAAACTTGGATTTCATGATCGAGCGGCTGCTTATAAGTCACACATCGCGCCGGTAAATGCCAAACGACGCCTCGCTTGGTATAAGGAGCGTAAACATTGGACGATTGAACTATGGAAAAATGTTGTGTGGAGTGACGAATCACGTTACACAATGTGGCGATCCGATGGCAGGGTGTGGGTATGGCGAATGGCCTGTGAACGTCGCCAGTATGTGTAGTGCCAACAGTAAAATTCAGAGGCGGTTGTGTTACGGTGTGGTAGGGTTTTCCATGGAGGGGGCTTGTACCCCTTGTTGTTTTGCATGGGGCTATCACAGCACAGGCCTACCCTGATGTTTTAAGCACCTTCTTGCTTCCCACTGTTGAAGAACAATTCGGGGATGGCGATTGCATCTTCCAACACGATCGAGCGTCTGTTCATAATGCACGGCCTGTGGCAGAGTGGTTACACGACAATAACATCCCTGAAATGGACTGGCCTGCATAGAGTCCTAAACTGAATGCTATAGAATACTTTCGAGATGTTTTGGAACGCCAACTTCGTGCCAGGCATCACCGACCAACATCGGTACCTCTCCTCAGTGCAGCACTCCCTGAAGACTGGACAGCCATTCCCCAAGAAACCTTCTAGCACCTGATTGAAGGTATGTGTGCGACAGTAGAAGCTGTCATCAAGGGTGGGCCAGCACCATATAGAATTCTAGCATTACCGATGGAGGGCACCAAGAACTTTTAAGTCATTTTCAGCCAGGTATCTGGATACTTTTAATCACATAGTGTATCATTCCGCGTCCAAAGTCTGTTAATTGCAGTCGCGTGGCCATAATCACATTGGAATCTCCTTCACATGAATCATCTGAGTACCACGACAGCTCAGCCAATGCACTGCCCTCTTATACCTTTCCAAACTTTACACAAGGTGTCCTGCGAACGTTGCAAGGCCGCGGGAGACCTTCTGTGAAGTTTGGAAATTAGGAGACGAAGTATTGGCAGAAGTAAAGCTGTGAGGAAGGAACGTGAGTCGTGCTTGGCTAGCTCAGCCGGTAGAGCACTTCCCTGCGAAAGGCAAAGTCTCTGAGTTCCTAGACTCGGTCCGGCATACACAGTTTTAATCTGCCAGGAAGTTTCATATCGCGCACACTCCGCTGCAAAGTGAGAATCTCATTCTGGAATCCGCTGAACGACTTTACATGGGGGAGAGAGAAAAAAGAATGTGACGAGTGTAGCCTAGGAGTTTGGTATTTCTCACAGCATTGTTTCATTTCCATAAGGAGCGTTCAGAAAAACAGACACTACTGCCCAAAGGAGAGGAGAGGTCGACAAGGGTCAGCTACAGCAGCATTTGACAGCTGCATTGTGAAAAAGCCAAGAAGAGGCCCACGTCTAACAGCGGGCGGGTCAACTACAGCAGCAGATGACAGCTGCATTGTGAAAAAGCTAAGAAGAGGCCCACGTCTAACAGCGGGCGGGTCAACTACAGCAGCAGATGACAGCTGCATTGTGAAAAAGCCAAGAAGAGGCCCACGTCTAACAGTGGGCGTGTCAACTACAGCAGAAGATGACAGCTGCATTGTGAAAAAGCCAAGAAGAGGCCCACGTCTAACAGCGGGCGGGTCAACTACAGCAGCAGATGACAGCTGCATTGTGAAAAAGCCAAGAAGAGGCCCACGTCTAACAGCGGGCGGGTCAACTACAGCAGCAGATGACAGCTGCATTGTGAAAAAGCCAAGAAGAGGTCCACGTCTAACAGCGGGCGGAAACCACATTTAAAAGGACTGAATAGCACGCAGTCTCACGTCCACAGTGGCACGGCAACTGCATTGTTGTGGTCCCTTTGCACGACGATCAGTACTTTTTATTCCATTGAAACCTGCTCATCGGCGGTACCATTTATGAAGGGTATATGGACTGGACTAACAAGGAGTGCGGTCGCATGCTCCAACGAGTGAGTAGTAATCCTGGACGTGCGGTCATATGGAAAAAGATGAAAACATGCAATGCACCCAGGAACACTGAAGCGTGATCGTTTCGCTGATCCAGGTGTCATAGCGCGGGGAGGCATAATGTTTCGCGGGTATACCGACCTACAAATGCTTGAACACGGTACACTCATCGGTCACCGTTGTTGTGACACTATATCCATACCTAGTTGCGGCTTTTCAGTGGTGCATTCGGCCGCGACTTCATTTTTTATGGATGGCACCACTCGACTGTATCGATCTGAGCCGGTAGAAGGGCTATTGGAATGAGAGGGTATTCGACGAATGGGTTGATCTGTCTTTTTCCCAGACTTAAATTCAATAGAGCACGTGTGGGACGTGTTGGGGAGGCGTATTGCAGCGAGTGCACATCTACCGACGACCATCTAGCAGCTGTCACCCGCGAAGGTGAAGGAATGGAAGTCCTACTACGACAACTCGTTCCCAACCTTGAGCCCAGCATGGCAGCACGTGTCAGAGCATGTACTGCAGTTCGTGATGATCACACACCTTATTAAGAACCATGCCCTACCTTTTGTCATGTCTAGGGGACCATCATAAATCGCGCTGGCTTCATTGTAATTGTTGTTTTTGAATAAAAGTGTCATTTCTGTTCGTGTCAATTCATTTTTATTTCCATTCTGTACTATACTGTAGCAGTTCTACCTATGCATCGTTCAAGCATCACTGAGCTGTGTTACTTCGCAATGAGACGTCGTACGAAAGTCACTTTCGTCCATTAGTATCGCACACCCGGTAACTAGACACCTTAACTCTTGAAGTCAGAAAGTAAGCACTGCCGTCTGGGTAATCTGAATATATGTTTCCTAATAATTACAGCGGCACATAGTTTATATTTGTTTCACGATTTTGTATGTATATGTACTTTTACTGAACTGACATATTGTGGTGTGGCATTCAGTATTCTGGGGTTGAATCATCATTCCTAGTGCTATATTGCAACATGTATGATTCCGGAAAGTTATTGCAGCAGTTTTTCCGGGTTAGGCAGTGACAAACTGTATCGGTAAGTGTTTATATCTCGCAATGCGTTTGTGCTGTCGGATACGACATTTTTTACTGTACAAATTTCGGTATTACAAAATTTAACACGAAGCGTGTTTCTATAGACCGAAGAACTGAATTCGTGGATCCCAGTTGTTGAGCAAATGAAGCAACGATTTATACAGGGCACAAAAAACCGGAAGGCAACAGATGGTTCAAATGGCTCTGAGCACTATGGGACTTAACATGTCAGGTCATCAGTCCCCTAGAACTTAGAACTACTTAAACCTAACTAACCTAAGGACGTCACAAACATCCATGCCCGATGCAGGATTCGAACCTGCGACCGTAGTGGTCTCGCGGTTCCAGACTGAAGCGCCTATAACCGCTCGGCCACACCGGCCGGCGGAAGGCAACACCAAGTTAATGAGTTACAGGTGATCTATTGGCACAGATCACTAGCCAGGTGTCTGCGAACTGGTGGAGAGTTAGTCTTTCAGTATGCTAAGCTGGCACAGTTTTAGCAACAAATCTTTAGTTTACTGGAACTTACACGGATGTCTAATGATGGTAATACTTGTAATGTCGAAAACAAAACTATAGACAAAACAATATCTGTAATTTCGAACAAATACGGTGCCTAGTGTACGAGTACCTACCAGGCATCTCGGATTACTTTCTTGCGGCACAGCTTAGCCTTGAAATGTGAACAGGGCACTTGTGATAAAGTAGTGATTATTTTCCGGCTCTTACGTAGAATTGTAGCTTCCGGTCTGCAGCGGCGATGTCCGCCGTTGAGTTTGTGGCTGGCTCGAACCACATGATGTTAATGGCAATGCCGACCTTTCCTGGAATAGAAAATATCATCACATTTTTATTTCCTTGTCTAACTGAAAACAGATTACAAGCTACGCGTTGACACCCATATGATTTTATGTAAAGCTCGCAAGTGCGCACACAGCAAAGAAGGCACTCAAAACTAACTTTCAACCACTGAAGAAATGGCCCTTATTAGAGGCGGACAACTGATAAGATAAGGCGACAAGAGTCGCACCTGGCGCACATGTAGCACATGAATTCATCTTTCATGCAGATGACGAGAAGTCCTGTTTTATTATACAAATCACGCGAAATATGTAAATAAGTTGGACATAAGGACCATATCTTAAAACCAATGAATATGGGTTAATGCATTTAATAGCGAACTACTACATCTGAAATGCACAGTAGTCGAAATCTCAATCTCTGCATACAAAACGAAGTGTCTTGACTAATTGTTTCATCATCGGCCACCACAACCCGTAAGGAGAGCAATTTGAAATCCGGAGAAGGTGTTGATCTTATACTGTGGGTATTCTTTTGCAAGGAATTGTTCGAAATTCCATCCCTAAGGGGGTGAAGTAGGGGATGAAAGGTTCTTTGAAAATTTGCAACTATTAAAGCAATTTTGAAGCTATAACTACGAAAATAGGTATTTGGTTTCTTGGACAGAAATAAAAAAAGTACATGCTTCAACATTTTTGAAAATTCAACAAGTAGGAGAGGAGGGGGGGATGGAGTAAAATAATGAGAGAAAGTTTAGTTTAAAAATAGAACGTTATTAAAGTACTACTAAAGTTTTTGAAGTTACGTCTATGAAAACTGGTATTTTACATCTAGGTTAGAAATTAGAAATACGTGTTTCAGCGCTTTTTCAAAATTCAACCCCTAATGGGGTGAAACAGAGGACGAAAATGTTTGGAAATATTTCGTTACCTTAAAACAGATTTAAAGCTAAAGCTATTAAAACTGGTAGTTGACTTCTCAAGAAATAGGTCTATGTGTTAGGGAATGGAAGTTTGTATGCAAATATCACCACAAGAACTCAAAATGCAGGCTTCACAAAGACATCTGAGTCCAGCTACCAGAATCACTTTTTCGTCAGAAATGCATTCGGAAAAGACCATGCTTCCATGGCATTAATTAGCCTAAAGAATTTAGATGTTGCAATTTTGGGATAACATAAAAATTCAATTAAAGAAAAACAAAAAAGATCTGCGTAGCCCACACAGTCTACGCGAGCAATGCAGCGGGAGCTAAGTTATTCATAAATAAATCGATATAATAACAAACCAGTTAGAAAATTTTGACCTTTCTAACCTAGTGCAGGACTGTGAAAGCCAGCAAACAGAAATAATATACAGGCTGTTTCAAAGTCTTTGCTTAAAATGTCTAGAGGTGATAGATCACGTCACGAGAAACAACTTTTGTTAGAGTACAAACTTTCGCTGATGGTGGGCGTCCTTTAGTATTCGTCGGGCCTGGGACGATGAGATTTCACCGAACTCTCAAGGATGTACTGACCAGGAGTGCTGCATACTATCTACACTAGTAAATTGATAGAGCGATTTTCAACAAGAAAACCTCAACATTAAGAGTCTCTAAGCAGAACGAGTTATTTTAGAAGCGGATCAGGAACTTTAATTTTGCTACACCTACCCCCTTTCATACATAACAGATGACTGCATCATAGGTAACACACAAGGAATCTATACACCACACATTGCCCACGCCGTGCCTACGTTTTGCTCATTGTGTGGGGCATAACCAATGCAAAATGATCCTAGTAACACCGGGAAGCGTCAACAAATTTTTGACTCTAACGGTAGTTGTTCCCCATGAGGCGATTTAACAAACGCAGTCATTTGATGCAAAGGGTTTGAAACATCCTATATATTTGCTATTTCTGAAGAAAAGTGGAAAGTTTATGATGGCCTTTGTTCTTTCAGTCTTAATACTATTGATCTCATTGCTTTGAATAGCCGGTTGAGTTACACATTTTACTCCTGAAGATACGATGGATTTTTCCCTTAGATCAGACACAACGGAGGTGCTAAATCCACGCACAGAGTATGTAAATGACGAAGTGAATGTAATTCTTGTAAATTATATCTTTTTTGAGGAACAAACCAGTGATGTCATTAGTTTCATTGTCTTCCTAGACAAGTTAACATTCTCTGCGGTATTCCATACCGAAACAGCTTGAGAATGTCATCATGTTATCCTTTCCGGCTACTATAACTAACGCAAATCCTCTGGTTGCTAGTCGTGTACATACATGTTGTTTGTAAAAAAATTAAAGTCTTTGGAGAAAAGTGAGGCATATGGATCAACATTATACCTCAGATAGGAAGCCTCTAATAAGCAAAGAAGGGAAGGCTAGGAGGCGGAAGAAATACTTAGAGAGTCTACACAAACAAAATAATTTGATGGGAATATTATTAAAAGAAAAAAAGACGCAAGTAGAGATGAGATGGGATACTGCGAGAAGAATTTGTCAGATCAGTGAAAGACCTCAGACGAAACACCGCCCCTGAAACAGACAGCATTCCCTCACAACTATTGACATCTTTGGGAGGACGAACCATGACGAAGCTATTCCACCTGGTGTACAAGATACACTCCTGGAAATGGAAAAAAGAACACATTGACAACGGTGTGTCAGACCCACCATACTTGCTCCGGACACTGCGAGAGGGCTGTACAAGCAATGATCACACGCACGGCACAGCGGACACACCAGGAACCGCGGTATTGGCCGTCGAATGGCGCTAGCTGCGCAGCATTTGTGCACCGCCGCCGTCAGTGTCAGCCAGTTTGCCGTGGCATACGGAGCTCCATCGCAGTCTTTAACACCGGTAGCATGCCGCGACAGCGTGGACGTGAACCGTATGTGCAGTTGACGGACTTTGAGCGAGTGCGTATAGTGGGCATGCGGGAGGCCGGGTGGACGTACCGTCGAATTGCTCAACACGTGGGGCGTGAGGTCTCCACAGTACATCGATGTTGTCGCCAGTGGTCGGCGGAAGGTGCACGTGCCCGTCGACCAGGGACCGGACCGCAGCGACGCACGGATGCACGCCAAGACCGTAGGATCCTACGCAGTGCCGTAGGGGACCGCACCGCCACTTCCCAGCAAATTAGGGACACTGTTGCTCCTGGGGTATCGGCGAGGACCATTCGCAACCGTCTCCAAGAAGCTGGGCTACGGTCCCGCACACCGTTAGGCCGTCTTCCGCTCACGCCCCAACATCGTGCAGCCCGCCTCCAGTGGTGTCGCGACAGGCGTGAATGGAGGGACGAATGGAGACGTGTCGTCTTCAGCGATGAGAGTCGCTTCTGCCTTGGTGCCAATGATGGTCGTATGTGTGTTTGGCGCCGTGCAGGTGAGCTCCACAATCAGGACTGCATACGACCGAGGCACACAGGGCCAACACCCGGCATCATGGTGTGGGGAGCGATCTCCTACACTGGCCGTACACCACTGGTGATCGTCGAGGGGACACTGAATAGTGCACGGTACATCCAAACCGTCATCGAACCCATCGTTCTACCATTCCTAGACCGGCAAGGGAACTTGCTGTTCCAACAGGACAATGCACGTCCGCATGTATCCCGTGCCACCCAACGTGCTCTAGAAGGTGTAAGTCAACTACCCTGGCCAGCAAGATCTCCGGATCTGTCCCCCATTGAGCATGTTTGGGACTGGATGAAGCGTCGTCTCACGCGGTCTGCACGTCCAGCACGAACGCTGGTCCAACTGAGGCGCCAGGTGGAAATGGCATGGCAAGCCGTTCCACAGGACTACATCCAGCATCTCTACGATCGTCTCCATGGGAGAATAGCAGCCTGCATTGCTGCGAAAGGTGGATATACACTGTACTAGTGCCGACATTGTGCATTCTCTGTTGCCTGTGTGTATGTGCCTGTGGTTCTGTCAGTGTGATCATGTGATGTATCTGACCCCAGGAATGTGTCAATAAAGTTTCTCCTTCCTGGGACAATGAATTCACGGTGTTCTTATTTCAATTTCCAGGAGTGTATGTGAGACAGGTGAAATACCCTCAGATTTCAAGACGAATCTAATAACTCCTGTATATTAGGTGCTGACAGATGTGAATATAACACAGGTGTGACACGGAGTCATGAAGGAGGTGTACGATTGTGTCGAACAGTAAGTGCAGTCTTGAGAATCCAGGACTGGTTAGTGAGGAAAAAGTCGTTGAGTGGCTGCATGCTTACTCTGTTAGTCCAATATTGCACGCTTCGGACATTACCATCATCAGGTATCGCGGAATATCACGTTGCACATAGAGACAAAAGTTAAATTTTACAATAGTAACGACCATATGGAGATTTTGTGTTAATATTACCGAACAATCATTTTAATACGTCAGGGATGCGAAATAATGACACGACTCTATCACAGAAGAATAGAAAAACTGGTAGGACCCGACCCCGGGGACGGTAAGTTTTGTTTCCAGAGGAAGGTAGGAACATGGAAAGTAACTATGACCGTGCGCCTTAGATAATAGGCTGAAGTGAGGCAAACCTACATAAATAGCATTTGTGTATTTAGAGAAAGATTTTGATAATATTGACCGCAAAATAAATTTCTGAAGGGAGCAGAGGTAAAATACAGAGAGCAACAGTTATCTGGGACTCGTAAAGAAACCAGACTGCAATTATAAAAGCCGACGGACATGGAAGAAAATTAGTAGTTGAGGAGTTAGTGAGACAGGGTAGCAGCCTCTCTTGAATGTTATTTAAACTGTACATTCAGCAAGCAGTAAAGGAAACCGAGGAGCAATTTGTATAGTGAATTAAAGTGTATGGAGAAGAAATAAAAAAATAACATTGGCTGATGTCACTATAGTTCTGTCATAGATGGCAAATGACTTGGAAGAAAAGTTGAATGAAATGGATAATATCTCGAAAAGAAGCTCTAACATGACTATCAACAAAAATAAAATTAAGGTAATGGAATGTAACTGAATCAAATCAGGTCATATAATTAGCTTAGGAAATGAGACACTAAGAGTCGTAGATGAGCTTAGTTATTTGAGCAGGAAAATATAAGGGCAGTCAAATGAAAACGAGACGGATGGAAAGAACTGTTTATTATTTTAAAAATAATCGCGATAACTGTTAACATATCGATCCCACTGTGAGACAAGACGGCTACTGCCATGATGGCAAAATATTTGACGTTAAGTACGGAACCATGATTGTACCTAGGAGAGCACCTCTTCGTCCGAAACTAACCGACGGCCACCAGCGTCTTCCTTGAGGGCTCCAAAAATATGGAAATCGCATGACGAGAGACCAGACTCGTATGAAGAATGTGTAAGGGCTTTCCAGTGAAACTTCTGCAGCTTAGTCGAAACAACGATAGCAATATGTGGGCGGGCATTATCCTTGAAGAGAATGATGCCGTTCGTCACACATTTGGTAGTTAAATGCCGCCCTTTAATTTTCACAAAATGTCCATGTACCGCTGTGCGCCATGGCGCCGTGTTCCAGAAAGTCGATGACCATCGAGTCGTTGCAGACAAAGAAAAAAGCTGTCATGATTTTGTCTGTGCTGACGAGCCTGTTGTTCGACTACGCTGCAGAAGTTTCGCTGGGAAGCCCTTACGCATCACCCGTACAGTCCCATTCCCTCCCCAAGCCATTTTCATAATTTTGGGGACTTTAAGAAAGATATTCGTGGCAGTCTGTTTGCTTCAGACGGAGAGGGGCACGCCTGTGTACAATTTTGGTTTCGTAGGAAACAGCGACATTTTTGCTTGAATCCATTGACTGTCTTGCCTTACGGTGGGATAAATATATTAACAATTATGGCGGTTACTTTTTGTAATAAACAGTTTACTTACATTTTTTTGTCTGTCTCGCTTTCATTTGATTGCCCCTTATCAGAGACGGTGACAGAAGTAGAGAGGATTTAAAATGCACACCAGCAATTGGAAAAACAGTACTCGGAAAAAGAAAAATTAGTTAACGTGGAATATAACTTAAAATGATAGGGATCTCTATCCTGAAGGTGTTTGTCTGGGGTGTAAGGTGCGGAAGTGAAACGTGGACTATAAAGAACACAAACAATAATAGAATAGAAGCTTTTGAAATGTGATGCTATTGAAGGATGCTGAAGATCAGATGGATAGATCGAATAAATAATAAGGTGGTAGTGAATCTAATTGGGATAAACAGGAATTTGTGGCACAGATTGACTGAAAGAAAGGATCAGTTGATCGGACACATCCTGAGGCATGAAGGAATTGTCAATTTGATGATGCAAGGATGACTGGGGGTTAAAAATTGTAGAGGGAGAACACTGTTTGAATACAGCAAGAAGGTTCAAATAGATGTTGGTTGCAATAGCTATGCACGGATGAAGACACCTGCAACGAGCGTGTGGAGCTGCAATAAACCATTCTTCGATTTATGACCACAACTGTGGTATCGACGTTGTGTTGGTCGACCGCACACATCACCGGGGAAGACGAGACTTCAAATAGCGTGCCACCACGTATCAGCCGTGTCTCGTTCTGCTGTCTCCAGGGCTCGCCGTCTTCAGATGGTACGCGACACGTTCGCCCTAGAGGACGCCGTCATCGCTTCGAGTCATTGAAACCAAATCTAACAGTCCACGCGTCTTTTTAGATAGCCGCAAACCGGGTTCCACCTCAGATCTGGGAAGATTCGCAGTGAAAATAGACGGACCCAGCATGACTCTACTAATCTGTTAATAATCTGAATGTGTTTGAACATTGTACGGATAGCCAGTGATCCACTGTATCAAAGAACTGTCAGAGTGTGAAAAGCTTACATCTAAAGATAAAAAACTTATTCCAATCCACCGTGGCGCTGCTGTGATTAATATAAAAAGACATTCCTAGGTCGCCGAATGCTCTTTATTGGCTCAAAAACGACGGCCTTAACCAGGGTAGGGCACCATCAGGCTGTTTGGGAGAAAAGTGGAAAATGGACCTTTAAAACTAGATTCCAAGAGCATTTCCTGTTAATGAGGGGGCAGGTAAAACATAATTCCGTCTTATTGGGGATCTCATACCTTGCGGCCACGAGCCACCCACACTCGGGAACCTTATGATTTTACACCGCACTCCTCGCACCGGCCTTTCTAATTTAGGTTTTCCTTGATTTTCCCCAAAATCGCTTAAGACAAATGCCAGGATGGTTCCTTCGAAAGGCCAAGGCCGCTTTCCTTCTCCAGCCTTCACTAATCCGACCTTGTGCTCCGTCTCTAATGCCCTCGTTGTCGACGGGACATTAAACACTAATACCCTCCTCCTTACACCGCGCGTTTAATGGGAGGAGGTTTAACCTTATGGAAAAAATTGAAATCGTTGACTACTCATATACTAGGAAAGTTGTCTTACTCAGCGATCAATTGCCCAGTAAACACCAAGTTTTTTATGATTTTAGGTTCCCAGTCTTTAAAGAATTTTTGGATTCCTGCAATGATATTTAATCAGTCAGGCTTGTCTTATGTTTATATCTCTTCATGTTTTTACCTTAAAAACCCTAGTTCCGTAATTACATAATTGTATTTAACATACTTCGTGTTTTTAGTTTGTCTTGTTTTATCTGGAAGGTTCGTTTTTGCTTTAGTCATTTTACATAATTTTAGCGATAATGCTTTCTCCCTTATGTGGCTCCCATCCCGTTCCCCTGTGCATAATACTGTATTTAAGTTATAAGGGATGCTTTAGGTTCCTGTTGTGGTTTTACTTTAAAAATTCTAGTTTTGCAATTGCATTATATCTTATGGAATATTTGAGGTTTGCAGTTTTGTACCGAATATTTGAGGTTTGCAGTTTTATACTGAAAGTTCCTGTTCACGACAGCAGAATTACATGCTAGTTTTAGGATTATAAACTAACTGAGTTTTGGGCTTTACGCTCTTGACAATTACTTCTTAGTTTTAGTCATTCTGCATTGTTTTTTTAATTTTTTACTAATAAGCGTTCCTGCTTACGTAGTTTCGTGCCCTGGAACATAGATACGCTAAATTTTTAATTAGGAAGGTTTCTATTTGGACGTTTGTATTTGCATAATTCTTTTTACTTTATTTTAGTGTTTGTCACCTTCCCCACTATGTTTATTGTATTACGCACCTCTGCTGCATTTCCTCTTCCTGTTTCTCAATCTTTCCTTCAAGACGTTCGCACACTTGAACCCCATGCTTTCGGTATTGGACAGGATTCTGTAATAACGTTTTACAATTTACTTTCTGAAATTTCCTGGCAGATGACAACTGTGTGCCGGACCGATATTCGAACTCAGGACTTTTGATTTTCGCGGGCAACTCTAATATCTAAGTTCCCCCACCTCGTCTCATGACGCAGCCTCATAGCTTCACTTCCGCCAATAACTAGGTTCCAAGGTACTGACAGAGGTAAAGCTGTGGATACCCGTCATGAATCTTGGTTGGCAGCTTAGTGGGTAGAACAGTTGGCAATGAAGTGCAAGGGTCCCGAGTTCGAGTCTCGGTCCGGTACACAGCTTAGATTTGCCAGGAAATTTCAAATAAGCGTACACTCCGCTGCAGAGTGAAAATTTCATTCCGGAATATATTTCCTACTAAACGTGTCTGTAGCTCGCGTGTGAGAATTTCTTTCTCTCTACTGTGATTTTTGATTGACGGCTTTGTACACGCATTTGGTGCCACCTAGGGACAGTTATCTTTACTAGCGCCATCGGTCGCTTCTGATTCCATCAGTATCGTGCATATATTGCTTGAAGGCGGATCGGCCAGCGACACTTTGTTTCGGAACCATGTTTAGAGTTGACCATGACCTTACTTTGCGCTTCTATGACTGATGACCCACATCGCACGAGGTAAACCGATAGTTACTCTCTTTAAGTATTCCTCTGTAGGTTTATTCTTGGTGATTTTATACCATTTCCTACCGCGTTTCTATGTTTGTTTACCGGCTATTTTAGCGGTACTTCACGAATGCTTTTGGACAGTAATTGCAACGTATTTTACGTGATTTCCTATCCTTTACGTGTTACATATTTACGTTTTTGGTTATCACTGTTGACAATAGTTCCTCAGAATAGGACCACGCCGGTTATTACGTTCGGTTCTCATTGTACTTCCAGATAACATGATGATACCATACCCGTGTAGGATGCGTCGTTTTTGAGCCAATAAAGAGCATTCTGTTACCTAGAACTGTGTTTTAATATTAGAGATATAAATGTATGTATTTGTCTCATTCATCAGGACGTATTATAATTAGCGTAAATGAAAATGCTAAACATGATAGTGTTTTAAACATTTAATAAATGTCGTATCTGTACCATCTCGTTCACCTACGGACACAATACCAACAACAACAAACAAGCACGTCAGAAAGAGTTTCAACGATTGACGCACTCATTATTTTCACAGGAAACCGAAGAGAGTAACAGTCACACAATCGTTGCTCAATTTGGGCATGTTTATTCCATTTGAAACACGAGACCCTCATCTCAGCTTAAATACGGTTTATTATTATAAGAATAGGAAGTTTTGTTGAAGAAACAAACCTCTAAACACATAAAGAGGGAAGACCTTTAGGCGGATGACAAGGAAATACTGAAGAGAACTGGGTGAGACTTTTGGACTGTATTAATATACCTCAAGGATACAGACCCAATGAAATCTGTATTCAGATCTTAAAAATCTTCCTTCGACGAACTCGGTTAATGTTGACGTAACGAAATTTTGTTATCTATACATGTATGACAGACTTCAGTAAATCTAATTTCCTGAAGGACTATAAAAATCTTTAGAACTGAACAGAAAAACAACTTTCCATGTGACCGAGAAAGTCAATATTGTCTAATTTCTTTAGGTGATCAAATTTCGAAACTCCACAGTTTGGTGTTAAGTAAAGATATTCTTAACTCTGAAGACTGGTTGAACAACGCGGTTCTCGATCAAGTACCGTCTTTTTCGAGAAGATGTGCCACCGTCTTCATCCAACTTTCGAAATAAATTGCCCATGCAACATTTTAAAAGAAGATTGCCATCTTTCTGTGAATATTTCTTCAACAGATGAACATACTAATGAGCATAGATGCCGCAAAAATAACTATGGCATCCTATACAATAATGTAAGTCAGGTAGCGATGGTTTTTATGAGAGGGTATAATTTTTTTCCTAGTCTCAGAGAGAAAGTAAAGACATAGTTGATGGATGAGAGTTGCGTTGCAGTACATAGATCTAAAATGAATTGTCGCGCGCACATTCTCTCTTTCTACCTCTACCAATAACCTTTTCCTTACAACTGTTACCACTACTTCCACAATAGTGGCGTTATTTGTACTGAAACTACAGTCCTTTTTTGTATGGCAGTCGGATGTTAACTTTTCGGGAAAAATCACAACGTTCTTTAATATGTGCTGACGTGGTGTCATCACGCCGAGCATTAGTTCTCCCAGAGCAGACAATCTGTTGAGTGACGTAATCGAGATTTCAAAAGGTATGTTATTTTATTTACGATGGTAACGTTAGTTAAATTAAGAAAACTACAGTTATTACGAGATCACACGCTCACATAGGTATGCAATCTAAAAATCGACACGCAAAGTAATCAACACACGTAATTAATGTGCTTTTCATACACTATTGAACAGTAAATCAAAACTTTACTGTTATGTAACAGGTCTGCGTTACTTGCCGGAAATACATTGCTACATTCTGCTGACCAAATCTACAATCTCGCTGTCCTAGCCCGAGTGTTGAACAACACTACTTGCCGACGCGGTTCATCTTACATAGCTACACAACAGTACTCGACATGAGTTGGACCGTTCATAAATTTTCTTGAATTTTAACTTCTACTGTTAGATCATTTAATCAGTTAATTCTAATGACTATATTTATGAGACACACTTCATACTTATACAAATACCTATTCCACGCATCGTTTAACAAATAATACGTAAATAGGTTATAAGGTTTGGTGCACACGCAGCATCGCAACAGCCAATCGGAGCAAAAGATTCCTCCGCCGGTGCCACGTCAGCCAGAGATAGGCGCCCACCCAACTGTGGTCCCGTGTGCAAACGATAGTTGCGATTCATGTTCCCGAACACCGACCAATACTTTGTAATGATGTATGCTGTCTGCTACAGCATTTATGACGTTTTGATTAAAAATGAAGTAACTATGGCTGCAAGAATTAAAGCATGTTTGGTCACTAAAAGTGATAGCTGTGTGCATAATAGAAGGAATAGCAGTACTTTTATCTATGGAGTTGACATCCGAACTGGTCCAATATGTGTTCTATCAGCGACAGATCCCAGGACCTCGCTGGCCCCTGGAGTACCTCAACATCACTGTGATAGTTCATAGAGACACGTGGTGCGTGCGGAAGAGCATTGTCCTGTTGAAAAAGGCGTCACAATACTGCTGCATGAGAGTAACACCTGAGTACGAAAGATGTCCATGACATATCGCTGTGCCGTCAGAGTTCATTCAATCACTATCGGCTATGATTTGAAATCATACCCGATGGCACCAACACTATGAAGCCAAGAATAGACCGCTGTGCGTCTTCAAAACATTGGAAGAATGTGACCTGTCCCGAGGTCGCCGCCACACTCGCCGAAGATGGTGACCCGGAGTACGGCAGAACGGCGATTTACAGCTGAACACTGTGCAACTTCATTCATCAGCAGTCCATGCTTACTAGTCACGGCACGACGCTTTAATGGCCTCCTACTCGTAGGACGGTAATTCCCTAGTCTGGTTGCTGCTAGTCTCCCACCAATGTTGCGGTACGACACAATGTTGCAGAAACTCATTACTTGTTCACGGACAGCACGCGCATTTGTGAAGGACGTTACGATGTACATGATCCACAGTATGGCATTCCTCACTTGCAGTTATCATAGGTGATCGACTACAACCTTTAGGATTGATATGCCTGCCCTCACATTCCGATGCAGTCCAACACCGAGCCACTGTCACATGTGAATGCCCCAAAAATCTAGGAATTGAACTATTTGATCAGCTGGCCAAATGGAGACCCTCAGAGAGGTTCCTTTCAAAATCTGTCATATGCTGATAACTTTGTCTCACACGATTACGCAGCATCTTTCACAGTGATCATTCAATATTTGACTGTCCACGTCCCTTACATACCCTATCATGCCTGGCAACTACACTAAACACGAACAACACTAATAGACTCTGGTGGTAGTTCTATTTGTCACTAAGATTTTCAGCTCTAATCATTTACATACCTGTCAATGGTATGTACGTGTACGAATTTACACTACACCCACCCCTGTCTTCTGGGTGTTTCACTATTTTTGTTTGGCAGTGAACATACGATATGCGCAGTACACATAGTACATACCTTGTTGAGTCGCTCGGTACTGCTCGTCGTACAGTCGGTACGCGGCGGCGTGTGCCTTGAGCAGTGTGTAGACGGCCATGTAGTCGCCCACGCCTGAGGAGTCAATGCCCGGGGCCAAGGCAAGCGAGCCACTGTAGCCCATGATGACACTTCTCGGTTCGTTGATCGTCTGCCACCATTTCACCTGCCATTTGGAGCAACCACAATATACTCTGAGTGAACTAGTCATCAAAGAGTCTAAACCAATATGTAAGTATACAGATACGTGCTAATACACTGATGGAAATAGAAACTGCGACACTGTTCGACATAGAAACTGCTGTCAAAGTTCGTGAAAATGTTCATTAAGTAACGGATACTGAATGATTGGACTTCCATTCCATTAGGAATAGGATTCCATCATTTACGTCTACATCTGCATATATACTCCCCTAATGCATGGCGGAGGGTACGCTGCACCACTACTAGTCATTTCCTCTCCTGTTCTACATGCAAATAGAGCGTGGGAAAACAGCTTCCGTACGAGCCCTAATTTCTCACATCTTATCTTCACGGTCCTTACTCGAAATGCAAGGTGGGGGCAATAGAATAGTTCTGCAGTCGGCCTCAAATGCCGGTTCTCTAAATTTGCGCAATTGTGCCTTGTGAAACGGGCATCGTCTTCCCTCCAGAGTTTCCCATTTAAGTTAACGAAGCTTTAATCCGAGATGGTGGGGATTCAAAACACTCGAGCAATACACAGGAAGTGAGTTGGAAATAGAAGCTGTTATCAAAATTCCTGAAGTTGTTCATCACATAACAGGTAATGAATTATTGGGCATTCATTCCATTAGGAGTGAGGTGAGTCCCCGACGTAGATGGTACATTGGCAAAACTGAAGCTCGGAAGTAAAGAGACAATTTTCTTCTTTCATTCGTCCGTAGAATAGCCAACTCCAAAAGAGAACTCTCATATTACTTAACGCGAAATTATTTCTTGGTGAAAGAGTCTTGGCCTTCAGAGGTTCAGCTCGGAAAATTAGAGATCCAAGTATTGGAAATTTCCTCTGAATATTAGAGCTCTTGCTGCACTAAAACCCAGCTCTTGCAAAACACATTAGCAAGGTCAGAGACCGATAAGAAGCCGGAAAGCGTTTGCTAGTGCACCATGAGTCAAATAATACTCAAATTGAATTTATTTCTAGTTGTGGCAAACATGAAAAGGATGCCATCTTGGAACCGAGAGAAACTGAGAGGTATTATTGAATTACTGTTGATGCAACTACTAATTCAAATTATACTGAACACACAACATTTACCCTGGATTATATTTACTTCGAGAAGGAAATTGATAACTGTGAAACAAAATAACGGCTTTTGGAAGTCGTAGATTGTAATGAGAAAACGAGTGCTGGAGCCTGATATAAAACTATATATCTTCCTGTCGCATCTAAGACTTTACCCACTGGTGAGGGATCAGGGAACCAGGCAGGCCAGTCAAGGATTCATATACTGCATACTCTGCTTATAATACTGGAATATGCCAAATGGTTCAAATGGCTCTGAGCACTATGGGACTTAACATCTGAGGTCATCAGTCCCCTAGAACTTAGAACTACTTGAACCTAACTAACCTATGGACATCATACACATCCATGCCCGAGGCAGGATTAAAACCTGCGACCGTAGCTGTCGCGCGGTTCCTGACTGAAGCGCCTAGAACCGCTCGGCCACACTGGCCGGCGGAATATGCCATTTGGTACCCTCATCATGAAGTTTACGACATCGGAGTCTATATTCTTCCCATATCCCAGAGAGCTTCTCTTCAACTATTACCAAATTAGTTCCGATGATATACTGAGTACCTCGGTCACACTACGATTCCAGGATCTGAAGTGATATGGGCATCGAGAATCGCTGCATCCAGTCACGAGTCACCAGGTCGTCAATGTACATGTTAGCATAGGTCTCATCGTCATACACTGAAGGGAGACTCATTGCCCAACACCACATCAGGCTACTCAATATCCCACTTGACTATGGCTCTATGTCCTGCATGTCTCTGTGGTCTGTGGTGTGGTGTCAACGGTAAAGGAAATATGGTAGTACGAGATCAGTTCTCCGGGCTTCTTGGTGACACTCTTCCAGGCCAGCCGTGACTTACCCCTTCCAGCCATGCAGATGAGGTCCTCCTTACTCGTCTTCATGTGGGGCACAGCCCAATGGAGCATGGCCTGTTGCTCTTGTGAGCGGCCCTCCAATATGTAGTGCTTGTGGCGTACAGACCATTGTGCATCACTTTTCATTAGAATGTATTTTATTTTCGGAACACCGAGGGCAATGGTAGATTTGCCTACAGTCCTACCCTCTACTTCAAGCTACTTTCAGTCGAATGTGGTCAGGGTTTTGTGATTTGTTCAAATAATTTCCTAAGCATTTAGGGAGATGTTCTTAATGTATTGACAGGGTTGCTCTCTCACCCATGGTTCCTTTTTTTTCTTAACAGGTGGTCAGCCAGACAGATTTCCCTATGCTGTCATTTAAGCTCCTACTTATTTATAATCCTTCATTTATGTTTTAAACCTCTCCCGATTTCTCCGTTGTCCTACAGCAAATGGCATAGAGTGACTGTGTGGGTCAATGCCAATGAGGTGGGAGTGAGTGAGTAAGAGAAAGAGTGTCATTTTGTAGATTTCCTCTTCACTGTGTGACAACAATTTTAGCCATTTTATGTACATTCGTTTCTTTCAGTATATGTAAGGGCGTTGATAACCTCGCCGTTGAGCGCCCATAACCTCCAAACATACACACACGGTGCTGTGTCTGCAAATATTGCCTGGATTTCAGCCGTTGTCATCTGTCTATCCGTCACAACCAGTCGAACAATCTTTCGATCCTTTCGTGGTGTAGTGGTGTTTCCTCTCCTTGTCGCTCTGTTGTCCTGGGGCCATCTTGCCAGCACTTGTTATGCAGTCTCAGTACTATACTCATTTGTATGATGCTCTTATACCGTCATGTCAATGGCTCGACCTTCCTTAAAGATAGCTATTAGTTGGGCCCGCTGTGTTGTTATCTGGAATTGAGAAGTTCTATTGACGTTCGTTAGAGACAGCAAACAGGCATCAAGTACCCCCCCCCCCCCCCGGTTCTTCACCAATAAGAATGTTTTTGTCCTACACTGAAAATGAGCTCGATTAAAGCTGAAATCAACACATCTCAGAGGCATATAAATATTGATGTATCAGTTTCGTAGCGTTGGGTGAAGGTTTTTATGTTGGAACACTTCCCATTTCTGTAGTATAATATACCAATGGGTCCAGTCAACACTGTCGGTCAATATGAACCTATATGTCATGTACTGTTATTAGTGCTTTCATCAATTTGTCGGTTCAGTTTAGTAGAAAGACGATTTGTTCAGTTTATCTACCCTTTTTGTACCGGCACAAGTCTAGGCAAGATGTCGTAAAAAGGTCCCTTGCTCCAACACGCAGTGCGTCGCCAGTCACCTGCTAGTCGGTACCCAGCTAGTTACTGAAACTAGGGACACTCCGTCACACAGCGCAGGTGACATTTGCGGTGTCAAACTCTCTTTGGCACATATAAATAGTGGCCATCTGGCCAATCTATTCATAGAATCGAATTTGTGAGTCATTGCGACGGCGTCCGTAGCAGACTCGACTTCTGCACCACCGTCATCCTGACAGGACCACCAGCCAAGGGCCCAGCTGCAGCATTAATGGATCAAGGGTCCAACTCCGGCCCTCTTAGCCATCGAGCCACTCGGCATCCGTTAGCGCCACACGCCAGCCTGGGGTTCGCGTCCCGGACGTCCAAGCTGCAGCGTCGCACTCGCCTGTCCGCGCCAATCTGCGGCATCAGCTCTTGGCGCAGATCGGCCGCCGACCAGATACTTGCACCACGTAACGTCGTGCTAGGCCTGAGATGTGCTGAGAGTAGCAGCTACTGAGGTCTTCACGACAACGCTTCACTGCTAGAGTCCATGAGAACAACGCCAGACCACCCCCACTCATCATGGACACCATGGATCGACGCCCGTCTGCCATACATGACGAGGGCGTGCACATGTGGCTGGTCTTGTTGGAACAATAAGCCATCTTCTCATCTGACCGACTTCTGTAGCCCTCACCCCACATCAAACCGCTAACGCTCAGATGGGAAAGGCGAATGACATATTGACAACTAGAAGAACACGTCCGTAGTGGTCGTTGCACACCAGGCTGTCACTCTTCGTTGAAGTTCATCTGTATTAGAAGCAAACAAGACGCTGTCATACGCAAATCGAATGGTTCGGGAAAGATCCGTTTATGTATATTCGTTCTTCAATGAAGCTCAGTGATCTGAAGACTTGTTGAAACAAAATGTCACTTGGCCTATCTACTTTGTCAGTTCTGAACATTTCACTCCTTGATATAAGCCAAGTTGTAATGTTGTTCACAATCATCAACCAACTAAGATAAGCTGATTATATTCTTTCGCTCTCAAGCGACGTCAGCAAAACTTTTTCACGATTTTCATAGTTTATAAACACTGTCCAAGTCGTAACTGAAATTTATTGCTGCTCTCTGTATTGACAACTTGCAAAGGGTCCAGTATGCTGCATCCCTACTGAATCCTATTTTTTCTTCCCTCTGGTTAAAATCTGAATGTTTTTCTAGACTGTTAGTAAGACGAATTCTAAAAACTTTGTGTACTACTGACAAATGCCTAAGGCGTTGAATGGAGCAAGTATTGCAGTGGACCTATACATTTGTGCAATAAAACCAATACGTAAGAAGATCGCAAGATAACAGAGATTACATTGAAATAAATTGAGAAATTTGTATAGTTATGCAAGTGGACAAGAAGAAACATAAACTGAAAGGTAAAAATGGCTTAGAGGTCATTCGTAAAGCTTTCCAAATGACTTAAACTCAAAGGCTATAACCAGTGTTTATTGCCAGTATTAACTGAACTGAAACGTGGACGTCAAATGGACAAACAGTCCAAAAAAAAAAAAAAAGGTGTGGTTCCCCAATGAAGAAAGGAAATATAAATGTGAACATAACAAGAAGAGACAGAAAGACAAATAAATGGGTAAGAGAAAAGTCAAGAGTCTTTGTCACTCAGCGCTAGAGATTTCCCTTCAGGACGCCAGAGTAGAGGCAAAGCCACCACAGGCAGGAAACTTACTCTGCAATAGAAGTAGTTAAGGCTCGCTAGTGCGCTAGCACTCGACTTGGAGTCGTGGCCACAGAAGAAACCTTCATGGCCAGTATTTTGCCGGTATGGGAAAGATAAGTGATGACGTGTCATTCGTATACAGCAGGCAGGGAGTGTGGCAGTATCCAGTGTTATATTCCATATAATCATCTTTAAGAGGTGAAAAGAACCTCTTGCCGTATATGTGTTTTTATAAATTAAGGTTTTTGTGAAAAACTTTGCCTACAGATAAATTTATGCTTACTCTTTCTTTTTGTTTACGCATACAAATTTCTACATCAATATATGAAAAAAAAAAACGTAAGATCAGACAATCGTTACTGTCATTCCTTGCAAAAAATTAGACAAACACTTTTGAATTTTTATCAAAAAATATACTTTTTTTGCGATTACCTATTACATGACATGCTGTCGAGTCATAAAATAAAGAAAATTAGGCCACCCTGTAAAACGTTTTAAATGATACAGCTCCAAGTGAACAAACACAGCTAAATAAACCGCATATGCTGTAATTTTAAATCTAAAATAGCAAAACCAACCAAAAATTTGTAGGTTACTTTTCACGGAAATAAAAACAAGACTCACAGAAGGTGCCGTGTAGGTGTCGAAACATGTACAGGGAAAAAACAAGATAAGAAAAACATTGTGTTTTGCAGAAGGCGGAGTCCTTAAAAAGATCCTTAGCCCTTCGCAGTGTCTCATGGTGTGACGGAGTTTGGTACCGACATTAGTCAACCGTTCATCAGACGAACATCTTCAATTAGGCACGCATTTGGTGCCATTCCAGTAAAGTGAGCTATTTTTCGGCACCAGATATCCATTTCATTCTTGATTGTCTTAGAGCCTACAAACGATATTACCAAGTACCCAGCTAAAATTACGTCTCTAGCACTCTCAGAGGTGATACCGTACCATTCTTCTTTACTTTACACAAAAGGAAAAAATTAAAGATTCTTATAGGATCGATACCGTCAACCATTAAAGAATGGTAAGTAACACACAGACAATCTTTCTTGTTCAGGATCATGCTCTTTTTAGCTTGCACGTCTGTAAGGTTCTGAGAATAAAATCTGACAGTTGTACACACGTTATATTTTGTTAATGGCATGTTCGAATAGATTTAGGACATGGATTCAAATCCAACCTGGTGTTCGGAACACAGTGGTTTTTCGCTTTGTTAACATAGACACGAGATATGAAGTAAGTGTTAGAAGGAACGAAGCTTCCATTAAGCATTATATTTAGAACAACTGGATTATCAAACTAAAACCTAAAACACTTGAGATGCCACCCACCCAACGACAGAAAGTTCAATACGAAAATACGTAGTTACAAGAGCAAACTTTCTAGTTAGAACTGTTATTTCCTGTGATATAGTTGTTGAAACAAAAATTTCCTTACGTCTGCGGACTTGCCTGTAGTTATACAAAAGTGATGGTGAAATATGTTTCAGTGACATACCAAACCACAATCATTGCTCTTCCTAAATACTTGTCCTTTGCTGGTAATGAATCGCCACGGGTCTATCGGAACAATTTTTCATTTCTAGTACGACTGTCGAGGCATTCCACTTTCAGAATGTACCGAAGCTGGACAACATATTACGTGTCCAAGGCTAGTCCTTAAGTTTATCAAGAGAAATGCTCACCCTGTCTCCGAAGTTATCGTATAGAATCCTGGCGCACTCCACGAAGTAATCAACCAGCCTAGGATTTGGCCATCCTCCGATGTCCTGTAGCTTTTGTGGAAGGTCATAGTGGAACATTGTCACCTGAAAAAGGTTTAATATCAGTGACAATTATGTTTTCTTTTGCACACAATCACATACAGGTTGTGAAAAAAATACATTGTAAAACCTAAACGATACGAGTTCTTTACTGAGTAACAGTGGTTCAAATGGTTCAAATGGCTCTGAGTACTATCGGACTTAACATCTATGGTCATCAGTCCCCTAGAACTTAGAACTACTTAAACCTAACTAACCTAAGGGCATCACACAACAGCCAGCAGAGAAAATCCCTGACCTCGCCGGGAATCGAACCCGGGAACCCGGGCGGGGGAAGCGAGAACGCTACCGCACGACCACGAGCTGCGGGCGAATAACAGTGCATGGTGGGTGTAACGAGCACTTGTTTTCTTACATTAGAGCAAAATTATAGAAATGTAAACAGCGTTAACACTAGGAATTGTTTCCTATTTATTCGCTTCAAAATATCAATAACGTCAGAAAAGAGTGAGTCAATTATCACGATAGATAAATGAGTTGGTAATACGGTGGTGGTGTGGAGAAGCACCATATACAAAGCACAGGCGTTGCAATCAGCTCGTGTGGTTTGCACTTAACAAGTAAATATATATCATGACGGAGCAATTACAGCAACCAGTCACTATTCGTATTATTTCTATTGGGGACAGATTTGGGGATAATGCTGGGCACATGAGTATCCAAACACTATACACACATTTCTTCACGCATGTACCACGTGTGGATGAGCATTGTCCTGCTGAAAAATTTCACCACGATACTGTCGCATGAGATGTAAGACACGACGACGCAGGATGTCTGTGATGTACAATCGCGCTGCCAGAGCTCCCTCAGGCACTACAGACGCTGACCTCAAGTCATACCCGATGACTCCCCATGTCATGACGCCAGGAGTTGTACCACTGCGCCTGTCCAAAACATTGGCAGAATGGGACGTTTCAAAAGGTAGCCGTCATAGTCGCCGACGGCAGTCGTCCAGCGTACTGCAGAACCGCGGTATGTCGCTGAACACAATGCGACCCCATTCCTCATCAGTCCATGCTTCCCAGTCATGGCATCACTCCAAATGCCGCCGTTTGAGTTGTGTTGCGAATGGCAGCCTACGCAGGGCATCGGACGGTAATTCCCTAGTGTAGCTGCTGCTACAGAATAACAAAGAATGTTGCCTCCATTACTTGTTCTCAGGTGGTAGCAGCAGATATGAAGTTACGATCCTTGGTACGGCAATTCTCCTTTGTGATGGTGAGATGTGGTCACCTGAAACCTTGACGACGAGTGTGCCTACCCTCATGTTCCCATACAGTGTAACACCAGGCCACTGTACATCCGAATGCCCCACAGATCCGTGTATTATACGATTCGACTAGGTGGGTCAATGGATGCAAAGAATGAGACCACTTTCAAACTCTTTCAGGTGCTGGTAATATTGACTCAAACACATACGCGATATCCCCGTGTCCCTCACAGTGATCGCACTACATTTGATGCTGTTCACAACCCTTACGTACTCTACCAGGCCTGGTAACAACACTTAGTGAGAACAGCACTGATGTACTCTAATAGCCATTCTGCGTTTCACAGAGTACTGCAACTTTAATCATTCAGATAACGGCTGACGTTGTATACGTGTACGAAGCTAAAACATTAGGATTTTTCGTCAGACCAGTAGACACAAGTTCAATGATCGTTTGTCACTTTTATCCTCGTACACTTACTTTGGCTTCGTTTTCATTTGTTTGTCGACAAGGAAGAAAGAAGGAATATCGTGTTTAACGTCCTGTCGGTATCTAGGCCTTTAGAGACGGAGCACAAGCTCGGATTGTGTCAAGGATGGGGAAGGAAATCGGCGGTGCCCTTTTCAAAAGAACCATCCCGGCGCTTTCCTGGAGGGATTTAGAGAAATCACAAAAACTAACTATGGATGGCCGCATGCGGGTTTGAACCAGCGTCTTCCCGAATGTGAATCCATTGTGCTAACCACTGCGCCACCTCGCTCTGACGCCAACAAAGCTTTGGCTTCTTTTAAATCTATGGTGAAATATATTACGTTTTTATAGAAACTTCCTAGCATGGCTACTTGACTATGGAACGCCTTTCACATCCCTCACGACCTCGCTCGGCTCACTCTTCACTGGAGAGCGTTATTCTACACTGCTGAGTTTCAACTCTTGATTGTACACTCTAAGTTCAAAAAACGACGCACCACGAGAAAGATGTCCGGATGGTATGGAAATCGGTACATGTGGTGTATATGTAAAGACAAGATTAAAATTTCACATAAATTGGATGATTTATTCAAGAGAAAGAGCATCAAAAGTTGAGCAAGTCATTGACGTGCTGGTCCACCTCTGGCCCTTATGCAAACAGTTATTCGGCTTGGTGCTGACTGATAGAGATGTTGGATGTCCTCCTGAGCGATATCCGTGCAAAATTCTGCCAATTTGGCTCGCTAGATCGTCAAAATCCCAAGATGGTGGGAGAGCCCTACCAATAATGCTCCAAACGATCTGAATCGGGAAGTAATCTAGCGATCTTGCTGGTCAAGGTAAGGTTTGGCAACTACGAAGACAAGCAGTATAAACTCTCTCTGTGTGCAGTTGGACATTATCTTGCCCAAAATGTAAGACAATGGTGACTTACTATGAGGGGCAACAAAACGGTGTGTAGAATATCGTTACTGTTCCACTGTGGTGTAAGGATGCAGTGGGTGACAACCAAAGGCAATCCTGCTGTGAAAAGAAAGGTCAGCCTAGGCCATGGGTCCCCACTGTCAGGCCGTATCGTGGGAGACAGTTAGGTTGGTATCCTATCGCTGCTGGGGCGTCTCGAAACACGTCTTCGGCAAGTAATCTTGAGTAGAATTGTGTTCAGTGATGAGTCCCGCTTCGAAATGAGCCCAAGTGACCATTGAAAACGTGTCCCGAGACGCTCCGAAAGGTGCTGGGATACCGACCTGATTGTCGCCCGCCTTACGGTCCGACAAATAGGAGTGACGATCCGGGAAGCCATTTCATCTAGTAGCAGGACTCCTACGGTTGTCATCCGCGGCATCCTTACATTACAGCTGTACGTCGATGATGTTGTACGCCCCGTTTTGTTGCCCTTCATGGCATCTTGGGCTTCATTTCAGCAAGATAACGATCTCCTGCGCACGGCAAGAGTTTCTACTGCTTTACTGCTTGTCTTCTTGCTGCCAAAACCTACCTTGGCCAGCAAAGTCGCCGGATCTCTCCTCAATTGAGAACGTTTGGAGCATTATGGGCAAGGCGCTTCGCTCTGCTCAGGATATTGACGCTCTAACCCGCCAGTTGGCCACAATTTTGCACGATATCCCTCAGGAGGACATCTGACAACTCTGTAATCTTTGCCAAGCCGAATAACTGCCTACATAAGGATCAGAGATGGACCAACGAATTATTGACTTTCTCAGTTAGTGAAGCTTTTTCTCTTGCGTAAATTATCCAATTTTTTCTGAAATTGTAACATTTACTTGTCTGTACATGTACATCAAATCCACCAATTACCATCTCATTAGTACAATTCCTTCGTGTTGCGTCGATTTTTTATTTTATTTTTTACTTTTATTTGTTTATTGTAATAGTGTATTTAGTTTCCAGGCACATAGACTAAAATCTTTTGTTGAGTTGTCAGGTAATCTGCTCTCTCTTTCGCAACGTACTTGCCAAGTGGAAATGTATTCTCTCATTTCTTAGCATCACATTTAACTCTAGTAGTAACAGATATTACAGTAGAGTAAGACTCACTCCTCCTTGTTAACAGAATCGTGATGTTTGGGTTTATTTGCCACCACGTTGAGGTATTCATGCCGTGCATTTCAATCTTTTTCAAAGTTCGAAAGTAAAATCTGCTTCCAACCTTGTTTGTGTGTTTTGCACATATCATGCTATGTATTATGAACCATTGATACGTCTCATTAGTCAAGTTAGGTACAAGTTTCACTTATCGATACTATTGGGTTTTTGTTGATGCTCTATAATAGTGTGTTGTGGCTTTGTTTCAAACATTGATGCTTGCGTCTTACCAGTGGTTCAATGTTGTTCTCCAGCAGACCGTTGATGAGATTGTTATAGTAATCAATCCCCTTTTGATTGACCACGTTGGTGTCTCCAGTAGGAAGTATCCTCGACCACGATATCGAGAAACGGTACGCACTCACCTAAAACAGTAAATTATTTTGAGGTTACCTGTAACAGCACAAAACCAACATTTCAGGAAGTATGCAAATTTGATAGACATACTTGACGAATAGTCAACAAAAATTTAAAAAAAAAAGATAATGTAAGTATATTTTTACAAAGCTCTTGTGCTTGAGTGACAAATGGTACTGATGACTGTTTTCCATATTCTTTCGAAATGAAAACATCCATGCGTATAAAGTGCTGTGCTAGAACCATCGAGACCTGATCGTGTGATAGGTCAAATTATGCGAACTGCGGCATACTACAAATTATGCGAACTGCGGCATACTAGTCAGAGGTCAATCGAAACCAGCTCCGTGGTAGGGATTACGTCTTTACGCTACCATTTTAGAAAAAAATCGAGGTCAAAAGTGGAATATATATATATATATATATATATATATATATATATATATATATATATACAGTGGACTGGCAGTCTAACATTTCCGGAGAAATCAAAGGGTTTGTTTTTTCGATACGTTACACGTGTAACGTGCTGAAGATAAGATGAGTAGATCACGTAACTAATGAGGAGGTATTGAATAGGATTGGGGAGAAGAGAAGTTTGTGGCACAACTTGACTAGAAGAAGGGATCGGTTGGTAGGACATGTTTTGAGGCATCAAGGGATCACATATTTAGCATTGGAGGGCAGCGTGGAGGGTAAAAATCGTAGAGGGAGACCAAGAGATGAATGCACTAAGCAGATTCAGAAGGATGTAGGTTGCAGTAGGTACTGGGAGATGAAGAAGCTTGCGCAGGATAGAGTAGCATGGACGGCTGCATCAAACCAGTCTCAGGACTGAAGACCACAACAACAGCAACAGTGAACGACGCTGGAGTTATCATCCGATGATGTCCCACACGTTCGCAACTGGCACCTGTGCGACGCAGTGCATGCACGTGATCCAGTAGGCGAGATGAGGTGAGGGTACAATATGGAGTGCGCCAGGGTAGTGTGGTAGGTCCGCTGTTGTTTCCTATCTACGTAAATGATCTTTTAGATAGGATGGATAGCAATGTGCGGCTGTTTGCTGATGATGCTGTGGTGTACGGGAAGGTGTCGTCGTTGAGTGTCTGTAGGAGGATACAAGATGACTTAGATATGATTTGTGATTGGTGTAAAGAATGGCAGCTAACTCTAAATATAGATAAATGTAAATTAATGCAGATGAATATGAAAAAGAATCCTGTAATGTTTGAATACTCCATTAGTAGTGTAGCGCTTGACACAGTCACGTCGATTAAATATTTGGGCGTAACATTGCAGAGCGGTATGAAGTGGGACAAGCATGTAATGGCAGTTGTGGGGAAGGCGGATAGTCGTCTTCGGTTCATTGGTAGAATTTTGGGAAGATGTGGTTCATCTGCAAAGGAGAGCGCTTATAAAACACTAATACGACCTATTCTTGAGTACTGCTCGAGCGTTTGGTTCGGATTGAGGGAGGACATAGAAGCAATTCAGAGGCAGGCTGCTGGATTTTTACTGGTAGGTTTGATCATCACGCGAGTGTTACGGAAATGCTTCAGGAACTCGGGTGGGAGTCTCTAGAGGAAAGGAGGCGTTCTTTTCGTGAATCACTACTGAGGAAATTTAGAGAACCAGCATTTGAGGCTGACTGCAGTACAATTTTACTGCCGCCAACTTACATTTCGCGGAAAGACCACAAAGATAAGATAAGAGAGATTAGGGCTCGTACAGAGGCATATAGGCAGTCATTTTTCCCGCGTTCTGTTTGGGAGTGGAACAGGGAGAGAAGATGCTAGTTGTAGTATGAGGTACCCTCCGCCACGCACCATATGGTGGACTGCGGAGTATGTATGTACATGTAGATGAAGAACGTGTCCACACACTGTAGAGCACGTTGGGTTACAATAACAGTATTTGTGCTAGCTTAATTCTGTTGGAGAACACTCCCCGGAACACTATTCATGAATGGGAGCGCAACGGTTCGTATCACCAGACTGATGTGAAAATGTACAGTCAGGTTGGGTGGCATAACCACGAGAGTGCTCCCACTGTCATACGAAATCGCAACCCATACAATAACACCAGGTGTAGGTCCTGTTTGTATAGCAAGCAGACGGGTTGGTTGCAGACGCTCAACTGGCCTACTTCTAACCACTATACCGCCATCACTGGCTCAGAGCAGAACCAGCTTTCATCAGACACAACAGACCTTCACCCTGCTTTCCAGTGAGCTCTCGCTTGGTATCACTGAAGTGGCAAACGGCTGTGGTTTGCGGTCAGTGGAATGCATTCTACAGGGCGTCTAGTTCAGAGCTGTCCTTGAAAGAACCGATTTGTAATAGTTCATATGTCACTGTGGCGCCAATTGCTACTGGAGTTGCTGCTGTAGACGCAGTATGATGCTCCACAGCCATACGCCGGGCACGACGGCCTTCCCTCTTACTAATGCCATTGGGCCGTCTGGAGCCTAGTCTTCTTGCGGATCATAACTATCCGTGACTACTGCTCCAACAGTCATGTAGAGTGGCTACATTTCTGCCAAGTCTTTGTGCAGTATCGCACAAGGAACATCCAGCTTCTCGTAGCACTTTTACAAGACCTCGTCAAAACTCAGTGAGCTGTCGTCGTCTTAAAGGCATCCTTGTCTAACAGCAAATCACCATTTTCAAAGATAATGAACATTCATGACCGTTACAGTGCGTATTCAAAACAAATCTGAATTGCAGTCTCATAATGGTGCTACTAGCACCAACCTTTGCGATTGGCGCGAAGTGAGTAGACGTCATCTACCAGATGTAGAAACACGCCTACCAACATCCGTGTATGTCGCACGAGTCCTCCTTGGAGTTGGGATTGTTCCTCCGTCAGTGTGGGTTTTTCACATGGCTTTACACATGAAAGCATGTTTCTTTTTCATATCAAAATACACTCCTGGAAATTGAAATAAGAACACCGTGAATTCATTGTCCCAGGAAGGGGAAACTTTATTGACACATTCCTGGGGTCAGATACATCACATGATCACACTGACAGAACCACAGGCACATAGACACAGGCAACAGAGCATGCACAATGTCGGCACTAGTACAGTGTATATCCACCTTTCGCAGCAATGCAGGCTGCTATTCTCCCATGGAGACGATCGTAGAGATGCTGGATGTAGTCCTGTGGAACGGCTTGCCATGTCATTTCCACCTGGCGCCTCAGTTGGACCAGCGTTCGTGCTGGACGTGCAGACCGCGTGAGACGACGCTTCATCCAGTCCCAAACATGCTCAATGGGGGACAGATCCGGAGATCTTGCTGGCCAGGGTAGTTGACTTGCACCTTCTAGAGCACGTTGGGTGGCACGGGATACATGCGGACGTGCATTGTCCTGTTGGAACAGCAAGTTCCCTTGCCGGTCTAGGAATGGTAGAACGATGGGTTCGATGACGGTTTGGATGTACCGTGCACTATTCAGTGTCCCCTCGACGATCACCAGTGGTGTATGGCCAGTGTAGGAGATCGCTCCCCACACCATGATGCCGGGTGTTGGCCCTGTGTGCCTCGGTCGTATGCAGTCCTGATTGTGGCGCTCACCTGCACGGCGCCAAACACGCATACGACCATCATTGGCACCAAGGCAGAAGCGACTCTCATCGCTGAAGACGACACGTCTCCATTCGTCCCTCCATTCACGCCTGTCGCGACACCACCTGAGGCGGGCTGCACGATGTTGGGGCGTAAGCGGAAGACGGCCTAACGGTGTGCGGGACCGTAGCCCAGCTTCATGGAGACGGTTGCGAATGGTCCTCGCCGATACCCCAGGAGCAACAGTGTCCCTAATTTGCTGGGAAGTGGCGTTGCGGTCCCCTACGGCACTGCGTAGGACCCTACGGTCTTGGCGTGCATCCGTGCGTCGCTGCGGTCCGGTCCCAGGTCGACGGGCACGTGCACCTTCCGCCGACCACTGGCGACAACATCGATGTACTGTGGAGACCTCACGCCCCACGTGTTGAGCAATTCGGCGGTACGTCCACCCGGCCTCCCGCATGCCCACTATACGCCCTCGCTCAAAGTCCGTCAACTGCACATACGGTTCACGTCCACGCTGTCGCGGCATGCTACCAGTGTTAAAGACTGCGATGGAGCTCCGTATGCCACGGCAAACTGGCTGACACTGACGGCGGCGGTGCACAAATGCTGCGCAGCTAGCGCCATTCGACGGCCAACACCGCGGTTCCTGGTGTGTCCGCTGTGCCGTGCGTGTGATCATTGCTTGTACAGCCCTCTCGCAGAGTCCGGAGCAAGTATGGTGGGTCTGACACACCGGTGTCAATGTGTTCTTTTTTCCATTTCCAGGAGTGTAGTAATATTACTAAGGTGCTGACATAAATGCGGACTTATCCCAGAGTATCATAAAAAGAGAAAAAATCTACATTCAGTCAATAGTATAGTGTGGTATTCACATATATGTAAGGAAATAATTTTCCTTAACTATGCCAGACAGGTTACACCTTTTTAAATATAAGTACCCCAGTACGCTTCTGTACCTGTTTCTTTTCGTTAAATAACACGTTGTTAGTGCTACAGACAGGGAATAATGTTGGCAGGTACTTAAACATAATCTAGAAATATGGGACAAGCTTTTCACATAACGTAAATCTAAATGCAAACTGTGAACCCGAGTACGGCACTACACACACTACTCACGCAAATGAACTGCTATCTCCACTGAGAAAGTTATTTTTCTGGTAACAGACTTTTTTCGAATTTTATTTACTTATTTATTTTACTAGTTATCATTGTCCATTAATCTGAAAAATCTATACGCTATCTGGAGTAATTTTCTTTTAATCACCATTTCGCTCTTTCCGTTGTTTTGAATGATGTGATAGATTCTCGTGTAATGCGGGAGAGACGTGCAGCCTACGAAATAACTGCGAAGTGAAGAGTGCGCCGTCTGTTAGTACTTACGCTGAGATTCTTGGCGAGCTGGATGTCTGTCTCGTACTTGTGGTAGGAGTCGCACGCCACGTCGCCGTTGCTGCCGTCTACCGTCAGGTTAGGGTTGTTGTGCAACCAGTGGTCATAGATGTTCTCTCCTTTCCCTACGAAAAAAAAAAAATATTTGTCGATTACCGTTCTTCCACGGACCGCTGCTCTCATTACGATGCTTTTGTGTCACCAGAATGAACTAGTACCAGTAAAAATATAGTAAATACAATTCTCAAAAATGAATCATCATTGACAATTAAAAAGTTCATTACTCTATGAGGTTCAGTGATGTGGAAAATAACAGATCACTTGTGACACATTAAACTCTTTTCCTTCCTCAACCACATCAAACACCGAATCAACGCTAAAAACACGCATACCAACTCATTACTGTGTGTTAACTCTAAGCTCGGCGATTAACTGCTCAGTCCAGAATCGGAAGAAGTCTGAAGACTTCTATAGGTAGTCAATTATTTTTGGCTGTACACAACACTACCTAGGAGACAGTACTGTGTGAGGTACCATTGTTGTCTGCAGTGTACTACGCTCTGTTTCATACTGTTTCCTTTCTTTGTGATAAAGCCGCACCGAAGTCAGCAATGCACATTGATACAACAGACATTAGCGATGTCACACAGCAACCCTCAACGATGAATGGGAGATGCTAGAAAGGGACACAGCACACAGCGCCCTCGCACTGAGGTCAACATACAGCCGAGCACAGAAGCGGTCTGTCGCAGTTCGTGACGTCAGCTGAAGTGGTCAACATCATCGAATAGGAGCAGTGTTAGTCCACTCTCAGATGTAAATGTACACTCCTGGAAATTGAAATAAGAACACCGTGAATTCATTGTCCCAGGAAGGGGAAACTTTATTGACACATTCCTGGGGTCAGATACATCACATGATCACACTGACAGAACCACAGGCACATAGACACAGGCAACAGAGCATGCACAATGTCGGCACTAGTACAGTGTATATCCACCTTTCGCAGCAATGCAGGCTGCTGTTCTCCCATGGCGACGATCGTAGAGATGCTGGATGTAGTCCTGTGGAACGGCTTGCCATGCCATTTCCACCTGGCGCCTCAGTTGGACCAGCGTTCGTGCTGGACGTGCAGACCGCGTGAGACGACGCTTCATCCAGTCCCAAACATGCTCAATGGGGGACAGATCCGGAGATCTTGCTGGCCAGGGTAGTTGACTTACACCTTCTAGAGCACGTTGGGTGGCACGGGATACATGCGGACGTGCATTGTCCTGTTGGAACAGCAAGTTCCCTTGCCGGTCTAGGAATGGTAGAACGATGGGTTCGATGACGGTTTGGATGTACCGTGCACTAGTCAGTGTCCCCTCGACGATCACCAGTGGTGTACGGCCAGTGTAGGAGATCGCTCCCCACACCATGATGCCGGGTGTTGGCCCTGTGTGCCTCGGTCGTATGCAGTCCTGATTGTGGCGCTCACCTGCACGGCGCCAAACACGCATACGACCATCATTGGCACCAAGGCAGAAGCGACTCTCATCGCTGAAGACGACACGTCTCCATTCGTCCCTCCATTCACGCCTGTCGCGAAACCACTGGAGGCGGGCTGCACGATGTTGGGGCGTGAGCGGAAGACGGCCTAACGGTGTACGGGACCGTAGCCCAGCTTCATGGAGACGGTTGCGAATGGTCCTCACCGATACCCCAGGAGCAACAGTGTCCCTAATTTGCTGGGAAGTGGCGGTGCGGTCCCCTACGGCACTGCGTAGGATCCTACGGTCTTGGCGTGCATCCGTGCGTCGCTGCGGTCCGGTCCCAGGTCGACGGGCACGTGCACCTTCCGCCGACCACTGGCGACAACATCGATGTACTGTGGAGACCTCACGCCCCACGTGTTGAGCAATTCGGCGGTACGTCCACCCGGCCTCCCGCATGCCCACTATACGCCCTCGCTCAAAGTCCGTCAACTGCACATACGGTTCACGTCCACGCTGTCGCGGCATGCTACCAGTGTTAAAGACTGCGATGGAGCTCCGTATGCCACGGCAAACTGGCTGACACTGACGGCGGCGGTGCACAAATGCTGCGCAGCTAGCGCCATTCGACGGCCAACACCGCGGTTCCTGGTGTGTCCGCTGTGCCGTGCGTGTGATCATTGCTTGTACAGCCCTCTCGCAGTGTCCGGAGCAAGTATGGTGGGTCTGACACACCGGTGTCAATGTGTTCTTTTTTCCATTTCCAGGAGTGTATTTTTGCAAACGTCGAACATTTTACTTCAAGAGATGAATTTGTTAATTATTGCATCAGCTGAGGCTTTAATAGTCAATGACAGTTGTACGTTACTGAGCACTTCTTTGGCAAGGGATTGTATCAAGTTAATTAAATCTTTTACTCATTTAAGTAATAAAGTGAACTAATATTTCATATGAATTAGTTCAGATGAGCCATCTCCCAGAGGACTCAAAGAACTCGCAGTTATTGCTGGACAATTGTAGTTTCGTCTGGTCCTAACAAAATGTACGTAATTGTTAGAGTTATGACATTTATTCATCTACATCTACGTCTGCGTCTGTACTTTGCAAACCACCGCGAAGTGCATGGCAGAGGGTGCGTCCAAAAAAATGTTTCAAATGGCTCTGAGCACTACGGGACTTAACATCTGTGGTCATCAGTACCGTAGAACGTAGAACTACTTAAATCTAACTAAGCTATGGACATCACACACATCCATGCCTGAGGCGGGATTCGAACCTGCGACCGTAGCGGTCACGCGGTTCCAGACTGAAGCACCTACAACCGCACGGCCACACCGGCCGGCTGGGTGCGTCCCATTGTACCAGTTACTAGGCCTTTCTCCCGTTTAATTCACGGAAGGATCGTGGGAAGAATGATTGCCTAAACGTCTATGTGCGTGCTGTAATTAGTCTAATGCTGTCTTCGCTATTTCAATGGCAGCTATATGCAGGCACCCGTAATATATTCCTGTGTTTATCATTTAAATTTGGTTCTACAGATTTTCTTTGTAGGTTTTCTCACGGCTGTTTGTGTCTATCTTCAAGCGTCTGCCAGCTCTGTTCCTTCAGTATCTTTGCGGCACTACCCCTTGGGTCGAACAAACCTATTGTCATTTGTATAATGGCTCCCTGGTTTCTATCAGTGAAGTGTTTTACCTATGGCTAAGACTATGTGATAGTTTCATTTCATTTCCCTACCACTTGTTGCACCCAGGTATTCGTATGAGTTGACTGATTGTAATTATGATTCATTGATATTGTGGTCATAGAATGCTACGTCTGTTTTGTAAAGTGCACAATTATAATTTATTGGCATTTAACGCACGTTGTTAGTCAATACATAAGACAATTTGAATTTCTATTCTGAACCATATCTAACTGATCTTGACCTCCGCGAAAGCGTGAAGCACTAGTTAAGGTGCCTGTAAGTGATTGGTAGGCTCTCACCCAGCGGTGGTCTATATGGAGGCTAGGATTGCTTGCCCCGCTCCCCGCAACCCCCCGTTTGGCAGTCAACTAGCTTACAGTTAACACACTTAGAACTACACTTTATTAACTTCCCCCTTACAACTTCAAGCGATTTTCACTACCAGACCCAGTGATTCGTGCAATCAGATAGATCTCCCACCAGAAATAACAGCAACTTTTCCTCCTGCCTTGCACAAGGGCTTTCGTCTTTGCGTTCTCTTCTACTCGACTCTGGATTCGTGTCTAAACTTCCAATTTCAGCTCTCACATCAGATGTACAATTAGACCACAACTACCACTTTTAGTTGAATAATTTAGTATCACTTTATTGTGACTCTTGGACACGAGCTTTTTAATGTATTATAACCTTTGAATAACGTGAGTACGTCGTTAATACTGTATCTTTAGACCGAGCGCCTGCAACATCCGCCACCCACTGAAAAGATTGGTAAGGCGGGTCCCGGACCGAGTAGGGGTCAGCTTTGCCTTTCTTACAATCACACAGACTGGTCGGTGCCTACGAAGCGGCCTCGCCTGCACCACACGGACCCCACGCGTGAGTGGAAATGGTCCGCGATGTATCCTGGAGCGGGTGTCCTATAAAGCCCCACGTTGAGGCTCTGTATGCTCCCATCCCGGAGGATTAGCTTCGCCTCGATATTTATCCTTCCTTCCAACTCTGATCTTCCTCTCTCCTCTTCCCTAGGTCTACGTCTCCTTTCTCTCTCCCTTTGCTGTTTCCTGCCTCCTTCCCCTCTCCCCCCCCCATCTTCCTCTCTTCTCCTTTCTCCTTCCTGGATTGCTCCCTGTCCCTTGGTGCGCTACCAGTCCCCCCCCCTCCCCCACTTCCACCCCTTCCTGACCCCCTCCGCCCCTGAACCCCTCCTCCTCTCTTCTTTCGCTCCTCTCTGGCCTCCCCTCCCTCAGCAGGTCCTTCCAGTTTTAATCCAGTTTACTCTCAGTCGTGTTTTGGTGTTTGCCATTACATAATACTTAAGTGCAGTGTGTTTCACGTGTCGTCGTCCCGAGTGGCTTTTACTGCTGTGGACACCGTTTATTATAGTGTTCACTGTACCGCCATTGTTTCTGTACAACATCTTCGTCGAATGTAATTTTATTTATATGTGGACTTTATGCAAATGTCTCTCGTTAAACTTCTCCTTTTTTGTGCATTTTAACCCCAGTTGTTTCCCCTTATCATGTGTTAAAATCAACTTTTATCCCCTTAATATCAATTTTTGACATTCTCCTGTGTACAGTCTCTTGGCTGAAGAGCGGCGAATTGGGCCACTGCCAGCCCACCCCTTCCACATGGGTCAGAGATATGAAATTACAATAATAATAATCATCATCATCATCATTTAAGACTGATTGTGCCTTTCAGCGTTCAGTCTAGAGCATAGCCCCCCTTATAAAATTCCTCCATGATCCCCTATTCAGTGCTAACATTGGTGCCTCTTCTGATGATAAACCTATTACTTCGAAATCATTCTTAACTGATTCCAGGTACCTTCTCCTTGGTCTGCCCCGACTCCTCCTACCCTCTACTGCTGAACCCATGAGTCTCTTGGGTAACCTTGCTTCTCCCATGCGTTGAACATGACCCCACCATCTAAGCCTGTTTGCCCTGACTGCTACATCTATAGAGTTCATTCCC
Organism: Schistocerca americana; assembly: GCF_021461395.2. Lineage (NCBI taxonomy): Eukaryota > Metazoa > Arthropoda > Insecta > Orthoptera > Acrididae > Schistocerca > Schistocerca americana. The sequence goes on along the minus strand of NC_060125.1, from coordinate 97,527,412 downwards.
AGTTTTTCTTTGATTTCCTCATTGTGGACACCCTCCTGGCATTGTTCCCATCTACTAGTACCTGCAATCATCCTAGCTACTTTCATATCCGTAACCTCAACCTTGTTGATAAGGTAACCTGAATCCACCCAGCTTTCGCTCCCATACAACAAAGTTGGTCGAAAGATTGAACGGTGCACAGATAACTTAGTCTTGGTACTGACTTCCTTCTTGCAGAAGAGAGTAGATCGTAGCTGAGCGCTCACTGCATTAGCTTTGCTACACCTCGCTTCCAGTTCTTTCACTATGTTGCCATCCTGTGAGAATATGCATCCTAAGTACTTGAAACCGTCCACCTGTTCTAACTTTGTTCCTCCTATTTGGCACTCAATCCGTTTATATTTCTTTCCCACTGACATTACTTTCGTTTTGGAGATGCTAATCTTCATACCATAGTCCTTACATTTCTGATCTAGCTCTGAAATATTACTCTGCAAACTTTCAATCGAATCTGCCATCACAACTAAGTCATCCGCATATGCAAGACTGCTTATTTTGTGTTCACATATCTTAATCTCACCCAGCCAGTCTATTGTTTTCAACATATGATCCATAAATAATATGATCAACAGTGGAGACAGGTTGCAGTCTTGTCTTACCCCTGAAACTACTCTGAACCATGAACTCAGTTTACCGTCAACTCTAACTGCTGCCTGACTATCCATGTAAAGACCTTTAATTGCTTGCAAAAGTTTGCCTCCTATTCCATAATCTCGTAGGACAGACAATAACTTCATCCTAGGAACCCGGTCATATGCCTTTTCTAGATCTATAAAGCATAGATACAATTCCCTGTTCCACTCATAACACTTCTCCATTATTTGTCGTAAGCTAAATATCTGGTCCTGACAACCTCTAAGAGGCCTAAACCCACACTGATTTTCATCCAATTGCTCCTCAACTAATACTCGCACTTTCCTTTCAACAATACCTGAGAAGATTTTACCCACAACGCTGATTAAAGAGATACCTCTGTAGTTGTTATAATCTTTTCTGTTTCCATGTTTAAAGATTGGTGTGATTACTGCTTTTGTCCAGTCTGATGGAACCTGTCCCGACTCCCAGGCCATTTCAATTATCCTGTGTAGCCATTTAAGACCTGACATTCCACTGTATTTGATGAGTTCCGACTTAATTTAATCCACCCCAGCTGCTTTATTGCACTGCAATCTATTGACCATTTTCTCCACTTCCTCAAACATGATCCTATTTCCATCATCATTCCTATCCCATTCTACCTCGAAATCTGAAACATTACTGATCGTATTTTCACCTACATTGAGCAACTCTTCAAAATATTCCCTCCATCTGCCCAAGGCATCCACAGGATTCACCAGCAGTTTTCCTGACCTGTCCAAAATACTTGTCATTTCCTTCTTACCTCCCTTTCGAAGACTGCTAATTACACTCCAGAATGGTTTTCCAGCAGCTTGACCCAATGTCTCCAACCTGTTTCCAAAGTCTTCCCAAGATTTCTTCTTGGATGCTGCAATTATCTGTTTGGCTTTGTTTCTTTCTACAACATAACTTTCTCTGTCTACCTGAGTTCTAGTATGTAGCCATTTTTTATACGCCTTCTTTTTCCTTTTACAGGCTGCCTTGACTGTGTCATTCCACCAAGCTGTTTGCTTCCTCCTACTTTTACACACTACTGTTCCAAGACATTCTTTAGCCACTTCTAGTACTGTGTCCCTGTACCTTGTCCATTCGTTTTCCAATGACTGTAATTGACTACATTCAACTAATTGGTACCTTTCTGAGATCGCTGTTATGTACTTGTGCCTGATTTCCTTATCCTGAAGTTTCTCCACTCTTATCCTCCTACATATGGACCTGACCTCCTGCACTTTCGGCCTCGCAATCCCAATTTCACTGCAGATTAAATAATGATCAGTGTCATCAAAGAATCCCCTGAATACACGTGTGTCCCTCACAGCCTTCCTGAATTCCTGATCTGTTATTATATAGTCAATGACAGATCTGGTTCCCCTGCTTTCCCACGTATACCGGTGAATGTTCTTATGTTTAAAAAAGGAGTTTGTGATTACTAAGCCCATACTGGCACAGAAATCCAAGAGTTGCTTCCCGATCCTGTTGGCCTCCATATCCTCTCCAAATTTACCCCTAACCTTTTCATACCCTTCTGTTCGATTTCCAATCCTGGCGTTAAAATCACCCATGAGCAGAACACTGTCCTTGTCCTTTACTCTAACAACTACATCACTGAGTGCCTCATAAAAACTATCCATCTTATCTTGATCAGTCCCTTCACAATGTGAATATACTGACACAATCCTAATTTTCTTGCTAGATACTGTCAAATCTATCCACATCAGTCGTTCGTTTACATACCTTATTGCAACTACGCTGGGTTCCATTTCTTTCCTGATGTAAAGCCCTACATCCCATTGTGCTATTCCTGCTTTGACTCCTGACAAGTAGACCTTGTATCCTCCCACTTCCTCTTCTTTCTCACCCCTTACCCGAATGTCACTAACAGCTAAAACGTCCAGCCCCATCTTACGTGCAGCCTCTGCCAGCTCTACCTTCTTCCCAGAGTAGCCCCCATTGATATTAATAGCTCCCCATCTCATTACCATTTGTTTGCCAAGTCGTATCTTAGGAGTCCCTGGTTTGTCAGTTAGAGGTGGGACTCCATCACCTCCAAAGGTCCGAGGCATTTTGCTCTGATTGTTGCCAGCATCATATTTAAAGTACCAGGGAAGCAGGTTGCTGGCCTTACTTGCCCCGAGTCCCATTGGGTTTTACCCCTAACGGCTGAGGGACTAACCGGTGGATTTGGTAGTCTTTGCCGTATGAGCACAAAGGTGACCACGACTCAGAATACGTCCCAGATGCCCAGCCTTATTCCAAAGTAACTGGTATCCCGACTGTCGGGACCACTTACTTGGCCACTCATACGTTGCCCGTGGTTCATGAACTAGGACATGACTACAGGAACCCACACCATGAACCACTGAAATTACAATAAAGGAAAAAAAAATCTCGAAAGGCGTTCACACCGAGTGAGCCGCCTGGGCCAGGAGCCCAGGACTCATGCTTTCCGTCAGTCAGCCGTTCATTCCGGTGCCATCGTAGCGTCCGCGGCGCCGTCCTCCGTCAGCATGTACCGAGACGTCGGCGCAGGATCTCTTCACGCCATCGATCATCCATTGAGGTTACGGGGTCTCCTACGCCGCTTATCAAGATGCACCAGAGTAACTGTTTTGTTGTTTAACTTTCCCGAAAACATCGAACTTCTGCTTTTATCTAAATGTATTTTTTGTTGTCTAACGAGAACACTTAATTTTTTCATTCCTTATTTTGGGCCTCAAAATCGGCCAATCGATGAGTTACTCAGAAGAACCTCTGTGTTGGCAGTTTGGGGTTATTAAACTGTTTACAAGTGACTTGGAAGTTTTTCTGTCCGTACTCCGCAATCATAGCAGTCGTTGTCTCGCTGGCAGCTCAGATTCGCAGCGTTATCGGGCGAAATGACGATGCTGAAACTTAAATTACGCTATCTTTTGGACGATTGCTAGTTGAAAGAAGCCTACACTTGTGATCGGTACATGAAAGCTATATATACGAGAGCGTGCTAAAAAGTAATGCACCTGAATTGTTTATTTGCAAACTCTTAAAGCTTCTTAAATAAAACAAATGTTATTAAGAATCTACATATTTATTCTTCATGTCTTATATGTTTATTTCTCAACATAGACCCCCTGGCTACAAACACATTTCTCCCAACGAGACACTACTTTGTTGATAGCGTCGGAGTACATTGTTTGACTTTGTTGACGGAGCAACAACCTCACCTCTGCTTACACCGATTCGTCACTATCAAAGGAAGTCCTCAATGTTGCTCTTTAAGTACTGGAAACAGATGAATATCGGATGGGACCAAGTCGAGATTGTATGGAGGATGACTGATGACAGTGAAACCAAGCCGTGAAATTGTTACAGATGTCGCAGCGCTCTTGTGTAGTCTGACACAGTCATGCTGAAGGAGGGGGAACTCCATGAACTCTTCGAATTAGAAGCTTCATTACAGCACGCTGTTTTTCACGCACCAACATAGTTATGATACACTCAAACATGTTACTTGGTAGGACTCGGATCAGTCTATCACGGCTCTACCAGGGCTGCAAGTTTGAAGACATGAAGAATGAAGATATAGAATTTTGACAATGTTAGTTTCGTTTAATAAGGTTTGTTTTGACAGAAAAAATTTGGGGGCATTTCTTTTCTGCGCGCCCTCGCACTCTAATCCAGTCCTGCTATACAACGCTGAAACTTGGAAACTATCTCTGCTCTTATTAGGTAAGTTACACTTTTAGAATTGGTACTTCGTGTTTCAGCTTCGTTGTTGTTGTTGTGGTCTTCAGTCCAGAGACTGGTTTGATGCAGCTCTCCATACTACTCTATCCTGTGCAAGCTTCCTCATTTCCCAGTACCTACTGCAGCCGATATCCTTCTGAATCTGCTTAGTGCATTCATCTCTTGGTCTCCCTCTACGATTTTTTTACCCTCCACGCTGCCCTACAATACTAAATTCGTGATCCCTTGATGCCTCAGAACATTTCCTACTAACCGATCCCATCTTCTATTCAAGCTGTGCCACAAATTCCTCTTCTCCCCAATTATATTCAGTACCTCCTCATTAGTAACGTGATCTACCCATCTAATTTTCAGCATTCTTCTCCAGCACGACATTTCGAAAGCGTCTATTCTCTTCTTGTCTAAGCTATTTATCGTCCATGTTTCACTTCCATACTTTCAGAAATGACTTCCTGACACTTAAATCTATACTCGATGTTAACAAACTTCTCTTCTTCAGAAATGCTTTCCTTGCCATTGCCAGTGTACAGTTTATATTCTCTCTACTGCGACTATCATTAGTTATTTAGCTCCCCGAATAGCAAAGCTCATCTACTACTTTAAATGTCTCATCTCTTAACATAATTCCCTCAGCAACATCTGATTAATTCGACTGCATTCCATTATTCTCGTTTTGCTTTTGTTGATGTTCGTCTTATAGCCTCCTTCCAAGACACTGTGTAAGTAGGCTGTTTAGGTTTTTTTATTGGTAACGCCACGTAGCGCTCTATACGAAAATCACTGGCTGTGCTGTGTGAAGGCTGTGGTTGCTTTGCATTGTTGGAGTAATATTCGCCATTGTAGTGTTGGGCAGTTGGCTGTTAAGAGCGCGTAGCGTTGCGCAGTTGGAGGTGAGCCGCCAGCAGTGGTGGATGTGGGGAGTGAAATGGTGGAGTTTTGAGAGCGGATGATCTGGACGTGTGTCTATTAGAGACAGTAAATTTGTAAGACTGGATGTCATGAACTGCTATATATGTTATGACTTTTGAACACTATTAAGGTAAATACATTGTTTGTTCTCTATCAAAATCTTTCATTTGCTAACTATGCCTATCAGTAGTTAGTGCCTTCAGTACTTTGAATCTTTTATTTAGCTGGCAGTAGTGGCGCTCGCTGTATTGCAGTAGTTTGAGTATCGAAGATTTTTGTGAGGTAAGTGATTTGTGAAAGGTATAGGTTAATGTTAGTCAGGGCTATTATTTGTAGGGATTATTGAAAGTCAGATTGCGTTGCGCTTAAAATATTGTGAGTCGGTTTAGTGTTGATCAGAATAGGTAAAGAGCGAAATGTCTGAGGACGTTCAGTTTTGCTCAGCTGTTTGAAAATCAAATAATGCAGGAGGTTTATCTGCATAGAAATTTATTAAGTTTTCTAACGGGACGTTTCAACTGTTCATTCCGTTCAACTGCTCTTCCAAGTGCTTTGCTGTCTCTGACAGAATTACGATGTCATCGGCGAACCTCAAAGTTTTTATTTCTACTCCATGAATTTTAATTCCTACTCCGAATTTATCTTTTGTTTCCTTTACTGCTTGCTCAATATAGAGATTGAATGACATCGGGGATAGGCTACAAACCTGTCTCACTCCCTTCGCAACCACTGCTTCCCTGTCATGTCCCTCGACTCTTATAACTGACATCTGGTTTCTGTACAAATTGTAAATAGCTTTTCGCTCCCTGTATTTTACCCCTGCCATCTTCAGAATTTGAAAGAGATTATTCCAGTCAACATTGTCAAAAGCTTTCTCTAAGTCTACAAATGCTAGAAACGTAAATTTGCCTTTCCTTAACCTATTTTCTAAGATAATTCGTAGGGTCAGTATTGCCTCACGTGTTCCAACATTTCTACGGAATTCGAACAAATCTTCCCTAAGGCCGGCTTCTATCAGTTTGTCCATTCGTCTGTAAGGAATTCGCGTCAGTATTTTGCAGCCGTGACTTATTAAACTGATAGTTCGGTAATTTTCATACCTGTCAACACCTGCTTTATTGGGATTTGAATTATTATATTCTTCTTGAAGTCTGAGAGTATTTCGCCTGTCTTATACATCTAGCTCACCAAATGGTAGAGTTTTGTCATGGCTGTTTCTCCCAAGGCTATCAGTAGTTCTAATGAAATGTTGTCTACTCCCGGGACCCTCAAATCAAATGGTTCAATTGGCTCTGAGAACTATGGGACTTAACATCTGAACTCAGCAGTCGCCTAGAACTTAGAACTATTTAAACCTAACTAACCTAAGTACATCACACACACCCATGCCCGAGGCTGGATTCGAACCTGTGATCGGGCCTTCTTTCGACTAAGGTCTTTCAGTGCTCTGTCAAACTCTTCACGCAGTATCATATCTCCCATTTCATCTTCATCTACGTCCTCATCCATATCCACAATATTGACCTCAAGTATATCGCCCTTGAATAGACCCTCTATATATTCCTTCCACCTTTCTGCTTTCCCGTCTTTGCTTGGTATTGGTTTTCAATCTCAGCTCTTGATATTCGTACAAGTGGTTCTCCAACTTTATGAAGAAGAAGTTGCCTGCTTAGCTGGGTGGTTGAGTCCTCGTCTCCCATGCGAGCAGACCCGGGTTCAATTGCCGGTTGGGCTGAAGATTTTCTCCGCTCGGGTACTGGGTTTTATGTTGTCCTCATCATCGTTTGATCCTCATCACCGACGCGCAAGTCACCCAATGTGGTGCCACCTGAAATAATACCTGTACTTGACGGTGAACTTCCCCAGATGAGGACCTCCCGGCCAACGATGCCATACGCACATTTCATTTTTTCCCTGACCATGTCTTGTTGTAAAAGTTTCCAAATAACTTGAGTTAGTTAAGTTTACCTCCTTTAGGGAATTTTGTTGCGTCTTCAGCTTCTTCTCTTCTACCACTTGAAGCTAAGCAGTTTTCAGTACACTATTTCACGATTTATTCTTAAACCATGTTCACACAAGTAAAATAATATATCTCTATTCAGCAATGAAGCTAATTTGAAATTTGCTGCATGTATTGTATAGTGATTTTATCCACTCAAGATTAGTTTATAATGAAAGACAAACAGAATACTTATTTGTTACAGTTTGTACGCCGATAGTACGTTGCCACCGTTCAAGGCAACAAATGAATTGCTTCCTTGAGTAGGTAAGACGAAACTGTAGTCTACAAATCTGATACAAAAACATATTAATGCCAGAGTTTACACTACACCAACACTACGCATAATGTATGGTCATGTCATTACCGTTGTTAAAGGATTTCTAAAAACAGCAAAAATATATAGTTTCATCAGTCACCAAAGATCATGATTATTTTCATGAATGCTGGCATACATATATTATTTTTGTTCTGTGAAATGCAAAAAATCACTATTAGGTGCCCGAAAGTTGTTTTTATATAAAATAATGGCTATCAAATACCTTCTCATCGAATAGCAGCATCAAACACCTAACTGTTCTCGTATAATTATTATGTAAAAAGCGATTCCTCAGGTTTTAGACATCGTAAAACCTAGGCAAACAAATGCTCACTTTATTCTAATTCGGTAACAACGAAGCACTATTTCGAGGCCTGAAATCGGTAACTTGTGCAACCAGCTGCGGCTACACTATGCGATCAGAAGTATCGGGATCTTGCTGAAAATGATTCACAAGTTCATGGTGCCCTCCAATAGTAATTCAATATGGTGTAGGCCCACTCTTAGCCTTGATGACAGCTTCCACTCTCGCAGGCATACGTTCAATCAGGTGCTGGAAGGTTTCTTGTGGAATGGCAGCCCATTCTTCACTGAGTGCTGCACTGAGGAGAGGTATCGATGTCGTTTGGTGAGGCCTGGCACGAAGTCGCCGTTCCAAAACACCCCAAAGGTGTTCTATAGGATTCAGGTCAGGACTCTGTGCAGGCCAAGCCATTATAGGGATGTTATTGTCGTGTAACCACTCCGCCACAGGCCGTGCATTATGAACAGGTGCTCGATCGTGTTGAGTGATGCAGTCGCCATCCTCGAATTGCTCTTCAACAGTGGGAAGCAAGAAGCTGCTCAAAAAATCAATGTAGGCCTGTGTTGTGACAGTGCCATGCAAAGCAACATGGTGTGCAAGCTCGCTCCACAAAAAACACGACCTCACCGTAACATCACTGCCTCCGAATTTTACTGTTGGCACTACACACGCCGCCCGATGACGTATACCGGGAATTCACCATACCCACACCCTACCATCGGGTCGCCACATTGTCTACCGTGATTCGTCACTCCACAAAACGTTTTTCCACTGTACAGTCGTCCAATGTGTTTACGCTCCTTACACCAAGCGAGGCGTCGTTTGGCATTTATCGGCGTGTTGTGTGGCTTATGAGCAGCCGCTCGACCATGAAATCCAAGTTTTCTCGTCTCCCGCCTAACTGTCATAGTACTTGCAGTGGATCCTGATGCAGTTAAGAATTCCTGTGTGATGCTGCCTACTACACGCTACGACCCTCTTCTGGCATCGGCGGTCTCTGTCAGTCAACAGACGAGGTCGGGCTGCACTGTTTTGTGCTTTACGTGTCCCTTCACGTTTCCACTTTACTATCGCACCGGAAACAGAGGACCTAGGAACGTTTAGGAGTGTGGAAATCTCGCGAACAGACGTATGAAACAAGTGGCAATCACCTGACCACGTTAGAAGTCCGTTAGTTCTGCGGAGTGCCCCATTCTGCTCTCTCACGATGTCTAATGACTACTGAGGTTGCTGAAATTGAGTAAATGGCAGTAGGTGGCGGCACAATGCACCTAACATGAAAAACGTATGTTTTTGGTGGCATCCGGATACATTTGATCACATAGTGTACTTGCATCTGTAATATCCATCCAGACGTAACCAGAAGTAATGGAGTGTACCAGCTGCTACTCGTCGAAGCAGCTCTAAGTAAATGCAGGCCATACACCAAATAATAGTTATTGTTTACAATTGATTTCTCACGAATATCATCTCCGTAATAGTTTATTGGTATTTTCCGCTACCCTTTATTTTTATTTATTTTTAGTTTAATTTAAATTATTGCAACGCATTTTCTTTATGTTCCGCTCGACTTCAAGCGTTTACACGTGCAGAAAGTTGTTACTTAAAAATGAAAATCTTAAACTAATTTAACAAAGGTCTTTTTGTTTATAGTTCGCTGCTCGTATGGTTGTTGAGAAATTCGGGGGGATGGGGAATCGCTCCCCCCTCCCTTCCTTCCAAATACCCCAACAGTCACCCCAGCAGCGAACAATAAAAATATCCAACGCTAATTTAGTTTAAGACTTTTACTTTTAAGTAACAATTTCTCTGCATCTGTAAAAACCAGGAGACGAACAGAACATGCTCTAAACGCGTTGCAGTTTGTTAAATCAAACATAAAAACAAATAAATGTGACGGGTAGCGGAAAATACAATTAAATAACTATTCCACACCGTCACTGTGCCCAAACGTAGCCAGTATGGTCACAAGTCATTACCTGCCAAAGGAAACTGCCCTGTTACAGCGGTGTTCACCATTGCTGCTTTCGTAATTAACATCATTGGAAACACATCGGACCCAGCTGGACGGGTATCGGGCGGTGATGGGAGATATGTTTGTTGAGTGAACTATCCTGACATAATGATATAAGAAAATCCTGTGTAATGTATATCAAGGCTGTCAGATCGGGATACGAACCAAGTATCTCTCCAATAATATCTTTCTTTTATGAGGCCCACAGTCAGGCACAATTTTTGAAAGAAATGTTCGCCTTTTGACTGTTAATTGTTCATTTATTTTACATTATAACGATTTTGGCTTTATAGCCATTCTCAAGTGCACGTTGAAATGTTAAAATATGTATGACAAGTCCGAGTTTTTTCGACAATGGAATGTCACAGAGAGGTTAGACATTGTTTAACATTTCAACATGCACTTGAAAATGCCTATAAACCCCAAATCGTGATTATGTAAAATAAATGAACAATTAACAGTGAAATGGCGAAAATTTCTTTCAAAACGGAAACTCGAGTAAGAGCCCTCCTCACTCGAACAATAGCCCTCTGTGTTTCGATAACATATTTGTTGCTGTTGTCGTCTACCGTCACAAGACTGGTTTCATGCAGCTGTCCATGCTAGTCTATCCTCTACTACACTATCAACTGATTCCTTCTTAGTCATGTTACGCCACAAACTTATTTTTTAAACCAATTCAATTACCTCCTCAATTGTTATTCGATCTTCAGCGTTCTTTTGCAGCACCACATTGCAAAGTTTATCTTATTCTTGTCTGAACAGCCTATCATCCACATTTCACTTCCATGCACGACTACACTCGAGACCTCCAGAAGACATTTCCTAACATACTTGTATTAGATGTCAACAAATCTCTCTTTTTCAGAAGTGCTTTTCTGCTAATGCCAGTCTGCCTTTTATCTCCCCCCTACTTCAGCCATAATCAGTTGTCTTGCTGCCTAAATAACAAAACTAACCTACTACTTTTACTGTCTCATTTGCTAATCTAATTCCACCCTCACCTGATTCACTCCGACTACATTCCATTGCCCTTGTTATACTTTTATTGATGTTCATCTTATGATGTTTCTGCAATACACTGTCCATTTCGTTTAACTGCTCTTCGAGGTCCTTATCTATCTTTGACAGAGTTACAATGTCGTCGGCAAACCGCAAAGATTTTATTTTTTCTCCTTAAGCTTAAATTCTCTTTCCAAACTTCTCCTTAATTTCTTTCCCAGCGTTTTCAGTATTGTACTGATTAACTTTGGGGTGGCCACAACCCTGTCTCACTGCCTTTTCAACTATGGCTTCACTTTTATACTGTCCAGTGAGATTAATTCGATCACCTGTCAAAGACCTTTTGCAGTGCGCAGCGCTCCGAGATGTGCACGAAGGGAGTGTATGAGATACCGGAAGCTACCGACAGGGGTATGGAGCCACGCTGATTTCAGTCCAGTGGACAGATGTGCTAGATTTCTCGTTTGAGGATGCTTGGCGCGAGCAGCCTGATCGGGATGGTCTCACAGATTCTCGACTGGTTTTAAATCCAGGGAATTTGGTGGCCAGGAGAGCACAATAAATTCATCCTCGTGCTCTGCGAATCACGAACATACACTGCAAGCTGTGAGCGATATTCCATTGTTCTGCTAGTAGATGCTATTGTGCCGAAGAAAAACTAATTACATGTAGGGGTGCTCATGGTCATTAAAAACAGATGCTTGTTGTGTTGATCTACTGTGCATTTCAGAACGACGTGATCATACAGCAACACAGTTGCCTCAGTCCGGATTTTCAATAGCGCCATTTTGCGACCCACGGTATACTTTAACCGTGACGGCTTACGAACAGTTTATAGAATTACCCATTTTATAAATGCTCTGCCATTGGCCAATGATTATACCGTTATGGACGCCAGATAAATTGCTCTGTTTCTGCATTACGACAATAACTGCAATGTTTCCGCTTTATATCCCCCTCCACTGCTAGTGCTGGCACCTGCCATCTGAGTGCATTCCAGTCTACATTGTCAAAACCTTTCTGTAAATTTACCGATGTTATAAACGTAGTTTTGCCTTTCTTCTTCTAAGACAAGTCGTAGAGTCTCTGATTCCTCGCATTTACCTACATTTCTCCTAACTCAGTCTATTTCCAAAGGTTGGCCTTTACCAGTTTTCCATTCTTCTGTAAATAATTCGTGTCAATATTTTGCAACTATGAATTATCAAACTGATCGTTCGGTAATATTGTGTATGGTGGTAATATTATACCAGTTCGTTTGCATATTTTACATGATTTATGATGAGTGACTGGATAACTCATCGTTTCTTAGGTTGACACTGTTGTTACTGGACACCACCACGAACTAATATTTTTTGTAGTGTTGCATGCCTGAGAATTAATTTGTGGTGAATACTGACAGCAGGGAGGGGTGACATTATATTTTCCAGTGAATGTGGCGATTGGCTGTTTAGAAAAGATGTCGTGTCGTGTTCAAATGGTGAAATGTGTGTGAAATTTTAAGGGACCAAACTGCTGAGGTTACCGGTCCCTAGACTTACATACTAATTAAACTAACTTATGCTAAGAACAACACACGCACGCTCATGCCCGAGGGAGGACTCGAACCTCCGACGGGAGTGGCCGCGGTCTCAGTGACAGGGCGGCTCTAACCGCGCGGCCACTCCGCGAGGTGTGTCGTGTTCGAAAGAGAGGTGTGTTTTACTATGCTAAAAAGTACAGAGTGGAGGTGGCGTCTTTACAACCCTGATAGCAGCCGCCCCGTGGCAGGCCGGTGATCAGATGGGAGACGCACTCCTGCCATTAAAAAGTCGGTGACAACACCTGCTGGTAGCTAGGGGTGGAGATCGATAGCATCATAAACGAGAGTGAGGCATCCTTTTAGTACAATGCAATGTATGGGGGTCACGAACGGCGGCTGTGAGTTGGCTCTTCTCAGGACTTCTCACGGGGACACCAATGCACGTTTTCCGCCAAAATTAGAGAAGCGATTTTGATTTGCGGAGTTCTTGGTCGTGGAAGGAGCTCTAGAATGTTCTAGAACAGTGTCCTATACAGAGGACGAACTGCAGGCAACTGGGTGGCAGCTGCGTGACTCGTAGTGGGAGGATCTGCTTTGTAATGTGCATGGTAGGGCAGTTCATACAATATCAAAATGCGTGTGAAATCTTATGAGACTTAACTGCTAAGGTCATCAGTCCCTAAGCTTACACACTACTTAACCTAAATTATCCTAAGGACAAACACGCACACCCATGCCCGAGGGAGGACTCGAGTCTCCGCCGGGATCAGCCGCACAGTCCATGACCGCTCGGCTAATCCCGCGCGGCCATACAATATCGATAGTTCGATATGTCGGTACTTTTCTCAAGAGATATAGGTATATAACAACGATGATTCTTTCACCGATGTATCGATATCGTATTGACAATGTTAAGTCCCGATATTTTTATTTTATATTACATTTTTGTCGCAATTTTCGGTATATATAATGTAACTGTTCCTTTGAAGATGTTGTACATCATATTTTGATATTCACGGTGTGAAGTAATCTTACTACTTTTTGACCTCTCACCATGTCCAGTCCTCTTTGACTGTGTGAAGCAAGTATAGGTGGCAGAAAGAAGACGTCCCATAGCACTGGGGGTTGGCGGCGTGAATAGTATAACAAGGTTTCCGATGTGGAGAAATAGCACACCAGTTGTGTTAAAAAACATTTTTTAACGCGACTAGTGTGCGTGCTATTTCTTCACATCGGCATTCTACAAAACAGTTGCTGAAAAAGGTATCCATAATCTAAATGACGAGATTGGTTTTTGCGCTGGGCGGAGACGTGTGAGGGATATGCTGACGTATTCGGCGCTCGGCCACGCAATTTTGACACTAGAGCTGCTAGGTCGCTGGCGTTAGCAGAAATGGGCGGTGCGTCGATGTTTTTTTCGTCGATATATTGAAACCTTTTTCCGATATATCGATGACCGATAACGATACCTTTTTAAAAATTTCAATATATCGGACTCTCGATATTTTTAAAAATATCAATAGTCGTAGTGCATGTGGATTCGTTGCAGAGAGTGCACACGCAGACATCGCGACCCATGTTGGAAACCAGCATATGGCGTGTAAAGGGACTCTCCTGCGGCTGTCGACAGAGGATGGGGAGTGACCTAGAGACATCGCTGACAAGAATGTCAGTGAAGAGCCTCACAGTTATAGTTTGCAATGTGTCGATTTCGCTACTAGGAGAGAGTTAACTCCTATGTCTGTAAGCAGAGCGACGATTCTTTGCTTGTTTATAGAGTCTCAGGCATACTGAAGTGCCTCTTTACCAACGAATACTTGAGCTGAGTTTCTGTTCCAGGCTTATGAGGAAATTGAAATCTCGACTCGTGTTCTGTGTCGTACCAAAGTAATTTCAGCGTCAGAAGTTTTCGGACGGCATATTACGTCCGCTGTGTAGACAGAATTTATAGCTACGAACGGCATCGAGCAGATCGACGCTACAGTCTTCTAGCACTGTAATCGGTGATATGCACACCACACCTAGGCAGATAGGGAAACAAACACAGCAAGCGTGTTGACTTCCATTTGCTTGATCCCTGAGCTCTTTGCTGTCAGTGGCGGTCAGAGTTGAGGTCTTATCTTTCTTGGGGCTACTCAGAATCACTCAACGTAGTGTGTCTGTGTAATAACAGGCGAAGTGATTTTGAGAAGAGTCACTTGGTTCAAATGGCTCTGAGCACTATGGGACTTAACATCTGTGGTCATCAGTCCCTAGAACTTAGAACTACTTAAACCTAACTAACATAAGGACATCACACAACACCCAGTCATCACGAAGCAGAGAAAATCCCTGACCCCGCCGGGAATCGAACCCGGGAACCCTGGCGCGGGAAGCGAGAACGCTACCGCACGACCATGAGCTGCGGACAGAAGAGTCACTGATGTCATTCTAGCCTCAAAGCTAGATTAAGAGTGGGGCTTAACTTTCTATACTGATTTTATACTTTTTCATTTTCCTGTTGTTTGAAAATTAATTTGACGGTATCTATTTGTCTTCATTCTGGTAGGATATCTAATAAGCATTATAGACCTAATTAACCTAGAGCAGAAGAACATGATGACTAGATCCTTATGTAATGTATTGCTCTAGGTGTATGTTGTCATCGGCATAGCTGTTTAGTATACTTATAGGGGCGATATTTCACAGCATTAGGCAACCACACATACACACGCCGTATATACGAGGGCAGTTCAATAAGTAATGCAACACATTTTTTTTCTCGGCCAATTTTGGTTGATAAAATCGGAAATTTCTTGTGGAATATTTTCAAACATTCCCGCTTCGTCTCGTATAGTTTCATTGACTTTCGACGGGTGGCAGCGCTGTACGGAGCTGTTAAAATGGCGTCTGTAACGGATGTGCGTTGCAAACAACGGGCAGTGATCGAGTTTCTTTTGGCGGAAAACCAGGGCATCTCAGATATTCATAGGCGCTTGCAGAATGTCTACGGTGATCTGGCAGTGGACAAAAGCACGGTGAGTCGTTGGGCAAAGCGTGTGTCATCATCGCCGCAAGGTCAAGCAAGACTGTCTGATTTCCCGCGTGCGGGCCGGCCGTGCACAGCTGTGACTCCTGCAATGGCGGAGTGTGCGAACACACTCGTTCGAGATGATCGACGGATCACCATCAAACAACTCAGTGCTCAACTTGACATCTCTGTTGGTAGTGCTGTCACAATTGTTCACCAGTTGGGATATTCAATGGTTTGTTCCCGCTGGGTCCCTCGTTGTCTAACCGAACACCATAAAGAGCAAAGGAGAACCATCTGTGCGGAATTGCTTGCTCGTCATGTGGCTGAGGGTGACAATTTCTTGTCAAAGATTGTTACAGGCGATGAAACATGGGTTCATCACTTCGAACCTGAAACAAAACGGCAATCAATGGAGTGGCGCCACACCCACTCCCCTACCAAGAAAAAGTTTAAAGCCATACCCTCAGCCGGTAAAGTCATGGTTACAGTCTTCTGGGACGCTGAAGGGGTTATTCTGTTCGATGTCCTTCCCCATGGTCAAACGATCAACTCTGAAGTGTATTGTGCTACTCTTCAGAAATTGAAGAAACGACTTCAGCGTGTTCGTAGGCACAAAAATCTGAACGAACTTCTCCTTCTTCATGACAACGCAAGACCTCACACAAGTCTTCGCACCCGAGAGGAGCTCACAAAACTTCAGTGGACTGTTCTTCCTCATGCACCCTACAGCCGCGATCTCGCACCGTCGGATTTCCATATGTTTGGCCCAATGAAGGACGCAATCCGTGGGAGGCTCTACGCGGATGATGAAGAAGTTATTGATGCAGTACGACGTTGGCTCCGACATCGACCAGTGGAATGGTACCGTGGAGGCATACAGGCCCTCATTTCAAGGTGGCGTAAGGCCGTAGCATTGAATGGAGATTACGTTGAAAAATAGTGTTGTGTAGCTACAAGATTGGGGAATAACCTGGTGTATTTCAATGCTGAATAAAACAACCCCTGTTTCAGAAAAAAATGTGTTACGTTACTTATTGAACTGCCCTCGTACACCACAACAACGGAAGATTTAAAATTCACAACTGTCAGTATCTGCTTTTTTTTGGAATATGAAGTGTTGCACTTTATTGAAGTCTGAGGATATTTCGCCAGTCTCAAACCTTGCACAGTAGCTGGAATAGTTTCGTCATGGCTGGCTTTCACAAGGATCTCAGTACTTCTGAGGGAAAGTTATCTGCACCAAACACCTTGTTTCCACTTAGGTCTTGCAGTGCTCTGTCAATATCTTCTCGCAGTACCTTATCTACAGTCGCATGTTTACCAGCTTCTCTTCTCTTGCTATAATACTGTCTTCGATAACATGTAGGTAAGAATTAATATTGGAACTTTTCGACCTAAAGATGTAGCGCAGTGGATGATACTCTGGCCTCGCATTTGGGATGGTAGTGGTTCAAATCCCTGTCCATTCACGCATATGTAGGTTTTCCATGACTTTTGCCGAAATCGTTAAAGGCAAATTCGGAATGGTAGGTTTGCCTCGCCATCCATTCCCAATCAGAGAATTTGATCCATATCAAATGACGTCGTAGAAGGAGCCACACAACAATCAAATTTTTATAATTTTTTTTATATTCATCGTATTTGAAGTTCAGAACTCAAATATCAATAACACAATGCAGTTCGATGCTACTCTCAAAAACATTCCAGGAAATCTATTTTGAAGTTTTCCGAAAGTCTTTAATACCCTAACAAAAAGGGTGGGCCTTCGGCAGCCCCGGCCTGCGATTGGTTTCAACCCGGCCGGGGGTAAGGATTCGCGGCGGACAGAGCGAGGCGCTCGCACAACTGGATGTTAAACCATAATCTCCCTTTTTCCTTCCTTGGGAGTTTTGACACTCTTGTACGCCTCCGAAATACCAAAAGAAAGATTTTATTTCGAAGTGTAATGTTGGGAGAAAAGTATGCCTTCTAACCTATTCGAGAACTAAATTAGAGGTCAGCAATTTCAAATAGCGACTTACAGCGTCTTACATTGCGGGTGTGATGTTCTGTCCCTCTGCAACAACAGTGTAGGGATTAACATTGCTACAGTCCTTACCGTCTTCGTTCCAGGCGCCTTCCACCTGATAAGATGATGTGCCTGATCCGAAGATGAAGTCAGCGGGTAACTGGTTGAGAGCTCGGGAGCTGCTCTCTGGAGCAGCTAGGGTCCCGACGCCCAGGATCACCAGCAGAGACAGCGTGTGGCCGGGAGACTTCATGTTGGTAGGAGACACTTTCTCCCTGCTGGTCAGTCGCTTTTATAAGGAGCGATCACAGTCTTATCAGCTTACGAGGCATGTACTTTGACTCCATCAGACGGTACAGCGTGTGTTATCTTGCCTTACATAAGCATAATCAAACCACAAAGTGAACAAGCTGATAATAATCCGTCTCAGGCACTCAGCTACAAATTTTTTCGTGGCATCCACTTCCTCTACACTGAAACTGGTAAAGGTGTAAGTGGACAACATTATGGGATTTGTGAACTCACAGTTGTTGTTGTTATTGTAATCTTCAGTCCAGAGACTGGTTTGATGCAGCTCTCCATGCTGCTCTACATCTTCATCTACATCCATACCCCGCAAGCCACCTGACGGTGTGTGGCGGAGGGTACCGTGAGTACCTCTATCGGTTCTCCCTTCTATTCCAGTGTCGTATTGTTCGTGGAAAGAAGGATTGTCGGTATGCCTCTGCGTGGGCTCTAATGTCTCTGATTTTATCCTCATGGTCTCTTCGCGAGATATACGTAGGAGGTAGCAATATACTGCTTGACTTCTCCGAGACGGTATGATCTCGAAACTTCAGCGAATGCCCGTACAGAGCTACTGAGCGTCTCTCCTGCAAAGTCTTCCACTGGAGTTTATCTGTCATCTCCGTAACGCTTTCGCGATTACTAAATGGTCCTGTAACGAAGCGCGCTGCTCTCCGTTGGATCTTCTCTATCTCTTTTATCAACCCTATCTGGTACGGATCCCACACTGCTGTGCAGTATTCAAGCAGTGGGCTGAACAAGCGTACTGTACTACTTCAATAAAATTCTTCAGGGTATCAGACCGCATCGTCATAATTTAAAATGCGCCAACGTTTCGGCCAGCGTTGCAGCTAGCCTTCATCAGGGCCTTACGTTAACTGCTAAATGAACACACTTGGTTCCTTAAATAGCTGCACGAGAAAACCGTGTCGTTACTTGATTGGCTGTAAAAGGCGGAGGAGGAGGGGTGAAAGGTATGCTTTATTGGTGTTTCCTGTATTATCTGTCATTGGCTGAAATAGCTGTTTTCTATCGGTCTTTATATTAATCCACCCCATTGGAGGAGACGGACGAATAGCGAACAGGTGATGGCTGTGACGTCACACTGTTTCCATGCTGTCCAGAAGCCGGCTGCGGCGTGCCATTGCTTTGTGTGCTCGCGAGCACTACTGCGGCTCTCCGTGTGTCTGCATGGGCCGCCACGGCTCTGCCGCCGCTCCGTAGCCCTGCTATTGCAGGCAGCCAAGACCTCGGAAGCTTGTACCCGTCCTCTCTATTCATGTTGGCGGGTCTTTTGGCTATTTCTATCGCCTCTCTAATCTTTCTTTTGAAAGTGAGAGGCTGTTTCGCCAGGACGCGGGCTTCTTGAAAAAACATTGGTTTCCCCCACTCGTCTCGGTGTTCCGCCGCTGCTGACTTAGTGTGTTGTTTCAGGCGGATATATCTTTCATGTTCCGAGAGCCTTGTGCTAATCGGACGTCCCGTCTCACCTATGTAGACTAATCCACACGCACATCCAATTTCATACATGCCAGCTGTGTGTAGTTTGTCAACTGCATCCTTGGTAGAACCGAGCATGTCTGATATTTTGTTTCTGCTTCGGAAAATTGGTTTGATGTCGGCTTTTCGTAGGATTTTGCCAATACGTTCGGTGACCCCTTGTACATATGGTAACACAGCAATGCTCTGTGCCTCCTTCTCCTCTTCCCTATTAGTCTTCTCCCTTGTCGACATGGTGCTGTCTATCATCTGCTTCCCATAGCCATTAGTTCCGAAGATGAACCTGAGGCGTTCAAGTTCTCTCTTCTGCTGTTCTTCGTCGCTTATCCTGTACGCTCTCTTCGTTACGTGTGCAGGGCGGACTTCTTCTGCTTGGGGTGATGGTGGGAGGAGGCGTGAAGGTACCTGTCCGTATTGGTTAGTTTCCTGTACACTTTGTGGCCAAGTTTACCATCAGGTTTTCGATAAACTTCCACGTCGAGAAAAGGCAGCACCCCATTCTTCTCTGTTTCCATTGTAAACTGAATTTCCCTATGCTGTTGGTTAAGGTGCTTGTGGAAGTTCTGTAACTCCTCTTCTCCATGGGGCCAGATGACGAAAGTATCATCGACATAGCGAAGCAAACAATTTGGACGTAATGGTGTGGACTGGAGGGCTGTTTCCTCAAATGCCTCCATGAAAATTTCTGCTGCGATAGGCGATAGGGGTGAGCCCATAGCTACACCGTCTGTTTGTTCATAAAATTGACCTCTCCACTTGAAATAGGTGGTCGTCAGACAGTGGCGCACAAGCTCACATATATCAGGTGCCACGCGTTCTTCTAGGATGTTCACAGTATCTGACACTGGGACATTCGTGAATAGGGATTTGACGTCGAAACTAACCATCAGATCTTGGTCCGTAACACGCATTTCCTTTAGGAGAGACACGAAGTGAGTGGAATCCTTAACGTAGGACTCGGTTTGATGCACTAGGTGTCGGAGCCTAGGTGCCAGTTCTTTCGCTAGGTAGTAGGTCGGCGAATTTATACTGTTTACTATGGGCCTTAAGGGGAAGTCGGTTTTGTGTACCTTCGGTACACCACATATCCTTGGTGCCTGTGTCACTTGCGGGATGAATCTTCTGGCCTTGTCGAAGTTGATTCTAGAGTGCTTGAGCAGTGCCTGCGTCGTTTTGATTATCTTGGCCGTCGGATCTCCCTGAAGTTTCTTGTAGAGAGGTTCTGCGAGAATATCTTCCATTCGTTTGTTGTAATCAGTTGTGTCCAAGACTACAGTGGCGTTGCCCTTGTCTGCCTGTACCACTACTAAGTGGGGGTTGTCCCTGAGTTCCTTTATGGCATGGTATTCCTCAGCGTTGATGTTTAGCTTCGGTGACTTTGCTTTGTTCAGAACTCTGACCGTTTCCTGCCGGATCTTCTCCGCCTCTGCCTGTGGCAGATGACGTACCGAAGCCTATACGGATTCTATGATATCTTCTTTTGGAACTCGCTTAGGTGCGACTGCGAAATTCATCCCCTTGGCCAGAATTGCTGTGGTTGCTTCGCTCAAGGTGTGGCTGGAGAGGTTGACCACTGTCCGTCGCCTGTCCAGCGTCAATGTTTCGTCCGTGGCTTTCTGTTCTAGTTTGTCGTACTTTCTCATCTGGCGGTTAGTAATACTATTGCTGGTCCTTGATGCTTGCTGAAAGGTTAACCTGTCGACTTTATCCCAGTCTTCCATCTGAAGTTTTCCGGCCAGAAATAGGTGCAGATCACACAAATTCCTGTTGTGAGCATCGAGACTTATGCGGATGTGGCGGATCCTTTCCCGTAGCAATGCTTTACTGGCTTTAACACAGATATTCCTCGCCTTGTTCGTTTTTATGTGAGACGTCAACCGCAAAGAATACGGCACAACACTCGTGTCTCTGCATCTCTTCAAAAAAGCAAGGTCATTCAGCAGTTTACATCTTTTTAAACGCAGTGCTTCTAACTTCTTGATGTTTCCGTGGATTTCCTGCCCATACAGGTTGGTTAAACGTAAGCGTAGGCTTCCGCGGCCGTTGTCTTCTTCAATAAAATTCTTCAGGGTATCAGACCGCATCGTCATAATTTAAAATGCGCCAACGTTTCGGCCAGCGTTGCAGCTAGCCTTCATCAGGGCCTTACGATAACTGCTAAATGAACACACTTGGTTCCTTAAATAGCTGCACGAGAAAACCGTGTCGTTACTTGATTGGCTGTAAAAGGAGGAGGAGGAGGGGTGAAAGGTATGCTTTATTGGTGTTACCTGTATTATCTGTCATTGGCTAAAATAGCTGTTTTCTATCGGTCTTTATATTAATCCACCCCATTGGAGGAGACGGACGAATAGCGAACAGGTGATGGCTGTGACGTCACACTGTTTCCATGCTGTCCAGAAGCCGGCTGCGGCGTGCCATTGCTTTGTGTGCTCGCGAGCACTACTGCGGCTCTCCGTGTGTCTGCATGGGCCGCCACGGCTCTGCCGCCGCTCCGTAGCCCTGCTATTGCAGGCAGCCAAGACCTCGGAAGCTTGTACCCGTCCTCTCTATTCATGTTGGCGGGTCTTTTGGCTATTTCTATCGCCTCTCTAATCTTTCTTTTGAAAGTGAGAGGCTGTTTCGCCAGGACGCGGGCTTCTTGAAAAAATATTGGTTTCCCGCACTCGTCTCGGTGTTCCGCCGCTGCTGACTTAGTGCGTTGTTTCAGGCGGATATATCTTTCATGTTCCGAGAGCCTTGTGCTAATCGGACGTCCCGTCTCACCTATGTAGACTAATCCACACGCACATCCAATTTCATACACGCCAGCTGTGTGTAGTTTGTCAACTGCATCCTTGGTAGAACCGAGCATGTCTGATATTTTGTTTCTGCTTCGGAAAATTGGTTTGATGTCGGCTTTTCGTAGGATTTTGCCAATACGTTCGGTGACCCCTTGTACATATGGTAACACAGCAATGCTCTGTGCCTCCTTCTCCTCTTCCCTATTAGTCTTCTCCCTTGTCGACATGGTGCTGTCTGTCATCTGCTTCCCATAGCCATTAGTTCCGAAGATGGACCTGAGGCGTTCAAGTTCTGTCTTCAGATGTTCTTCGTCGCTTATCCTGTACGCTCTCTTCGTTACGTGTGCAGGGCGGACTTCTTCTGCTTGGGGTGGTGGTGGGAGGAGGCGTGAAGGTACCTGTCCGTATTGGTTGGTTTCCTGTACGCTTTGTGGCCAAGTTTACCATCAGGTTTTCGATAAACTTCCACGTCGAGAAAAGGCAGCACCCCATTCTTCTCTGTTTCCATTGTAAACTGAATTTTCCTATGCTGTTGGTTAAGGTGCTTGTGGAAGTTCTGTAACTCCTCTTCTCCGTGGGGCCAGATGACGAAAGTATCATCGACATAGCGAAGCCAACAATTTGGACGTAATGGTGTGGACTGGAGGGCTGTTTCCTCAAATGCCTCCATGAAAATTTCTGCTGGCATGTATGAAATTGGATGCGCGCGTGGATTAGTCTACATAGGTGAGACGGGACGTCCGATTAGCACAAGGCTCTCGGAACATGGAAGATATATCCGCCTGAAACAACACACTAAGTCAGCAGCGGCGGAACACCGAGACGAGTGCGGGAAACCAATGTTTTTTCAAGAAGCCCGCGTCCTGGCGAAACAGCCTCTCACTTTCAAAAGAAAGATTAGAGAGGCGATAGAAATAGCCAAAAGGCCCGCCAACATGAATAGAGAGGACGGGTACAAGCTTCCGAGGTCTTGGCTGCCTGCAATAGCAGGGCTACGGAGCGGCGGCAGAGCCGTGGCGGCCCATGCAGACACACGGAGAGCCGCAGTAGTGCTCGCGAGCACACAAAGCAATGACACGCCGCAGCCGGCTTCTGGACAGCATGGAAACAGTGTGACGTCACAGCCATCACCTGTTCGCTATTCTTCCGTCTCCTCCAATGGGGTGGATTAATATAAAGACCGATAGAAAACAGCTATTTCAGCCAATGACAGATAATACAGGAAACACCAATAAAGCATACCTTTCACCCCTCCTCCTCCTCCTTTTACAGCCAATCAAGTAACGACACGGTTTTCTTGTGCAGCTATTTAAGGAACCAAGTGTGTTCATTTAGCAGTTAACGTAAGGCCCTGATGATGGCTAGCTGCAACGCTGGCCGAAACGTTGGCGCATTTTAAATTATGCCGATGCGGTCTGATACCCTGAAGAATTTTATTGAAGAAGACAACGGCCGCGGAAGCCTACGCTTACATTTAAGCGTACTGTAACCTACTTCCTTTGTTTCCGGATTGCATTACCTTAGGATTCTTCCAATGAATCTCAGTCTGGCATCTGCTTTACCGACGATCAACTTTATATGATCATTCCATTTTAAATCACTCCTAATGCGTACTCCCAGATAATTTATGGAATTAACTGCTTCCAGTTGCTGACCTGCTATATTGTAGCTAAATGATAAGGGATCTTTCTTTCTTTGTATTTGCAGCACATTACACTTGTCTACTTTGAGATTCAATTGCCATTCCCTGCACCATGCGTCAATTCGCTGCAGATCCTCCTGCATTACAGTACAATTTTCCATTGTTACAACGTCTCGATATACCACAGCATCATCCGCAAAAAGACTCAGTGAACTTCCGATGTCATCCACAAGGTCATTTATGTATATTGTGAATAGCAACGGTCCTACGACACTCCCCTGTGGCACACCTGAAATCACTCTTACTTCGGAAGACTTCTCTCCATTGAGAATGACATGCTGCGTTCTGTTATCTATTAACTCTTCAATCCAATCACACAATTGGTCTCATAGTCCATTTGCTGTTACTTTGTTCATTTAAGGACTGTGGGGAACGGTGTCGAACGCCTTGCGGAAGTCAAGAAACACGGCATCTACCTGAGAACCGGTGTCTATGGCCCTCTGAGTCTCGTGAACGAACAGCGCGAGCTGGGTTTCACACGGTCGTCTTTTCCGAAACCCATGCTGATTCCTACAGAATACTCTATCCTGTGCAAGCTTCTTCATCTTCCAGTACCTACTGCATCCTACATCCTTCTGAATCTGCTTAGTGTATTCATATCTTGGTCTCCCTCCATGATTTTTACCCTCCACGCTGCCCTCCAATACTAAATTGGTTATCCCTTGATGCCTCAGAACATGTCCTACCAACCGATTCTTTCTTCTAGTCAAGTTGTGCCACAAATTTCTCTTCTCCCCAATTCTATTAGTTACGTGATCTACCCATCTAATTTTCAGCATTCTTCTGTAGAACAAAATTGCGAAAGGTTCTATTCTCTTCTTGTCCAAACATTTTGCGTCCATGTTTCACTTCCATACATGGCTACACTCCACACAAAAACTTTCAGAAAAGATTTCCTGACACTTAAATCTATACTCGATTGTTAACAAATTTCTCTTCTTCAGAAACGCTTTCCTTGCCATTGCCAGTCTACATTTTATATCCTCTCTTCTCCGACCAACATTAGTTATTTTGCTCCCCAAATAGCGAAACTCATCTACTACTTTAAGTGTCTCATTTCCTAATTTAATTCCTTCATCATCACCCGACTTAATTCGACTACATTCCATTATCCTTCACTTGCTTTTGTTGATCATCATCTTATATCCTCCTTTCAAGACACTGTCCATTCTATTCAACTGCTCGTCCAGGCCCTTTGCTGTCTCTGACAGAATTACAATGTCATCGGCGAACCTCAAAGTTTTTATTTCTTCTCCATGGATTTTAATTAATACTCCGAATTTTTCTTTTGTTTCCTTTACCGCTTGCTCAATATACAGATTGCAAAACATCAGGGATAGTCTACAACCATGTCTTACTCCCTTCCCTACCACTGCTTCCCTTTCATGCCCCTCGACTCTTATAACTGCCATCTGGTTTCTGTACAAATTGTAAATAGCCTTTAGGTACCTGTATTTTACTCCTGCCACCTTCAGAATTTGAAAGAGGGTTTTCCAGTTAACATTGCAAAAGCTTTCTCTTAGTCTACAAATGCTAGAAACGTAGGTTTGCCATTCCTTAATCTATCTTCTAAGATAAGTTGTAGGGTCAGTATTGCCTCACGTGTTCCAACATTTCTACGGAATCCAAACCGATCTTCCCCGAGGTCGGCTTCTATCAGTTTTCCATTCGTCTGTAAAGAATTCACGTTAGTATTTTGCAGCCGGGAATTGTTAAACTGACGGTTCGGTAGTTTTCACATCTGTCAACACCTGCTTTCTTTGGTATTGGAATTATTAAAGTCTTCTTAAAGTCTGAAGGTATTTTGCCTGTCTCATACATGTTGCTCACCAGATAGTAGGAACTCACACTACGTTTTCAATAAAATTCTCCTGGGACCTCGAATGCTCAAAACCGCACAAAAAGGTGCTTAGAATATAACCTGCTCATCCCAAAAACAATAGTATGAGCCATTAACATGCAAAACATGATCACGAGAGACATTCAAATAATCACCTACTCAAGATCTAACACAAGAGAGGAGCTTTTGCATTACAAAGAAACAAAATATAAATAAAATAGGACAAACATAACACACATTACAATATCGTGACTTCTTTCTATGTTTCCCTCTACTTAGAAGCAGAGATTGATGTCTGAAATACTCCTCTGTGATACAGACAAGAGGGAGATTGAGTCAATAATTAAATCACTGAAGGTTAAGGACTCTCATGGTTATGATGGAGTGTCTAGCAGAACATTAAAGTACTGTGCTGCACATGTTATCCCTGTATTTAGCCATATTTGTAATTTTTCCTTTAGGAATGGTCAGTTTCCTGAGCGATTAATGTACTCAGTAGTAAAGCCGCTTTTTAAAGAGGGAGAAAGGGGTAGTATTGAAAATTTTAGACCTATTTCTATGCCATAAGTGTTTGCAAAACTTATTGAAAAAACTGTGTATGGAAGGATAATTGATAATTTTATATCATACGATTTGCTATCAAATGTACAGTTCGGCTTTAGAAGTCGTTTAACCACTGAAAATGCTATATTCTCTTTCCTCTGTGAGGTACTGGATGGGATAAAACAAAAAGTTTCGAATGCTTGGCACATTTTTTGATTTAACTAAGGCGTTTGATTGTGTTGATCACAAAATATTGCTCCAGATGTTGGATCATTACGAAATACGGGAGTAGCTCACAATTGGTTCACCTCTTACTTTAGCAACAGGCAGCAAAACATCATTATTCACAATGTTGATACCGTCTGTGATGTGGGATCTGAGTTGGGTACTGTCAAGTGGGGGGTGCCCCAGGGATCAGTATTGGGGCCACTCCTGTTCCTTGTTTATAAAAATGATATGCCCTCTAGTATTATGGGTAACTCTAAAATATTTCTGTTTGGTGATGATGCTAGCGTGTTAGAAAAAGATGTTGTGTGCAACACTGACTCGGTTTCAAATAGTGCCGTACATGACCTCAGTTCATGGCTTGTGGAAAATAAACTAACGTTAAATCACAGGAAACTCAGTTTTTACAGTTTCTGACACACAATTCAACAAAACCTGACGTTTTAATTTCACAGAACGGGCATATGATTAGTGAAACTGAACAGTTCGAATTTCTAGGCGTTCAGATAGATAGTAAAAGCTGTCGTGGAAAGCCCACGTTCAGGATCTTGTTCAAAGACTTAATACTGTCATTTTTGTTATTCGAACGGTATCAAAAGTGAGTATTACTTCGACGCAAAAATTAGTCTACTTTGCTTATTTCTGTTCACTTATGTTGTATGGTATTATATTTTGGGCAGCTCTTCCCATTCTACAAGGATATTTTTGGCTCAGAAACGGGCGGTTCGGGCAAGACGTGGTGTGAGTTCACCAACCTCCTGTCGACCTCTGTTCACGAGTCTGGGTATTTTGACATTGGCCTCTAAATATGTATATTCCTTATTGTCGTTTCTTGTTACCAATATTAGTTTATTCACAAGAATAAGCAACTTTCACTCGGTTGATACTCGGCAGAAATCAAACCTGCATTTGGATCGGACTTCCTTAACTCTCGTGCAAAAAGGTGTACAGTATACTGCTGCATCCATATTCAATAAGCTAGCACTCTAATACAAAAATCTTAGCAGTAATCCACGCGCTTTCAAATCTAAACTGAAGAGTTTCCTCATGGGTCATTCCTTCTAATCTGTCGAGGAGTTCCTTGAAAAATTAAGCTGATTCTTATTGTATTGCTGATAGCGTTTACTTAAACTTATGGACTGACTTTTTTCCGGTTCATGAACATTTATTTTTATCTTTTAATACTTTTATGTTGTAATTTCATGTACTGACAGGTTCCATGACCTTGGAGTGTTGCCCCTCAATTTGGTTATACGGAACTTGACGTGTAAATAAAAAATAAATAATAAATAAATAAAATAATTACGTAGTCTGAACAATAAAGTTTTTCTACTAACTTGATAGTTCTGGACAGCTGTCCAGTCTTCAAGGTGCAGATTTGGGGTGTCAATGATGTGGTTAAGGCAATGCGAAACACAGTATTATGAACATCTGACTAAAGCTACCTTTTCACATTCAATCAGTCCAGTATCAAACACCACACTAATTACATTTTAAAACGATGATATTGGCACGTCAGTGTCACGAGCTGCCTTTTGTCAAGCATATGGTAGCACAGGCTTGTACTCCGGCGCTGAAACTAGATTGCATAGCACAGAATGAAGTCTGATGAAGAAATGACGACAGTGTAGCTTTACTAGTAGTTTATCACATTCCAGTCTTATACAGTCAACTATCCTTTTCATACGGAGCTTATATTGCCTGAAGAAGTACATATCAAGAGGCAGGTAATATTTAGTTGTCTCCACTGTGCTTGGTCCTGTTACACCACAGCCTACGTTCGTCGTCAACGTGCAATAACCACTCAAAAACGGTACGTTCGCGCTCTAGCAGTGGAGCGTATATAAACTGTGTCGAGGGGACGCGGACAACAGTGCAGTAATTGTGGTAAAACAGAAACAGAGCTATTTAACTCACACCCGAAAGGGCATCATCATTGTTGTGGGCCAGGGGTGGAAGTGTTCCCGAAATGGCTAAGTTCGTAAACTGTTCGTGTGCCACCATGGTTAAAGTAAACTGTGCATGGCAAAATGGTACTATCCAAAAACGGAGCCGCGGCAACTGTGCACCACAGACCACAAATGACAGGGGTGAACTTCGGCTGTGGAGGTGTGTGCAGGTGAACAGACCTGCAACTGGTGAGCAACTGAGGAGCAACTGACCCCCCAGATGAATCAAGGGGCTACCAGAAGTTTCTCCTCACGACCTTTCACGGAACATTGTTATGTATGGGCCTCTGCAGCGGTGGCGTGGTTCATGCGCCCATACTGACGGCCATTCATCAGCGACTAAAGCTGGATTTTTCTTGCCAGTGCCACAACTGAGCTTCTGATGAGTGGCGACAGGTATCCTCTTTAGATAAGTCACGCTTTATCGCTCCATTAGAAAGTTGGCAGTTAGTTGTACGGTGTGAAATGTCTGAAAGCAGACACCCTGAAACAGTCAGGCCAGAGGTGGGAGCATTATCGTCAAGGGAATGTCTTCGTGGCATTCTCACGGTATATCGTCATTCGAAAAGGCGTATGGGGATCTTGTCCACCCTTATACGCAGTTTGTTTTTCTTAAGCACGATGGCATCTACCAGAAGGGCAATGCAACGTGTTCCACAGCTCGCAGTGCACGTGCGTGGTTCGAAGAGCACGATGATGAGTTTACTATACTCCCCTGGCCACTAAACTCGCCAGATTTAAACCCAAGCGATCGGGCTGTTTGTGCCATGGGATGTTCAACAGAGAAACCTAGAGCAACTGGCCACATCGTTGGAGTCGGCATGGTTTTACATCCCTGTCGGTACCTTCCAGGACATCATAGATTCTCTTCCTGCATGTCTCACAGAGCTCCGCGCTGTGAAAGGTAGCTACTCAGGCTTCTGACAGGTGGTCGCATTAACGTGACTGGACAGTGTATATCGACATTTTGTTTCTTTGCACTACTAAAGTTCCTCTCTTTGAACTTGAACAGGCGATCATTCAAACGTCTCTCTTGGTAAGGTACACAACTTTGCATGCACCTTTGTTTAAAAATGTGCATCAGCCAGGAACTGAACCTGGGTCACCCACTGGGAGGGCAATCATTCTGCCTCATAGCAACATAGCCCGTCGAAAAACTGTAGTAGCCTCAGCGAATTAAAGAGTCTTGGAAAACTTGAAGCCAGCACTGGGGCTGCAGTGTGGAAGTAGCCAGGGACCAGGCATTAGCGCGACAGTCGAGATCATCTGACTGCAGCAGGCTGTCCCTGTTCCTGGATTTTCAGAGAGAGTCGGCAGCATGGAGCAGACGCGGCGACATCAGCTTGAACCGTTCGTATAGACCACTATGGGCAGTAGCTAACAAATTGGGGGATGTGGTATCACGGATTAATATCACCCCACTAGCGCCATTTTGCGTGAAACGTCGATAGCGGCCGTGCGGAATCTGGCGGACCCAATGGCGCGTGTCCGCAGAGCCACATCTCCAGCAGCCATGTACTCTGAGCGCCCTCTGCTTCTGCAATATAGGAGGATCGGCAGCAGAGAGACGGCCCACTTGCGTTTGGGACCACACCGTGACAACTCCATTGACTGTGCATTGTACAATGACTCTCATCACAGTTACTTTTATATGACCTGGACTATTTCCTGTAGCATCATGTGTAATGAGTCTTCGTTCACTTGGAGAACTACAAGTTACTGTAAGTAAATCTTCTGTTTGTTGTGTTAACTTGTTCACTAATCATTTCTGGTTCTGTCCAGCTTTCTTACTCGTACAACGACAGTTGCCACACGACTCTGCAGCACACCTCTCCTAAGCAATGGATGAGAAGTTGTACGCAACAGGGAGGAGGGAGGGGGAGGGCAGTGGCGGGCCTTACACGGCGCGCCGGAATGACTTGCTTTACTTCAGTGTGATTGAGTTGTGGTAACAGACGATGTCTTCCTTCTGGTGTCCAGAAGACATACATAGGGAGGCGGGACAGGATTTTCGGTTATAGCGATACTGCACAGAACATAAAGTGACGTGTGTTTTTGTATGTCCCATAACTGCAATTGGCAGGCATTGGTAGTTGTCAGAGTTTTGACCAACCAACAGACACTGCAGTGGTGTGCACAAGGATCGGCGAAGTCGGTATTGTCTATTGTTGTGAAGAATCATAGTGAGGTGCTGAGCAATCTTATCGTGTCATCGCTGTATTTAGATCCATTTTTATGGCATGGCCATCGTGCTACCTGAGTGTGTCATTTTTGTGTGGTATTTGAAAACACGGCGAAGCTTTTGTGAAATTTTACTGGCAATAACTCATTTTACCCTCTGCTAGCTTATATATTTTCCTTGAAGATTCAATAGTTGGTAGCATATCTGTATACACTGCCTTGTCCTGTCTGGGTTACTGTGGACATAATCATAGCAGTGGACTGTAGATGACACTAGTGGACCATTCTGCTAATGTGGCTGTTTTATTTAGGTGCCCTCTTGTAAAATCTTCTGATGACAGAAACAATATTTTTTACCTATATAATTTATACCTGTACCTTAGGATACAGTTTATCTCGTATATCATTATTGCCTTCTTTGGGGATCAGATTACTTTATTACTGTGGAGCAAATAATAATTTATTATGTCATTTGTTATCTGAAGTAAATCACTGCAAGATGCTGAGTGCAGGGGTTTTCTGCATTCCTATGAGCTCTGTCACTGTTAATTGTTGTTTAATCAAGAGACCACGCTTGCAAAACTCCCAGTCACACTCCTCTCCCATCCAAATCCTTCACCATGAAAGTAGGAGCAGATAATTTAGAGCTCCGAAGTCGATAATTTATTTTGCGGTTAACGTATTTTTTGTTTTTAGATTAGGACTAGGATTTATGCTGTAAGTTCAAATTGTAGAAAAGGTTAAAATATTGCATAAGAGAATGAGACACTGTGAAGGAATAACACTGCAGTTGTTATTGTTCAGTGTTACAAAATGCTAAAGACGTGGACACTCTAAAGAAGAGTGTCCCTTATCCGCTGACAAAAGTTTTCCACGTAGGCATTAGGAGATAGCGATGTGAGAGATATCTATTATCACGGACTGAAAGCAGATGTTGATGTTTTGAGTACTTTGATAAGGAGATTTAATTTCAGTTGTTGCCTGGGAACGGAAGTGCCCCCTCTACACAAAACAGGTTACTCATCAATAATACGATACGCCGTATCATAACCAATTTCTCGTGTAAAGAAACCACTACTCGAACGCTGTTCACGTGCCAACAGTCCCGGTGGCAGAATCAGGCGCTTTTTCTATCATAATTTTCTTAGTTTTCTGAATATATGTTGAGAATATGGACGACATCAAACTTTCAAACGTTTCCTTCCTTCTATTGGATGCTACTGTTACCTTTTCTATTGTCTCCTACGATGATTCTTTTCTCATTATTTCAAATAAACGGCACTGTTGTCAAACGATTTTTACTCTGATTTGGCACTGCTTACAATACATGCAGCCACATTCGCCAAACCATAGTGAGGTGCATGGCAGAGGGTACCTCCCTTTGAACCATATACTAAGTTTTCTTCATCTTTCGTTCTCGTATGAAGTGCGGCACACGTGATTAATAAATGCCTTGAATGCTTATATTCTGTTTCTTGTCGTTCATTAAAGCGATAAGCAGTAGGCTGTAGTTTACTCTTACTCTCTTAATACTGGTTCCTGAAACTTTGTAAGTAGACTTCCTCGGAACACTTCGCGTCTCTCATTAAGTGTTTGCCAGTCCAGCTTCATTTCTGTGTCGCTCTGCGTTTAATCAGACAAACCACTGACCATTTGTGCTGCCCTTCTAAATACTTGTTCAAAATCTTCTATTAGTCGTATTGGGGTGCGTCCCATATACATGAGCAGTATTCAAGGATGAGTCCAACAAAATTTTATAAGAATTCCACATAGTAGACTAAGTGCTTTTTCCCAATACCCTACCATTGAACCTTTACTATCCTCACCAATGATGGATATCGGCCACAGCTCTGGGAGCCGAGCGACCGCTACTGTCGCAGGTTCGATCCTGCTTCGGGCATGGATGTGGTGAGGTCCTTAGGTTAGTTAGGTTTAATTAGTTCTAAGTTCTAGGCGACTGATGACCTCAGAAGTTAAGTCGCATAGTGCTCAGAGCCATTTGAACCATTTGAATAGCTCTGGGATGTTTCATCTTGTGGTCAATGATCGCCACCAGTGAGGCTCTGTTATGTGGCAGTTTATTCCCAAAATGTCTGGTAACCTGAAACTTCCTGGCAGATTGAAACTGTGTGCCGGACCTAGACTCGAACTCGGGACCTTTGCCTTTCGCGGGCAAGTGTTCTACCAACTGAGCTACCCAAGCACGACTCACGCCCCGTCCTCACAGCTTTACTTCTGCCAGTAACTCGTCTCCTACCTTCCAAACTTTACAGAAGCTCTCCTGCGAACCATGCAGAACTAGCAATCCTGAAAGAAAGGATACTGCGGAGACATTGCTTAGCCACAGCCTGGGGGATGTTTCCAGAATGATATTTTCACTCTGCAGCGGAGTGTGCGCTGATATGAAACTTTCTGGCAGATTAAAACTGTGTGCCGGTCCGAGACTCGAACTCGGGACCTTTGCCTTTCGCGGGCAAGTGCTCCACTTGTAACCTGTTGCATTAATTAATATGCAGATCCCAAAAGGCAGTCAAGTCAAATTAGTAATGCCGCATGAAAACTGCAAGCAATATTCACTACTGCCAATGGCTGAACTACTAATTATTATTTCTGTATCTTCTTTCTTCATGGTAAAATGAGGGAGTCTTGTCATTTCGGCAGCTTTGGAGCTTTTAGCTGGCTCACAAGAGGGAAGCTTTACTTAGGAGAACAGAATAGTCATAAAGCTCTTTTCAGCTGAAAGCCATTCACCACTCAGCTAGAGAGCAGAGTTGGACAGTCGGCTGACCCTGTCCAGCAGAGACGTCAGGTGAAGCTGCGCAGTGTGCCATAAAACTGCACTGTGAAAGAAACAAAAAGGAATCCTTTTTAGCTAAGATATGAATCTTAAACATAGGATAAAACATAATACTTCGAAGCATGCGGGCACCCGTTAAGCCCAGGTTTGATCATCTGGAATGTCTGTTCAAATTTTAGTAACGGGAACTTTGGATGGCTCACAGTCATTATTTCAGAGCGAGTTCCCATGTGATTGCACGTCCATGCCGTTTGGTTGCCATTACTGAAAATATGCCATGTACTAAGAAAGATTTTCTGCCTTCTTCCCCCCACTATGGGAGAGGCCTCACTGGTTACCCATGCCGCAGTCTGTAAGAAATTGGTAAACTTGTTTTTAAATAATAACTGGTCAGAACTCACAAGGTTTGCCGCAACTGACTGACGTGATTTCGATAAAGGAATCCACCGTAGGCAGAACAAAAGTCATTAATTTACCACAAATATATCTTATTGGACAAAATAATATGCTCATCTACCCCGACGAACTAAAATCAATTAACACAAAAACTGACCAAAAGGCTGAAAGTCTTTGTTCAACAACTCAATATCGTACCTGGTCGAGTTTTCAACAAACAAATATTTACAAAGCTCTACTGCTGCCCACGAAAAGTAAGTGCTACAACAGTTTACTTGTAATACCTGCACAGTGATACAGATTCTTGGAGAAACAGAGTACAGTCACTGTTCTAGAAAAGTTTGTGATCCAGATTACGACATCCAACCACGGAGACTGGACAGTCGACGGAGCTGCAGAGGCCAGGCGGTGTCCGACGAGGAATCAGCTGGTCGGTAGCAGGCAGCAACGTTGTAGTGGAATGGATATCCGTCTGTAGCTCTGACTCGACGTGAACTCACTCTGCACGTCGGTGTGTGGGCCTAAATACTGCTGCAAGCCAGGATATCGCAGGAACTATTTTAGGATGCAAAAGGTCCTTCCTGGTCCGCGACCCCTCGTGGCGCTACTGCAAATCTGTTTTCTGGTACAGAGCAGTTTCGTGAATTGTAGGCAACCCGCAACGCTGCTGTGCGAGATGGATTGCCGAACGTAAAGGCAAACGCCGCAATATGTCACCGATGCTGGTGGAACCAACAAAGTTTCTTAGAGCAAAGAACATTCTTGCTTTGAGGCTGCCACAAACAAAACTTTTTCCAGGGCTTGTGGCAGCACTAGGGCTCTTAGAGTTGCATACCAAGACGTTTCTGACTTAGAGCAGAATACAGAGACTGAGCTGAACTTAAAATTTTCAACCACCTCTGCAGCCGTGTTGTACACTCGCACAACATAAGGCTGGTAAGCATGAGCTATCGTTGCAGTCATTGAGACGAGGTGAGTGTGAAGGGCATTCATTGTCATCCAGATTTTGTTTCAGAGACATAGTTTTCACAGCCAGCTAGTTGTACCCATCATGTGCTTAGGCAAGACTGTTGGTGTTCGCTTATGCTTTTCTGCGGATCTTTATCTAAATCACCAATCTCTCCTGCAGTCATTGGACATATTCATGACATTGTTTTATATCATTGTTTCATGTATCCGAACACCTGCACCCAGGCCATAGTTCGTACTTGCAATCCGTTATCCACTTGTTAAATGATTTTATTCTTGATTAGTGGGTAAATTGTGTTATATAATATCTTATGCAACAAAGCAGGGAGAGCAGCCATTCGTTTCTTTTCATATTTTGATGGATCGCGTAACTAATATGTCCGTGTGAGATCAGGTATCTCTACTTTCTTGCTTAATTTGATCATGAGTAGTAATTTCAGCTTAACAAGCTGTTATCTGCTGTGCGACTCTGTTCCCTTTAAATTTCATGACCTTTTGGGGGTCTTCCTTTCCAAGTAGGTCACAACGGAGAAGACCTGTAGCATCTCAGGGATATCCTAAATAGTTCAACATATACCTCACAGTGCACAGCTTGCTACGAGATCCGACCCACTCTCTCAGGACCAAGGTCACACAGGCACTAGCTAGTTCAGTCTTGTATAGTGCATCTCACGATGCCAGTCACACCTTTCAGCTTTTCGGGTAGTGACTCTGTTACGCATATCGATGTTCTTGTTCCCAAATCTGTGGGAATATGTAGAGGAGAACTGCAGCAGCTGTTGCTAACTGGCGAGCACAGGGTCCCATCATTTCAGTTATAGCAACCGAGCTGTTTATTTATTGTCAGATGGGCCAACCTCGCTTGTGAAACCTGCCAGCACAGCGGCAATACACAGCACAGGCAAGGGGATTTCTCCACCTGTCGGTTTCTGTGGTTTTTGGCGAGAACTTAACTAGAAGCGGTGCACTGGTGTAATGGTTGCTCTGCTCCCTCGTAAAAATAGCTGTTATTTTCGTATCAGATTAAATCACAGCACAACAGTTCTACCAGGTTGTGGGGAGCCACCAGCCGCATCGCGGAGCCAGCTTCCTGCAATAAGTCCACCCTCCGAACTTGGTGTCACTCCAGCAGTGAGCCGCACCCCAGCCCAGGGGCAGCTGAGTCCGCCTATGTAGCTAGCTATTGTAGCCATCTTGTATTAACGCTACGCTGAAGTTTTCGGCGTAGCTCCTGACTTTTCGTGTTTTGAGATAGCCATGTTTTCTCGAAGGTGATGGGAGCAGCCGCTCTTAAACCGTCCCTTGCACATGGGACCTCCTCCACTTCGTGCAGCTGAGCGGAAACGTCCTTGTTTCTGCACTCTCTGTAGCGTCTGTCTAGGCGTTACGGAGGTTTGACCTCAGACAACGGCAACGTATTCCAGTACAGGGAGGAGCAGCGCAGATATAGAGACGGTTTAAAGTACTGACTACCTATAACGAGAAAGGTATGTTGGAAAAAGGGAAATTTGTTAACATTTAATATAAGCTATTAAGAAGCTTTTTTTCTGGAGGTATGTGGAGTGTAGCATTGAACGGAGGTGAAACCAGGATTATAAGCAGTTCAGGAAACAAGACCATAGAAGCTTTTGGATTCTAAAGGGTAAACTTTCACGGCCGGAAATAACAGTACAAGGGCAATTGCAGTGGAGGAGACAGATCAGCTGTTGCGCAACATGCTTCGCAACGAGGAGGCCACAACATTCATCTTCATAGGACTCAAGTATTGGCTACCACATGCGGATGCCATGAAAGGCTATACAGAGAGGCCATAGAGATTGTAAAACACCCCAGGAATTTCAACAGGATGGAGGAAGGCGTGAAACTGAAAGACGGATCTGGATTTCAATGCTGAAGAAGACGTGTACTAGCCTTCCACAATGGAATGATAGCAACAGTGGACGTCGGCAGCCGACAACGCCCAATTGCACTCGAGTATTCAAAGAATATGACGTCCAGCCACTCCGCGGGAGCGGGATTTTGTTTGTCAGTAGCGAGCCAGGGTGTGAATGGGACGTTCAAAGAAGCTACGATCCCCCTTGAAATTGTCCTCCGAAGATGGGGATGAAACGTTGGGTTTTAATATGAAATTCATTCGACCACGGTATAATAGCCCAGAACATTTTATTAGTTGCACCCTTTCAATTGTGATGTTACAGAAGGATGGTGGAGAGTGGACAGGCAGATAGTATAACTGAGATATATAATTTATATAATTGTAAGTATAATTTATAATAATTTAATTTAGGAGCAAAGAAAATTATGGGGGAGACTGACTAAAAGAAGGCGTCAGGGGATAGGATACACATTGAGGCATCAAAGAATCGCCAGTTTGGTAATTGACGGGAATGAACACAAGGGTGAAGTGAACACAAGGGTTTTTAAGATTAGGTGGCTCTCCATCCATCCCAAATAACGATAGCTGCAGGAGCCCCAGAAGTGTAAGATCCTAAAGAATGCGCGCCCCCCCTCGCCCCCCCCCCCCCTCCCAGGTGAGAGCTTGAAATTTGTAGAAATAAACAGACGAAACATCCGGAACAAAGAGCAAGCGTTCGAAGCGCTCCTCGAAAGTGGAGAAGCTCACATAATACTAAGTACAGAAAACTGTTTGAAACCTGAACTTGATAGCAATGAGATTTTATGGGAAATTTTAAGTGTATATCCAAAGAATAGACTAATGGGAAACGGAGGTGATGTATTTGTCTCAATAGACAAGAACCTCAAATCCACCGGGATAGAAACTGAAACTGCATGTGAGATTGTTTGGGCAAGATACACTAGTGTCTCTTCGCAAGTTCAGTCTTCTCAAGGCTTGTGTTAACAGTTGTGACAGGAAAAATATTAGCTGCTAATGGCTCATAAAGTGTAGAGATCAAACTTCTATGGGATGTATGTATTCCACTTCACAAAACGGACATCGTCAACATTGAAGAAATATTCAGAACAAACCATTAACTTGCGCCATGAACATCAAATGAAAAATAGCGTGCCACAGGGATAACATAGGTTTGCATCATCAGTTTCGAAAGCGATCTCCTTGGGAGTTATAAACCGCGCAGGGCGTTCAGCTAGTTACTCACTTTTAAAGAATACATATAGAATCATATTGGTGAAGCGGGGTGATGAGATTTGACAGAACGTGATGGCGTGCAACTGAATACGAAACGGTCTGTCATGGAGCTTATCCTTGAACTAGCTATCCTTTAAGGCATAGCTGCAGATAGTGTGATAATCTATTCTACAGGCACGTAACAAACAGACATCCAGAGCCTGAATTTCTCCAGTGATACCTGGTGGTATGAACAGCAATGTCACACACTTTTCAGGAGGGATAGCTTGCTCTGAAACAATATGAGTTTTATACGCAAACCAGGAATCAAGTAAAAACAAGTTATTTTGACAGCTATTGGCTAAAACCAGTGCACATATCATAGTTGTAGTTGTCTTACGCAAATTTTCCCATTCTTTTTTTCTGTAACGTAAATATTCTCCACTGCCACTGCGAGATTACGCTGACGAGAAAGAATCATAGAGGGCAGTGCACCTCCAACTTCTCGCAGCAGAATAAATAACCTTTCAACCAATTTACCATACTGATTAACAGTCGGCATAATTTTATACGAATGCGTTAAGGCATTGATGTTAGTTGATCTTGACACAACTATCTTTGTACCTCTTATTTCCATTCTTAGTTTCATATGCAAATCCTTTTCACATCCCGACTGGTCGAACATAGATTCCTTACTTAACTGTGGGATAAGTTTTTTTTATCTCATCTATTAATTTTGGGACCGATTCCTCAGTTTGCTGCGCATCGCGAAGTTGACGCTTTGTTTGAAATGTCGTTACCTTACGTCTTTCAATGCAGTAACACTGTTTGAAGCTATGCAACCATACACCGCTTTCCTTGAAATCACTATAATCTATGTCTCACGAAATTTGATGTGCATAAAGTGGTACGTCACTATCAGCACACCCCGTAAGCTGTATCCAGCATCCTTAAAATGTGCAAACACCAGTTTTTGTAACAAGTGCGACTTGTTCTCCCTCGAATGTCTGTAGTATTTCTTATGTAATACACGGTCATATTGCTGCGAACTTATTCGAAATCTGTTTAGTAACTTTATTTTTACTGTGGTGCGGATGATCTTCCATGTACGGAATTATGTTTAGTACCCGCTCCTTGGTGAACGACTGTCCTGTAATACTTTCATTGCAGACAGGATTTGTGACTCCCTGTCGGGCAAGGATATTGAACTATTCGTACATGGCTCGACAGCTGTTTCTGTATCACTTTCACTTGTTAATCACGTATCGTCATCATTATTCTCATTGAGCACATAGTTGAGCGTATGCGACACGACACATTCCACTGACTCATCTTGCAGAAACACCAATATTTCATCTGCCACTTTTTTTTCACTCTGCGTAATTCCTTTGGTTCCTTTCTAACGGAATGTCAAGTTCGACAAATGTTGTTGTCCATGCAACGCAGTGTTTGCTTTGTTTAACGTTACCATTGCTATGCTTTGTATCAAGACCACTAGCATTATATCACTGTCGTGAGTTACTCGTCGTCTACGCAGTCCAGCCACGCTTCGCAGCCCTGTGCTGTACACACCAGCAAATACCTACGGTGCTGCCCCCTATTGCCATTAGCAGTTAATATTGAGGTTGCGTGGTAGGCAATATATGGAGCGTAGAATGCCGTAAACGTTATTCGCCTTTTGCTACCTCAACCTCAAGGGGTTTCTTGTCAGTATGAAGAGCTGGCACAATATTATTGTAACGTCCCTCTATCGAACACCAGATTGTCCTGCTGATGTAACGGAAAACTTCAGAGGAAACCTCAGGACACTTGTATATCAGTTCCCTAATCCTACCATAATCATCCAACAATTATCGGGAAAATTACAGTTTTGTTAGTGGGGGCGTGACAAGACATCCCGTGAAACATTACCAGACGCCTTCTGCGAAAACTACCTGGGACAGATAGCTCAGAACTCCGCTCGTGATGGATGAACATTAGCCTAATGGCAACAAACAGATCTGACCTCTCTGGGGAAGTCCACATCCAAACTGTTATCAGTGACCATGAGTCTGTTATAGCAATAATGAGTACCAAAATACTAAGGGCAACTAAAACAAGCAGAAAGATTTACATGTTCAACAAATTAGACAGGAAGCAGTAGCGTTACATATCAATGAGGATGTGAAGCTTTTAGATCAGGACAGAAGCATGTAGAGGAACTATGGCTCAAATTCAAAAGAATTGTTGACTATGCATTGGCAGATATATACCCAGTAGAACAGTTCGTAACGGGAGAGATTCTCCATGATATACAATCATTGTAAAGAAATTTTTAAAGAAACAGCGACTACTGCATAATAGGTATAAAACAAATCAAAGGGCTATAGATGGAGAAAGGCTGAATTAAATGTGTTTGGTAGTCAACAGAGCAATGCGTGAAACCTTGAACGACTACTGTTGTAGAATACTGTCAAATGATATTTCACAAAACCCAAAGAGATTCAAGTCATATGTAAAGGCTGATAGTGGCACCAAAGGTAGTGTTCAGTCAGTCAGCCGGCCGCGGTGGTCTAGCGGTTCTAGGCGCTCAGTCCGGAACCGCGTGACTGCTACGGTCGCAGGTTCGAATCCTGCCTCGGGCATGGATGTGTGTGATGTCGTTAGGTTAGTTAGGTTTAAGTAGTTCTAAGTTCTAGGGGACTGATGACCACAGATGTTAAGTCCCATAGTGCTCAGAGCCATTTGAACCATTTTTTTCAGTCAGTCATGGAGGTCGTGTTGAGAAACAGCTAAAATCGTTAAAACTGATCAAAGCCCCAGACCAGAGCCTGATGGAATCCCTATCAGATTCTACGCCCAATTTGCGGCTGAGTTAGCCCTATCTTAAATATAATCTATCGTAGTCTGTGCCCAGTAACTGGAGGAAAGCACAGGTCACACAGTCTACAAGAACAGCAAAAATGATCCACAAAACTACCGCCCAATATCCTTGATACCCGTGCATTTTAATTTCGGAACATGTTCGAAGCTCAAACGTAATGATATACCTCGAGCAGAATGACCTTCATGCCACCCAGCATAGATTTCGAAAATTCAGATCATGTGAAACTCAGCCCCCTCTTTTCTCACAAGACATTCTGAAAGTTGTGGATCAAAGCAGTCACGTAGATGCAGTACTTCTCGATTTCCGAAAAGCATTTGACTCAGTACCACATTTAGGTTTATTATCAAAAGTACGATCATATGGGGTATCAGACGAAGTACGTGACTGAATCGAGGATTACTTGGTTGGCCCGCATCTCGTGGTCGTGGGGTAGCGTTCTCGCTTCCCACGCCCGGGTTCCCGGGTTCGATTCCCGGCGGGGTCAGGGATTTTCTCTGCCTCGTGATGGCTGGGTGTTGTGTGCTGTCCTTAGGTTAGTTAGGTTTAAGTAGTTCTAAGTTCTAGGGGACTTATGACCACAGCAGTTGAGTCCCATAGTGCTCAGAGCCATTTGAACCATTTGATTACTTGGTTGGGAAGATATGAATCCCCTTGGATCGATCTTGGATCGACTCATCGACAGATGTAAAACTAACTTCGGGTGTACCACAGGGAAGAGTATTGGTTCCCTTGCTGTTCACGTTATATATTAACGATCTTGTGGACAATATTAATAGTAACCTTAGAGTTTTCGCAGATGGTGTAGTTGTCTTCAACGAAGAACAATCTAAACGAAGCTGTACAAAAATTCAGTCAGACTTGACAAGATTTCGAAGTGGTGCAATGATTGGCAAGTGGCTTGAAACATTCAAAAATGTAAAATTGTGCACTTCATAAAACGAAAAACATAGAATCCTAAGGATAAAATATTAGTGAGACAGTGTTGGAATCAGTAAACTCATAGCAAGTACTGGTGTATAACGTTTAGTAGGGACATGAAGTGGAACGATCACGCCGGCCGCGGTGGTCTAGCGGTTCTAGGCGCTCACTCAGGAACTGCGGGACTGCTACGGTCGCAGGTTCGAATCCTGCCTCGGGCATGGATGTGTGTGATGTCCTTAGGTTAGTTAGGTTTAAGTAGTTCTAAGTTCTAGGGGTCTTATGACCACAGATGTTGAGTCCCATAGTGCTCAGAGCCATTTGAACCATTTGGAACGATCACGTATAGGCTCAGTTGAGGGTAAATCTGGTAGTAGACCGGTTTATTCGTAGAA
The DNA here is from genome assembly GCF_021461395.2 of Schistocerca americana. Classification (NCBI taxonomy): domain Eukaryota; kingdom Metazoa; phylum Arthropoda; class Insecta; order Orthoptera; family Acrididae; genus Schistocerca; species Schistocerca americana. Next base: position 97,485,505 of record NC_060125.1, on the reverse strand, counting down.
TACTAGGGAATCGCATTTGGTCTACGAAGGAGATTGCTTACAAATCACTTGGGCGCCCAATCATAGAATATTGCTCGAGTGTGTGGGATCCTTATCAGATAGGACTAGCAGGGGATATTGAACATATACAGAGAAGGGCAGCACGAATGGTCGTCAGATGTTATTTATACTATTTTGTGGGGAGGTTACACTTTTGCGTAATAATAATAATGATATAATTCTAATTTTTTTTTTGTGTAACCTCAGAACAAAATTGGTTCCCATTTATAATCTCCGTACAGAAATGCATTCACATTTAATGTACCCACAAAATTCTTTTCTCATTTAATGTAAGTTCAAAGCAGAAAAATTCCTAAACCTCGTAATAAAAAAATAAATTCAGTAACCTGGTAAATTTTGGACGACAGCAGTGCTGCGTCACGGCCCTGTATGATCATTCTGAGTAAAAAAAAAAAGGAAATATTCTTACCTCAATAAAGTCGCCAAATATCTGCTCTTACAATAAGTTTTTCCTGCACAGCTCTGTGCAATGCTGGCCGATAGATTTGTCATTTATGAAAGGAAGCAACTTATTTTTCTTTTGCAACAATCGGAATGATCATGGATTGGAGAAATTAGTAATTTCTTTAAATTGAAATGAATGCTTGTTAAAAATTACTTTATATCACAAAGATTAGTATTAGGACATTTTTTTGAAACATTTACATGGGACTTCAGATACGTTACTAGATATGCGCGAGGCTGCTTTTTTACCTTATACAATAATACTCAGGCTCCGGCATCGCTGCACCGCGACCGGCTCAGTCAACACGATACACTATTCCAGACCAGAGCAGACTGCAGACAAGCGCAGACTAGCAACAACTTACTGCTACAGCTACACAGTTCCTACTCAGTCAACACTGCTCTCTGGTCAGCGATTCTCTTATACCACGCATATCGCAGGCAGCGCACGAGCAATACATCGAAATTACATCTGCTCCGACCGCTTACATAAAATTACATATTCTCGGACCTCTTACATACCTCTTACATAAAATTACATCTGCTCGGACCTCTTACACGGTATCTAAAACCGTTCAAAATGGAGCAGGAGTCAATCAGTTTCGTGTATCCTGTGAAGATTATTTTCCACAGCATTGGTACGGAAGTTGACTCAGCTGCGCATGCACACAGGCAGTAGATAAATTTAGTGAGGAGGGAACGTTCTCCGAGACATAATGTATCCACAGGTGAAAAGTGTTGTCCAGATAAAGGGCACGGCGGGCTTTCTAATCTTGTGGGGACGACGACTCTTGCAGAAAGGCAGGAAGCCGAATGCTCGCCACACCAGCGGCCTGAATGGATGGTGCGACTGAAAAATCTTTCGTCAACGCCACTTGGATTAAGAAGACGCGTGCACTGCCTGCGAACAACATGATAGAAATACCAAGAGCAGTCGTAACAACAGCAGACGATGGTGTTATGTAGCACTGTGCCGAGCTTGGGAATGCGTGAAAGTTGCACAGTGTTTTACTATGCTTTTAATATTATTTATGTAGTGCATAGTTCAAATACGTGTTAGCAACAGACAAAATGTTCTACAGATCTTATGCGACCGGGTGTAAAAGAAATTATCCGACGGGACAGAAGGTATGTGATTTTTTCATTTCCTGAGGATGAACAATTATTAGAAAAATGCAAACGGGTTATCCAAAGGCAAAATTTAAATCTCAGATAAACAACAAAGGTACGTCATTTAAGTTTCTTTGTGGTTGTACTGTAGTACAGAGTTAATAACGTCAAGCATAAACATATATTTACACATAACTTCGCAATTACAGTGTTACTGTTGGCAGTAATATATTATTATTATCGTCATTAAAGTGCTTTAAATTTGGTAATGGGAAGATAAAACTGACCGTACGTGAAACCTGTCTACAGCTCTAGATAAATTTTATGTAACGATTTAACCCATGGGGTTTCGCAATTATGATTTTCCACGAATGTTTCAATACGTTATCGTTGAATTCACAGAAGTTGCAGGATAGTAAGGAAGTTGTTGAGTTATTGTGGGGTCTTGCCCACTCGTCGCTAATAGGGTGTCTACGGGATGCAGCGTTCTGGGAATGCTATACAACAGTTTCAAACAAATAACATTAGTAGTTTTATTTCTAGAAAGCAATTGACGATACTTACCTTTGTAAATATATCAAATGTCGCTAGCGAGAGGCGACATGAAAGCAGTAAAGTTCTAGCTGTATTCAAAGATCCTGGAAGTTGACACAAGTCACTGACAACTGCCGCCCGCGATCCAGTGCCGATCTGCCAGAGGCCGGCAGCAACGTCGCTCTTATTTACGTCTTGCATGGGGCAAGCCTGGGCTACCATTGGCCGTCGTTTCCTCGCCGCCTTCTCTGGTCTCGCGTTCCGCATCTTCGTTCCGTCGTTTGTGGCGACGCCAGAACAGTTACACATGTCACACTTGCTTGCGAATTTTTGCTTACAACGTGTTACTTTAATTGCTTGCTTGCAGTGAAATTGAAGCGTGACACGGAACAAGAGACTATCACCGTTTTGCTTTGGAGTGCTCGGCGTGACTTGTTTAGAAAAACTGATTTGCTGTTCATTTAGAGCACTAAACATGTGGGTGTTATTACTGTCTCTGCCTAGCTGCTTGTAGAAACTTAACAAGGCGCCGTGTTCAGCAGATGCTGGATTAGTGGGCAGCAGACTAACGGCAAGGTTCTCGAACCTCAGTGAAACGAAGGCAGAAAGAGTGGAAATTTTCGTCTTGTCACTCTATTTTGGTGTTTTATGATGGCAGCCATGATCTTGGGGTAGCGACTTAGATTCATAATCAAAACCTATTCGGTTCCGGGTTCGATTCCGCCGCTGCTTAAATTTTGAATAATAATCAGCACTGGCTGCCGAAGACTTCCGGCATAAGGAGTCAGCCTCATTCCGCCAACAGACTTGTCAAAGAGGGCGGAGGAGCAGACAGAGGTTCAGGATATTCTCCTGTCCTAGGGGTGGGAAACTGCCCCTCAAGGCGGAAGAATCAAGAACGACCAACGGCATAGGGATGCAGAAGGCAATGAAAATCATTGCATTAAAGACACGTAACGTGTATCCACAGGACATGTGGCCTGTAATTGAAGAAGTGTCATGATTGTCTCTCCTTTCGCAAAATATTCCGAAAGTCCCCCATTCGGGTCTCTGGATGGGGACTACCAAGGGGGAGGTTACCATGAGAAATAGATTGAATAATCAACGAAATAATAACATTCTACGAGTCAGGGTGTGGAATGTCAGAAGCGTGAACGTGGTAGGGAAACTAGAAAATCTGAAAAGGGAAATGCAAAGGCTCAATATAGATATAGTAGGGGACGCGAAGTGAAGCGGGAAGAAAACAAGACTTCTGGTCAGATGAGTATAGGGTAACATCAACAGCAGCAGAAAATGGTATAACAGGAGTAGATTCGTTATGAATAGGAAGGTAGGGCAGAGGGTGTGTTACTGTGAACAGTTCAGTGATAGTGTTATTCTTATCAGAATCTACAGCAAACCAACACCGACAACGACAGTTCAGGTATACATGCCGACATCGCAAGCTGAAGAGATAGGAAAAATATATGGGGATACTGTAAGGTAAATACAACACCTAACGAGAGATGAAAATCTAATAGTCACGTGGGACTGGCATGGAGCTGTAGGGGAAGGAGTAGAAGAAAAGGTTACAGGAGAATATGGGCTTGGGACAAGGAATGAGAGAGGAGAAAGATAAATTGGGTTCTGTAATAAACTTCAACTAGTAATAGCGAATACTCTGTTCAGGAATCACAAGAGGTGGAGGTATACTTGGAAAAGACCCGGTGGTACGTGAAGATTTCAGTTAGATTACATCATGGTCAGACAGAGATTCCGAAATCAGATACTGGATTGTAAGGCGTACCCACGAGCGGATATAAACACAGATTACAGTATAGTAGTGGTGAAGAGTAGGCTGATGTTTAAGACATTAGTCAGGAGGAATCAATACGCAAAGAAGTTGGATAGAGAAGTACTAAGTAATGACGAGATACGCTTGAAGCTCTCTAAGGCTATGGATACAGCAATAGGGAATAGCTCATTAGTCAGTACAGTTGAAGAGGAATGGACATCCCGAAAAAGGACAATAACAGAGGCTGGGAAGGAAAATGTAAGTACAAAGAAGATAATTGCGAAGAAACCTTGGATAACAGAAGAAATACTTCAATTGGTCGATGAAAGGAAGAAGTACAAAAATGTTCCGGGAGACTCATGAATACAGAAATACAAGTCGCTGAGGAATGAAATAAATAGGTAGCGCAGGGAAGCTAAGACGAAATGGCTGCATGAAAAATGTGAAGAAATCGAAAAAGAAATGATTGTCGGTAGGAAAGACAGAACAACCTTCGGTGACATTAAAAGCAAGGATGATAATGTTAAGAGTGCAACGGGAATTCCACTGTCAAATGCAGACGAGAGAGCGGATAGGTGGAAAGAGGGGAAGATTTGTCTAATGTGATAGAAGAAGAAACAGAAGTCGATTTAGAAGAGATAGGGAACCCGGTATTAAAATCAGAATTTAAAAGAGCTTTGGAGGATTTAAGATAAGGCAGAAGGGATAGATAACATTCCATCAGAATTTCTAAAATCGTTGAGGGAAGTGGCAACTAAACGACTATTCACGATGATATATAGAAGGTATGAATCGGGCGACATACTATCTGACTTTCGGAAAAGCATCATCCACACAATTCCGAAGACGCCAAGAGCTGACAAGTTGGACAATTATTGCAGAATCAGCTTGACTGATCATGCATCCAAGTTGCTGACAAGAATAATATACAGAATAATGGAAAAGGAAATTGAGGATGCGCTAGTTGACGATCAGTTTGGATTTAGGAAAGGTAAAGGCACGAGAGAGGCAATTCTGAAGTTGCGATTAATAATGAAAGCAAGACTAAAGAAAAATCAAGACACGTTCATAGGATTTGTCGACATGGAAAAAGGGTTCGGCAATGTAAAATGGTGCAAGTGTTCGAAATTCTGAGAAAAATAGGGGTAAGCCATAGGGAGAGACGGTTCATATACAATATGTACAACAGCCAAAAGGGAATAATAAGAGTGGACGACCAAGAACGAAGTGCTCGTATTAAAAAGGGTGTAAGACAAGGATGTACTCTTTCGCCCCTACTGTTCAATCTGTACATCGAGGAAGGAATGAAGGAAATAAAAGAAAGGTTCAGGAGTGGAATTCAAATACAAGGTGAAAGGATATCAATGATACGATTCGCTGATGACATTGCTATGCTGAGTCAAAGTGAAGAAGAATTACATGATTTGCTGAATTGAATGAACAGTCTAATGAGTACAGAGTATGGACTGAGAGTAAATCGAAGAAAGACGAAGGTAATGAGAAATAGTAGAAATGAGAACAGTGAGAAACTTAATATCAGGATCGATGGTCACGAAGTAGATGAAGTTAAGGACTTCTACTACCTAGGCAGTAAAATAACGAATGACGGACGGAGCAATGAGGACATCAAAAGCAGACTAGCACTGCAAAAAAGGCATTCCTGGCCAAGAGAAGTCTACGAATATCAAATATTGGCCTTAATTTCAGGAAGAAATTTCTGAGAATATACGTCTAGAGTACAGCATTGTATGGCAGTGAAATATGGACTGTGGAAAAACCGGAACAGAAGAGAATCGAAGCATTTGAGATGTCGTGCTACAGACGAATGTTGAAAATTGGGTGGGCTGATAAGGTGAGGAATGAGGAGGTTCTGTGCAGAATCAGAGAGGAAAGGAATATGTGGGCCGGCCGATGTGGCCGAGCGGTTCTAGGCGCTTCAGTCTGGAACAGCGCTACCGCTACGGTCGCAGGTTCGAATCCTGCGTCGGGCATGAATGTGTGTACTGCCCTTACGTTTGTTAAGTTTATGTAGTTCTAAGTTCTAGGGGACTGATTTCCTCAGATGTAAAGTCCCATAGTGCTCAGAGCCATTTGAACCATTTGGAGTATGTGGAAAACACTGATAAGGAGAAGGGGCAGGATGACAGGACATCTGTTAAGACATGAGGGAATGACTTCCATGGTACCAGAGGGAGCTGTAGAGGGCAAAAACTGTAGAGGAAGACAGAGATTGGGATACATCCACCAAGTAATAGAGGACGTAGGTTGCAAGTGCTACTCTGAGATGAAGAGGTTAGCACAGGAGAGGACTTCGTGTTCGTGGCGGGCCGCATGAAACCAGTCAGAAGAAAAAAAAAATGGCCGTTTCAGGAGAACAATCCTGCTTTTTGAATAATGTGACTTTGGAACGATGAGATAGCCTAACATGAACTGGCCACATATACGGTTCATTAAGATAACTCAACCAATTGTTGATAAGTATCTACCAGAAATAGTAATAAAATGTAATATTCAGCATTTAAAAATACGAAAGACTCTAAAAAGCCATTTTAGACTAGTCGCTCACTAATATTAGTTCATTATTAAAACCATGGATTTTTTGCGTAAAAAACAGTTAAGTTTTAATGTATTAATGTATGAGCTGCTGATATAGGACTGATTTTACTAAAATAGTTATGACGTCATAGGAATTATTATATTTATCGAGATAGAAGCGTTTCTGGAAGTGCCTACCAGTAGAAATTACACTTACGTGGAGCAAGAGCTGTGTGAGTACTCTTGAGAGCTGCGCTTCTCGGCACACAGGACTTCTTAATGCAGGTAGCGCTGTCTTCGCACTCTCCCGCTGCTCCACGCAGTCGACACGTCATTGCCCCCATGTTGGAGAGAAGCGCTGGTGCGAACAAATGAGGAGTGGTGTCTGTCATCGACCTGGAGAGCCTGTGTGCAATTGTTCGCTTCTTTCTCATTACGTAAAGTGAGCCACTTTCGAGAGACGAGGAGATAATACATATACATTTGCCATATTTTATTCTTATAGCTTTTCCATTACACAAGTGTATCACTCTGAACAATGACAGAGATCATTTGTGCTTGGCACCAGCGTTCCCTTATAGACGTAAATGGGAGGCTCTTCCGTGGATTACAGTGAAAATGTACACCGAAAAGTACTACAAATATATCATGAGGAGAATATTTAGTCGATTTATTGATAAAAAGCGCCCAGCCCCGGTTTCTCACGCATAGCAACAAGCAATGGACGATTTCTTTAACATAAGTGGTGGGGAGCTAGACAATGCATTATTTTCTCGATCAGAGTTACACTACTGGCCATTAAAACTGCTACAACATGAAGATCACGTGCTACAGACGCGAAATTTAACCGACAGGAAGAAGATGCGGTGATATACAAATGATTAGCTTTTCAGAGCATTCACACAAGGTCGGCGCCGGTGGCGACACCTACAACATGCTGACATGAGGAAAGATTCCCACCGATTTCTCATACACAAACACCAGTTGACCGGCGTTGCCTGGTGAAACGTTGTTGTGATGCCTCGTGTAAGGAGGAGAAATGCCTACCATCACGTTTCCGACTTTGATAAAGTTAGGATTGTAGCATATCGCGATTGCGGTTTATCGTATCGCGAAATTGCTGCTCGCGTTGGTCGAGATCCAATGACTGTTAGCAGAATATGGAATCGGTGGGTTCAGGAGGGTAATACGGAACGCCGTGCTGGATCCCAACGGCCTCGTATCACTAGCAGTCGAGATGACAGGCCTTTTATCCGTATGGCTGTAACGGATCGTGCAGCCACGTCTCGATCCCTGACTCAACAGATGGGGACGTTTGCAAGAACAGTTCGAAGACGTCTGCAGCAGCTTGGACTATCAGCTCGGAGACCATGGCTGCGGTTACCCTTGACGCTGCATCACAGACAGGAGCGCCTGCGATGGTGTACTCAACGACGAACCTGGGTGCACGAATGGCAAAACGTCATTTTTTCGGATGAATCCAGGTTCTGTTTGCAGCATCATGATGGTCGCATCCGTGTTTGGCGACATCGCGGTGAACCCACATTGGAAGCGTCATCGCCATACTGGCGTATCACTCGGCGTGATGGTATGGGGTGCCATTGGTTACACGTCTCGGTCACCTCTTTTTCGCATTGACGGCACTTTGAACAGTGAACGTTGCATTTCAGATGTGTTACGACCCGTAGCTCTACCCTTCATTGGATCCCTGCGAAACCCTACATTTCAGCAGGATAATGCACGACCGCATGTTGCAGGTCTTGTACGGGCCTTTCTGGATACAGAATATGTTCGACTGCTGCCCTGGCCAGCACATTCTCCAGATCTCTCACGAACTGAAAACGTCTAGTCAATGGTGGCCGAGCAACTGGCTCGTCACAATACGCCAGTCACTACTCTTGATTAACTGTGGTATCGTGTTGAAGCTGCATGATCAGCTGTACCTGTACACGCCATCCAAGCTCTGTTTGACTCAATGCCCAGGCGTCTCAAGGCCGTTATTACGGCCAGAAGTGGTTGTTCTGGGTACTGATTTCTCAGAATCTATGCACCCAAATTGCGTGAAAATGTAATCACACGTCAGTTCTAGTGTAATATATTTGTCCAATGAATACCCGTTTACCATTTGCATTTCTTCTTGGTGTAGCAATTTTAATGAGCAGTAGTGTACGTTCCACATCGCTTACGGAAGGAGTTTCTAAAGCGCGAAGCAAGGCCAGATGTTCTCTAGCCGCAGCAACTCTCGCCTCACGGTCTTCATTGGGTTTTTGAGATCATATACTACTCAGTTTTTTAGTCGGTCTAGTGTACTGAGAAAGACTCGACTGTTTTCGAAAACCTGGCGGCAAATGTTAGAAAAAAATTCTACAGGCACCACAGCAGGCTACAATCAACAGAACCCTCTCACACATAGACGTGGTCAAAGCAAGGCTTCACAGCACACGTAAAGACAAAAAATCCGGAAATTGTTGATATGTAATTTCATCACCCGAAAAATTTTTTGTTATCATTTGTTATCCGATTGTCTTTCTGTTCTTCTTTTAAGATAACATTTTCTCAGGAACTGGAGGATGTATAATGTTCAAATTACAGAAGTCTAAGTATAGCTCCAATCGACCCAACAGAACTTACTTTTTATTCGTGAAGATAAGATTGCGGCGCTTGATTTCGACATTGAGGGAAACTTCCAAAAATATTTCTTACTGAGGTGAAGAAAAACTAGCTTTTAGTTCTTTGGCATAGTGCTAAACTAACAGCATCATCCTTTGGTGCCGGACGAGGTGGCCGAGCGGTTCTAGGCGCTACAGTCTGGAACCGTGCGACCGCTACGGTCGCACGTTCGAAACCTGCCTCGAGGATGGATGTGTGTGATGTCCTTAGGTTAGTTAGGTTTAAGTAGTTCTAAGTTCTAGGGGACTGATGACCTCAGAAGTTAAGTCCCATAGTGGCCATTTGATCCACCCTTTGGTTCTTTGGCGATTATGATGTCAATGAGTAAACATCCGAACTACTAAGTTGAGCAGATTCATAAAAGGCTAGATTAAAATATCATGTTTTTCGTGGTTCGATTTTGATGAGATAAGGCCCATATATAGCCAAAGCTACGCTTAAGTTACTTGTGGGGACCCCATTAAAATTCTTCTTTGGAGCTTAGGATGTTCAGAGACAGTCAGCAAAATGTTTTTACAAATGGTCTTATTGTATTCTGTTAATGTTCCTACATCACCAGCAATCTGTTTTTGGCAAATATTTTCAGTGTACAGACATGACCGTTTCACACTTTTGTTATTGATACAGATGAACGAAAAATTATCTGATAGCATTCAGTAAGTATGCATGTAATGGTTCGTCAAAAGAAGATAAAATCTGAGTACTTCGTCTGAAGGTAGAAGACAAAACAATAAAAACATTTGGAAGGTGCGCAAAACACATAGTACTCAGAATTCATGCAGCTTTCTACACTGGTCAACCCTGTTCAAGTATTTTCATAACTACATTAATTTGCGACTTACAAAAATTTAAACTTGCTTACTCTAATCAAGCTTTGGTCTCCCTCTGAAAATTTTGCCCCTCCCTAGCTCCCCTTCCCCCCCCCCCCTCCCCACCACCCCCACCCCATTCCTCGAAAAACTCTCACATCTATCCACTACCAAACTGAATATTTCTTACTGTTAATGGATGTATCCTATTAACCGAATATTTTCTTAGTCAGAGTGTGCCATCACTTTCATTCCTCCAGAATTCGATTCAGCATCTCTTCAGTAGTTATGCAATCTACCCATCTAATCTTCATCATTCTTCTGAACCACCAGATACCAGAAGCTTATGTTCTTTTCTTGCCTGGACTGCCTGTCTTCCGCGTTTCACTTCCATGCAGGGTTGCATTCCAGAAAAATATCGCAGAAAAGACTTCTTAACGCTTACATTTATATTCGATGTTAACAAATTTCTCTCTTTCAGAAACACTTCTCGCGCTGTTGTCCATGCGCAGTTACAGTATATCCTCTAAACTTACTAACCTAATTCCCTCAGCACCGTCTGAATTATTTCAACTACAGTTCACTACCACTGGTTTATGTATTCGTTTCACAAAATCTTTTCCCTCGGGCGAGGTGCAGAGTTAAAGTAAGCCGAAAAATGGTTAACAAAACAAATTAATCTTGTAGTTCACACACAGTATGATTCTTTAAGGGTTTCGTATCTCAGTCGATAAAACCGGGAAAAACAGGATCACTTTGTTGTCCGTCTGTCTTTCTGTCTGTGCTTCTGTTAAAGCCACTCTTAGGTACAGTAGACGAACAACGGGCAGGCGGACCGATCGCTAACGTGCCTCAGTAACGTACAGAATAACACCTTTGACCACCGAACTGAAAATGATATCACTATCTACGCTAATGTACGGAATTGAACGGCATGGACGATACAGAATAGGGCTACAGGCGACGATGTTAAGGTGGTTTGTGTTTCGCGTTGCGGCCATCGCCGTATGTCCTGAAACTGAGCCACGGTTGGCTCTTTTAGGGTGACTGCAACAGCACCGCGTTTGACTCTGCTAGCACTCTGCTCGATATGTGAACAGCTGCGGGGTAATTACTCCCAGAGGGCAGCGGACAGTGATTCTGCAGCGTGAATGCAACGTGTGATGTACCAGCAGCGAGCAGCGACGTACCAGCAACGCCAATGTTTAGCTATGGGAGAACACAAGAGCACGTGAACACTCTGACTTTTGTCACTTTGCGGGTTTGTTGAATATTTTTCTTTGAACGCTGTTAAGCGTAACAAAGATCTGGTAATCTGAAATATACGGTACTTAAATTTAGCGTGCTATGCTACATTGCTACTAAAGGCTCCGTGAACCTTGACATCAGGGTTTCGTGCAGAATCTTCAGTTGTGCACGTTTTATGGAGGTTTTGTGCATGCGCAACTGGCTTGACGTAATTGCATTACAGGTCAAATACGTATGGATTTGATACACACAGTGGTTGGCTCACGGCCTTTACAGCTAGTCCTTACCACTCTACCACAAGTTTACGTCAATGGGACTACTTGGTAGCACACTGCAGCAGGCGTTTCTCCCTGTTGGCTTGGCATAAATTCCAGTAGATGGTAGCATACTCCTCCGATATGCCATTTCACTCACTATCTATTAAAATTAGATCGAACATCAGTATATATTATTGTTATACTGACAGGTAAGCTTATTCTGTGGGTTTCTGAATGAATTGTATTAAGTTTTGGATTTCACTATACAGTAAACCTTTGTATTCCTTATAGGAGACTGCACCAGTTAACGTGGATTTCTTTCACTTGTAGCTAAACGACCGTGTTGACGAACATTCCTACTTGAATTTAATCATTTACACTAGCGGCAATTAGTGTTTGAAGGTGGTTTTTCGCTGTGCGGTGACATACGAACACGAAACCGTGAATCGGGTTCCGTGTGCAGTTTCAGCGTGAACTCTGTTGAATCTGTTTTAAACGCTTACAAAAACGTAAATTACGAGGAGAAGCTAACCACAAACGAATTAAGGCCTGCCATACCAGATCCGTTGATTGGGAAAGTGACTAAATCAAATAAGCGTAATTACAACCGAACATTTAACAAAAAATAGTACAATAAGCATAAGGGGTTCTTTGGGTGCAACTGAAGTAAGTCTGATTTTCAGCCTGGAAGTTAATTCGTGGACTAATACAGGTGTTAGGGACCGTGTACTTTTGTCTGGAAAAATAAAGAAAGCACAAAAACTCCCACTTACACAAAAAAGTGAAACGGAGAGTGGCGAAAGGAGTAGCGAAAGCTTACAAATTATTTCGTTCTTGCTCTAAACTGTACTTAATTCTATACAAAACAAGAAAATCCCCCAAAACGATTTTTTCATTCGAGATACAAGGTATTATTATTATTATTATTGACAGTGGCTTGGAAGATCCCCTCCCTTCTAAACTGATTCAAAATTAATATTCAGAATGCCGTAATATCACTTTTATTCCTATTAGAACAATATTGAAACACTCATGTCACAAACCGAGAGCATAGCTACCATCGAACAAGAGAGGAAGAGCTCTTAACGCCGACTGCGGACTTTGACGCGCAGTCCGTGTCTCTTACTAGTTTCGTCACAGTTCGTGGATTTCCGATCAAGTTCGTACTTACTAAGATATGCATTTGTTAATGAATGGGTGTGAATTTTAACGAGGCAAAATTATGATAAATAGTTTTAAACATCCAGAGGCTCCTCCTAGTATTCATGTTGTCATAAATGACTTTAATTATTAAATATAAATAAACAAAATCGGTGACTTTGGCGTCATGATGGCGGTTCATCCCGTCATGTATATTTCCCAGGCTGACGCTTGTTGCTACGGTCCAGCGCCGAGCCCCACCCCACTACGCGCAACATTATACTCGTTTCGTCACCAAGCCAGCCAGCGTGGGAAATGCTCTCCGACTCATGGCCGACTACGGACTACAGCACTTCCTAACTATCGTGAATACATCAATAAGAGACAATAATTTATTAAAACTGGTAAAAATGTCTTCCTCACGTAAGAGGCATCTTACAGGCTGCAGTTGTATAAATTTTTTCATAACAATAACTGTTATACAGCAGATACTATTTCCTCTCTCAAGTTTATCTGAATCCAAAAATTTCTGAACATCCAAAATGTATACTCACTAGCTGCCACTGAGCATAAACGTACAGTTAGATACTGAGTTCATTACGATCATCTGAAAGAAAGTTGGCGGAGTACCGTTTTGTTTCTAAATTAAGTCGCCACTGATCTGTTATAACTGTGGTCGAAGCCGCTGTTACAGCATGTCCAGGTACACGGAACCAGTCAAATAAAAATGATTCTTTTTTTTTTAAGAACACGTGGCAAAAAAGACGTTAACCTAAGGTGAACCACGAATGTCTTCCACAACCTCGTGTGGATGTTTTGTAGGCCAGTTACACACGTTATGACGATTCACTTTTCCGGACACATGAATCGAGGCTTCGTCACTGAAAACCAACTTCTGTGACAAACCAGGTTCTTCCAGTACCCACCGCAAGTCGTCGTAGAAATCAGAAGGGCGCTCATTGTCCTTAGTAGTCAAAGCATGTGATAACTGCAGCCGTATGATTTTGCTAGCAGACGTTTGCAATGAATCATACCGACAATTGATTGCAGTATCTGCGGCTCTCTGCTCACACATCTTGTTTATTTCTACCGGCTTCTGACGAATACTTGCAGCACACGCTTGCTTGTTTACGTAGCACCACGTAAGCAGCTAGTATCACGGAATATATTGCACTATCCGTGGCTTGTTTAGTCAGGTGGAACTTTTAGTTTATATTTGGAACGAAATCATCGCTGAACCGTCATAACTGATCCACGTATAGCGTGAGCATCGCCCCATTACACGCCATGTTCTGAGATGCCTGCCCCCCAAGCGGTGCGCTCTTCAACTACACCACGGTGCGTATTACAACTCTAAACGTGTAGAGATTGTTTTTCCACTGATATGTGCCACTTTTCTATATGCCTTTTACTATTCACGCAATCGTCTTCAGAAACGCCGAAGGGAGATATGAATAACCCTGTAATATTGCATTTTTATGGTATCCTTAGATATTCTTCTATACAATGTGGCCTGTAATATTGCATTTTAATGGTATCCTTAGATACAGTTTATATTCTTCTCTATGTTGTGGCCTGTGGCAATGTGTAGGATAAGAAATAACAAGGGAAATGTTAACTGTCACAGCCATACAGTCTGGTTATACCAGGTAAAGCAATTACTGGTTGTAGTGGACGAAACAGATAGTGTAAAAACTGAGGTTGTTGTCCTGAATCAGGTAATTATGGAGAAGTCACGACTTAATTGGGTTGATAGTAACATAAAGGAAACTGTAGAAAAAGTATGACTTCTTGAAATGAGTACCAGAGGGGGCAGTGATGAATATTCAGTCCCAACAAGTACATTAGATAATAGATTGAAAGTCATACGGTAAAACAACAAAGTTTATGTGAGAACATTATTCATGGACAGGAAACGATATTGTGCGATTAATGAAACTCTCGAAGACTGAACTCAGTTTTATATTTTTCTGGTTTAACCCTTAAGAATTGTGCTTATGTAAAGCTGCACATTTGCTGTACGTGTGAGAACAGTTTTACTAAAAGTAAAACTGATATTTTGACTTAGGCATATTTCGTTCAAAGTATTAACTTAATAACTTTATAATGAATACTCGCGTATTTTAGTTTCTCCTGGTGTGGTAATGTGGTAGTAACTAAGTTAGTTTTGTAACTTGTATTACTCCAGTTTAATGTTTATAATCTTTCATCGTCAAATTAAAACGTTTTTTTTTTTGGCAGCACTGACTTTTCTTTACATGTTACAGTTTTATGTCCGATACAACCTTTCAAAAAGTTGAACGACTTGAATGGACAAAAGAGTGGGAAAAATGTTAAAAAAACAACGAACACGTGTTCTTAAGATGTCTAGTTGCATAAATTTACTAAGAATGTATCATAGTATTGTTTAGTTTGAAAGATGTTCCAACACAATCTTCAGACAAAAATAATATTATTTCGAAAAAGTTTACATGCCCAATACTATTCGACACTTCTGCAGATATTCGTGTTGTTTACTACGAAGCCTCTTTGCCTTATTTTAGATCCTAAATATACTCTACGACATTAATAAAAAAAGACACACCACAAAGGTATTATCCGAGTGGGGCGGAAATCGGTGGATGTGATGCACATATAGAGACAAACAAACGATTACAGTTTGAGAAGAAATGGGCGATTTATACAAGAGAAAGAGCTTCACAAATTGAGCAAGTCAATTACGCGTTGGTAAACCTCTGGTCCTTATGCAATCATTTATTTGGCTTGGCAAACAAATGGTTCAAATGGCTCTGCGCACTATGCGACTTAACTTCTGAGGTCATCAGTCGCCTAGAACTTAGAACTAATTAAACCTAACTAACCTAAGGACATCACACACATCCATGCCCGAGGCAGGATTCGAACCTGCGACCGTAGCGGTCGCTCGGCTCCAGACTGTAGCGCCTAGAACCGCACGGCCACTCCGGCCGGCTGGGCTTGGCAATGACTGATAGTTGTTGGTTGTCCGCCTGAGAGATATCACGCCAGTTTCTGTCCAGTTGACGAGTTAGGTCGTGAGCTCTACCCATAATGCTCTGAACGTTCTCAAGTGGGGAGAGATCCGTGGACGCGGCTGGCCACGGTAGGGTTTGAAAAGCACGAGGACATGCAACAGACTCTCGTCGTGTGCGAGAGGGCCTTACCTTTCTGAAATTTAAGCCCAGGATGGCTTGGCATGAAGGGTAACAGAACGGAGCGCAGGGTATCGTCGACGTACCGCTGTGCAGCAAGGGTGCTGTGGATGACAACCAAACGGGTCCTGCTATGAAGGGGACTGGCACCGCAGACCATCAATCCTAGCTGTCGGGCTGTGTGGCAGGCCGCAGTGAGGCTGGTATCCCACCACTGCCTGGGGCACCTCCAGAGGCTTCTACGCTAGTCATCGGGGCTCAACTGCAAGCGGGATTCATCACTGCACACAATTCAACTTTAGTCGCCAAAGACGTTACTGGAGACGTCCCAGATGGCGATAGGGCACCAACCTCACTTCCGCCCTCCACGTCGCCGGATAACCAGGAGTGGCGGTCTAGGGTGGGATTTCTTTTCATAGCAGCACCCGTTTGGTTATAGTCCGCAGCACCCTTACAGCAGGCACCCTTTATGTTGCCCTTCAGGGCAAACCATCCTGGGCTTGCATTTCAGCAAGATAATGCCCGCTCGTACACGGCGAGAGTTTCTAATGACTGTTTTTTTTGCTTGCCAAACTCTACATTGGCCAGAAAGGTCACCGAATCTCTGCCCAGTTGAGAACGATTGGAGTATTACAGGCAGGGCCCTCCACCTAGCTCGGGATTCTAATTATCTAACGCGCCAGTCGGACAGAATTTGTCACGATATCCCTTAGGACGAAATTCAACAACTCTGTCAATCAGTGCCAAGCCGAATAACTGCTTGCATAACGGTCGAGGTGGACCAATGCGTCATTGACTTGCTCAATTTCTAATGTTCTTTCTCTTGAAGAAATCACCCAATTATTCTGATATTGTAATCATTTGTTTGCCTGTACATGTACATCACATCTACCGATTTCCGTCCCATTTGGATGAAATCTTTGAGGAGCGTCTAGCGTGTAAAATGGCTGTTACATTTTGTGATCAGTATTTGGAAATAAAAAGAAAATGTTTTTTATTTCTCGATCACTGTGCCTCCTCCGCAACTGACCGAGCATTTTGTTCAGTTCCTGCGAAGTGACATGTATCTAGCTGCCTGAGATTAAAGTCTGCCGAGCGACACAATGAAAGAGCTCCACACGACGTTTGGTAGGGTCGCAAGGCTCCTCTTGTATTCAAGCCTGAGGCTGGCCGCATTACTGCCCAGGCCATCTGAAGGCGACTTTTATTTGATACCCGGATTGCAAGAGCCATTGTCTGGCTGCCGTTTGCACACACGAAAACACATTGTTACAAGCGATGTCGACAGTTTTCACACCGAGATAGGTCCAATGTGTTGTCTTGTTCTGTTTTGGAGTACTTGCAAGAGAGGTGGAGCGCTTATGAAAACGCGTGGACTGTAGCCGAGAAACTTAATATTCCTAAGTGTCCGCAATTATCCTGAAGAATAATGTATTTCAGTGACAAAGGTTATTATATTCTGCTGTGTTCTGTAATGTGTCTCCAGTTCAGACTTAATGGCCTTTGATGAACCAAACGGTCGTCGTATGATTTTGAAAAATTTGAACTAAAACTGCGTGCACGTTGTAGTAATCGATCAATGTGACCAGAATGATACGGTAGTTACGGTAGTTCTAAGAGACATAGATGCATACTACGACAATACTATAAAACGCGGCAGCGCGGAAACTGTTCCGTGTGCCGGAAGATAATCACACTCAGCTGTGTGATAGTATCTTTCGATGAAATTTCAGACTTCAGTAACTTAGCTAAAAATAGATGTAGCGGCACCATTTTGATCTTGCAGTAATCCTGCGTATTTCATTTTTATTTATTTATTGAACCTGGTCTGATTAGGGCAATCAGGCCCTCTCTTACATCGGACCAAGGTTTCACACATGTAGTACCTTTTTAACATCATAGTCACATAAAAACAATAATTATAATATGACTAATGGTTTTAAAATGATTTGGGTGTCTGTAGAGACAATGTGAGTAAACAACATTGACTATGAACGAATAAAGTCAATACTGGTAGTACTTGCGTAATGCCTGACTGTGTCAGGGAGCAGACGTTCGTCTTAATGTGGTTTATTTAAAAGAAATTAAAACTAGAACACCTTTAATGCCCAGCACGCTGTTTTCTTATCACAATTACAGTTCTAGTACTACTTCTTCTACGGCTTTTACTGTAAATAATAATAATAATAATAATAATAATAATAATAATAATAACAATAACAATAATAATAATAATAATATTCATCAATGATATAAATATGGCTTTTGGAACAGACGAATGTAAGAAAAATAGCATTGTCAAGGGAAAACACACTAAACAAGAAGATTACATATTGGACAACCACAGCGACTGCATAGAAGCGATGGAAAAAACAGATGCCTATAATTATCTAGGATACAGACAAAAAATAGGAATAGGCAATGCAAATATTAAAGAAGAACTAAAAGAAAAATATAGACAAAGATTAACAAAAATACTGAAATCAGAAATGACAGCAAGAAACAATACAAAAGCTATAAATACTTATGCTATACAAATATTGACCTACTCATTTGGAGTAGTGAAATGGAGTAACACAGACCTAGAAGCACTCAATACACTTACACGATGACAATGCCACAAATATAGAATACATCACATACATTCAGCAACAGAAAGATTCACATTAAGCAGAAAGGAAGGAGGAAGGGGATTTATCGATATAATAAACCTACATTATGGACAGGCAGACAATTTAAGAAAATTCTTTCTAGAACGAGCAGAAACTAGCAAAATACACAAAGCAATCACTCATATAAATACATCGGCTACACCACTGCAATTTCATAACCACTTCTACAACCCTTTAGATCACATAACATCAACAGATACGAAGAAAGTAAATTGGAAAAAGAAAACACTACATGGCAAGCACCCGTATCATCTAACACATTTTCTCTGCCTCGTGATGACTGGGTGTTGTGTGCTGTCCTTAGGTTAGTACTGTTTAAGTAGTTCTAAGTTCTAGGGGACTGATAACCATAGATGTTAAGTCCCATAGTGCTCAGAGCCATCAAACACAGCGACACATCGATAAAGACGCATCCAACACATGGCTAAGAAAAGGCAATATATACAGTGAGACGGAAGGATTCATAAATGCAATACAGAATCAAACAATAAACACCAGATATTACAGAGAGCATATTATTAAAGAATCCAATACCACAACAGATAAATGCAGACTTTGCAAACAACAAATAGAAACAGTAGATCACATCACAAGCGGGTGTACAATACTAGCAAATACAGAATACCCCAGAAGACATGACAATGTAGCAAAAATAATACATCAGCTTGCCTTACAACATAAACTTATAAAACAACACGTTCCCACATACAAGTATGCACCACAAAATGTACTGGAGAATGATGAATACAAATTATACTGGAACAGAACCATTATAACAGATAAAACAACACCACATAACAAACCTGACATCATACTCACCAATAAAAAGAAGAAATTAACACAACTAATCGAAATATCCATACCCAATACAACAAATATACAAAAGAAAACAGGAGAAAAAATTGAAAAATACATCCAACTGGCTGAGGAAGTCAACGACATGTGGCATCAGGATAAAGTTGACATTCAAATGGTTCAAATGGCTCTGAGCACTATGCGACTTAACTTCTGAGGTCATCAGTCGCCTAGAACTTAGAACTAATTAAACCTAACTAACATACGGACATCACACACATTCATGCCCGAGGCAGGACTCGAACCTGCGAACGGAGCGGTCGCTCGGCTCCAGACTGTAGCGCCCAGAACCGCACGGCCACTCTGGCCGGCAAAGTTGACATTATACCAATTATACTATCAACTACAGGAGTCATACCACACATTATCCACCAGTACATCAATGCAATACAGCTACATCCAAACTTATATATACAACTACAGAAATCCGTAATTATTGATACATGTTTTTACCCGAAAGTTCCTAAATGCAATATAACATATACCGTACAGTTAAATGGAAGTCACGCTTGATCAAGGTCCGCGTCTCTTTCCATTTTTGACCAGACATAACGTGTGAGAAAAGAAAGAAATAATAATAATATTTGGTAGCAAGATGTCGTGGGCTGGGCGCATACAGGCTCAACACACCCTTTTTCATATTACAGATTTGACTTTTTTTTAATCTGTCAGAAAGTTTCAGAGAATGCACACTACGCTGCAGAGTCAAAGACTCATCCTTTCTCCCTGAAGTGCTGGTCTAGCACCCAATGCAGGAGAACTACTGTTAAATTTTGATGGTATGACAGAGTTGAAGTTGGGAAGAGAGGGGGGGGGGGGGGGAGTGTCTGGATAGCTCGTCGGTAAGCGCACTGCATGTGAAAGACTAGGTGCCGAGTTTGAGTCTCGGTCCGGCACACAGTTGTAATACGTCGGAAAGTCTCAAAGCAGCGCACAATCTGCTGCTAGGACGTTTGCTCTGTAGGTAAAGGCTGTGACGACATGGGACGAATGTACTTCAAGTACCTGAGCGAACAGGGGAAACATATTCTGAACGCAACTGTGTCGTTGTTGACGCGGGTCAAAATAAAGAGTTCTAGCCCACAGTCTAGAATTTGTGATCATGATTACACAATGCACAATGCACACTGCAAAATGAACACTGAGATTCAAAATTACAGGACTGCACAAGTCAACAAGGAGATTAAAAAATACAACACTGCATCAGTTAACGAGGGAATTAAGTATTACAATCCTCTAGCCATCAACAAGAATGTTCAAAATTACAACCCTAGCGCAACGAAAAAAGAGAAGCAAGATGACAACTTTGCTGTCGTCAACAAGGAGATTCAGGATTATAACAAACTGCAATCACCAAAGAGTTTCAGGACTGCAACACTGCATCAATCAATAAGTAGATTCAAGATTAAAAAACTGCATCCATCCAGCAACGAGATTCAAGATCACAACCCTCCAGCCATCAACAAGGATATTCAAGGTTACAGCCATATCACAAGGAGATTTATTATTGCAACTATACGGTAATCACAAAGGGGATTCAGAATTACAACCACAATGCGATCGACAAGGAAACTCAAGATTATAAAAATGCCACAGTCAATGAGGAGAAAATTCCTGGCAGATTAAAACTGTGTGCCGGACCCAGACTCGAATTCGGGACCTTTGCTTTTCGCGGGCCAGTGGTCTACCAACTGAGCTACCCAAGCACGACTCACGCCCCGTCCTCACAGCTTTAATTCCGTCAGTACCTCGTCTCCTACCTTCCAACCTTTACAGAAGCTGTCCTGCGAACCTTGCAGAACTAGCACTCCTGAAAGAAAGAACATTGCGGAGACATGGCTTAGCCACAGCCTGGGGGATGTTTCCAGAATGAGATTTTCACTATGCCGTGGAGTGTGCGCTGATATGAAACTTCCTGGCATGTTAAAACTGTGTGCCGGACCGAGACTCGAACTCGGGACCTTTACCTTTCACGGGCAAGTGATCTACCATCTGAGCTACCCAAGCAAGACTCACGCCACGTCCTCACAGTTTTACTTCTGCCAGTACCTCGCCTCCTACCTTCCAACCTTTACAGAAGCTCTCCTACGAACCTTGCAGAACTACGGAAAGAAAGGATATTGCGGAGACATGGCTTAGCCACAGCCTGGGGCACGTTTGCAGAATGAGATTTTCTGCCAGGAAGTTTCAAATCTAAGGGCTGTCAATTCGACTAAATACCTAGGAATTACAATTACGAGCAACTTAAATTGGAAAGACCACATAGATAATATTGTGGGAAAGGCGAAAAAGAGACTACGCTTTGTTGGCAGAACACTCAGAATATTGCTGCGCGGTGTGGGATCCTTACCAGGTAAGATTGACGGAGGGAAGATCATTTCAGAGAGGTGCGCAATAGGGTGACAGTGTCACTGATGTGATACGCGAATTGGGGTGGCAGTCACTGAAACAAAGGCGGTTTTCTTTGCGGCGGGATCTATTTACGAAGTTTTAATCATCAACTCTCTCTTCCGAATACGAAAATATTTTGTTGACACCCACAGACGTAGGGAGAAATGAGGTGCAAGACAACAACCCTCCAGCGATCAACTTGGATATTCAAGATTACAGCCCTGCATCAATGAACAAGGAGATCAAGAAATCCAACGGCCTGCCTCGGCCTAGCAGCCATCAGTCCTGCACCAGGACGTTTTGTAATGTTGACATTAGGAGAGTTATTTGAATGAATTGATGATAAAAAAGAATGTTTTACATTTGTTAATATTACAAGGTGCTACAATGACGAAAAAAATCATGATACCAAAAAATTATTAATGCTGAGTAACGAAATTTCGCGAATACTGTACATTTGTCTAGGTAACATATACAGGTGATTATTATTGCAAGGTTAATGTAAGCGCGAGATAAGCCATTGCAAATGTGAAATGCTGGTGCATTAATAACCCGTGTACGCGCTAGAATGTTGAGTGCAAGCATGCAAAAATGCATAAATTGTGTAGCGCTTGAGCGATGCGCGAAGCATACAACCACTACCACCGTCATACCTTAGCAAAAGATCTTGCTGAAAACCCAAGGAAATTCTGGTCTTACATAAAATCGGTAAGCGGGTCGAAAGCTTCCATCCAGTCACTCACTGATCAGTCTGGCCTGGCAACGGAAGACAGCAAAACGAAAGCTGAAATTTTAAATTTAGCATTTGAGAAATCTTTCACGCAGTAGGATCGTACAAACATACCGCCGTTTGAGTCTCGTACAGATTCCCGTATGGAGGACATAGTGACAGACATCCCTGGGGTTGTGAAGCTGCTGAATGGGTTGAAAATAAATAAATCGCCAGGTCCTAATGGGATTCCAATTCGGTTTTACAGAGAGTAATCTACTTCATTGGCTCCTTACTTAGCTTGCATTTATCGCGAATCTCTTGCCCAACGTAAAGTCCCGAGCGACTGGAAAAAAGTGCAGGTGACGCCTTTATACACTGCTGGCCACCGTAAATGCAACACCCTGAAGGAAGCATCCGAATCAAGTGAAATTTACACCATGGGTTTGCAGCGATGAGATATGCAACTGATTAGAATTTCAACGCAGACGCACATCACGCGCGCCTGTGGCGCCACCTCATAGCGCCATTTAACGCTTGGCGATTTCTACGAGTGTACGTTCGGCAAGTGTGTTTACCTTGTGGTTGTTTCACAAGACGATCAGTTATGCCTCGTAGACAACAGCGAACATCGTTTGATCAAGTATCCGAGTTCGACAGAGGAAGGATAGTGGCTTACCGAGATTGTGGATTATCATACAGAGAAATCGCTAGTCGTGTTGGACGAAACCAAACAACTGTAATGCGGATATGTGACCGTTGGATGCAGGAGGGTACGACGGACCGACGTGGTCGATCGCATTCACCTCGGTGCACCACTGCACGTGCTGATAGGCAAATTGTGCGCATGGCAGTGACGGATCGCTCAGTGACATCCCGAACCATAGCACAGCACATTGCGTCTGTAACGCATCATCCAGTGTCTGCGCGTACCATTCGACGCCGTTTACAGCAGAGTGGTCTGTCCGCAAGACGTCCATTGCTTCGTCTACCATTGACGCAGAACCACAGACGTCTCCGTCGCCAATGGTGAGATGACAGACGGATGTGGACGGCAGAATGGAATGACGTTGTCTTTGCTGACGAGGCACGCTTCTGTCTGCAGCACCACAATGGTCAGATTCGAGTGTGGAGACACCGTGGAGAGAGGATGCTGGACAGCTGCATTATGCACCGTCACACTGGTCTTGCACCGGGTATTATGGTATGGGGCGGTATTGGATATTACTCTCGCGCGCCTCTAGTACGCTTTGCCGGTACTTTAAATAGCCGGCGCTACATATCCGAGGTGCTGGAGCCAGTTGTCCTTCCTTACCTTCAGGGCTCGGCCACAGCCATATTTCAACAGGATAATGCGCGACCACACGTGGCACGCATTGTCCAAAGGTTCTTCGTCAATAACCAGATTGAATTGCTTCCCTGGCCGGCTCGCTCTCCGGATCTTTCGCCGATAGAAAACATGTGGTCCATGGTTGCTCAACGAGTGACCCAGATTACATCCCCAGCTGCCACACCAGATGATCTTTGGCAACGTGTGGAAGCTGCTTGGGCTGCTGTACCCCAGGAACACACCCAACGTCTCTCTGACTCAATGCCGAGACGTGTGGCAGCGGTGATCTCCAACAATGGCGGCTACTCTGGCTACTGATTCTGGCAGGAACCACATGTCACAGACGTCTGTAAACGTAATCATTTGATACTTGGTCAACATGTTATCTACAAAATAAATTTTGTTGTGCTACCTCTTGTCTTTCTTGGTGTCGCATTTACGGTGGCCAGTAGTGTATAAGAAGGATAGAAGGACGGATCCTCAAAATTACAGACGAATATCCTTAACATCGGTTTGTTGCAGGATTCTCGAACATATTCTCAGTTCGGATATAATGAATTTCCTTGAGACAGAGAAGTACCCGTCCATAGATCAGCACGGCTTCAGAAAGCATCGCTCCTGCGAAACGTAACTCGCCCTTTTTTTCGCATGATATCTTGCGAACCATGGATGAAGGCTATCAGACGGATGCCATATTCCTTGACTTCCGGAAAGCGTTTGACTCTGTGCCCCACTACAGACTCCTAACTAAGATACAAGCATATGGGATTGGTTCCCAAATATGTGAGTGGCTTGAAGACTTCTTAAGTAGTAGAACCCAGTACGTTGTCCTCGATAGTGAGTGTTCATCGGAGGTGAGGGTATCATCTGGAGTGCCCCAGGGAAGTGTGGTAGGTCCGCTGTTGTTTTCTATCTACATAAATGATCTTTTGGATAGGGTGTGTAGCAATGTGCGGCTGTTTGCTGATGATGCTGTGGTGTACGGGAAGGTGTCGTCGTTGAGTGACTGTAGGAGGATACAAGATGACCTGGACAGGATCTGTGATTGGTGTAAAGAATGGCAGCTAACTCTAAATATAGATAAATGTAAATTAATGCAGATGAATAGGAAAAAGAATCCCGTAATGTTTCAATACTCCATTAGTAGTGCAGCGCTTGACACAGTTATGTCGATTAAATATTTGGGCGTAACATTGCAGAGCGATATGAAGTGGGACAAGCATGTAATGGCAGTTGTGGGGAAGAAGCATAGTCGCCTTCGGTTCATTGGTAGAATTTTGGGGAGATGTGGTTTATCTGTAAAGGAGACCGCTTATAAAACACTAATACGACCTGTTCTTGAGTACTGCTCGAGCGTCTGGGATCCCTGTCAGGTCGGATTGAGGGAGGACATAGAAGCAATTCAGAGGCGGGCTGTTAGATTTGTTACTGGTAGGTTTGATCATCACGCGAGTGTTTCGTAAATGCTTCAGGAACTAGGGTGGGAGTCTCTAGAGGAAAGGAGGCGTTGTTTTCGTGAATCGTTACTGAGGAAATTTAGATAACCTGCGTTTGATGCTGACTGCAGTACAATTTTACTGCTGCCAACTTATATTTCGTGGAAAGACCACAAAGATAAGATAAGAGAGATTAGGGCTCGTACAGAGGCATATAGGCAGTCATTTTTCCCTCGTTCTGTTTGGGAGTGGAACAGGGAGAGAAGATGCTAGTTGTGGTACGAGGTACCCTCCGCCACGCACCGTATGGTGGATTGCGGAGTACGTATGTAAATGTAGATGTAGATGTCAGCTTGTGGTATGACGGACGAGCGCTGCATTGCTGCGATGTTGTGCTTAGCGGGGCGCGCTCTAGTGGGAAAGTTGTGTACGCGCTGACTATGCGGAACTATGTACACAACACCTTGAACTTAGAACTACTTAAACGTAGCTAACCTAAGGACATCACACACATCGATGCACGAGGCAGGATCGAACCTGCGACCGTAGCGGTCGTGCGGTTCAAGACTATAGCGCCTAGAACCGCTCGGCTCCTCAATTGGGATTCTTCTAATCAACACATGGCTATCACTGACACCGAGGCAGAACCAGATGTCATCACAAAACACAAGAGACCTCCACCCTGCCCTCCAACGATCTTTCGCTAGACACCAATGAAATCGCAAATGACGGTAGTTTGGTGCCAGTGGAACCTACGCCACAGGGCCTGTGGCTCGGAGCTGTCCTTGAACCAACCGTTTTGTAATAGTTCGTTGTGGCATTGTGGTGCCAACTCCTGCTCATATCGCTGTTACAAATGCAGTACGATGCGACAGAGTCATACGCAGAATACGATGGTCTTCCCGTTGATAGTGCCACGTGGCCTATCGCAGACCTGTCTTCTTGCTACCGTACAGCACCGCTGTCAGCAATCATGTACAGTGGCTACATTCCTGCCAAAACTTTCTGCAGTATCTCAGAAGTAACATCCAGCTTCTTGTAGTCTCATTACACAATCTCGTTCAAACTGAGTGACTTGTTAATAAAGACGTCTTTGTCGCCTTAAAGGCATTCTTGACTAACATCAACTCACGACGTCCAGTCTCAAAGGTAACTAACGCTCACGACCGCTGCAGCGTGTATTAAAACCAAACCTGATTTGCATTCTCATAGTGGCGTTACCATCGCCACTCTTATGCGACTGGTGTGATATTTGAATAGGCATCGTCTTTCAGAAGTAGAAATTCGCCTACGAACTTTCATTTATGTCTTAAAACTCCTTCTTGGTGTTGCGACTTCTTTCCATCAGTGTTAGCTTCCAGATTCCAATTGTGAGAGCTATTGAAACTATAGCTTCTACCTGCAGGCAATGGTTATATTTGTTGTACATTAGATCATGATAGCCGCGCGGGATTAGCCGAGTGGTCTCAGGGCTGTGCGGCTGGTCCCGGCGGAGGTTCGAGTCCTCCCTCTGGCATTGGTGTGTGTGTTGGTGCTTAGGATAATTTAGGTTAAGTAGTGTGTAAGCTTAGGGACTGATGACCTTAGCAGTTAAGTCCCATAAGATTTCACACACATTTGAACATTTGAACAGATCATGATAATCGTCATTCTGAGGGTGGGTACAAGGTATCACAGTCTTCATAACAAACGTATCAACGGAATTTATAGGGTTCTGAAATGTTCTAGGGTCTTTAGCAAGATGGCATCATCCAAACAGTGCGATCCTATGGCAAGCTGGCTTTTGCAATCTCCATGCGGTCACGATCACCGCTTCTCTTTCATGTTCTTCGACTGTTGTAACTGGAGTCTGTTTTTGAACAAGCTCAAACAGCCTTTCGCTCTCTGTATTTCAATCCTGCTACTTTCACAATTTCAGAGAGTGTACTCCATCAGTCGTCAAAAGGTTTCTGTAAATCTCCATTTGCTACAAACGTACATTTGCTTTTCTTTTAAACCGTGTTGTAAGATAACTCGTATTGCCTTGTGTGTTCCTAAATTTATCCCAGATCCAAAATAGAACTCCTTCCCCCGGTATCTCCGGATCTCTTCCACTATACAACCTCGTTTCATGATTCTGAAACAGGATTTAAAGTATGATCTTAGATATTGGATACTTTTTCGCTAATGATTAAACATTCGACCGATACTGTGAAATATTTTCTAAACGTTTGAGATTTAAGTGTCAAGATTCGCCGTCGACGCTGTAGCAACGTCAATGCTACACATCATTTGTCACATCGTCGCCTTATAAAATTGTTTTCATGCTTTACCCCTAAAATCGCTAATTAGAAGCAGATCCGTGGACAATGAGACCTTAGTGCCATATGAGTAAATCTGGCAAAACCATGGCACTGAGGGAGGTAATGTGAATAAGTGTTGAGATCTTGTACTACCTACTGCGTCTTGCAATTCTACTGATTACATCCCTCGTAGTCGGTGGCACTATTACACTGCAAACCAATAAACTCTAGTTTCTGGTAGAAATGATATCATTAACAGATAAAAAAATAAGGATTCCATCATGGTGAGTTCGTTGAAAATACTCGGCGTGAAATTTACAGAAATTCACTTCTGGTAATAAATGATACAATTAACTCGGAAATCGAAGACATTCAGGTGATGAACTACACAAATATGCCGGCCCGGTCGTATCCAAGTGTTAACTACTTGCATTAGTTTCCCACAGAATCTACAACATCGTATGATTTTATACTTATTCGTATACTCTTTGGTGATTTTAACCCATCATTTATTTAGCACAATTCGAATATCACAGTATAAGAATGAAGCCATAATTATGGCCAATGACTGATAGACGTATCCTGATATATTGTATATGCAACATGATTTGTTTATACTAATATTTATATCTGAAGTTATTACTGTTTGGCATCCATTCTAGTGAGCCGCTCCTTACGCTATTGTCCTGCTGTATCTACTATATGTTGTGTGATGTATCTGCATCTACATCTACATCCGTACTCTACAAACCACTATGATGTACACGTCAGTAAGTATATTCTATTGTACCAGTTAATAGGTCTTCTTTCTGTTACGTTCACAATTGGAGTACGGAAAGAATATTTTAATGTCTCGGTGCATGCTGTAATCAATCTAATCTCTTCCCTACGATTCCTGCTTTACATACGGCTGAGCCTATGTGGTCGTCGCGTTTCGCCTTCGTGCACAGTGTTCACCCGGGTATTGCTATGGTTTGACCAATTCCAAGTGTAACCCGTTGATACTGTAGTCACAGCGTACTATGCATTATCATTTTGTGAAATCCACAATTTTATGTTTCTAAAAGTTTAAACCACAGTGCCAATTTTCCCAGTATTTTTAAATTTCATCGAGATCTGACTGAATATCTGTGCAGCTTTTTTTTCAGATAGTTCTTCATTGCCGATAACTGCGTCTTCAACGAAAAATTTGAGGTTGCTGTTAACATTGCATGCAAGGTTATTAAAATACAACACGAAGAGCAAAGGTCCTAACAGACTTCCCTAGGGAACACCCGAGGTTACTTCTACATCTGTCGACCATTCTTCATCCAAGATAACATGCTGTGTCCACCATACCAATAAATCCTCAGTCCAAATTCCACTTGATACCCCATACGAATGCACCTTTGATCGTACGTGTCGATTTTCGAAAATCGTTATGTTCATGCTAGAGGCAGCCGTTGGAACAGCGTCTAGCTAAGATCCCGTGCCTCTTTAAGCTACTGTTCGAGACAATACGGTAAAATTAGAATGGAAATGACGTCACATGCTTCTTGATAGAGCGTAGGGGAACGATGCGGGAAACCCGCACCATCGTCCTAGACAAGGTCCTAATGGAGGTGGTTTGCCGTTGCCTTCCTCCGACCGTAATGGGGATGAATGATGATGAAGATATCACGACAACAACCAGTCATCTCGGGGCAGGTGAAAATCCCTGACACCGCCGGGAATCGAACCCGCGACGCCGTGCTCGGGAAGCGAGAACGCTACCGCGAGACCACGAGCGGCGGACAACATTAGAATACTAAGAATAATTTAAAAATCTAGTTGAAGGTAAATAAAAGCGTCCGATTATGTAAGGAAAGAAAAGAGCTGTAATACGCACAACCGTTACATGTGTGACATGGAATTTCGGACAACAGGTCGTCTGCAGTCCAACTGCTGCATCTTTTCGAGTACAAGTGAACTCACAGATCTCTCTTCTAAAGAAATAAACGACGATAGAAAGAGATGAAAAAAGAAACTCTTAAATAAAAGGAAGACGAAATACGAGTCAGATATGAACCCGCTGCACCCTGAGCGAGAAATTTATTTCTGATTGGGTGGCTACAAGCTGGGACAAGAGAACGTAATCTCGCTTTATTTTCCGAGTCGTTATTTCCCGTGCTGCCCCTAGCGAGTTGTCGATGTAGCAACTTCCAAGTCGCAGCTTATTGGACGGGGCGATCAATGAGGTTGGCGGCGCCATCCCCATGGGAACTTTTCTTGTTCCGTTTTGCTGGCCCCGGTGCTTTATGTCCAAAGCGGACCTTACGGAGACTGCGATGAAGCGAAGTTAATTTTTAGTGCAAACATACTAAATCCACAAGTTTCCTTTTAATATGATAAATATACCGTGATTGCTATTGTTGTGTTGGCAGAAGAGCCAACACCTTGTTACTAGTGGAGGCCGAAATGCACGCGTTTTAGCTCACGCAGGCTGGCGTGAGGAGGGGAGAACTATACTGACGTGAGGTCTGGAACATGACAAGGAATTAGAATTCAGAAAGCGGACGTAATTAGTTTGATATTTAACTTTAATCCATTAATGGTGAACGTCGCTCTTGACGGTACATGATTCACAATATTATCTGTTCAGAATACATTCATAGTAACTGAATATGGCGCCTTGCTAGGTCGAAGCAAATGACGTAGCTGAAGGCTATGCTAAACTGTCGTCTCTGCAAATGAGAGCGTATGTAGACAGTGAACCATCGCTAGCAAAGTCGGCTGTACAACTGGAGCGAGTGCTAGGGAGTCTCTCTAGACTAGACCTGCCGTGTGGCGGCGCTCGGTTTGCAATCACTGATAGTGGCGACACGCGGGTCCGACGTATACTAACGGACCGCGGCCGATTTAAACGCTACCACCTAGCAAGTGTGGTGTCTGGCGGTGACACCACAGCTATTCCTGTCCTAATCAATATGCTATGGTTGGAAAGACCGGCATTTGACTCTGAACGACACCAATGTTTTAAACAAAGGATTGATCATATGATACATTGAGGCAAAGTTTGTGGAAACACAGAGGATTCCTTGGTAGGAACGACGCATCATGTTACAGCTACAGAAGCAGAATTAACTCCAGATGTGCGCCAAGGAAATGTACTGGAACCTCTACTTTCATATTGTATATTAATAATATAGCAGAAAATAGTAATAGTAACCTCAGACTCTTCGCAGATGATGCAGGTATCTACACTGAAGAGCCAAAGAAACTGGTACACCTGCCTAATATCGAGTAGGGCCTCCGCGAGCACGCGTAAGTGCCGCACAAGACGTGGCATGGACTCCACTAATATCTGCAGTAGTTCTGGAAGGAATTGACA
The DNA here is from genome assembly GCF_021461395.2 of Schistocerca americana. Classification (NCBI taxonomy): domain Eukaryota; kingdom Metazoa; phylum Arthropoda; class Insecta; order Orthoptera; family Acrididae; genus Schistocerca; species Schistocerca americana. The sequence goes on along the minus strand of NC_060125.1, from coordinate 97,454,730 downwards.
CCGTGAATCCTGCAGGACTGCCCATAAATCCGTAAGACTACGAGCGGGCGGAAATCGCTTCTCAGCGGCACGTTGCAAGGCCTCCTAGATATGCTCAGTAATGTTCATGTCTGGGGAGTTTTGGTGGCCAGAGGAAGTGTTTTAACTCAGAAGAGTGTTCCTGGAGCCACTCTGTAGCAATTCTAGACGTGTGAATTGTCGCATTGTCCTGCTGCAATTGCCTAAGTCCATCGGAATGCACAATGGACATGAATGGTTGCAGTTGATCAGATAGAATGCTTACGTGGTGTCACCTGTCACAGTCGTATCTAGACGTATCAGGGGTCCCATATCACTCCAAATGCACACACCAGGGGTCCCATATCACTCCAAATGCGCACACCCCACACAATTGCAGAGCCTCCACCAGCTTCAACAGTCCCCTGCTGACATGCAGGGTCCACGGATTCATGATGCTGTTTTCATACCCGTACACGTCCATTAGATCAATACAATTTGAAACGAGACTCGTCCGACTAGACAACATGTTTCCAGTCATCAACAGTCCAGTATCGGTATTGAAGGGTCCAGGCGAAGCGTAAAGCTTTGTGTTGTTCATTCATCAAGGGTACACGAGTGGGCCATCGGCTACGAAAGCCCGTATCGATGATGTTTCGTTGAATGATTCGCACGCTGATACTTGCTGATTGCCCAGCATTGAAATCTGCAGCAATTTGCGAGAGGGTTGCATTTCTGTAATGTTGAATGATTCTCTAGAGCCATCGTTGGTCCCATTCTTGCAGGATCTTTTTCCAGTCGCAGCGATGTCGGAGATTTGATATTTTACCGGATTCCTGATATTCACGGTGCACTCGTAAATGGTCGTACGGAAAAATCCCCACTTCATCGCTACATCGGAGATGCTGCGTTCTAGAGCTCGTGGGCCAAGTACAACACCACGTTCAAACTCACTTAAATCTTGATAACCTACCATTGTAGCAGCAGTGGCCGATGTAAAATCTGCGCCAGTCACTTGTCGCATTATATAGGCTTTGCCGACTGCAGCGCCGTATACTGCCTGTATCTCTGTATTTGAATACGCGTGTCTATACCAGTTTCTCTGGCGCTTCAGTGTGTAATGATGTATTATCTGAAGAAAAGGTTGCACAAATAACCGGCCAGATTTTGATAAGATTTCGAAGTGATGCAAAGATTGGCAATTTGCTTCCAACTTACACAAAAGTAAATGTGCGCACATCACAAAAAGCAGGCGAGTGTTATTCTATGACTAAAGTGTCTATGAGTCGCAGCTGGGTTCACTCATTTCACACAGTTATCTATGTGTAACAATTTCATGTAAGGTGGAATGTTCACATAAGCTCAGTCGTAGACAAGGAAGGTGACAGACTTCTGTTTATTGACAGGATAACGGGAAAATGTAGTGAGTCTACAGTTGTGCTTTCCATATTGCCCACACCAAATAAAACTAATACGGGATACTGGACGCATTGAACGCAAACGCTGAAATACCTGAGTTGGAAGTCGCTTGAAGGTTGATCCTAATTCTTCACAATAAAGGATGGCAGCCAAAAACAGTTGCAGGATAGAATTTTTTTATTAAAACTTCTATCCTGCAACTGTTTTTGGCTGCCATCCTTTATTGTGAAGAATTTTAACAATTGCTGCTGCAGCCATGTTTAAAATCTTGATCCTAATTATTATTCGAAGGCCTACTTACAAAGTTTCAAGAAGCAAATACGCTTCTCGGGTTTGCCGCCGGATCGTATTGTGTAAATCGTACAATATTTCCTCGATGCAACTGCTCGACACGATCAGGTGGTGGTAGCTGCTGCTGTCACTGCTGCAAGGCGCGACTGATGATAATCGCGCGGCGGCGTCGGAATTTATCATGACGGGAGCAGGCAATACGCGTACGCGAAAAGACGCTCATAGGTGGAGAAAGCGGCGCTCCCGGTGCCCCCTATTGGGAGCTGCAGAAAGGCCATCCATGCGTGCGCATTGGGCAATAACTGTGCTGCCGGACGCTCCTGCGGATAAAGTTTGAACTAAATCTCAGCTACGCGTTGCGTCACTTGAGGAAACGGAAGTTCTTGTTTTCCCTGTTTTTGATTTAATGGCAGCCAGTGCTGGATTCCAGGCGGCGCTTAGTTGAAAACCTGCATCCCTGTTGATTAGATTGTCCGCCGTGCGAATATGTATGGCCTCCTTAATAACACAGTCCCAGAAAGATGACACTGGGGATAAAATTTCCGTCTGTTCGTAAAGCATACGATGTCCCGTGTTCAGGCAATGTTCCGCTACCGCTGACTTATCAGGTTGCCCCAGGCGTGTATGACGATGATGTTCGACGCAACGTTCTTGCACGGTTCGGCATGTCCGTCCGATATAAGATTTTCCACATTGACATGGGATTTTGTACACGCCACGTTTTCTGAGGCCAAGGTCGTCTTTGACAGAGCTCAATAAATTCCTCAATTTTGCTGGTGGCCGAAAAACACACTTGACGTCGTGCTTTTTGAGGATTCTTTCTATTCTCGAAGACATGCCGCCAAAATAGGGCAAGAACGCTGTTGGAGTGGGTGCCTCCGCATCTTCATATACATCCCTGCGTCGAGTTTGCTGAGAACGGAATGCATGGCATATCTGCCTTTCGGAATAGCCATTCTGTTGGAATACCGTTCTCAGGTGTTGTAGCTCACCAGGTAGGCTGTCGGCATCTGAGACTACATGTGCTCTGTGCGCCAAAGAGCATAGGACGCTACCGCGTTGAGCAGGATGATGGCAACTTGTGGCCTGCAAATATAGCTCTGTATGAGTTGATTTGCGATAGACGCTGTGTCCCAATGTACCGTCAGCTCTTCTTCTGACTAAGACGTCCAGGAATGGTAAGAGGCCACCCTTTTCCACTTCCATAGTGAACTGTATTTTGGGATGTACCGAGTTCAGATGTCCAAGAAACACAGGTAATGTCTCTACTCCGTGGGGCCACACCACAAAGGTATCGTCTACATACCGCCAAAAATAAGAAGGTTTGAGACTTTCCGACTGCAGCGCTTTTTCCTCAAAGTCTTCCATAAAATAGTTGGCCACCATGGGAGACAGAGGACTTCCCATGGCGACACCGTCCACTTGTTCAAAATACTGGTCATTAAATAAGAAATAAGTTGAGGTAAGCACATGTTTAAACAACGCCACAATGTCTCTCTCAAACTGGCTGCTGATAAGCTCTAACAAGTCCTGCAGAGGTACTTTCGTAAACAAAGATATAACGTCAAAGCTAACTAAAATATCCGACGCTTGTAACTTAAGTGTCTTCAGGCGTCCTACGAAGTCCTCTGAATTCCGGATATGGTGATCACACTTGCCTGTGAGAAAAAGCAGTCTTAATTGAAGAATCCAAAGATATATACCTCATCTCCCTACGAGCCGCTCCCTTAGGGACCACGAAAACAAGGTTAGACTGATTAGAGCTCAAAAAAATGGCTCTGAGCACTATGGGACTCAACTTCTGAGGTCATTAGTCCCCTAGAACTTAGAACTAGTTAAACCTAACTAACCTAAGGACATCACACACATCCATGCCCGAGGCAGGATTCGAACCTGCGACCGTAGCGGCCTCGCTGTTCCAGACTGCAGCGCCTAGAACCGCACGGCCACTTCGACCGGCTGATTAGAGCTCACTCAGAGGCATTTAACCGGTCATTCTTCCCATTCTTGACACGCTTGTGGAACGGGAAGAAAACCCAACATGTGGTACCATTCTAAGTGTTCGCTTCCATGCACTTCGCAGACTATATATGTGTCTGTATAAAGTTAACAAAAGCAAAGATTTTGCTATGAACTGTCACTTACAAAAATGTTTAAGGCGATTTGGATGTTAATATCTCAGAGAAAACTAGATAACGTGCATGGTGGAGAACGTCAGAAATTTGGAATCTGCAACAGGAATTGTAATTCTGTGAAAACAACAAACAGTTATTGCGGTTGAACAACACTGATTAACCACTGTGCAGACATGTTGTGCGCTAGTCTACAGTGGGTTTACAGTAGGACTGAAAAATGCGATAGATACACACCAAAACTAGAAATCAATGTTAAAAGACTTAGTTACTCCATATTCCTTGTATGCTGTGCAGAAGTGCCCAACAGTAATTTGCAGTAGCTTTGCCTAAAACTGACAAAATATTTTGATAGGCGCATAACCACATTTCGATTTATGTTTGTTATGTTACTGTAACTTCATAAAGGTGATTATCGTTGAGACTTCAAGCAAGACGTCTGTTTACTTTGGAAGTATATTATTCGAAAATCAGAACTTTTAAAATATGTACAAGTAAAATATTTATTAAAATGCTGATTACGAGCAGCACATTTGTGTCGTTAAGTTAGGTGCAGAAATTAGCTATAACCCAGTATCTGAAGTAAAGTCATGTGTTGTAATTACAAATTTAGTTTTCGTGCATATTTTGTGTATGGACAAGTGTATGTAAATCTGCATGATGAATAAACAATATTGAGACTGAAGTGCTGAAGATTAGCAGATAGAAGTATAGCAGTTTGTTAAACCTCAAAACAGCATGACAACTGTATTGCAAAATGCAAAAATTCCTACAATCCAGATAGCAATGAAACATACGCTAGTGGAAGGAAGGAAAGATATCAGTGTGGATTGATGCGATGAAATAATCTTTCGTCAACAAAAGATATGTGCCGCTATCAAAAATAGGTATGAAATTGAGAAAGAAGGGCTAAAACTATGAGTTCAGAGACGATAATTAATTTTTCTTCTACACATCATTCTGTTCCTAGTTTTACGTTTGACTTTCACATTAATTGCTCTTTTATACCACAGGAATACTCAGTTTTTGTGACACCAAAATCACACGAGTCATTTACTTTTCTGCCTACACCTAGTTTCTCTTTCATATCCTCTGCAGCTTGTATGTGACTTCCACTCAGAGCATTCACCGGGTGTTCGCTCTTTGAGGTCAGCCCAGCAATTGTTGACCAAAATGTCAGTGTAATATCCCGGACAGTAATGTTCGTTCTTGGGTAACATCAGGAAGAAAAATGATCTAGAACGCTTGAGGATATGCAAATAGGGAGATGGGTTTTGGTATTTGAGTAGCAACATAACTGACGATGGCCGAAGTGGAGAGGATGTAGAAGGCAGAATTTGTTTTATTTTAACCCGAAACATTTTGCACTGCAGTTGTGGCATTTTCACTAGATTTTGTCCTACTAACGCTGTGTTGCAGATGTCATGCTGTAGTAATATAGACTAGTGACTGATATCTGTTAGCACCCTCAGGACACACATAATGTAAAAATGATAATGTATGCACATATTCAAAACAACGAAAAATCTGAAGTCAAGACATTATAGCCTACATAAGATGTGTAAGTATATATTAAAGAAACAATAAAAGGAAAAACTCACTGAAAGATGCCACAACTGTAGTGAAACATGTTTGTGATTAAACAAAACAAAAACTGTGTTCTTGCAAGGAAGTTCTTTTCAAAGTTATTTGTCTGGATGTAGGCTTGTATGGAAGTGAAACGTTGGCGATGAACAATCAAGACTAAAAGTGAATAGAAAGTTTTGAATTGTGGCGCTACAAAAGTATGCTGAAGATTAGCCAGGTAGATTGGAGATCTAATGAATAGGTAGTGAATTGAAAAAGAAGAGAAATTTATGACACAACTTGACCAAAAGAAGGTATAGCGACGCTCGCCTGCTTTGTTTCTTCGTTTGTTGTCCTCGGTGTCAACGTACTGGCTGAAATATAGATGGTGGGCATGCAGTACTGCCTACTGTAAATGATGTAGCCGACAGATGAACAGTTGCGTTTCACAGACTTTTACTTTCTCTTTTCACAACTCCCCAATAATACACACTTATATATGGCTAATGCACTATTGTTTAACTTTCGATAACCCTCATTAATAGTTTTCAGGCGAACATCTACCAGCAGTAAAAATCTAACCACAAAGTTCACAGTTCTTGAAGAACAGAAAGGTCCATATGTAACAGACACTGTCATTGTTTTTACACATAGTCTATTTGTTTAACACTTATTCCACAGTTAAGTTGAAGCATTGTTGTTGATCCAACCAAAACAGGTTTCTCATCTGAAACTCGGTCGTGGACTGACTGTTTCGTGGCCAAAAATAGGGCCCTTATGTATCATCACAATAATAGGTGCTGAAACTACGCATTGTTCGAAGTTTAATTTACAGAAGTTACAATTAAAACTTAACTCATTAAATTAACTGAATACATCGAAAAGTTCGTTCCTTTTAACAGTTTCTTCTACTACAAGGTTTAGGCCGAATTATTTATTTAAATCATGAAATTAACATATATAGTTACGCAAACAATTACTTTGGAATTAACTATGAGCTGGTTTTGCCAACATGTTTCTGACTAGAGCCAAATATATACTTAAAAATACTTGCATTTCATCTTCCAAATGTTTACAATTATTACAGAATTTATATTTATTTATATGTCAACAGAAGAATTTAAGTTACGAAAAAATTACTGATTTTGTCCAATAATGAAAGGTACTAACAAGTAATAGTCAAAATAAATTGGAAAATCAATTACATACATAAAACTAAGCACAAAATTAGATCTGGTGTTATATTCTTTAAAACTGAGGTTCATCCTTTCTGTTTTATGAAAATACATATTACACTCACGTATGTTAACGGTAATTAGTTAAAATTAAAGAAACGAATTTAAGTAGGCAGATGACAGTACACCCCCTCATTGGATTGACCATATAGTTATTGCAAATAGCTAACCGGGCAATTCAATGAACACAAGTGACGCCAGAAATTGGGTTTAAAACCTACACACACAAATATATTACATAAGAAATCTTATAAAAAACTACAGTACATATATTTTTTCAAATTTATACTTATTCTAACTGGCCATATGAAAATTCTCATTCAAAATATTTGCATACAGTGTATTGCAAAATTACACAACATATCCACAAGTTATACATTTAACAAAAATTTAGGCATCTTTGTCACAAGTGATATCCTTGTTGGGTAAGCGAAAATCACATTTAAAGATACATATCATTTGATACAAGTCCTGTCTTGTTTCAAATAATAAATCCTCATGGGTAGCAAAGACTTTACATTACACTGCGCATTGCAGTTCATATTTAGACAAAAAATTTCACTTGCTCAATGTTTAGGAATTTTCACAAGCACTTTCACTTTTTCAAATTAGCTCTTACACACTTTCTCACCAAACTGTCCACGTCTCCAACAGGTCCAAATGGCAGGTAGCAAGCAAAATGCATCGCTATCAGTTCCCTTGGATGTGGTTCTCCTCCTCCACAGTACATGAAAAAAATCAGACCAAATATGCTACTTTAGTACACTTACTTTTACTTCTAACTTATGTCTAAGAAAAAAAGTTTAACACTAATGACAAATGATAGTCATTACATCATAAATAAATACATTACATAGTCCTCATAACGTTATAATAATTAGAACAAAATTTGACTATAGTAAGAAAGGTGTCGACTAGAAAAAATTTTATATCAAGTGCAGATTACACTACAAAACATTACTCTAAGTCATAACTGTCTGAAACTGGTTAAACTTGAAAGACATTCGCTTCTTTCCAATTTGAAAAATAGCAAAAACTCAAGATGTGCAGTAGCATAGATTCACTAATCATTACATTATTAAAAAAATAATGGAGTCACCATCACGTAGTTTAATTACCATTCAAATCAAAACTAAGGGGATGGAAGTTGTACCACATCACTGCCCCACTTCTCTACTCAACTCTGAGCATTATTCTTATTCAACTGGAAAATTAAATCCTCACAAAATCACAAAATGTTACCAAATAGTTGACCTGTCAGAATATTCACATCCCTCTAGCACCACTGTTATCAGTTAATCAGCAAAATTATTGTTCTTTGTTCCACTTTAAGCTCATACTTCGTCAGAACACAAATAGAAGGTTTTCAGATAACCTATTGATCCAATGATTCACCGTTATACTACTTGTACCTCACTAAAATATTGGCCTTTATGTTAAGATCTCATTCCCAGCTGCATGTCATGGATTCCACAATATACACATTACCCAATGTTGCCTAGTTCAGAATTTTAGATCATCAATACAGTTACACCACATTTGTTTGTGTACAGTTATCTTTTTCATTATTCATGCCTATCAGCACATTACTTTACTTACTTTTCTTACCTCGTCAGCTAGTGGAGGGCATTCTTAAAAAATATCCCTAATGCAGAGACAGGCTTCCTAATCATTAAGACCCTAACATTATTCATACAGACTCCCTAATCATTAAGACCTTAACATTATTCCTTGTTTTATTATTTTATTATTGTTTCATTATCTAATAAATAAATGACTGCTCTGCTTATCCAATGCAAAATTGACTCTACTGAAAAACCACAGTAACAGATCCTTATGCTAAGGCAAACTTAACTCTCATTACCGATCAGACAAAATTATCAGATAATGTATTATTTCACTGTATTGCATCAAACTGCTCGATATTCTGGCCTGAAGGGCAATGTACATACAAATCTTGCTTATTATTTCCACACACATTACTCCAGGCAACTATGTTTAAAGTTGTAATTCCTTAATGTTAGAAACGAAGTACCATGACACACTTCTATAGGTAGACAGTTATCTCCATATACTGCTTGCACAGACCACAAACACTTCTATTATACAACATTTAATATTAAGTTCTCATATTGAATACGGTTTTTTCTGGATATTATCTCTGCTGCTGCACCAACGACCCGATTACTTCAGATGTTAATTATCCTCCACATATGCTGACACCTTTCATTTTCCATTGACTTTCCCTCTTTGTTTGACAGACATTCTTTAGTCATGACACCAACCTACTTTCTTCCATCCTCCCGTGATTCCACTACTTATAACTAACACAACATAATATAAATATAGATAACACTTGAGCAATTATTTTTCTAACACATCCCTATACTAAAGTAAATTACTGCACAAAATAACATGAAAGTAGAAGACAGAATAATTCTGATTTACTTATGAACTACAAATAGGAGAAGAGTTTGACTGCCTCAGGAAACATGAAAATTGAGACAGACAGCTGGGGCAAGCATTATCGCCACACAATGAATCCAACACAGAATGTTGAACCCCCTGCTTGCTTGTAGGTCTTATTTCTGGTTTAATGCACACTCCATTCTCCTAACAAAATCAGTACTACCCAAGCTCAGAAACATTTCAAATTGTTGTGGATCAATACGCAAACATCTAATTGGTCATACATAGGGATTCAGGTCAATAATATTCTTTAACCTAAAAGTCCTATTAGTCTTTGTGTAGGCCAATTCATGAGAGTTGTCATGGGCAATGCGTACCACTCTGAAAGGACCATGATACACATGCAAAAAATTATCTCATCATTAACTTTGCTAGATTTTTCTTTGGTTTTGACGAGGACAAGGTCACCTACTACGAAAATATTCATATTCACTCCTTTTTATGGCTTCAATTCCTTCCTGCTGCTTTCCTTTTCTCATCATCTCTTTAGCCAATCTGATCTTTTCGTGCTGCGCTACTTCACTTACCTGAGGGAAATCCACTTCTTCTCTGATGATGTTGCTGGGTCTCTCGTTGAACACATGGGGCATATCCTGTCGATTCGTTCCATAAGTTGTTGATAATGTTTTCAAAATGTTGAATATGACCCGCCCATGCAGTGTGTTTCTTACTTCAATAAGTCCTGCACAGTCTGTTAATCTCCTTCATAACCCTTTCTCTCATGTTACCTTGTGGAAAGTAGGTAGAAATCTTTATGTATTTTATCTTGTGTATTGCCATACAGCGTTCAAACCTCTCTGAAACATATTGTGGACCAGTGTCAGGCAAAAGTGACTTTGGAACCCCTACATTGCAAAAGTAATCGGATGTCAACTTTTTAATTATAGTACTGGTATTTGCCTTCATAACTGGATACAGTTTTACATATTTTGATAATGTGTCCAAAACAACGAAAATATATTTACAGCTTCCTGTAGAAGCAGCCAACGCTCCTAGGAGGTCAACTGCTATAACCTCTTTCGGTTCACTAGGAAGGACAAATGCATTAAGCATTTTGATGGCAACCCAGTTGTCTTTACTCTCTGATATTTATCACACCTTTCTAGGCTCTGCTTAACCCTTCTCCACAAGTGGTTAAATATTACTGTCTCCTGCTGTTTGACCTATCAATAAACCCCCTATGATACCATCTTTTGAATTTCTTTTCTCACTGCTTGCTTTTTTTGAAAATGGAATAATATAAGTTTTCTTGAAAATGGTTCATGACCCTTAAACTTTAATTTGCACACAAAATCTTTTACCAGACCAGGCCTGTCTAAAAATGCCTTACAGTTGCTCAGGAGAATACTTTTTAATTCCTCCTTTTGGCATTTGTAGTACCTTCAATATCCTCAACTATCTTTATTATCTCCAGCCTTACTCTCTCCTCATCATCTTCAACAGTAACCTGCTCTGTGGTCAAAACTCTTAATGGCAAATCTAATACAGTTTCCATACACTTGTCCATCGGCAATGGCCTTGCCACAGTGGATACATCGGTTCCCGTGAGATCACCGAAGTTAAGCGCTGTTTGGCGTGGCCAGCACTTGGATGGGTGACCATCCAGCCGCCTAGCGCTGTTGCCATTTTTCTGGGTGCACTCAGCCTCGTGATGCCAACTCAGGAGCTACTCGACCGAATACTTGCGGCTTTGGTCAAGAATACCATCATAACGACTGGGAGCGCAGTGTGCTGACCCCAAGACCCTCCTATCCTCATCCTCCTCGGAGGATGACACAGTGGCCGGATGGTCCCGGTAGGCCACTCGTGGCCTGATGACGGAGTGCTTTTCCTTTTTAATACACTTGTCTATACCTTCCAAGAATGGTACTTCGTACCTACTCACGTTGTACTTTAAACTAAACATACCACTAGCAAAATAAATATTTACACAGCATTTGAACAAGAAATTAGTTCCAAATATTACATCATTTTGAATCACCAAGAAATTGCACTCCAACAGCAGTCCTGCCAATTTCACAGTTAATAGATCCACTTGTTTCACACGCTATGATAGCTTACCAGTTAGCCTCAATAAATTTTATTCCGGAAACATGCATCGCTGCTATACCCTCAGTGTTCTTAACCGATAAAAAAAAAAAATGCCCGTGAAATGCAATTCAAGTCATTACCACTGTCCAGTAGACACTTAATATGTATCCCTTGTACACATGCTGTTATTACAGGGTGCCACACTTCCTTTTTAGTTACCAGGTGATCTTCTTCATACAACAAATCCTCCCTGGAAAAACTATCATCCTGCTTACCAAAATGATTATCAGACACTGTAAAATGACAGACAGCATGGACGTCTACCTCATTACCACTCTCAAACCCTAACTCTTCGTTAGGCCTAATATTATCGTCCTTTATTCTTTCTTTACTTAACACATGGCCATCATTACCAATTATAAATTCAAATAACTCGTCCTCATCACTACTGGGTTTGTCACTGCTATAATCGTTACCACTATTGTCAGAATCAGACCCACTGTCACTTTCACTGTCCTCCAATATTTGGCTAATTAGTTGATCCTTGGTTCCAGTATTAGACCACAAAGCAAAACACCTGAATTCTTTATGTTCTCTTAAAATTTTAACATCCATTTTGACATTTTGGACAGCCTGAGCAACAGCAACACACTCTGTTTCCTCACTTGATTTTATTATAGTAAGTTCCTCTTCTCCTTTTTTGGAATAAACATTGCTACTCACACCATCATTCAACATCTCACCCGAATTAGAAATTACACTCATCTTACTACTATCATTTTCATTGCTCTTACCTGTGACTACAGCACATTTATATAAATAGGCTCTTCATCACTACTTGGTCTAGTGCGAGCCAAAACTGGAGCATTATCTAGTTTAAATGGTTCGATCCAGAATTAAAATCATATCCTCCTCTTGAATTTCGCCTACCGTTTCCGTGCCCGTTCTGGCTATTCTCCATCTAACCATTCCTTGAATTTCTATTGTAATTAGTCCTGTTCATCCGATATACCTGAAATTCTCTCCCTGATTGAGTATTGTCATCAAAATTCCTCATACAATCTTCCACTGATGGCTTCACCCTCTCCATTTTATCAACACAATTAAAAAAAGCAATAATATTAACCCTAGGGGCAGTTACAAGCAATTTTCTAACTTTCTGAGTCAATTTAGTTTCTAAACCAATAATTATTGATTCATTACCTAGTTCTTTGTCCAAATATTTCAATTTGTTTATCCAAAGTTGATGGAAAACTTTCACAGTACCCTTCCTAGAGTCAAATCTCTCTCCTCCCCAAAATTCACTCAGAATTGTTTGCTGCTTATCTTTGGACCAATATTCATCTAAAATGCTTTTCAAAGCTTTGCCACGAAGTACAACTGTCAGCTACCTGAGCTGCCCATTAATAAGCATCTCCTTTCAAAAGCCTCTCACAAATAACATTTTCTCTTTATCATTCTGTGTTTCAGGTAAGTCATTAAATTCTCTAACGAAATCCAGTGGATACACTTCCCCATACGGTTCAAAATTATTAAATTTCTGACAACTAACAAATGCAGGATTGTTTAGGACACCATATATTCCTTGCTTTAGATTTACTGCCTGTTCCATCTTTTTCTCCATTTCAGCCTATTTTGAATCTACATTTTTATTTACTTTTACCAGTTTTTCCTCTACAATTACTGCACACTTTGTTTCTCCCTTTGTTTCTAAACTATTTTTAATCTGATCGATTTGGTTCTCAAGTTTAACCCTATTTTCAGCACAAAATTTCCTGGCAGCTTTGATTTCATCTTTACACTGTTTTTAAAAGCCTCCACCCTCCTACTATAGTCATCACAAAGCTTTTTTCTTTCATCTACATATTTACTACTCTTCAATGTTAATTTCTCATTAGTGTTATGTACTACTGTCTTTTTCTTTTTATTACAATCTTTAGCAACCGCCTTAACCTTCTTATTTGATTCTGAAAGATTAGAGCTGACTACCTTAATCTCATTTTTAATTTCTTTATTCAGTTCATCCTTTGAGCTAACCATGTCAGTTATAATGCCAATAGTTTTGTTTTCCACCCTGATAATCTCTTTTTCCACACTACTAATGTCGTCTTTCATACTACTAATCTCTGATTTCATGTTACTGATATTATTTTCCACCCTACTAATGTCTTCTTTCATATTCATGTTACTTATAATTTGCCTTAACATCGATTCCCTATTTCTGTCTGCCATAAACGTTTGTTCTTGCTGACTTTCGCTACTAGGTTCCTCCTCCTTAACCTTAACGATCTCACCCACTTCAGTATTGTTTTCTTCCATTTCGCTCACATCACTACACAGTGTTGATGACGCTTTCATCATTTCATCTACAATAGGATTTTCGTCCGCGTAATTCATAGATAAATTCATGCCTGATTTATAATCTCTGTCATCTACAGAACCAGTCTCCTGTTGACCCTTGTCTCCCATCACACTGTCTTGTTCGTTAAGGTAACTCATTATGTGTCACTTAATTATAAACAGCTTTTACAATGAATTACTCGATCCTCCCGGCTGTAGAACTCGTGAGAGGAACAAGAATACATAATAAATACAGTAAAAGACAGGTATGAATGTGCAAATGTTCGGAATGATCGTCATTGATGTGGAAAGAGGCAAAATATTTTTAAATAAATTTTCATTTATGAGGTAATTAACACTGAATAGAAGTGTCATTTTACAACACTTATTTACATTTTTAGGTACCCCATTCTGTCATGTATGATGTATAATATATGTAGATATAACTTTTTGAGATTTTTTGGGTCAAAATTTCCCTATTATTAAATTTATGTAAATTTATTTATTAGATATATTTAAAAATAGGTTAATGAAATCAAGCATGTATACCAATGGAAAGCTGTGTCGAAACTTCAAAGCATCTGGTGAAAAACTTACAGAGATTTTCGATTAGGAATGTATACATTTTTTTGTGTAGGCCAAACGTAGACGTTTGTTTCTTCAAAATCTCAGATCTCCATAATTTCTTTACAGATTGATTTGAAATTTTGACACAACGTTGCATTACAATACACAGGTGTTTCTATATACCTACCAGAATGGTATATATGTAATATGAATGTAACAAAAGGGGAAATATTATAAAATTTAAATGCTGGTTTGTTCGAAATCGTTAGTCTCCGAAAGTTCTTGACCCATTGCTTTGAAATTTTGCCACACCATTGAATTCTACTATGTAGGCGTTTCTAGGCACCAAATTCTTTAATGTATGAATATTTCAATACATGTAATATATAAATATATATGTAATATACAAAGGGAAAACATTGTAATAAAAATGTCAAATTTGTACTTCAGAGTTTTACACATTACTGTAATAAACGTTCACACAAATGCTGGTTTGTTCAAAATCGTTAGTCTCCAAAAGTTCTTGACCCATTGCTTTGAAATTTTGCCACACCATTGAATTCTACTATGTAGGCGTTTCTAGGCACCAAATTCTTTAATGTATGAATATTTCAATACATGTAATATATAAATATATATGTAATATACAAAGGGAAAACATTGTAATAAAAATGTCAAATTTGTACTTCAGAGTTTTACACATTACTGTAATAAACGTTCACACACATGCTGGTTTGTTCAAAATCGTTAGTCTCCAAAAGTTCTTGACCCATTGCTTTGAAATTTTGCCACACCATTGAATTCTACTACGTAGGCGTTTCTAGGCACCAAATTCTTTAATGTATGTATATTTCAATACATGTAACATATAAATATATATGTAATATAAAAAGGGAAAACATTGTAATAAAAATGTCAAATTTGTACTTCAGAGTTTTACACATTACTGTAATAAACGTTTACACACATATAGACTATATACTTTTTAATAAATAAATATATCTAGAAAATATATACTAGTGAAATGTTGTTAGCAAGAAGGAAAGTTGTATTTATGGCTTATTGGTCTATGATTAGAATACTACTACAGAATATGACTATGCAAGGTCAGAGATAGAAGTAAGAGGAGATTGACAGAGGGATGGGAGGAAATGGACATAGAAAACTGGAAGGAGGTGATGGACAGAGAGAGACGGAAGGAAGGGGGAGTAGAGAGAGACAGTGTGGGAGGAGATCGACAGAGAAGGAGGGAGGAGGTGATGGACGTTAGGGGGGGGGAGATAGGGAGTGCAGGAGGAGATGGAGAGTGAGGGGAAGGAGAAATTTACAGAGAGAGGGGTAGGAGGTGATGGACGGAGAGATGGGGAAGGAGGTGGAGATGGACAAAGAAACAGGGAGCAGGAGACGCACAGAGAGAGGGGAGAGATGGATATTAGGTCGTATATCCAATTGCCGTACATATTAGAAACGTGTGATATCTCTTTTCTTTCTTTTCAGTTTAAGCGTGGCCCGGTACAGCTAGTTATTAAATACAAATCGAAATATTCTCTGAGTGTCTTGTAACTGAATGTGTTCCATACACTGACGGTTCATTGGTAGTCAGCCTCAGTTATCGTTTTTCCTGTTAGCAAGATCTTAAACTTTACGATTGAGGGCAGGCAATCTTCCAGAAGAATCGATTCATTGATTATATTTTCATATAGGAAAAGAAATGAAATGGTCGTATGACACTGGTGCCTAGGAGTCTTCATCTGGGGAAATTCGGCCGCCGAGTTGCAAGTCTTTTCAGTTGACGCTACGTTGGGCAACTTACGTGTCGATGATGGCGAGAGGATGATGGGGACAATACAACACCCAATCTTCCTCGAGCGGAGAAAATCTCCGACCAGGCCACTAATAGATCCCGGCCCATGGCATGGTAGTCTGACGCGGTGACACTGTGGTAAGATACCCTTCTGTTTAACTAAACTGAATTCGTAATCATCGGGAAAATATTCCCTCTCCATGTTGAGTTCTTCTGGTTGTCAGTAAGACGCACACTTTTCGAGGGAACAAGTCAGAAAATGTAATGAATTAATAAATCGGAAAATTATGTTGCAGCTCTTTTCCTATTGCATTACTGGAAAGCTCTTTGTTGAAATGCTTCAAATGGCTCTGAGCACTATGGGACTTCTGAGCTCATCAGTCCCCTAGAACGTAGAACTACTTAAACCTAACTAACCTAAGGACATCACACACAGCCATGCCCGAGGCAGGATTCGAACCTGCGACCGTCGCGGTCGCGCGTTTTCAGACTGTCGTGCCTAGAAACGCTCGGCCATTCCGGCCGGCGCTCTTTGTGAAAGGTTTGTATTTTTCGATATCCGATGCTATAATGGAAACATGACCTGCTTTTATGTAATTTCATCACCATCTGTTGTGTTTTTTTTCACATAGATTCATGATCAAGAAATGCTCGTCGTAATTGCTCAGATTGTGGAACACGATGGGCACATGATAGTGATGCCTTAAGTCCCATTGCAGCCAGGATGTGCTGCAGCTCGATATGCACCTGTGAAATGACAATGATCTCGGTGCTTCACATCATCTTTCCCAAAGGGTTTGTCACCAATATGACAGACTTTTGCTGAGAAAAACTCTGATTCTCCTTTGGGGCTTAATGTCAACGTTTTATTTTGTAAAAAAAAAAAAGACATTTACATTCTCAGGGACTGAACAGAGCTATTGAGTAAACCATTTCGAGCTATCAGTGCTACCTTTAAACTGTGGGTATTCCTCGTTATAGCTATAGTCCATGTAGCTGCGACACGGAATGGTGCATGCGGATGTAGCTGATCGGAATGCGAACCGGAGTCTGCACGACGACTGAAATGAGCTTAGCACACTGACCTCGCATTGGGGAGGACGACGGTTCAAACCTGGGTCCGGGCATCCAGATTTAGGTTTTCGGGTGTCTTCCCTAAATCGCTCCCGGCAAAAGTCAGGATGGTTGCGGTGAAAGGGCGCGGCCGGTTTCCTTTCCCATCCTTGACACAATCCGAACTTGTGCTCCGTCTCTAATGACCTCGACGTCGACGGGTCGTTAAACCCAATCTTCCTTCCTTCCTGAAACAAGCAACTGGTCCCAGTATGTATTACTATCAGCATAAATCACCATAGGCAGTTTCATTTATCATTAAATTTTTAAATTTCACAAATTTGTTTTTGCCGATAGGCGTGACAGCGTTGACTGATTTAATCTCGACACAGTTAACTGAATATTAACCTAATGTATCATAGAAATGATAATAACAGAGTCCGCGTTCACAGACTACAACTCAATGATGACAACGGGCAAATCTAATCCGTGCTAACACTGACAAGTTTAATACATTCACATGTCTGTCAAGATATTATTTTGTGAAATGAAGCGGTACAACTCTAATTTCTTTCTTTCCTCTTATCTTGTGTAGTCATTCATTCATAATCTGAATAATGGATGCAGTAGACTTTTCCAGACATATCTGTATTCTTTTTTCGGAAATGTAACCATATCAAGCATATTTGAGCTCTGCAGGGAACGGTGTGTTGTCATACTTTAATTTCTTTACATGCAGACAGTATTTAAACTCACGTTCTGTATGCTTATTAATGGGATATAATGGCGTTAGAACTGATCACTTACGCCACACATTATCCTTCAACTTGACGTTTACTGCTGCATGTTTATTTGCTATTACCTTAGGCAGTTTTTTTTGTATATCCTTGAATTCAAACCCTTATTTTCATTAACACTACCTGACAATTGAACTATTGCCTTGAATGTCCAGTAATAATCACGACCTTGAAAATTTTCCAGTTTTCTTAAATGTCGCTATGTGACGCTGGATGAGGTCAGCATCAGACGGCGACAGAGATGCATTATTTGAACTGAGGTACATCCGCTCTTCCTGACTGTTTTCGACAAGAGAAAATGGCAGACTAGCGAACAATTAATCTTAGTAGATCAATTAATTTAATGAAATCGACTTTCTAAAACGGGAAAACAGGCATCCAAGAAATATCTGCCCTCCTTAAATCGAAGGCTATTATCTATAGCAGACGTGCATATTCGTCTTATAAATGCAGACTCAATATCAAGCCATTCGAGATTATCATGTAATGTAACACTTTTTACTATTGGTTAAGCGATAATAATAATAATAATGATAATAATAATAATAATAGGTTAGTCGATGACAGTACTAGCCTACACGACGTGTTGGTCATCTTCTGCAGGTTCCCTGCTGTCGCTGCTTCTCGCAGATTATTTTCCTCTCACCTGCTCGATTAGGCTGCTGTTCGATCAGCAGGACCGCAATTTCTCTAGCATTAAATAAGTGTATTCATATATATGACAAACATAATGGTTGAATGATAGTGTGCAAAAATAGAATACTTACGTTTTACTCCAATTACCAAATCCCAACTTTTTATAGTGCAGAAAAAAACTCTTATGGTTGTTTTTGCAGACTTTTTAGTTTCCAACTTTTATAAAATGGCTCTGAGCACTATGGGACTCAACTGCTGAGGTCATTAGTCCCCTAGAACTTAGAACTAGTTAAACCTAAGGACATCACAAACATCCATGCCCGAGGCAGGATTCGAACCTGCGACCTTAGCGGTCTTGCGGTTCCAGACTGCAGCGCCTTTAACCGCACGGCCACTTCGGCCGGCTCCAACTTTTATACTGCAGAAAAACTTTTCTGCTTCTTTTTGCAGATATTTTATTTCCCATATGGTTCACGAGCTCAAACCAGGTGTTTACAGCTCTAAATATTTAGCAGCAATGACTTCTGCTATATGAAACTGGGCTTTCTTTAAACCACACAGAAAATTGTGGAGGGGATTCCCCCTTGCAAATTTCTTTGCCAAAATCAGAGCTCGTGTGTGTACTGCAGAATGAAATCTCGGCAGATTCAGTAGCAGACCGTAGATTCTGTGACATTAAATGAGAAAAAATGTGTATTCAGAGCTATAACAGAATGGTTGAATGGTAATATGTGCAGTAAGAAGATAACTAAAATGTTTTCTCCTTTTCCGTCTCCCAACTCCGAATCTCTTTCTTTCTTCCCCAATCTACTCCCGGAGCTCAATACAGAAGATGTTCACGGCTGTGAAAATAAAGCGTGAATTACTTCTGCGAGTTTGAATCTCTGCTTTTTTTTTTTTTTAATACCCATTGAATTCTCCAGAATACTTCAAAGAGAACCTTCTTGCTGGTGCAGGATTTATTTCCCGTGTGCTCAAACAAGAGGACCACAGGTTCTGTAACATTAAATGAGAAAAAAATATGTACTGATGGACATGAGAACCAAAATGAAATTTTAGGCATGACAATGAGAGACTTGATTCGCCAGTAGAATACTCACTATTGACATGTCTAATTTCGGACTCTGCTCTCTCAACTCACAACTGACCTACCACGATGTTGTTGACTACTCCCCAACTCAAAGCTTCTTCTAAGCGAGAGGCTCGAGAGATTTCTTATCTCGTCTGCTTAATCGGGCCTTGCCTAAGCATATGCTCAGGAGATACCTGTTTCCCACAATCACCAAGTGTGAGAAAACTGATATGAAAATGAGAAAATTGTTTACTCCGAGAGACAGGAAACATGCGAGCTGAGACTTATTGTTCCCATTGGTTTCTTTTTTTCTCCTAGGGCTTATCTCCCGACTGTAGAAGCCTCCAGCTCCTAGAAACAGAGGGGGTATTCTGTGCAAAATTTAAGAAAAACGGTTTTTTATAAGCTTTATTTGTGTTACAAACCACAATGAAAACCAGTGCCCACACAGAGAATTATAGGGAAAGACAATGACTACATCAGGACGATGTACCACATGTGTTGTGCGACATGATAGTTCCATCTCTCATATTGATTCCACTCTTTAACGTGCTTTTTTAATGATTCCAGACATAGCCGTGTATTCTGTGTGTCACCAAGCCTGTGTGTTCTCGCAAGACAATAAGATACACTGAGGAGACAAAAGCCATGCTGCCGGACCTCCTTTTGCCCATTGTAGGGCGGCAAGTCGATGTGGCATGAGCCCCTGCAGAAATATTGAGCCCTACCGCCATTGCAGACGACCATAATTGCCAAAATGTTGCCGACGCAGAATTTTGTTCACAAACTGGCCCCTCGATTATGGCCCATAATGTTGGGTAGGATCCATCTCGGTCTATCTGGCTCACCAGATCATTCGCTCGATCTGTCCAGAATGTTCTGACATGGCGCATTGTCATCCATAAAAATTCCATCGTTGTTTGGAAACTGAAAGTCCACGAATGGCTACAAATGGTCTCCAAGTAACCGAACATAACTATTCCCTGGCAATGACGGAATCAGTTAGACCAGAGAACCCAGTTCATTCCATGGAAACACAGCCCACATTATTATGGAGCCATCACTTGCTCGCACTGTGCCTTGTTGATAACTTGAGTCCATTATCTTTGGAGGGTCTACGCCACACTCGAACCCTACCATCGGCTCTTCACAACTGAAATCTACATCTTCATCTACATCTACGTGATTACTATGCTATTCACAGTAAAGTGCCTGGCAGAGGGTTCAATGAACCACTTTCAAGCTGTCGCTCTACCGTTCCACTCTCGAACGGCGCGCGGGGAAACCGTTGCGAGCCCTGATTTCTCTTATTTCATGGTGATGAACATTTCTCCCTATGAAGGTGAGTTCCAACAGAATGTTTTCGCAATCGGTGGAGAAAATTGGTGGTTGAAATTTCATGAGAAGATCCCGTCGCAACGAAAAACACCTTTACTTTAATGACTGCCACTCTAATTCACGTATCGTGTCTGTGACACTATCTCCCCTATTTCGCGATAATACAAAACCAGCTGCCCTTCTTTGAACTTTTTCGATGTCATTCGTCAGTCGCAGCCGATGCGGATCCCACACCGCACAGAAATACTCCAGAATAGGGCAAAGGAGCGTGGTGTAAGCAGTCTCTTTAGTAGACCTGTTGCACCTTCTAAGTGCTCTGCCAATGAATTGCAATCTTTGCTTTGCTCTACCCACAGCTTTATCTATGTGATCGTTCTAATTTAAGTTATTTTTAATTGTAATCTTTAAGAATTTAGTTGAAATTACAGCCATAAGATTAGTGTGACTTATCGCGTAATCGAAATTTAGCGGATTTCTTTTAGTACTCATGTGAATGACTTCACAGTTTTCTTTATGCAGGGTCAATTGCCACCTTTGGCACCATACAGATATCTTATCTTCATTTTGCAAGTCGTTTTGGTCTTTTGATGACTTTGCAAGACGGTAAATGACAGCATCATCTGCAAACAATCTAATAGGGCTGCTGAGATCGCCTCCTATGTCGTTTGTATAGATCAGGAACAATAGAGGGCCTATAACACTTTCTTGGGGAAGCCGGATATTACTTTTACTCGATAACTTTCCGTCTATTATTAGGAACTGTGACAATTGTGAGAGGAAATCACGAATGCAGTCGCACAACTTAGGCGATATTCCATAGGGACAGAGTTTAGTTAGAAGACGCTTGTGAGGAACGGTGTCGAAAGCCTTCTGGAAATCTAAAAGTAGGGAATCAATTTGACATTCCCTGTCGATAGCACTCATTGCTTCATGAGTATAAAGAGAAAGTTGTGTTCCACAAACGATGTTTTCTGAATAAGTGCTATGTGGCAATAAATCGTTTTCTTCGAGGTACTTCATAATGTTCTAACACAGTATACGTTCCAAAACCCTACTGCCAATCGATGTTAGTGATATGGGCCTCTAAGTTAGCGCATTACTCCAATTTCCTTTTCAGGTATTGGTGTGACTTGAGCAACTTTCCAGTGTTTAGGTACGGAACTTGCTGTGAGCGAGAGGTTGTATATAATTGCTAAATATGCAACTATTGTATCAGCATTCTCTGGAAGGAGCCTGACTTGTACAATCTGTACCGGAGGCCTTGCATTTATTAAGCGATTTAAGCTGCTTTGTTACACCGAGGATATCTGCTTCCATGTTTCTCATCTTCGCAGTTGTTCTTGATTGGAATTCAGGAATATTTACTACGTCTTCTCTGGTGAAGGAGTTTCGGAAAACCGTGTTTAATAACTCTGCTGTAATGGCACTGTCATCAGTGACTTCACCGTTGTTATCGAGCAGTGAAAGTATTGATTGTGTCTTGCCACTGGTGTTCTTTACGTATGACCAGAATCTCTTTGGGTTTTATGCCAGATTTCGAGACAGAATTTCGTTGTGGAAATTATCAAAAGCATCTCGCATTGAAGTACGCGCTATATTTCAAACTTCTGCAAAACTTTGACAATCTTGGGGATTTTGCGTTCTTTTAAATTTGGCATGCTTTATCGCTGCTTCTGCAAAAGCGATCTGACCAGTTTTGTGTACCATGGGTGATCAGTACCGTAACTTATTAATTTATGAGGTATATATCTCTCAACCGCTGTCGATAGTATCCCTTCGAAATCATTACAAAACATTTCTACGCTTACATAATCAGATCGGAAGGAGTGGAGACTGTCTCTTAAAAAGGCGTTAAGAGCATTTTTGTCAGATTTTTTAAATAGATATGCTTTGCGTTTTTTTTATGGTTGTAGGTTTTACGGTATTTAGCGTAGCAGCAACTGCCTTGTGGTCGCTAATCCCTGTATTCGTCACGATACTCACTATTTGTCCAGGATTATTTGTTGCTAAAAGGTCAAGTATGTTTTCGTAACCATTTACGTTTCGAGTGGGCTCATGAACTAATTGCTGTGAGTATACACAACTGTGACAGCTGTGAGCATGCTCTCGGAGATCGTCGGCCGCTGCGTTGTCCGCGATGAGAGGTGATGCTTGAAATTTGGTATTCTCGGAACACTCCTGACAATCTCGGAATGGAATGACCCATGCGTCTAGTTCCAGTTACCAATCCGCAATCAGATCTGTTAGTTGTCGTCACGCGACCGTAATCACGTCGGAAACCATTTCACATGAATCACCTGTGCACAAATGACAGTTCATCCACTGCACTGCCCTTTTATGCTTTATGTACACGATAGCACCGCCACCTGTATTCGTGCACATCGCTATTCCATTACCTTCGTCACATAAGAGCAACGCGTGCTGCCTTTTAAAGGTAAGTGGAAGTGTCGTACGTGCCACGATGTTTTATTTAATATATTTAATAATGATAGACAATACTGTCTATCATTTTCCGGTTGCCTCATATTACAGCAACACACCAGAATTAGATTGTGCAGAAAATTTCTGCTCCACGTTTCGCAGGTATAAAAAGTATTAGTGATATACACATTGAGACGCCCTGCTAAACCCGCAGTACAGGACAAGTAGTAGGAACTGTGGGAGGAGGCCAGAACGAGCAGCTGTCAGTTACACTCGAAACATAACATTTTATTTAGTTGTCCAAACATTACAGGGCAACTTCTGAGCTTGACTACCGACAGAAAACGTCTTTAATTCTAAAACGGCTGAAGCCCCATCAATGAAATACAACTGCTACAAATATTTTTTTAAAAAAGACAGAAGGCTCTAGTCTTTAACCTAAAATAGTATTTAAGGCCAAGCGATGTAAGACTTCACTAGTCAGATTAAGATTTTTAAAAGTGGCAGAAGGCCTTCTGCCTTTCGACAGGCAGAAGGCCCAAGCTTTATAACCAATAAGAAACATTACTCCAAAACGGCTGAAGGTCTTTGTAAAAAAAGAAAAACTGAAACCAGTTTTCCAAGGCAGAAGGCCCAAAGCTTTTAACCTTAAATAGTGTTTAAGCCCAAGTGATGTAAGACTTGATTAGTAAGAATCCAAAATTTTAAAGCGGCTGAAGGCCCATCATTTTGAGAGCAATACAACTACGATAAATTTTCAACAGGCAGGAGACCCACAACCTTATCTTGAAAGAATGTGATAAGTAAGAACCTTAAAACTTGAAGCGGCTGAGGATGCATGCTTTCAAAAAACAATACAACTACAATAAATTTTCAACAGGCAGAAAGCCCACAGCTTTATCTTCTGAAAGGTAATACTTGAAGAGTAAGATCTTTAAAACGTAAAGTAGTTGAACGCCAATGCTTTAAAACAATACAATAAATTTTCAACAGGCAGAAGGCCCAAGCCTTTCTTCAGACAATGAAAGACTTGCCCAGATTAGAAAAACTTACTTTTAAAACGGCTGAAGGCCTTTGATTTTAAAAACACAAGCATAAAAATTCCAACCATCGGCTATGAACCATCAAAAATACACAATTAAACGCCAACAAGAAAAGAAGCATAGCGCTCAGAAGTTTCCAGGGGGCTAGGTCTGACCTTGAAATCTTAACGTTCGCTTTGGTGAGACAAGAAGTCTGTCCAACTATACTCGATCTGCCGGCAACGCAACCAACAGACAGTCAGGGACCCACCGACAAGACGACTTGCTTACCACAGACCAGTATATCAGAATTACAGAGCCAAAACGCTACAGACGTGGCCGCCCACAACCTAAAATACATTAAGCTGTCAAAAACTACACACCATGTTGGACAGCGACAACAGGTGAGGGAAGGACACTGCCTAAATTTAAGTCAGCGACCAGGGAAGGTCACCGGAACACTAACGGCCACAAGGCAGAAAATCCCGCTGGTGCACTTGAATTTCAAACCCTCAAATATAGTTAATTTTATCTCACAGCGGCTAAATCTTCACCAATTCGAACGTTCGCTGTTGCTCCCAGGAATACCGCCAACAGGGAACCACCAAGCAGGGGGACAATGTGAACAGACGTGGCTTCGGTAAATAAATCACCGCTCAACTTTCATGTCCTGGGTAGGTGAGCCACGAACCTCGTAGCACTCGGAACAGCCTCCACACGCTCCGACACTGCATAGAGTCCGTCAGCAGGCCCGGCAGGCCGCGCCGTACGGACACTTGCTCGCTGATCCGCTCCAACCGACTGACTCACTGCCACTACACCGACAACATTTAAACCAAGTTGTCAGTGGAAGTGACACCAACTACACACACAGTTTGACAAACACTTGTACAAAGACCTGAACGACATTCAGCAGTGGCTGTGTAATCACGAAGATAAATCGGGAGTCCATACACACACACAGCCAACCCATAAGCGATATGCGAGCCAATTCACGTCGTGCAGTAGGACGACCAACTGTCGACCCACGAAGACCGTCCCCGGCTCAAGTGATGCGTGGCGGCAACAGTCGGGCAAGCCATGGACATCCGGGCCTCACTGCTGCTCCAACCCGACTGAACTAGTGCTGCGTTCCAACTCCACGACTGGCAGGTCCGAACTGCCCTCCTGTCACGTTCCAACTCTCCACGATAGACGACAACCGAGCAGTAATAGCAGTGGAGCAAAGATAACACGTGGGGGCTATATCGATAGGCGCTGCTGCCGCCGCTGACGGGCAGACAAAGCAGCAACTCAGTGACAACAGAAACTGAAACTGACATAACGAGGTGGCAACACAAAAAAATAAAAAAAAATAAAAAAGAAAAAAAACAGAATGTAAAATAAGAGATGGCACAAGCGTGAGCCACGCACGTATCATACATCTGGCGGAGGAGTTAGAGCGCGTTTTTCATGTAGAATATCCAGAAAAAATAGGTAGATTCTGTACTAGATTTCCTAAAAACTAAATACTAATTTTGTTGAAAGCTGAATTTAGAGGCGTGTGGCAAGATATGTCGTAGATTATTTCAGTGATGAGTGACCATAATTTGCTTAGAAAGACTGTACAATAGGTGTAGTATCACCACAGTAGCAGACTGTAGCACATATACAGGGTGAGTCACCTAACGTTACCGCTCGATATATTTCGTAAACCACATCAAATACTGACGAACCGATTCCACAGACCGAACGTGAGGAGAGGGGCTAGTGTAATTGGTTAATACAAACCATAAAAAAATGTACGGGAGTAGGTTTTTTAACACAAACCTACGTTTTTTTTAAATGGTTCAAAAATGGTTCAAATGGTTCTGAGCACTATGGTACTTAACATCGGAGGTCATCAGTCCCCTAGAACTTAGAACTACTTAAACCTAACTAACCTAAGGACATCACACACATCCATGCCCGAGGCAGGATTCGAACCTGCGACCGTAGCAGTCGCGCGGTTCCGGACTAGAGCGCCTAGAATCGCATGGCCACCGCGGCCGGCTTTTTTAAATGGAACGACGTTAGTTTCGTTAGCACATCTGAAAATATAAACAAATACGTAATCAGTGCCGTTTGTTGCATTGTAAAATGTTAATTACATCCGGAGATATTGTAACCTAAAGTTGACGCTTGAAACCTCCGACGTTCAGTTGCGTGTTGTAACAAACACGGGCCACGGTCGGCGAGCAGCATCTGCAGGGACATGTTTACAATGACGACCGTGTTTACGAGTGTGGCTGTAGTGCACTGTTGTGGTTTGGTCTAGCTGCCGCAGTGTCCGCATGTAGCGCGTGCTGCTATTGTTATTCTGCATTCGTCTCCGCACGCAGACCAACTGTAGTACACCGTGTTACCAGACGTCTGTGATAGTGTAGTGTTGTAGGAACTGTGACCATGGTGTATTCGAACTCTGAAAAGGCGGAGATGATACTCATCTATGGCGAGTGTCGACGAAATGCAGCTGAAGCCTGCAGGGTGTATGCAGAACGGTACCCGGACAGAGAGCATCCAAAGTGCCGCACACTGCAAAACATCTACCGCCAACTGTATGCAACAGGTATGGTCGTAGCACGCATACGGGTCCGTAACAGGCCCGTCACAGGAGAAGCGGGTGTAATTGGTGTGTTAGCTGCTGTTGCCATGAACCCACACATGAGTACACGGGACATTGCGAGAGCCGGTGGACTGAGTCAGAGTAGTGTCATGCGCATACTGCATCGTCACCGCTTTCACCCGTTTCATGTGTCGCTACATCAGCAATTACATGGTGATGACTTTAATCATCGAGTGCAATTCTGTCAATGGGCATTAACAGAGAATGCGTTGCAGTTCTACCTGTTTACCGATGAAGCGGGTTTCGTAAACCACGGGGCAGTGAATCTGCGGAACATGCATTGCTGGTCCGTGGACAATCCTCGCTGGCTCAGACAGGTAGAGCGACAGCGACCGTGGACTGTAAATGTACGGTGCGGAATCATTGGCCACCACCTCATTGGTCCTCACTTCATTGCAGGGGCCCAAACAGCTGCAACATACATCGCGTTTCTACAGAATGATCTGCCAACGTTGCTCGAAAATGTCCCACTGGAAACGGGTCGATGTATGTGGTATCAGCATGATGGTGCACCTGGACATTCCGCAATTAACACTAGGCTGGCCCTTGACAGGATGTTCGACGGGCGTTTCATAGGACGTGGAGGACGCATACATTGGCCAGCCCGTTCTCCTGATCTTACACCTCTGGACTTCTTTCTGTGGGGTACGTTAAAGGAGAATTTGTACCGTGATGTGCCTACAACTAACGTGGTTCCATTTTAAAAAAACGTAGGTTTGTGTTAAAAAAACATACTTCCGTGCATTTTTGTATGGTTTGTATTTAACAATTACACTAGCCCCTCCCCTCACGTTCGGTCTGTGGAATCGGTTCGTCAGTATTTGATGTGGTTTACGAAATATATCCAGCGGTAACGTTAGGTGACTCACCCTGTATATGCAGTCAGCTGCAGGAAACACTCTCAAACCCATTCTCTGTACAGCGGAGTCTACAAATATAATTACGATGTTAGCGAAGAATAACACAGTAGTCAGGGGCCTCGCTTGTACAATCTGACTGTATCAGTTTGTTTTATATAAAAAATACCCTTCTGGTGAGCAGTTCACATAATTGACTTTGGAGATACTTCTTTTATAAATATTACACTAGAGAGATGTTTGCGGACACGGTTTTACGTAATAGAAATTAGGTGTTACCCGCTAGTCGTTAAGCCTAAGGCATTGCTGGCCCTTAAATAGTGTCCTAACACCAGGTAGGTGTCAGTTACTGGAGGGAGGGAAACTGCATTCCCTCTGGAATATATCATAATGTTGTTGCCTGGAGGCGTTATGCATTATACAGCAGCTGTTAAGCATTAGGGTCTTGCGTGGTATTCTAACTCCAGATGGTTACTGGAAGGAGGGAAACTGTAGTCCCTGTGTAACATATGATAATGTTGATGCCTGGCGGTATCATGTTTGATGCGTTACCTGTTAAGCATCAACATTACTGTGCGTCTTCAATGGTACTTGGATTCTAACACCAAATGAATGACATTTACTGGAGGGAGAACTGTATATTACGACGTTGTTGCCTGGAGGTTTTATGCATTATGTGTTAACCATTAAGCATCAGGCGTTAATAGGTCTTAAACAGAATTGAACATCAGATAGTTGAAAGTTACTGGAGGGAGGGAGACTAGTCCCTCAGTAATATATTATAATGTTGTTGGCTGGAGGCATTACGCATCAGGCGTTTGATATTATATGTAGGCACAGTAATTCTGTGTGTGGTCATATATGAGGATCATTCAAATGAAACCTGGTCAGTGCGTCTGCCTTTGCTTTACACTTAAAGTAGCACCACGTAACTGCGGCTATGGTGCCGCCATCTATTGGTAGAGAGACTAACGTGTAAGCACCGTTTGATGTTGCTTAGCGCCAGTGTGATTTCACGCCGAAGAGAAGGTGGTCACACAAGTTATCGTCCACTACCGAACGTGCATGCGATTAAGCAGGAACAACGAGAAGTGTTTCGATTTTTGGCGGTGGGGGTAGTTGGAGGCTGTGATATGTATCGACGGATGAAGGCTGTGTACGGTGAGTGCAGTCTAAGTCGTTCAAGTGTTGTGGAATGGTGCAAACGATTCCCTGAGGGGCGCGAGTCACTGGGAGACCTTCGCTTGTCCTGGACGGGCTGATCGTGTCATCACGCCGGAAATGGTTGCGGAAATGAATGCTTTAGTCTTGGAGAACCGCATCATCACCGTGAACGAGATCCATCGGTTACTGGGTATTAGCGTGGGCACCGCACACACCATACTGCATCATCACTTGAACTTTCGAAAAATCTGTGCGGGGTGGGTTCCCCACCAACTGACCGCCGAACAGCGTAATACTCGATTGGCCCTCTCTTTGAGTCATCTGCACCGTTATCATGAGGAGGAATACGGCTTCCTGAAGCGTATTGTCACAGGTGACAAAACATTTCGAACCGGAAAGCGAGCGTCGGAACAAGCAGTGGAAACATGTGACTTCACCACCTCCAAAGAAACCAAATGCCGTGCACATCAGTCCTGGTAAGGTCATGATGTCCTCGTTTTTTGACCACAAAGCCACACTGCTTGTCGAGCTCCTGAAACTGGGAACCACCATCAATGCCCAACGTTATCAAGCCACTTTACAGAACCTTAGACGAGCCATTAAGTCGAAACGCCGAGGTATGTTGCTCAATGGCGTTATCCTCCTGCATGATAATGTCTGCCTACACACGGCCAATGCGGTGAAGACGACACAGCAGCAGTTTCGGTGGGAAACGCTGGAACATCCACCGTACAGTCCCGACCTTTCACCGTGTGACTTTCATGTGTCTGGACCTCTAATACAAGCTATTCGCGGACGTCGATTCGCAAGCGACGACGAAGTGAGTGACTGGGTCCAGGCCTGGATCCGACGGCAGCCTACGAGCTTCTTCAAGGATGGAATCGACCGGCTAGTGTCGCAATGGGATAAATGTGCGATCAGTTTTGGGAACTGTTTCTGAGTTTGTGTACTGTATATAAGTACATTTTTGAGTTAACAAAATCGTTTCCATTACTTTACGCTAGTGACAGGGTTTCATTTGAATACCTCACACCAGGGCCGGCCGAAGTGGCCGTGCGGTTAAAGGCGCTGCAGTCTGGAACCGCAAGACCGCTACGGTCGCAGGTTCGAATCCTGCCTCGGGCATGGATGTTTGTGATGTCCTTAGATTAGTTAGGTTTAACTAGTTCTAAGTTCTAGGGGACTAATGACCGCAGCAGTTGAGTCCCATAGTGCTCAGAGCCATTTGAAATACCTCACACCCAGCTACTGGGGCAAGTTGATACAATTTGAGGAGTAATTTGATACAGTTGAGGCGGATAAATTGGTGCTCTTTAGACAAGTTGATACACTTTGTGTAAGTTGATACAATTTAATGACTGTGATTCCCATTGGTCAGTGATCAATGGTGGTCAGTGATCAATGATGGTGAATTATCAATGGAGTATTAAACACACAATTGGTTTATTTCCATCAATTTGTATTTTTTTAACGCTACGCTGAAAGACAAGGGCAGTGGGGTTATAACGCACACAACCGGTCTGCACGTAAATAATGTAACTTCAAGAAAAAATTTTATGCTGGAAATAATAAATATCTTTGTCATTTAATGAAATAATGAGCCTTTAAAGATGAATTTGTTCGACTTTCAAGAAAATAATGATTACCTTTGACTTTCAAGTACATAACTTAAGTAAGTTTTTGCTACAAACCTGGAGCCATTTCTGCACATTATTTAAGTTATTATGTCCTGATTGGTTGCAAAAGAGGGGAGAGGAGTACACAATTGGCCTGTTTCTATCATCTCGCTGTAGGTAAGAAGGGGAAGGGGTATGGCATGATGCATACATCTACATGATTGTTGTTCAATTCACAATTAAGTACCTGGCGGGGAGTTAATAGATCCACCTTCAAGCTATTTCTCTACCGTTCCACTCTCGAACAGCGATCGCGAAAAGCGAGTACTTAAATATTTTGTGTGATTTCTGATTTTTTATTTTATCATGCTGACCATTTCTCCCAATGTATGTGGACACCAAAAGAAAATTTTTCCCATCAGGGGAGAAAATTGGTGAAACAAGTTTCGTGTGAAGATCCTGCCGCAACGAAAAACTCTTTTGTTTTAATGATTACCACCCCAATCCACGTATCTTGTCTGTGGAACTCTCTCCCCTATTTCGCGATAATACAAAACGAGCTGCCACCTTTGAAATTTTGCGATGTCCTCCGTCAGTCCCATCTGATGCGGATCCCACTTGAGAAGAGGGCGGACAAGCATGTTGTAAGCGGTCTCTTTAGTGAATCTGTTGCACTTTGGTTTGCTTTGCCCACAACATGATCTATGCGATCGTTCCAATTTAAGTTACTTACGAGCGTTGGAACTTTAATGGTGGCAACTATTTATTTACAGGTAAGCTGATCGTTGGCTGTGTTCCAAAAATGAACAGCATAGAGACAGAAGTGATGACACTTTTTGCAGGACCTGACCATCATTTTGCAGGACACTGCTCGAGCACGTACAGTGCAAGCTGTTACTGATTTGTTTGACTGATGGGATGCTATACCAGCTGCAATACCAGCTACTGCACTCCCCTGACTTAAGCCCTCATGAGTTCAACTCGATTTCTAAACTGAAGAAAACACTTCACGGCATTCGCTTCAGAACAGCTGCAAATTCGTCGGGCAATAGTTCGCGCCGCTCGAGCTGTAAACACTACTGGCACTGCTAAGAGTATCCTACGACTTCCACATCGCTGCCAACGGATTATACACAATGCTGGTGACAGTAAAACTTTGAAACACGTAACTATTTGGCACGAGCTGTAAACAAATAGTTGCCACTGTTAAAGTTCCAACCCTCATATAATACTGCGCTCTGGTTGCTAGGAAAGAGGAGGGTGGAGGGAAAATAATATAATTTGACACCATTCTTTACAGATCATTTTAATACTGCAAATACTTGTTGGAGATAAGGTGTGGAAGAGTCCTTACTTGATGTGTATGTAAAAAATTAGTTTCCTACTGGTTTAATACTATGTTCCGATTGCTTCGAAAGAAGAGGAAAAGGGGAGTGTACATCGGAAATAATTTAATTTGACACAAATTTTTCTTACTAAAACTGACTGGCTAAAAAAAAGGGAAAATTGTGAGAAGTATAGAACAATTGGTTTGATCCTACCATGTTAGATGTTTAACACTGAACTGTGATTGGCTAGAGATAAGGAGTACTGCACTGTGTGATTGGTTGGAGATAGGGGGAGGGGAGAGGTTATTAATTTTTTTCACTAATGCAACTCGACTATTTTCGCCATCTTGGTTTTATAATGCTGCACTATGATTGGCTGCAGATACGGATGGAGAGGGGAGGGGGCAAGGGGCGTGGCTGCACGCTGATAAGGGTGATGACATCACAGATAACAGCGATGATATCAGTGATAAGGATGACGATATCACTAGGTTACATGAACTACGTCACATGACGTCACAAATGTAAACGAAGTGGACCAAAGACTTGGTATCTCTGCTACCCACAAGGACACCCATAGCTATAGGCAACAGCTATAGGCTCTCAGATAAAGGAAAAAATATAGCGTATTCTTTTTATCTTTCAAGAAAACGATTTAAAAGTCAGTATTACATAGGTTTTTAACATGGACAGATCTGAACATTTTTATGGCTTCTTACAAGCCGCCATTTGTGTTAAAAAATTTTAAAAGTAAAGCACACCCCCTTGCCCATCCGATACAGACTATCGTATGGACTCCCTTCACCGCTCAGATTCAAATGGATGTGGGTTGTGGTAGTATGTAGAGATGTAGAGACTTGCACAGGGTACACTAGCACAGAGAGCTGTATCAAACCATCTTCAGACAGAAGACCACTACGAGAGGTGAAGATGTTCTGGAATGTTTACCAAGAAAGTCAGATCAAAAGCGATACAGCTTACAACCTCTGCATGCCAAGGTAAATTTCTTCTTGCATCAGTCGACCAATCCAGTCATCTTCAAAACCATAGATATAAACTATTCTAAGATTGCTTCAATGGAGACAGGTGTGTCGAGGTTTAATATGAGTCACCATATACTGATTCAAATTATATTTTGTCTAGACTGATCTTCAGTGCCTCGCCGACAACCGGCGACGATCCTTCCTGTAGGCATGACCATCACGAGCAAATTACGTGAGGGTGGTCCTCATTCCGCTGTGGAAGATCGTTTATACGTCAAAAGTAACTGCACATTTTAACAATACCTCCACTAACACCTAATTAGTTCAAAAAATATCACGTCGCGCATTGAAAGTATGATCTTTTTATTGCGCAACTAACAGGTCTTTAATGTGGTAGGTATTGCTATATAAATTTATTACAGTCACTGAAGAAAATTGATAATAATATCACTTACCTTGTATTTGCAATCCAACGACGATCTCGCTCCGGCTTTGGCTCGTAATTAAAACTGTTGTCTAGGTAGCATGACTGTCACTGTTGGTGCGAAAGGCACTGGGATGTTAATTACGCCGACTTGAAGAACTTACGAAGACAATCTTTCAGGATTAATTTGATGATTTATGTTTTTCCTTGCAATGTGCTTCATACTTTTTTAAACAATGGCCGCTTGAAAATAATTCTTGACACTCACTTTTCACAAAAATTCACATTTATTAAACTTTTTATACTTTCGCATGTTCAAAGCATTATTTCATCATAAAATTTCGCAGCCGTTACTGCTCTTAATAAAACTCTCAAAATTTTTCATTGTCCACAACTCACTCATCTTTTCACACAAAGTCAAGGCTGTTCATATTCAACACAAAAACTTGACTACTCTGTAAGCTTCCGCGCCAAAAGACGCAAGCCAGCGTCAAAGATAACAATAAGTACAAATATATTCGCACTAGATATTATATCGATTTCAACACCTCAAAATATCGACGTACATACATATAAAAATGAAACCAAATTTGAATAGAGTGAAAAATATGAGACATTGCCTAGAAAAATAATCAATAATCTACGGTATCGAAAAATAGGGTTGGCGGGTGGTGATGGTTTCGCAAATAAAGAAACATAAACGTCTTACGTCTGACCAGGAGTGTTACGAATATCAGTAACGGATTACTGTCGCCAGTCACTTCCTTTAAGTTTGCAATATGTCTTTTGGGGGATTATGGTTCAGTCGTTAGTGTGCTTTAAGTATTTAATGTATATGTATAGTTTGGATGGGCGATTTTCTTGAGAACTTTTGATACTGTTTGGTAACAGAAATCTCTGTCCAAAGAAGCTTTGAAGGTACAGTGGTACCGACAAAGAGCAGTGTCATCTTCAGTCGACAAGCGCCACCAGGTGCGCATATGGAGGATATGTCAGCACAGCGCACTCTCGGCAGCTATCAGTTTTCGTGACCGGAGCTGCTACTCCTCAATTGACCTCACATGGGCTGAGAGCACTCTAACGCTCGACAGCCCAGACGGTCACCCAACCAAGTGCTAGCCAAGCCTGATATTGCTGAGCTTCGGTGGTATGAGGGGAACCGGTGGAATCACTGCAGCAAGGCCGTTGGCATGTGGCACCAGAAAGCGAAAACAAAAACTACTTCTCGCCATTAAAATCATAAACGTAGCGTGAAACAGACGTCTATTTGGCACGTAGTGTACTGCGTGCTCGGATATTCAAATGACTCGCATTTCAGAACAGTTACACAAGGTAGGTAGAAGTAACGCCATCTGCACGCTGTGTGTGAGGAAGAAATACAGAGTGGTTTTCTCATTCAGAAATCGCATTTCAATGCTGATTATTAATGTGAAGATCGTGTTTGTGCCTCGTGTAAGTCGTAATTGGACTATGGAACGATTCTGAGTTATGGAGACTGCGGTTTATCTGCTCCTGTTGGTCAGGAGCCCACGACAGTCAGGCATACAGGGTTCAGGAGGGCCATGCTCAATGTTATGCAGGGTCTCCCCCGCGAATAGTCCACTTGAAAACAGACATGTTGTTGGCTCGGCTCTGCAGGAACACGCAGCCACATCACGTTCATCCTGTCAGAAAAAGAGGTTTGTTTCCAGCAAGACAAGTATGTATACGCTGTGTCGAGATCTGGGCACTACAAACTGTCACCACAACAATCATCATTGCGTGCGGTTTCTCATGTCGGACCAGACAGTGCGACGACAGTGACGTACCCATGTGTGGACGCTCCAAGGAGACAGAACGTTGTCCAGATAGCACATGTCATCTTCATAGAGATCCGGCACTTGGCGTGATGGTAAGTGAGGTCATTTGGAACGCTACACGATTACTTCTGCTTCACATAGCTGGTACTTTGGTTAGCTACCGCTACATAACTGACATGTTAAGACTGGTGACCTGCCTTGTCTTCAGGTTCCGTACCGTCCTGATCTGCCTCAATATGTGTGGTACTCGATTATTGGCCTGTCTGGTATTTTACGTTACCGATTCATCAATTGCCGGGAAACTGGCAGACCACCACCATTAGCTAGTCTCTGTGACTAATGACTCTGGCTTAGCAATGAAGCAGCATGGAAAGTCGTGCATGCATCTGTGACCCATGTTCGAGCACGTGCCGAACTGAGGTACAGCCATTGTCGCTGCGACAAGTGGCAGATCTGTGCAGCAATATTCCAACCCTGCATACACCCAGGTCGTGTAGACTTCCTACAAGTCTGTATACAACGAGATAATAAAAGTCAAAGTATAGCTACACTACTGGCCATTAAAATTCCTACACCACGAAGACAACGTGCTACAGACACGAAATTTAACCGACAAGAAGGAGATGCTGTGATATGCAAATGATTAGCTTTTCAGAGCATTCACACAAGGTTGGCGCCGGTGTCGACACCTACAACGTGCTGACACAAGAAAAGTTTCCAACCGATTTCTCATACACAAACAGCAGTTGACCGGCGTTGTCTGGTGAAACGTTGTTGTGATGCCTCGTGTAACGAGGAGAAATGCGTACCATCACGTTTCCGACTTTGATAAAGGTCGGATTGTAGCCTATACCGATTGCGGTTTATCGTATCGCGACATTGCTGCTCGCGTTGGTCGAGATCCAATGACTGTCAGCAGAATATGGAATCGGTGGGTTCAGGAGGGTAATACGGAACGCCGTACTGAATCCCAACGGCCTCGTATCACTAGCAGTCGAGATGACAGGCATCTTATCCGCATGGCTGTAACGGATCGTGCAACCACGTCTCGATCCCTGAGTCAACAGATGGGGACGTTTCCAAGACAACAACCATCTGCACGAACAGTTCGACGAAGTTTGCAGCAGCATAGACTATCAGCTCGGAGACCATGGCTGCGGTTACCCTTGACGCTGCATCACAGACAGGAGCGCCTGCGACGGTGTACTCAGCGACGAACCTGGGTGCACGAATGTCAAAGCGTCATTTTTTCGGATGAATCCAGGTTCTGTTTACAGCATCATGACGGTCGCATCCGTGTTTGGCCACATCGCGGTGAACGCACATTGGAAGCGTGTATTCGCCTCGCCATACTGGCGTATCATTGGTTACACGTCTCGGTCACCTCTTCTTCGCATTGACGGCACTTTGAACAGTGGACGTTACATTTCAGATGTGGCTCTACCCTTCATTCGATTCCTGCGAAACCCTACATTTCGGCAGGATAATGCACGACCTCATGTTGCAGGTCCTGTACGGGCCTTTCTGGATACAGAAAATGTTCGACTGCTGCCCTGGCTAGCACATTCTCCAGATCTCTCGCCAATTGAAAACGTCTGGTCAATGGTGGCCGAGCAACTGGCTCATCATAATACGCCAGTCACTGCTCTTGATGAACTGTGGTATCGTGTTGAAGCTGCATGGGCAGCTGTAGCTGTACACGCCATCTAAGCTCTGTTTGACTCAATGTCCAGGCGTATCAAGGCCATTATCACGGCCAGAGGTGGTTGTTCTGTGTACTGATTTCTCAGGATCTATGCACCCAAATTGCGTGAAAATGTAATCACATGTCAGTTCTAGTATAATATATTTGTCCAATGAATACCCGTTTATCATCTGCATTTCTTCTTGCTGTAGCAATTTTAATGGCCAGTAGTGTATATGCACATATGCAGATGGCGGTGGTATCGCGTACACAACGTAGAAAAGGGCAGTGCGTTGGACGAGCTGTCATATGTACGTAGGTGATTCACGTGAAAAGGTCTCCGACGTGGTTGCAGCCGCACGCCGGAAATTGACAGACTTTGAACGCGGTGTGGTAGTTGGAGCTACACGCATGTGACACTCCAGTTCGGTAATCGTTAGGGAATTCAACATTCCGATATCCACAGTGTCAAGAGCGTGCCGAAATAAACAAATTTCAGGTATTACATCTCACCACGGACGAAACAGTGATCAACGGCCTTCAATGGACGACCGAGAACAGTGGCATTTGCGTAGAGTTGTCTGTGCTCACAGACAACCAACACTGCGTGAAATAATCGCAGAAATCATTGTGGAACTACAACGAAGGTATCCGTTAGGACAATGCAGCGAAATTTGGCGTCAATGGGCTACATGTCCCATCTGACCGCCCGCACCACAATAGTTAGCGACTTGTTTGAAGAACGTTCTGGACAAATCGAGTGAATAGTTTGGCCAGCCAGTTCGCCCGACATAAATCCCTTCGAACATTTATGGTACATGTTCGAGAGGTCAGTTCGTGCACAACATCCTGCACCGGCAGCACTATCGCAATAATGGACAGCTGTAGAGGCAGCACGGATCAGTATTTCTGCAGGGGACTTTCAACGACCTACTGAGTCCATCCCACTTCTCGTTGCTGCACTATGCTGGGCAAAACGAGATCTGATACAATATTAGGAGGTATCCCAGGGCTTTTGTCACGTCGGTGTACGTATAAGAAGTAAAATTTCGCCATCCGTTTTCCTCTCTGGTTTGTAGAATTGCCAAGCGTCCACTCATGTCACATCATGAGTCATCACCACCATTATCATCGTCTTCAATGATTAGGCCTTTTAGCCTGCTCCGCCTCAGAATTGTTCACACTGTCTATTTACACTGTCTATTTAAGGGACGTCCAACGTTTCTTACTTCCGTTGTGTTATGTTATTCTTGTTGTGGTCTTTAGTCCAGAGACTGGTTTGATGCAGCTCTCCATGCTACTCTATCCTGTGCAAGGTTCTTCATCTCCCAGTACCTACTGCAACCTACATCCTTCTGAGTCTGTTTAGTGTATTCAGCTCTTGGTCTCCCACTGCGATTTTTACCGTCTACGCTGCTCCAATACTAAATTGGTGATCACTTGATGCCTCAGAATATGCCCTACCAACCGATCCCTTCTTCTTGTCAAGTTGCGCCGCAAATCCCTCCCCAATTCTATTCAATACCTCCTCATTAGTTATGTGATCTACCCATCTAATCTTCAGCATTTTTCTGTAGCACCACATTTCGAAAGGTTCTATTCTATTCTTGTCCAAACTAGTTATCGTCCATGTTTCACTTCCATACATGGCTGCACTCCATACAAATACTTTCAGAAAAGACTTCGTGACACTTAAATCTATACTCGATGTTAACAAATTTCTCTTCTTCAGAAACGCTTTCCTTGTCATTGCCAATCTACATTTTATATCCTCTCTACTTCGACCATCATCAGTTATTTTGCTCCCCAAATAGCAAAACTCCTTTACTACTTTAAGTGTCTCATTTCCTAATCTAATTCCCTCAGCATCACCCGAATTATCCCCGGGTTTTGTCACATCAGTGTACGTATAAGAAGTAAAATTTCGTCATTTGCTTTCCTTTCTGGTTTGTATAATTATCAGGTGTCGACTGAGGTCACATCATGAGGCATTACCACCATAATCATTGTCTTCAATGATTAGGCCTTATAGCCTGTTTCGCCTCAGAATTGTTCACACTCTCTATTTAAGGGACGTCCAACGTGTCTTACTCCCGTTGTGTTATATATTGTATTAAATAATATAGTATCCTATATTAGACATAATTTGCATGTAGTCTTTACACTTCCGTCGGTATTTTTCAGTTTTATTCGTAATGGGCTCAACATTTACTGCTTGTCTAATATCGGTGTTTCTGTTACGGTTCTGTCGTTTGCTACAAAGCTAAGGAATGACTCGATTCGTCGTAGTTATTAGATGCTGGGTTCCTATATGCGTTGCCATACAGGACGAAGGCAAAACTATTAATCTGTAAAATTTAATTACTGTTTCTTCCACGCCTTATGTTTTATTCCACATGAATGTCTCACTCTGGCCACTTTTAGCTCAACATCATACGACTTGGAAAATGTAACATTGCATCCTAAGTATTTAAACTCTCTTGCTTTTTCACTTATTTGTCTGTTTGTAACAGTTTTGATTCTTGTGTGTCCCAAGTCTTGAAATTCCATCACTTTTGATTTTCCCGTCGATATTCTCATTCTGCATTTAGTGGTAATTTCATCCAACCCACGTTTAGCAATTTCAACCTTTTGTTCAGATTCTCCTAACGTAAGCTGACCGTCAGTAAACAGCAGCTCCATGAAATTGTAATTGTCACTTCTTAATGCGTAGTGCAATATAATCATCAATTTTTGAATGATATCTTCAATATAAATGTTGAAAAAGTGATGGACGGTGGGCAGCCTTATCTAACACCTTGATAAACATCGGCAGATTCTGTCCCATTCCTTACAGTACGAATCCTCATTTCATTATTCTTGTAGAATGTCTGAATTGCCGTAATCAGATGTGCTAGAACTTTCATTTTCGTTAGTGATTCACATACCATTTACCCTTTACCTGCTCAAAGGTCTTTTCATAATCGATAAAAAGTTAATACGTCGATAATCCAACTTATTTTCTTAGTTACTTGCGACAAAGCGAAAAATAATCAGATCATGATTTATCTTTTCTAAAACGATGTTTTACTTCTAACAGCCGGCCGGGGTGGCCGAGCGGGTCCAGGCGCTACAGTCTGGAACCGCGCGACCGCTACGGTCGCAGGTTCGAATCCCGCCTCGGGCATGGAAGTGTGTGATGTCCTTAGGTTAGTTAGGTTTAAGTAGTTCTAAGTTCTAGGGGACTGATGACCTTAGAAACTAAATCCTATAGTGCTCAGAGCCATTTGAACCATTTTTTGAACTTCCTACATACGAGCATCCACTATTCTTATAAATCTCTTGTTTATAATTTTAGCACGCAGTTTGTAACAGGAATTTAGCAGATGTACTGCTCGGTAATTTGCCCATGGTGATTTATCGTCTTTCTTGTAACTAGAGCATACGAAATCTTCATTCCATTCGTCTGGCGTGTGTTCTCTGTGCGCAAATATTCATTAAATTTAAAAACATATATTTTAGTTGATAAGATGCATATTTAACCAGCTCCATGTTTATATTTTCAGTGCCAACGACATTTTGTTTTTGTTTCTTGGATCACTTTTTGCAGTCTTTCCATTGTTGTCACATCTACGGAGTCACTGGTACTGATAGTTCTGGTTCTTCATTAGTATCAGTCCATCAACATTTAAATTACTTTAACCGTCTCTTTCGGATATTACGTTCAGTTTTAAAGCGTGTATTTCTTATAATAGCGTACATAACTGTGTAAGCTCCCGTGACAAGAGTCAGGTGAGATAAAAAATTTCTAAGTAACATATCGCGTCAGTGTTAAAAACTATACCGGACATATCAAGGTTTCGGCTACTGCTGCAGTGACCTTCTTCTGAGTCGACTGTTGTTTACATTGGGACGCGGTGCGATACTCAGAAAACTTTTATGTTAGCTATCTCGTTCAATCAAGTGCTTCATAATTTGCTTCGTTTTATATTCCATGAATATCACGTTCTATTTCACTCACATATCGATCACAACTTTCTCGTTTAATTTTTCGTATTTATTTCTTTACTAAACCAGATTTACGTTTGCAGTCCTCTCTGTAATTAATATTATTAGGTAAAGACAATGTTTCTAGATATGCCTTCTTTTTGGCTTTTATTAGTTTGCTAATACGGTAGTTCCAAATCATTAATCCCATTTTATAATATTTCTTTTCCCTCATTCCTAATGCTTCAGCGGCTGCTTATGTTATAATTCCTTTAATAGTATTCCATTCTCCATTAATGTTGTTACATACTGGTTTCATTTGACATTTCTTGTTTAGTATCTTTTAATATAATGGTCTGATAAGATGTTCTTGGAGTAGGTGCACGGTTTCTTCCATCATTCTAAAAATGTTATGTCATTAGTTGGTAAATAGCGATCGTATAATGCATCCAAGCTTCTGTGTCCTTTTATTCTCAGACATGTTTGTTTTTAGCTGCAAGAACATGGTGTATTATTGAAGCTATATTTCAAGCTGCCCATGTAAACTTATGGATATCATGATGATTAAAACACTTGTTTGTCATTCTTAATTCGTTATGTGTGGCAAACTCTATTACGTTTTTTGCATTGCCACTCATGTATTTTCACCTTTTACCAGCTATACCACTAAAAGGTCTCTTACCCACTTGGACGTCTAATTCACCCATGAGAAGTATATAATAACCTTTGATTATTTTTGTATAGTGTTCTATAACGTGAAATTCGTTAGTATTTTGAGTTCATCCTCCTCCCGGGGGATACAAAGACAATATGGAGACATTTATCATCTCTCAGCTTTAAGACTTTTTACTAGTATTCTTTCATGCATTTTCTGTTCATTAATGCTCTCCCCACCCAAATGGAGACTTCAGCAGCAACTCTTTGTTCTTGTGATACTCCGCATTAGATCGTCACATAATTTTGAAATTTGATCATTCCCTGTAATTTCTTTTTCATTTCAGTGACGGTAGCAATGGTTGAGCTCTGCTGGTTCCTGTTCCTTTCCTGGTTCTTAATGTGTCATATCTCTTATCGCCCATGTAGCTCTTTTAAATATTTCTAATATATGTGATTTGTTCCCACTCTTTATCTTATTTCTTTCGTGGGTCAGCATATAATAATCAGTCCGGCATGTCGTTACCCACCACACTGTGACGTGGTCACGGGACACTTCAATTGCTAAAAATCTGAAGAAAAATTCGCGCCGGACATCGTTAAGTTCTCCAGAATATTTCGACAAACGGACTTGTCTCTATCTTCAAGTACTTCTTGATGACTAGCGCTCTGCTCGAGTGAGCTTTATACACATATTAGGCGCTGCCCCCTCCACCACTTCACTGCTGTCAGTGCCCATGGATCCGCCAAGGTTGGTGGTACCAATGGTGGGGTACGTCTGTTTGCACGCAGTTCAAGTCAGGTGTGACAATATTATGACGGATACATGCCGTATTAAGACGACAGAGGCCATGTATCCACTTCTGTGATCGTTCAAGACACTAAATTTCTGTAGCCATTCTTTCAAACGAATTAAAGAAGCAGTTCATTGTATCTTCAGTTGGTATATTTCCTGCAATTTTGGAAGCTATTAACGTTTTCACATTCTTTGGAAGTGTAAACTTGCCATATTTTGGAAAAAAAGATCTTACAGTTCGATCTGTAAGCAGTAAAATTGATGGTTTTAGAAGCAATACCGTGGCTCAGTCAGTTGAATGCAGTGATCCTGTGTTCGAAACTGTCGAGAGATTGTTATTATTATTTTTTTTTAATTTGAAAATTGTCGCCAAGTAGCAGCGCGGTACGGATTCCACATTAAACGACGTAAGTGGGGAATTACCTTCTGAAATGATGTAATTGTTAAAATTAAAGACTGAAATGCCAAACGCCAAAACATAATTCGACAAATATCCATCATACTGTCAACGAATGACACGTGTCATTGAAGAACTACATCAGTGTGTCTGAAGTTGTCCTAATAGTTTTTTTTAGTAAACATTATAGAATCTGACCTTCAAAACCACTTTTGGGATTTTCAGTCTCACCAGGGAAAACGACAGGTGCCAATCTGACTTACCTGCATTGAGGCGTGAGGGAAGTCTTTAGCAATATCTAATACTAATTTTAGCTTTCCATTTCGTTTCTATGTACGTGATGGATACAGAAATTTTGCTGAAAATAGGTGAAATAAGAACTTTTATCTCAAATACTAGTTTCAAGTGACAGTACTGAGCTAATAGTATTTGAAAATGATTTTT
This sequence comes from Schistocerca americana, assembly GCF_021461395.2. NCBI lineage: Eukaryota > Metazoa > Arthropoda > Insecta > Orthoptera > Acrididae > Schistocerca > Schistocerca americana. Next base: position 97,411,784 of record NC_060125.1, on the reverse strand, counting down.
ATGTCAGTAAAAGTAGAGTTTTGTTAACATTACTCATCACAATCCTAACATAGATATAGATAAGCAAAGTACTCTACCATGACACGTGAAACATAAGGTGTTGCTCTTAGACGTAGAGAGGCATAGCATGCCATAGATTATTTTTCCAGGTACTTTAATATCTTTGTCCCATTGTACTTAAAGGTCAATGTGTATAGAATTCTTCAACCCAGTATTCATCATCATTTGGAAACTGCGATGAAAATACTGTTGCAAATTTTAAAATGAGTTGAAAGTAGGTGTCAGATGACAACGTTTAGAAAACTTTGCACTTCATTGATATAAAGAACCAACCATTTGCAAGCATTGTCAGCTCAGTAGAGTCCTTGAAGCTGTTATTTGAGGAAAAAAAAAGCTCTCTGGTAAACTGATTTCAGTAAAAATGCTGTACCAACCACGTACACTGAAATGAAATAATAATTTAAATTTGAGATTAGATGTGACTAATGACTTCCCTGATGTCTCGGTACAAGTAAGTCAGACTGGCACGTGTCTCTCTCCTCGGTGAGACTGAAAACCTCAAAAGTGTGTATGAAGGTCAGATTCTACAATCCTTACAGATAAACTACTACGACAACTTCAGACACAATGATGAAGTTACTGGATGATACGTGTAATTGATTGATAATATCGAGGTCATCTGTCAAATTGTGCTTTGTCGTCAGACATTTCAGTCTTTAATCGTAATAACTGAATCACCGCTGAAGGTAAATTCATATTTGCATGGAGTTTAATGTGGACTCCGCACCACATTGATACTTGGCGACAAATTTCGCATAGAAAAATCAGACTCTTGGTAGTTTTGGACACAGGATCTCTGTCATCGTGCTAATGCGTGTAACTAAAGGAGCTTCGGTAACGTTGGTTCAAAAAAGCCAATTTTACTGTTTACAAATCGTGTTGGCAGGTCCACAATTACACTACTGGCCATTAAAATTGCTACAACACGAAGATGAAGTGTTGCAGACGCGAAATTTAACAAACAGGAAGAAGATGCGGTCATATGCAAATGATTAGCTTTTCGCAGCTTTCACATAAGGCTGGCGCCGGTGGCGACATCTACAACGTGCTGACGAGGAAAGTTTCCAACCGATTTCTCATACACAAACACCAGTTGACCGCCATTGCCTGGTGAAACGTTGTCGTGATGCCTCGAGTAAGGAGGAGAAATGGGTACCGTCACGTTTCCGACTTTGATAAAGGTCGGATTGCAGCCTATCGCGGTTGCGGTTTCTCGTATCGCGACATTGGTGCTCGCGTTGGTCGAGATCCAATGACTGTCAGCAGAATATGGAATCGGTGGGTTCAGGAGGGTAATACGGAACGCCGTACTGGATCCCAACGGCCTCGTATCACTAGCAGTCGACATGACAGGCATCTTATCCGTAGGACTGTACCGGATTGTGCAGCCACGTCTCGATCCCTGAGTAAACAGATGGGGACGTTTGCAAGACAACAACCATCTGCACGAACAGTTCGACGACGTTTGCAGCAACATGGACTATCAGCTCGGAGACCATGACTGCAGTTACCCTTGACGCTGCATCACAGTCAGGAGTGCCTGCGATGGAATGGCAAAACGTCATTTTTTCGGATGAATCCAGGTTCTGTTTACAGCATCATGATGGTCGCATCCGTGTTTGGCGATATCGCGGTGAACGCACATTGGATGCGTGTATTCGTCATTGCCTCCTGGCGTATCCCCCTGCGTGATGGTATGGGGTGCCATTGATTACACTCCTCGGTCACCTCTTGTTTGCATTGACGGCACTTTGAACAGTGGACGCTACATTTCAGATGTGTTACGACCCGTGTGCTACAGAAAATGCTGAAGATAAGATAGGTGGATAACATAACTAATGAGGAGGTATTGAATAGAACTGGGGAGAAGAGGAGTTTGTGGCACAACTTGACGAGAAGAAGGGACCGGTTGGTAGGTCATGTTCTGAGGCATCAAGGGATCACAAATTTAGCATTGGATGGCAGTGTGGAGGGTAAAAATCGTAGAGGGAGACCATGAGATGAATACACTAAGCAGATTCAGAAGGATGTAGGTTGCAGTAGGTACTGGGGGATGAAGAAACTTGCACTGGATAGGGTAGCATGGAGAGCTGCATCAAACCAGTCTCAGGACTGAAGACCACAATAACAACATACGACCCGTGGCTCTACCCTTTATTCGATCCCTGCGAAACCATACATTTCAGCAGAATAATGCATGACCGCATGTTGCGGGTTCTGTACGGGCCTTTCTGGATACAGAAAATGTTCGACTGCTGCCCTGGGCAGCACATTCTACAGATCTATCCCCAATTGAAAACGTCTGGTCAATGGTGGCCGAGCAACTGGCTCGTCACAATACGCCAGTCACTACTCCTGATGAACTGTGGTATCGCGTTGAAGCTGCATGGGCAACTGTACCTGTACACGCCATCCAAGCTCTGTTTGATTCAATGCCCAGGCGTATCAAGGCCAGAGGTGGTTGTACCGGGTACTGATTTGTCAGGATCTATGCACCAAAATTTTGTGAAAATGTAATCACATGTCAGTTCTCGTATAATGTATTTGTCCAATGAAGATCCGTTTACCATGTGCATTTCTTCTTGGTGTAGCAATTTTAATCGCCAGTAGTGTATAAAGAAAATAAAAACGTTAATATGTAGTGAATATACCAATGAGTAGCTCCTTTAATTCGTCTACAAAAATAGCTATCGTAGTTAAGTGTCTGAACGATCACAGTAGTTTATACACAACCTCTGTTGTCTTCAATACACTGTGTACCCATCTGGCATTACCAGCGCGAAACCAGTCTCATCCGAGAACGGCGGTCCCCAACACCTGAGCTATCGTAAGGCAAGGTTTTGCTTCTCCTTGATTCTGTGCATGGTGCCATATCTGACTGAGAGGCCACCATCTAATGCTTCTTAGACGCTAATTTCAATGGTCTCTTTAATTACACAATCCCAGGAGGAGCAAGGTTATCTAGGTTCCTTCGTATTGTTGTAATCTATAGTATGGCCAGTTTCTGCAGTATGATCGGCCACCGGTGATTTTGTTGTCTGGTGAAATTCTGTGTGGCTTCTATGTTGACGGTATCTTTCTTCTATCTATGTGTACAGTTTCCACGATGTATGCCTTGCTGCGCTGGTAGAGGATTTTGTAGACCACTTGTACTTGAAGGCCTATATCGTCCTTTACTAAACCCAGTCGTGTCAAGGTCTTAGGGGGTGGGCAAAATACACATTTGACATTGTCTCGTCCCAAGATTCTGCTGCTTTTTCTGGAGGTACTGCTGACAAAGGGGATGCACGCTAGTGACTTGTGCTCTCCTTTTCCTTTCTGTGTTTATGTTGGTATAGCTCGTCTGAATGTACGCCTTATCGGCTTGCTACTATACCTGTTCCTTCGGATGTTACCTCCAGGTGTTTCAGCTCATTTGGAAGGCTGTCTTGGTCGCAGCTGGATCACGCTCCTTGAACAAGTGTGGGTAGAGCGCCTTCACACTAGAAGTTATGATTACAACTGGATAGTAATACATATGAAAGAATGTAGGCTTTCTGGAAAAGCTGTACCCCAACTTGCCATCAGGTTTGCGATTCACCAGGATACAAGAAACGGTGATGGGTGGGTGGGGGGGGGGGGGGGGGCATACTGTTCTATCTCCGTGGTAAACTGTATGCTTCAAAGAAGCAAAGTGACTTGATGGGGTGTCCATGTGACCAAACGACAAAAGTTGAAAGTCTACCCCTCGTTTGCTAAGCTGATTAATTTTCATGTAACAAGTATCTCCCTTTAATATAAGCGGACGCAGTGCTGCATGTTTCCCATTTCTACCGCTATGTGTCTAATTCTTCAATTAGGCCCGATAAATTGAGATATGGGTAATCAAACCCGCTAGAAAAGATAGTATGCTAATTTAAAAATGAAGCAACGGATAACGCAACATCGGTGAACGGCCCATGGAATAATACGTGCAGATTAGGGACGGTAAGACTATCTTTTTCTGATAGTATGAAGTTCGTCGCATAAAGTGCATAATGCATACAATGGATATGCCTGGATTGAAAATTCATAAAATATAGTCATTATCTCAGTGGTATGGATGAAGTATACTAAATAACGCTAAGAGAGAATTTCAGTTATCATTCTGATTTATTTCGATAATATTTAAGAAAACTATTACTCTCTGTGACAAAACATTTAAGAAAACTATTACTCTCTGTGAGAAAACATTTAAGAAAACTATTACTCCTTGTGACAAAACATACATGAAATCTATTATATTTAAGAAATCTACCACTCTCAGTGACAAAACCTACATGAAGCACTCACTATCTCTTGCATCTCGTTATACCGGAAACATGGACAACACTTCGTCGCCAGTTACATCTACTAATGATTAAAATGGGTAAAAATGAATGTTACTGAATGGTGGCCTCTTAACACCTATTTAACGCGCGGAGTAGGGAAGGATATTACCTTTCACTCTCTCAGACATTACTTGGGTTACTACACATGCAGCACTATGTGGATAGTTCATGTTGAAACCGCGTATTATGCAACCGCAATGCAACGTGAGCAAACCAGCCCAGGCTTCATGACTCCACATTATTCATACTATGATTAACGAATGGCAAATACAGTGACTACCGTTATGAATGCTGGCCACACGTGGCCAAGTTCGACAAAAAGAAACTAGAAAAATAAACCATTGAATCATGAAAAATTTATATTGCTTACATCCAGAACGAAACTATGCAACAAATGAAACATTAATAAACCTATCCGCTATTGACCTAAAAACAAGAACCGTTGGTTCATGCCCTCAATCACTTCGCGCTCAGGTCCGCTAGTTGAAACACATTAATCTGAAAAATTTCTACAAATAAAATATCGCTGAACGTATCCCGGTATTAATTCACACCGGAACATGCTTCATAATCAATGTTTCCCCTGCGTCCGTCTTGTTCAATCCGGGGCCCCAGAGTCCTAACATGGCGTGTTCCAGGACCAACCGCCAACCGTTCAAAAAAACGGGTGGTGAGGGTAGGACCTCAGTGAGAACCAACCTCACAAACTCTGCCCTGCTCATCCCCACTATCTTTGGAATCACGAACTCTATGCCGAATCTGCCCCTACTGCTACCATCTTTGACTAACCCAGATTGTTATGTATTCCATACATAATTACGTTTATCCATGCACATACATCATTGGATCAAAGGATGAGAGAGGAGGTGTGATACCAACAGAAGAAAAAATGTACACAGAAGCATTCTTGAATCCAGAGGTTAATTAGCTAGACGAAACATTGAAAGGTCGCTCTCGGCGTAAAATGAATTATTAAACATGTAGAAATTAATCAGTCAGTTAAATGAAGCGTAAACCTGTGACGTTTGAAAGTGTGAGCCACTTAACGGTAGAAACAGGTTGGTTTTAGTTGGGCTTGCTCCAGGGACCTAACCTCAAAATCGTCCATGATCAAATTCGCCACAGCTACTGTGCGAGTCAGCTCAGACACAAACAAGGAAGGAGAGAAGTTGCGATGACCGGTAGCACGAATCCAAAATGATCTGTACATTAAACCTGAAGATTTATATAACATTTTATTTCTAAAAGGAAAATGAACGTAACTTCTCTTTATGGAGTGGCTGCTTGCGCCTCCTACTTGCAAATACTTTAGCCACCGGCCGGAGTGGCCGAGCGGTTCTAGGCGCTTCAGTCAGGAACCGTGCGACTGCTACGGTCGCAGGTTCGAATCCTGCCTCGGGCATGGATGTGTGTGATGTCCTTAGGTTAGTTAGGTTTAACTAGTTCTAAGTTCTAGGGGACTAATGACCTCAGAAGTTGAGTCCCATAGTGCTCAGAGCCATTTGAACCATTTTTGTTACAGAATCGCATCATCCCCAGCCTGGCTGATAAACACCTGCTGGAACGTACGATGTTTATGCAGGATGGCGCTCCACCCCATATTGCTAGACGCGTGAAAGATCTCTTGCGCGCGTCATTTGGTGATGATCGTGTGCTCAGCCGCCACTTTCGTCATGCTTGGCCTTCCAGGTTCCCAGACCTCAGTCCGTGCGATTATTGGCTTTGGGGTTACCTGAAGTCGCAAGTGTATCGTGATCTACAGACATCTCTAGGGATGCTGAAAGACAACATCCGACGCCAATGTCTCACCATAACTTCGGACATGCTTTACAGTGCTGTTCACAACATTATTTCTCGACTACAGCTGTTGTTGAGGAATGATGGTGGAAATATTGAGCATTTTCTGTAAAGAACATTATCTTTACTTTTTCTTACTTTGTTATGCTAATTATTGCTATTCTGATCAGACGAAGCGCCATCTGTCGGATATTTTTGGAACTTTTGTATTTTTTTGGTTCTAATAAAATCCCATGTCATTTCAAGCATGTGTGTAATTTGTACCTCTCTATCTACATTATTCCAAGATTTATTGAGTTTTCATATTTATACCGACTTTTCGATCACCCGGTATTATGCTGTTAAAGTTGGAGCTTCCTTCAAATGCCACAGAAAAAATATGTTCTCGTGTAGTTTCATTGTGAGAAAAACAAAATCGGTACAGTAGTACGGTGACTGTAAGCGATAAAAATTACGGGCAAACGTCAGGAAATCTGGCATAATGTCCGCTATAACTTGACGAAAACCGTACCTCTATGTATTTATTCATTCTGAATGTATTCGCGGTGGCCTGTCTTAGCTGCCTCACCCTGTATACGAAGAATGAGCCGCCCTAATATATTTTTTCTTGGAGCACACCTGATATTAGTTCTCTTCACTGGTAGCGTAACCACACTTTTAATGGCCAAGGGACGATTCCGCACTTAGAGAGAAAAAAAACCTGTTGTGTTACAATCGATATTACGTGGGAGGGGGAGGGGGGGGGGGGAGTACAAGAAGCGCTCGGAATGTGGGTCGAGCTTTTCAGGCCCCATATAACACGAAATAGTAATTCGTTTCCGGGAAAACCGTATCGTTCACCTGCCAGCATTCCAGTCACGTAAAGTATTCGCTCGTAAACGAACTTGCAGTAATAGCATACGAGGGCAAATGGAAAGAATTCAGAAAAAGTTCCGCGTTATGTGGCCAGAGCCACAAGTGCCGCGATTCTTCCCGCCTGATGTGAATACGTGCGGTCGGACCACTACTGTAGGGGTGGAGAGGCATTTGTGAGAGCCATTTGTAGGGGGGGGGGGGGGGAGGGGTTGGGTGGTCACCACGTGACCACCACCGCACACTGCCGTCGGCGCAGCCTAACAGGCCACTCCCGGAGCTGAGCGCGGCTGCTACGTCGACTCTTTCCAACCAACTGCAGCAACTGCTGATGCCCGTTTTAATTCTGAGGACGTCTGTAGGGGTCCAACAGGAGAGACAATGTGATTTGTCAGTGTGGTCTTACGGGAACCCCCTACCACAACTGCAGTAGCTGTGGCGCCAGTGACGGAATTAGAGAACCAACAGAGGCTATCCAAACCCTCCACGATCCTTTTATAAAACGTGAAAGGTGAACAGCAACACACAGTAACTTAACTGCATTCCTCTTCACCCTCCGGCCTCTATCTCCCCCCACTCCTCATCCCAACGTGTACAATACAAATACGGCAATTATAAAATCCGGCCATTTCACACGGCACTAAGTCTGGCTTACATTCCTTTTTAAACTTTCATTTTCTTTATTTTTAGCCAAATCATACAGTCTACCAGTTAACATTTTTGCTATTATTGTCGTCACTGTTAGTATTTTTTTATGTGGCTATCGGCCAACTAGAATGACATAACAACTCCTTCTTTATTGTTTCATATTTTTTCAGAACGTCTCTTCTGTCTTTTTATTTCCTCTGTCAGTGTTGTTCCCATTTTCTTATTTCTTCTGGCTTGAAAGCCTCCCAAATTTACTATTTTATTCCCAAAAATGTTTCTTGTCGTTATTCCCAAAGAAAGCAGGTGTTGACAGATATGAAAATACCGAACTATCAGTTTAATAAGTCACAGCTGCAAAATACTAACGCGAATGGAAAAACTGGCAGAAGCCGACCTCGGGGAAGATCAGTTTGGATTAATATTGGAGCAAGTGAGGCAATACTGACCTTACTACTTATCTTAGAAGAAAGATTAAGGAAAGGCAAACCTACGTCTCTAGTATTTGTAGACTTAGAGAAAGCTTTTGACAATGTTGACTGGAATACTCTCTTTCAAATTCTAGAGGTGGCAGGGGTAAAATACAAGGAGCGAAAGGCTATTTACAATTTGTACAGAGAGCAGATGGCAGTTATTAGAGTCGAGGGGCATGAATGGGAAGCAGTGGTTGGGAAGGGAGTGAGACATGGTTGTAGCCTATCCCCGATGTTATTCAATCTGTATATTGAGCAAGCAGTAAAGGAAACAAAAGAAAAATTCGGAGTAGGTATTAAAATACATGGAGAAGAGATAAAAACTTTGAGGTTCGCCGGTGACATTGTAATTCTGTCAGAGACAGCAAAGGACTTGGAAGAGCAGTTGAACGGAATGGACAGTGTCTTGAAAGGAGGATATAAGATGAACATCAACAAATGCAAAACGAGGATAATGGAATGTAGTCGAATTAAGTCAGGTGATGCTGAGGGAATTAGATTAGGAAATGAGACACTTAAAGTAGTAAAGGAGTTTTGCTATTTAGGGAGTAAAATAACTGATGATGGTCGAAGTAGAAAGGATATAAAATGTAGACTGGCAATGGCAAGGAAAGCGTTTCTGAAGAAGAGAAATTTGGTAACATCGAGTATAGATTTAAGTGTCAGGAAGTCGTTTCTGAAACTATTTGTGTGGAGTATAGCCAAGTATGGAAGTGAAACATGGACGGTAAATAGTTTGGACAAGAAGAGAATAGGAGGTTTCGAAGTGTGGTGCTACAGAAGAATGCTGAAGATTAGATGGGTAGATCACATAACTAATGAGGAGGTATTGAACATAACTGGGGAGAAAAGAAATTTGTGGCTCAACTTGACAAGAAGAAGGGACCGGTTGGTAGGACATGTTCTGAGGCATCAAGGGATCAAAAATTTAGCATTGAGGGCTACGTGGAGGGTAGAAACCGTAGAGGGAGACCAAGAGCTGAATACACTAAGCAGATTCAGTAGGATGTAGGTTGCAGTAAGTACAGGGAGATGAAGAAGCTTGCACCCGATAGAGTAGCATGGAGAGCTGCATCAAACCAGTCTCAGGACTGAAGACCACAACAACAATAACAATGGGAACTCTCGCCATGTGCAAGCCTACATTATCTTGTTGAAATTTTAGCCCAGGATGGTTTGCCAGGAAGGACAACAAAGCGGGGCGTAGAATATCGTCCACGCCCCGCCGTGCTGTAAGGGCGCCGCAGATGGCAATCAAAGGCGTTCTGCTGTGAAAAGAAATGGCGCGTCAGACGATCATTCCTGGTTGTCGGGCCGTAAGGCGAGCGACAGCCAGCTTCGTGCCCCACCACTGTCCGGCGTCCAGACACGTCCTCACTGGTTATCGGGACTCATCAATGAAGACAATTCTTCTCCCGTCAATCAGATTCCTGGCCGGAGACGTGTCTACAGACGCCCCAGACAGCAAGATAATGCCGGCCCGCACACGGCGGAAGTTCTTACTGCTTGTTCTCGTGCTTGCCGAGACCTGCCTTGGACAACAAGACCACCAGATGTCTCCTCATTTGAGATCGTTTGTAGAATTTTGGACAGGGTCCTCAACATGGATTCAGGAAACAACGATTGTGTGAGACCCAACTCGCTTTGTTTGTTCATGAGGCCCAGAAAATATTAGATACGGGCTCCCAGGTAGATACCATTTTCCTTTACTTCCGGAAGGCGTTCGATACAGTTCCGCACTGTCGCCTGATAAAGAAAGTAAGAGCCTACGGATTATCAGACGAGCTGTGTGGCTGGATTGAAGAGTTTTTAGCAAACAGAACACAGCATGTTGTTATCAATGGAGAGACGTCTACAGACGTTAAAGTAACCTCTGGCGTGCCACAGGGGACATTGCTTTTTCAATACACAGGATGTTACACAAAGGTACTGCCAAACTTTCAGGAAACATTCCTCACACACAAATAAAAAAAAAAAGATGTTATGTGGACATGTGCCCAGAAACGCTTCATTTCCATGTTAGAGCTCATTTTAGTTTCGTCAGCATCTATTGTACTTCCTCGATTCAATGGAGCACGTTATCATGATTTCATACGGGATACTCTACCTGTGCTACTAGAACATGTGCCTTTACAAGTACGACACAAAATGTGGTTCATGCACGATGGAGCTCCTGCACATTTCAGTCGAAGTGTTCGTACGCTTCTCAACAACAGATTCGGTGACCGATGGAATGGTAGCGGCGGACCAATTCCATGGTCTCCACGCTCTACTGACCTCAACCCTCTTGACTTTCATTTATGGGGGCATTTGAAAGCTCTAGTCTACGCAACCCCGGTACCAAATGTAGAGACTCTTCGTGCTCGTACTGTAGACGGCTCTGGTACAATACGCCATTCTCCAGGGCTGCATCAGCGCATCAGGTATTCCATGCGACGGAGGGTGGATGCATGTATCCTCGCTAACGGAGGACATTTTGAACATTTCCTCTAACAAAGTGTTTGAAGTCACGCTGGTACGTTCTGTTGCTGTGTGTTTCCATTCCATGATTAATGTGATTTAAAGAGAAGTAATAAAATGAGCTCTAACATGGAAATTAAGCGTTTCCGGACACATGTCCACATAACATATTTTCTTTCTTTGTGTGTGAGGAATGTTTCCTGAAAGTTTGGCCGTACCTTTTTGTAACACCCTGTATGTAAATGACCTAGTAGATAGTGTCGAAAGTTCCATGCGGCTTTTCGCGGATGATGCTGTAGTATACAGAGAAGTTGCAGCATTAGAAAATTGCAGCGAAATGCATGAAGAACTGCAGCGGATAGGCACTTGCTGCAGGAAATGGCAACTGACCCTTAACATAGACCAATGTAATGTATCGCGAATACACAGAAAGAAGGATCCTTTATTGTATGATTATATGATAGCGGAACAAACACTGGTAACAGTTACTTCTGTAAAATATCTGGGAGTATGCGTGCGCAACGATTTGAAGTGGAATGATCATATAAAATTAATTGTTGGTAAGGCGGGTGTCAGGTTGAGATTCATTGGGAGAGTCCTTAGAAAATGTAGTCCATCAACAAAGGAGGTGGCTTACAAAACACTCGTTCGAGTATTGCTCATAAGTGTGGGATCCGTACCAGGTCGGGTTGACAGAGGAGATAGAGAATGTCCAAAAAAGAACGGCGCGTTTCGTCACAGGGTTATTTGGTAAGCGTGATAGCGTTACGGAGATGTTTAGCAAACTCACGTGGCAGACTCTGCATGAGAGGCGCTTTGCATCGCGGTGTAGCTTGCTGTCCAGGTTTCGAGAGGGTGCGTTTCTGGATGAGGTATCGAATATATTGCTTCCCCCTGCTTATACCTCCCGAGGAGATCACGAGTGTCTAGCGCTGCAGTCCGGAACCGCGGGACTGCTACGGTCACAGGTTCGAATCCTGTCTGGGGCATGGATGTGTGTGATGTCCTTAGGTTAGTTAGGTTTAAGTAGTTCTAAGTTCTAGGGGACTGATGACCCAAGATGTTAAGTCTCATAGTGCTCAGAGCCATTTGAACCATTTGAACCATTTGAGATCACGAGTGTAAAATTAGAGAGATTCGAGCGCGCACGGAGGCTTTCCGGCAGTCGTTCTTCCCGCGAACCCTACGCGACTGGAACAGGAAATGGAGGTAAAGTGCCCTCCGCCACACACCGTTTGGTGGCTTGCGGAGTATAAATGTAGATGTAGATGTAGAAATCAGCAATGGATTTTGACGATCTAATGCGTCAGTTGGACAGAATTTGGCACCATAGGCCTCCAACAACTCTGTCACTCAATTACAAACCGAATAACAGTTTGCAAATGCCAGGGCTGGATCAACGTGTTATTGTCTTACTCAATTTGTGAAGCTCATTCTCTTGAATAAATCATTCTATTTTTTGACACTGCAATCTTGTTTTGTCTACTGATTTCCGTACCATTCAGGTAATTACCTCGTGGAATGTCGTTCTTTTTTTGTATTAGAGTGTATAAACTATAGAGAGTGAAAAGAGACAGTTAGCACATGAATTCCACCATTCAGAATTCGACAAGGACGCTTATCTGCAGCCCATTTCCCCTTTTTCGCGAAGACTAAGTTTACTTATTCCAACGCCTTTCTTGCCGTGATCAGGTGATTAAAACAATGGCCCAGAAGGTGGAAGAAGATAGGTTTAAATACCAATTTGTCCATGCAGATTTCAGTTTAGGTAGTTACTTTGCATCAGACAAATACCAGAATTGTTATTCAACAAAACTACGGTCGACCCATTGCCATGAGCCAGCACCTCATCTAGACAGATCTCTTTGTCACTGGACACAGAATTTGTTTCTCCTCCTGAATTTCGTATCTAGAGATGGATCCCAAATGTTAATATTCTTGTGTGAGATAATCTCTAGTATCGTTCTCAACGTTCTTTCTCTTATGAAAGAATCCTGCGTAATGCAATAAAAATTACATTATTGCTAGTGCAGTGTTTAAAAACTCTATAGCAGGTACGCTACTGTTTAATAAGTTATGACGAAAGCCTTTTTTTATGTAACTTCGCCGATATAAAGTTCTGGAAATTAGCTTACCCTGTTTTGTGCTTCAGCTTTGTTGGTCATGAAATAATAAGAGCTCGCTGCAAAGTTAACGACGCTTCCCTGTAGGAAACTTCCTTCTTTTCTAGCGAAACTTCTTTCGTGAGATGGAGGTATGGAACTTTTTCTTTAGTCGTAGGAGAATGCTCTCATAACGAATGTTCTCCTTTGAGAGTATACTACAGGAGCTGTGGTTAAAATCTGCAGAATTTAACCTCGTATAATGCGGTGAATTCTCCTTTATGCTGATAGATCTGAATGGTGATGGATGGCTGTATGGCGGTCGTATAATACGGTGAATTCTCCTTTAAGCTGATAGATTTGGATGGTGATGGATGGCTGTATGGCGATCGTCAAACGGCAATAAAAGAAAAAATAATTCGATGATACTACACTTATACTGATGGATGCAGAGAATTTGTCACTGTCTTCGAATAATATGTACGCAAGTACTTCGTTTGTCGAATTTAAATGGCCTAGGTTAAAAGCCTTGTATTATGATTTTACTTATATGAAGTGTGTTAAAAAAATTCACGATAATTTTTGTTTCTTGGAAATAATTTTATTTATTCGCCTATCCTCTTCAAAATAATCGTCATTAGAAATTGTAGACATTTATTCCAGCGCTTTGCCAGCTCCGGACATTTCTGGAACTCGATCTTTGAGAAAGCTCTTAGGTCTCTCAACGATGCATTTTTAATCTTACCTGTGAGTGCAAAATAACGGCCTTCAAAATTTTCTATATTCTTTTTAGGCCAAATATTCACGAACAAGCAACAAAGTGTGAGCGTGTCCATCACTCTGATGGAAAAGCCATGAATTATGAAGCCGCAAATGTGGGCGTTTTTTTGCAGACTGCGTCACACAGACATCGTTGAACTTGTAATAGTACTTCTTATCGGTCTTTCGACCTTGCGGCGAGAACTCAGCGGTGCACTGTGCCGTCGTTCTGTAAGACAGTGAGTATGACTGCGCACTTCACCGCATTCGTCGAACTTTTTTGGTCTTGGTGATGCAGAATGCTTCCGCTGGGAAGAATGAGCGTTGGTTTCGACGTCATATTCATAAATCCGTATTTCATCATTTCTTATTGCACGTTTCAGTAATTGTGCTCCGTTGTTGACTTAATCAGCACTCCTGAAAAATAGTCATCTCTTTTTTTGTTCGAATTTCAACAGTTTCGGAACAAGATTTGACTGCCACATATTACATACCCAACATTCAGAAACGTTTCATGACATTAGCCAGTAGATCATCAGCGACTTCTCAGATTGCGATTCGGTGATCGTTCATAATAAATACTTTCAATTTTTCTACGATCTCAAGGGCTGATGATATGCTGGGGAGTCCAGAGTGCCCGTCATCTTCAACGTCTTCATGTCCTCCCTCCAAACGCTTCTAACACTCGTAAAACTTTTTACTCACGAAAAAACAATATCTAAAATTTTAAAAGTATTGCCATCTTCCTCACCAATCTACATCTACATCCATACTCCGCAAGCCACCTGTCGGTGTGTGGCGGAGGAATCAGTCTATGTGTTAGTAAAAACCACACCAAAATACCTGCCGGCCGCGGTGGTCTCGCGGTTCTAGGCGCGCAGTCGAGAACCGTGCGATTGCTACGGTCGCAGGTTCGAATCCTGCCTCGGGCATGGATGGGTGTGATGTCCTTAGGTTAGTTAGGTTTAAGTAGTTCTAAGTTCTAGGGGACTGATAACCACAGCAGTTGAGTCCCATAGTGCTCAGAGCCATTTCAACCATTTGAACCAAAATACCTATAGTACTTACTGAAATCAGCCTGCAAATATAGACAGAAAAACAGTGTGTGTGTGTGTGTGGGGGGGGGGGGGGGTTAATTTGTAATATGTATAGAAAAGTAATTGCCGATAATACCAACAACTACACTCATGCTCATAAATTAAGGATAATTGCAGAACGTGGTGCCACACAACGTGGCACTACACAAAACTGGCGCTAATAGCATAGGCACATAGGGAACACACACGACACAGATCTGTAAGTCCACGGTATTGGTGGTAAGTTGAGAAAACCGTCCCGAAACACGTGTGCTACAAAACGCCACTGTTTCCTGCGCGTGTATCTCGACATCAATATGGGATCTGATCACCATGCACAGGTACAAAGTCCACACAACGGGTTGGCACACTCCGGATCAGGTGGTCGAGCAGCTGCTGGGACATAGCCTCCCATTCTTGCACCAGTGCCTGTCGGAGCTCCTGAAGTGTCGTAGGGCTTTGAAGACGTGCAGCGATACGTCAACCGAGAGCATCCCAGACGTGCTCGATGGGGTTTAGGTCTGGATATCATACAGGCCACACCATTCGCCTGATATCTTCTGTTTCAAGGTACTCCTCCACAATGGCAGCTCGGTGGGGCCGTGCGTTATCATCCATCAGGAGGAAGGTGGGACCCACTGGACCGCTGAAAAGACTGACATACTGGTGCAAAATGACGTCCCTATACACCTGACCTGTTACAATTCCTCTGTAAAAGACATGCAGGGGTGTACGTGCACCAATCATAATCCCACCCCACATCATTAAACCACAACCTCCATGCAGGTTCTTTTCAAGGACGTTAAGGGGTTGGTATCTGGTTCCTGGTTCACGCCAGATGAAAAGAAGGCGAGAATCACTGTTCAGACTGTACCTGGACTCGTCCGTGAACATAACCTGGAACCACTGTTCCAATGACCATGTACTGTCTTCTTCACACGAGGCTTTACAGGCTCTCCTGTGACCAGGGGTCAGTGGAAAGCACCTTGCAGGTCTTCGGGCGAATAAACCATGTCTGCTCAGTCGTCTGTATACTGTGTGTCTGGAGAACTGTTCCAGTGGCTGCGGTAAGGTCCCGAACAAGGCTACCTGCAGTACTCGGTGGCCGTCTGCGGGCACTGATGGTGAGATATCGGTCTTCTTGTGGTGTTGTATACTATGGACGTCCCATACTGTAGCGCCTGGACACGTTTCCTGTCTGCTTGAATCGTTGCCATAATGTTGAGATCATACTTTGTGGCACACGGAGGCCCTGTGCTACAACCTGCTGTGTTTGACCAGCCTCCAGTTGCCCTAGTATTCTACCCCTCATAACGTCATCAATATGTGTTCTTTGAGCCATTTTCAACACACAGTCACCATTAGCACGTCTGAAAACGTCTGCACACTTACTCGCTGCAACGTACCCTGACATGCACCAACACACCTCTGCGTATGTGGACTGCTGCCGGCGCCACCGTGCGACGGCCACAGGTCAAATGCACCGTATGGTCATACCTCGAAGTGATTTAAACACGCAAACCGCCCACCAGAGCGTTGTTTCACCATTTATCAGCATTATCCTTAATTTACGAGCATGAGTGTATCTAATCTTTTTGACTGCTCACAATGTATCCGATATGGCTAACACACTGCGGATACTTTTACGACATGTTTATCAATAGAATGAAAACGTCGCTCGAATCAAGTTATCCAACACATGGAATCACAAATTTCCTGTTACTTTTTGAACACTTGGCGCATGTTTCGTTTAGAAAAGAGTGCTCACGTGTTTCTGAAACTAGCGTGGAAGCAACATTTTGTGATAAATTTTACACTGAGGTGGGAAAAATCATGCGACAGCGATATGCAGTTATACAGAGTTCGAGTCTCGGTCGGGCACACAGTTTTAATCTGCCAGGAAGTTTCAGACGGCAGTAGTTTTGCTTACACAGGGCATAAAAGGGCAGTACATTGGCGGCGCTGTCATTTGTACTGAGGTGATTCATGTGAAAACGTTTTCGACTTGAATATGGTCTCACGACGGGATTTGACTGTCTTTGAACACAGATTTCTAGTTGGTGCTAGACGAATGGGGCATTCTATTTAGATATTGTTAGGGAATTCAGTATTCCGAGATCCACCGTCTTGAGAGTGTGCCGGGAATACCACATTTTAGGCCTCACCTCTCACCAACGCAGTGACCGATGGTTGTTAGTGCTAGCAGACAAGCAACACTGTGTGAAATAACCACCGAAATGAATGTGGGACGTACGATAGTATCCGTTAGGACATTGCTGCAACCAACGCGAGTGCCTATGCTAACAGTACGACATCGCCTGCAGCACCTCTTGTGGGAATGTGACCACTTCTGTTGCGCCCTAGACGATGGAAAACCGTGTCCTGGTCAGATGAATAACGATTTCAGTTCGTAAGAGCCGATGGTAGGGTTCGTGTGTTGCGCAGACTCCAAGAAGTCATGTGACCAAGTTGTCAACAAGGCAATGTGCAAGCCGGTCGTGGCTCTGTAATGATGTGTGCTGTGTTTACATGGGATGGACTGTGTACTCTGGATGTTCGGATACTTGCAGACCATTTGTAGCCACTCTCAAACAACGATGGGATTTTTATGGATGACGATGCCTCATGTGACCGTGCCACAATTGTTCGCGACTGGTTTGAGAAACTTTTTGGACAATTCGGGCGAATGGTTTGACACCCTGATCTCCCGACATGAATCCTATCGAATATTTATGGGACATTAAAATGTTAGGTGGAAGTTGTGATGTAAGAATTTCGAGAACGTTTTGTTATTTAATACAGAAAATGGAAATCTACGCCAGCGTTAATGCTTAGATGTATATTCAATTATGCATCATATAGGTAAGGAAAAATTTCGTTTTTGGCGAAGGAATGTTTTATTTGAGTGTGTCAAACACGTTTAGAACGTTCATGCTAGGCACCATCAGTTGCCAATAATGTAAAGAAAATTATTTAATTTTACATGTTCTAGGCCGGCCGCTGAGGCCGAGCGGTTCTAGGCGCTACAGCCCGGAACCGCGCTGCTGCTACGGTCGCAGGTTCGAATCCTGCCTCGGGCATGGATGTGTGTGATGTCTTTAGGTTAGTTAGGTTTACGTAGTTCTAAGTTCTAGGGGACTGATGACCTCAGATGTTGAGTCTCATAGTGCTCAGAGCCATTTGAACCATTTTTATCTGTATGAGAAAGCATTACTGAAATAGCAGCTGAGGAAGAAATGGCATCAAATATTAACATCGCATGTTTCTGGTCTGATGTAGTTGGCAACTAAGAAGAAAATGTGCTTCCTTCTTGAAATGCAACAGGAGAAAAAAACTGCACTGATTACGAAAAGTCTAATTATACAAAAATTTCCTGTAGTGTATTAGTATTCTACAGTACAACATCGTCATCAGTAACATAATCGTTAGCCGTTTCACATCTGTTGATGAACAACTGGACCAAGATCACCTCTGGGCTTCTGCATGCATTATGACTTTTAGCTATAACCTGAGATGCTTCTTTATAAAATATACTCTTTTTCTTATTGATTTTAAGAGGAGAGTCTAGCTCTAGTGCGTATGTGCACTTTTTCTACTTTCATTACGTACACACAAATTTTGTTTATATACACTCCTGGAAATGGAAAAAAGAACACATTGACACCGGTGTGTCAGACCCACCATACTTGCTCCGGACACTGCGAGAGGGCTGTACAAGCAATGATCACACGCACGGCACAGCGGACACACCAGGAACCGCGGTGTTGGCCGTCGAATGGCGCTAGCTGCGCAGCATTTGTGCACCGCCGCCGTCAGTGTCAGCCAGTTTGCCGTGGCATACGGAGCTCCATCGCAGTCTTTAACATTGGTAGCATGCCGCGACAGCGTGAACGTGAACCGTATGTGCAGTTGACGGACTTTGAGCGAGGGCGTATAGTGGGCATGCGGGAGGCCGGGTGGACGTACCGCCGAATTGCTCAACACGTGGGGCGTGAGGTCTCCACAGTACATCGATGTTGTCGCCAGTGGTCGGCGGAAGGTGCACGTGCCCGTCGACCTGGGACCGGACCGCAGCGACGCACGGATGCACGCCAAGACCGTAGGATCCTACGCAGTGCCGTAGGGGACCGCACCGCCACTTCCCAGCAAATTAGGGACACTGTTGCTCCTGGGGTATCGGCGAGGACCATTCGCAACCGTCTCCATGAAGCTGGGCTACGGTCCCGCACACCGTTAGGCCGTCATCCGCTCACGCCCCAACATCGTGCAGCCCGCCTCCAGTGGTGTCGCGACAGGCGTGAATGGAGGGACGAATGGAGACGTTTCGTCTTCAGCGATGAGAGTCGCTTCTGCCTTGGTGCCAATGATGGTCGTCTGCGTGTTTGGCGCCGTGCAGGTGAGCGCCACAATCAGGACTGCATACGACCGAGGCACACAGGGCCAACACCCGGCATCATGGTGTGGGGAGCGATCTCCTACACTGGCCATACACCACTGGTGATCGTCGAGGGGACACTGAATAGTGCACGGTACATCCAAACCGTCATCGAACCCATCGTTCTACCATTCCTAGACCGGCAAGGGAACTTGCTGTTCCAACAGGACAATGCACGTCCGCATGTATCCCGTGCCACCCAACGTGCTCTAGAAGGTGTAAGTCAACTACCCTGGCCAGCAAGATCTCCGGATCTGTCCCCCATTGAGCATGTTTGGGACTGGATGAAGCGTCGTCTCACGCGGTCTGCACGTCCAGCACGAACGCTGGTCCAACTGAGGCGCCAGGTGGAAATGGCATGGCAAGCCGTTCCACAGGACTACATCCAGCATCTCTACGATCGTCTCCATGGGAGAATAGCAGCCTGCATTGCTGCGAAAGGTGGATATACACTGTACTAGTGCCGACATTGTGCATGCTTTGTTGCCTGTGTCTATGTGCCTGTGGTTCTGTCAGTGTGATCATGTGATGTATCTGACCCCAGGAATGTGTCAATAAAGTTTCCCCTTCCTGGGACAATGAATTCACGGTGTTCTTATTTCAATTTCGAGGAGTGTAGATAAGGGAAAAGGCAGATATCCTATGAAAGGTACCAGCGATCTGTATTTCACATCAAAACTTTCTAGAAAGTCAGAGATATGCAATAGTTGTTTGCTAAAACAAAAGGGTAACTTTATTTCTATTGTTTTTGGAGCGCTAGCTCACTTCTAAGTTGTTTTCCGTTTTCTGGGCCGCAGAGTTATTCTCTAAGTGTTTGCCCGTGTGCTTATACTGGTGTCTAAAATGAAAGCGACAAACCGCTATTTCCCATCCAGTGTCTAATTCACCATATAATCATAACCACTGTTAACCAGATATCTGTACAATCGTGTCCTGCACGGAAGGTGGCATTCCTGTCAATGGACAACCATGGTAACGATGACGCCATGGCACCTATAAAAGGAGGTAGTATTTGCTGGATAGACCCACATCCACAATGGCTGCGTGCGCACTCACAGACGCTGCTGTATGGCGCAGTCTCTCTGCGCTGGAGGGTCATAGAAAGAAAGGAAGCAGGACAGTGGCAAACTGACTTGGCCCGATGGCATAATGTGAATCGTTCTGTTGTTTCTCGGGTGTGGCGACAGTTTATAGAGACAGAAACTGTATCCTGAAGACCAGAGAAGGGCCGGCCAAGTGGGACTTCAGAAGAGGGGACCGTTCTTTGACTGTAAGGGCACGGTAACTGGTAGTGAGCTCGCTGTATCAACTGGACGTGTTGTATCGAGGCAAAGGATGTGAAGAAGGCTTCGGCGGAGTGGTCTTTATTGTCGGAGATCTGCTGTGTGTCTACCTCTTACGCGTCTTCACAGGAGGGAACGTCTAAGGTGGAGTCATCAACATGCCACCTGGAATGTCCAATAGTGGACCATTGATGTTTCCACACATGACTCCTGATTCAGTCTGGAGAGTGATTGTCGATGAATTCATATCTGGAGGGAACGTGGAACACGATTTTGGAACTCAGACATTGTGGAAAGAGACTTGAAGGATCCCTAATGGTGTGGGCAGGGACTATGTTTACCAATCGCACCTGTCTTCGTGAAATTGTACGGGTGAATCGGCAAGGCTTAACTGCTCTCAGGTATCGTGACGAGATCTTGGGACCTCATTTGTTGTTGCTGCGAGTTGTTGTGGGCCCAGTCTTCGTACTGATGGACAACAATGCGCGACCTCATAGAGCACGGGTGGTTGTTGTTTTCTTGGAAACGAAAGATATTGCACGCATGACGTGGCCTCCTCGCTCTCCCGATTTGAACCCCATAGAGCATGTCTGGGAGACACTGGGGTGACGGCTTCATCACGTCAGCATCCACCAATCACTCTCCAAGACTGCAGCAGGTCTGCAGTAAGAGTGGGCGTTATTGCTTCAACTTGAGACTGATGACATGATGCATAGCATACCCCGTCATCTTAGGGCCTGTACTGCTGCCAGAGGTGGTCACATCCCATACTGACCACATTAACCAGTTGTCGGAATGTGTATGCAAATTCGTTAAAGATGGAAAAAACGGAGAAAATTTTTGTCTACCTTTATGCATGTTGCAGTATTCTTTACATTGTTTCTACTTTACTGTTACCTATTTATACTGTTTTGTGGCAAAATAAACGCAACATTGCAAAATTTCTGTTCGTTGCTTTAATTTTGGACACCAGTGTATTTCTCGCTGGCTTTAAATAAGATTAAAATAGTGCATGTGTCCTGTTATCATTAACACTTTCCTTTGGTCGACCTTTGGCGTTTATATGTATTCATTCAATATCTTTTAGAATATTCAACAGCTGGAACAGAGAAGTCGACAACGAATTGCTGGGAGACATAAGGACCGAACACATACGGTATTCGGTCATTAATTTATTTGGACAAAGTATAAAGTGGCTCTGAGATATATTACCGGCCATTTAACGAATGTTGCAGTAATTTTTGTCCACTCTGCACTGAGAATGATTCGGTCATTGGCCTCCAAACAATGGCGTCGATCTTCAGTACCAGTCAGATAGGCCCCGCTGTACTACTTATAATCGATGGTGGTCTGAAAGAGGTCAAGTATTGTCATACTGTACTTCGTACTGAACATACATACTTTCTTTTCGAAGCACGAATGCCGAGTGGTAACAGAATTACTTAGCACCATCAAATGAAGTTGTCTGCATCTGTTATAAACGTGTCATTCAAATTAATACTTTCACTATTTCGGAGAAAGCGGAGTGAGAAAACAGTTCAAGCCTACGCGTCCGTGTTTCTCTCACATTTCTGTAAATGTCGTCTACACATTCTGTTTGATCGTCTTACCTCTCTTTTCTGGTCTTTGACAGTTTGATAGAGTAAGTCATTAGTTCACGAACTGTCAATTGCCCCGACTACAAGTCCCATTTCCATTTCGTTTTCATTAAGATCATATTTACATCCTTAAGTTGAACAGTGCGTGTAACTCATTATTGCTCCTGAACACCTCGTGCTTATCGGTCGTGAGGAAATGCTTCCTTTGTTTGGCTGTGCATTATCG
The DNA here is from genome assembly GCF_021461395.2 of Schistocerca americana. Classification (NCBI taxonomy): domain Eukaryota; kingdom Metazoa; phylum Arthropoda; class Insecta; order Orthoptera; family Acrididae; genus Schistocerca; species Schistocerca americana. The sequence goes on along the minus strand of NC_060125.1, from coordinate 97,389,669 downwards.
AGTATGAGTAGCGCGATTTAAATATGCCTTGTACTGAGTGTTTCGTTTTGTTCTAGTGGTGCATTTGTGTTAGTATTCGTTCACTGTCACGGGTATGTTTAAATTACCCAAATAAGTTTTGCTACATCTGTGGGGAGTACACTATTACATCATGCAGACAACATATGACACCCGCAGTGAAGAAATTTGATGATCTTTATTTGGGCTGCAAGTTAGGTGATAAGGACCTAAAATGGGCACCACATACTGTCTGTGTGGACTGTTCGTCTCGTCTTAATGGCTGGGTGGAGCAAAAAATGTAAAGTTGCAGTGACTTTTGTTATTCCAATGATATCGAAGAAACCGAGCAATTACGTAGGTGATTGCTATTTCTGCATGCTTAAAATAGCAGGGATGAAGGACAGGGATAGATATAAGATCAAGTTTTACACCAAGTCAGCTATTCGTCCCCAACCGCTCAATTCTTCCTTACCTATACTCATTCCTCCAGACACATGGTCATTGCAAGTTGAAACCCAGGTCGAAGCGCTTGTCTGGTGAAGAGTTAGTATTGCCTCGCGTCTTCCAACATTTCTCTGGAATTCAAACTGATTTTTCTCGTGGTCGGCTTTTACTAGTTTCCATTCTTCTTGAAATAATTCGTCTCAATATTTTGCATACCTTATCAAACTGACAGTTCGGAGCTTTCTTTCGAGCTGGAATTGATACATCCTTCTCGAAGTCTGAGCTTATTGTACCCACGAGTCATAGAACATGCACGTCAGATGGAATAGTTTTGTCATGGCTGGCTCTCCCAAGGATAGCAGAAGTTCTGACGGAATGTCGTCTACTCCAGTGGCTTGTTTCGGCTTAGATTCTTTCAGTGCTCTGACAAATCTTCTGGCAATATTATATCTTCATCTGCTTCGTGTTCATCTTCTATAATATTGCCTTGAAATTCATTTATGTGGAATAATGCCTTTGTACATTCATTCCACCTTTCAGCTTTCTCTTCTTTGCTTAGCACTGGTTTTGATATTGACACAGCTGCTTCTCTTTTCTCCAAAGGCCTTTTTAACATACCTGTGGGCGGTATCTACTTTTCCCTCGGTTATTCGTGCTTCTATACCTTTGCATTCGTCGTCCAGCCGTTCGTGCTTAGCTATTTTGAACTTTCTTTCAATTTAATTTTTTTCGTGATTCGACGGCTGCATTTTTATATATTCTCCCTTTATCAGTTAAATTCAATATCTCGTGTGATATTCAAAGATTTCTACTAGTGTTTGTATCTTTACCTATTTGATCCTGTGCTGCCTTCATTATTTTAGCTCCCAAAACTACCCATGCGTTTTGTTCTGTTTCAGTCAATCGTTACCTGTTGCTGCCTTTAAAACTCTTAACAACTTCTGCTTTTTTTCATCTTATCTGGGTCCCTTCTCTATAATTTCCTACCTTTTTGAAATTTCTTCCCTTTCAACCATTAATTTTCGGTCAGAGTCCACATCTGCTCCTGTAAATGTCTTACAGTTTGAAACCTGGCTCCGAAATCTCCGTCTTGCCATTACATAATCAATATGAAGCCTTCCAATGTCTCCAGGTCTCCCTGACGTATACAACCTTCTTTCGTGCTTCTTAAACCAAGTTAATTAATTAATGGTAATGAAACTGTTGTCAGAAGCGAGGAATTCTGACTTCTTGTCTCGACTGAAGTACATCAGTTTCCTCAAAAAGGTTTTTCGAAAAAGGAGACACAATTAAGATGATAATTTCTCTCATTCCAGGGCTGATGGAAGCCACCCCCACAAAACCTATTATGACACTGAGAAGTGCATGATAGTAAAGCTGGGGATAGTACCCAAAACAAAAATGAAATTCGAATAATTGAAACACATGAAGAAAGCTGATAAGGGAAACATAATTAAAAGGTTATTATGGGAAAAGACGGATAATTTCAGGCAATTTTGTGCAGTGGCCAAAAGTGGCTGTCATTTTACATCAGAACCAACTTTTATCACGCAGGATTTAGGTCATAACGAACAAAGAAATTTTCGTCTGAAGCAGTCTATTTGGAATAGATCGATTGGTCGCAATCGATCTCTTATTTATGAAAACCGCGGCTTGTTAAATAGCATTATATCACGATATAATCACTGGTCGGTGGCTCCAGCTGGATGTAGAATTCATGAAGTCTCCCCCTCGCCGAGTGGAGGCCATTATCAGAGCTAGAGGCGGGCTTACACGGTACTAGCTTTATGTCTCCTGGGGATGGCTGATTTTCTTGTTCAGTGTACTTGCGTACAGTGGTGATCAAATGCTTTTTGCTTTGCTGCAAAATATTGTTCATGTTGAACAACCGCATTTGTTGCATATTGGAGGTGGGAATTCTCATATTGGAAGAGAGCAGAGGTACTTCGACGGCCCTTTTTAGATGAGTAGCGAAGGAAAGAAACAGGTCTTCCAAAAGTTCTGTGCTGCCCTAATGCTTTGAAGTATATATAACCTCAAAGAAATGAACCATCTAAGTGTAACTGAAACTTTTACTAAGACTTCAGCAGCGTGTTTCACTCCTTGCACGCAGTATTGGGGAAAGGCACCCTAAGGTTTACATTAGGTATAACGCATGTATCATTCATATACACTCATCGTCCTGTTCGGAGTTTATCCTATTCCTAAACGGGGTCTGCCTGTTAAATCTTACTGTGGCAATCAAGGGGTCTAAAGTGGCTGGACGACCTTCCCTTCCCCCCTGGGGACGAAAATCGTGTGCCCCATGTGTTTGCGCTTAGCGTTAGCTATGTGAAACTGGGAGAACTTATTCGAAATGTTTGCGCATTGTGTAACTGAGGAGGAACATGGGTATCAGACCGCTATTCCTCTAGTCGGATGTGGGAAATCGCCTAAAAACCACATTCAAGCTGGCTGGCACACCTGCTTTCGTGGTTCATCTTCCGTATCTGGGACCGATGCGCCAACCCGAATCCAGAAAGCGGCCGGCTAACTGCGCCGATACTCGTGCGGGTGTCATTCACATACGCTATCTGATCGAAAGTGTCAGGACACCGCTACGTAGTGTTGAAATGACCTCTAGACGTCAGGGCATAAAAAAGGCATTGAGTACGGCGCTTTGAGCAGCGAAACAGTAACAGCGGAACTGGTCGCACAGGAGAGCTCGGTGACTCTGAACTTCAGGTAGTCTCGGGACGTCACCTCGGCCGCGCAGGTGGGTTGGTTCAGGTCTTTGAAGTCTCACTTGACTAATTCATGTGGTCTCCCTCGGAGTTTGTTTGCTGAACGTCGTGGGTAGCATTTCGTGCAACAGATTTCGGGAAAAAGCCAAGCCAAATACTCCTCTCAGTTACACATAGTGCAATTGAGACTGTAACCAGTATATTATAACAATAAGGCTGGAAGAGATACGTAGACTTATGCTCTTAAATTTACATTTATTGTTATGTAATTCTAAGCAGAATGCCATACATATGACACATTTGCAACGGAAGAAAACAGTGAGTATTTTGCGAAAAATACGTAAACGAGTCGAGCTTTTGGACTAACACTTTACATACTAAGCAAATCTCTTTTATAATATAGAAATAAGTAAATTACAGGACAATTATTGGACTTTAACGGAATAAACAATTATTGTCAGTATCACCGACTTGTTTTGGCTGCTACTCTGTTGTGTGTCTCCAGAACCAAGGAGCATTTTGCCGCTTCCCGGTGAATAATTTTCTCTGTTTCATCCGTTTTCATACACTCTGGTCAGTGCCATTAAGCCCTTATTTGAAAGTAATAACGATTGATTTCAAATAATTTCTAAAAAGAACCTGTAAGTAGAAAAATAATTAGGATTTCACTAAAACAACGAGAAAGGTTAATGTTACCAAAACACTACATTGTACTATTTTCTGCCTGTATCTGTGCCATGATTTTGCTGTATTTAAATCTCTCTTCAATATCATGATTAAATTGCAGGAGCGTTTGGTATTTTTCTAATCGAACGCACAAAATTGGATAGTTTCCTTAGGATACGATCCTCAAATGATATGATACATTTTAAGCTAGTTATTCATTTAGTAATAGTGTTGTACGTTTGTGAAGAACGATCTCAGTGAGAACCATGATATCTAGAATAAGAGAAACACTCTAGACAGTGATACTCACTTTTCTCTTTCGATTTTTCGTGTTCCAGTTATTTGGCCCCTTCCATGAAGACTATGCTAACACGACGGGAGATTAGTGTCGATAATGCCGCTTTCCGTGCACAAGGCATTCGATTCGTATTCGGAATATTACACTTTCAGATCTCCTCAGAGAAGAGCTCCTGAAGATTTTCGTATGATCAGTGAAGACATTAGTCAATGTATCCTGATTTCTTCGCAAATCCTTTTCCAACCCTCTTCAATATACTAGTGTTCCTTCTGTGAAGATTTCCCTGTTGGCTGGGCGGCACGCTACCTTTTACAAAGAATTATGAAAACTTTTTTTTTTTGCACGTGTAAATTGACCGTTGTTCATTTCCAGTTGTCCGCTCCCGGTAGCTGAGTGGTCAGGCCTCGTTCCATTCCCGGCTTGGTCGGAGATTTTCTCCGCTCAGAGGCTGGGTGCTATGTTGTCCCACTCATCCTCATTTCATCCCCCTCGACGCGCAAGTCACCAAAGTGACGTCAAATCGAACGGCCTGTACTCGGAGAACGGTGTGCCCGACGGGAGGCCCTGATCACACGACATTTATTTATTTTTATTTCCAGTTGCGGAGCGAACATTAAATCGAGTCCATACAGATATAGCACAATGGAATACAAGAAAGAATAATGGTATGTGTTGAGCAGTTGGTGAAATGAATAACCTCGTATTCTCTCTCCGTTATCCATTATTCCATTGTCTCGGGGGTGGGGGGATGGGGACCTGGGTTGCGAGAAACAAATTATGACTCTTCTGCAAACGTTTCGGAGCATTGTGTGTTATTGCCTTGCCGGAATTGCTGAAGCAATTACGAAACAAATTGTAACAACGTGTGGGATTTCCGTAAAGTGAAATTGAATTTTTCAGTGTATTTTTGTAGGAGGTTATATTTAATTATTCTTCTGCTTCTTTCACGTTGTTATCAATAACTCAAGGGAGAACGTGTTTACAGTTGACCCTGGATGTGAAAACAACAGTTTTATTTCGTATACAGGAAGTTAGCTGTAGCTATACGCATTGTGGTTGTTTCCTCATAGTTATTGTTTATTGCCTAAGAGTTTTCTTTTTAACGTTTTTCGAAAGCGTTGCGACAGTAACGTGTCACTGTGTACAGCGCTTTGTGTGCATTTTTTTCTTTCATACTTACATCATAAGCGTGGATGAGGAAAGGCTACCTTTCCTCTTTTTAAAAATTTTTCTGTTACTTGTATCGCGGTACACCTCAAATAAGGAGGTATTCGTTCTAAACTTGGTGTCCATTTTTAATTTTTCAAGGTTTACAAATAAGCTCCCTTTTTGCCAAAGATTGGAAAAAACACCGCAGTTCTTCGATATCTAAATTTTAGGTAGTCTAGACTAGAAGACGAGAGAAAGCTAAGAGATAGGAATGTAACTTCCAAGTCATTACCTTACTTTTCAAAGCCACAATTTGCATTTGTTTAATTTATGACTAGTCAAATACAAATTTAGACTGGCAGTAGGAACTTTTTACATAGGGGTGATTTGTTGCAGGTTATTGCAGAGATAGAGACACCTCTCTCGAACTTTTTGGAATTGTACTCAAAATTCACGTGGTGTTGGAGAAAACAGCGATGTCTGATGTCGATAAAGGGAAGTTTGTGAGCAATGTTACGTAAGTCTCCGCCAGTATTGTCAGCTATTGAGAATTTTTATAACTATGCAAGACTGAGATGCAGTGTTAAAATCGATCTTATTAAACTTAAGTGTTCTTTTTGAGCGATACTGGTTCTGTATGATTGTCATAGCGAATAGATTAGGTTTGAAACTTAGTCTGTAAAGGCACAGCCGGCATTAAAACTGCAACGCCATGAAGACAGCATGCAACAACGTCACGTTGTCGTGAAATGTGATGGATGCTACAATATCTAAATGATAAGATTTTCAGCGCAAGCACACAATGTAAGTTATAATAACGCAGGCTACATTCTGCGTATAAGTAATGATCACACAGAGGGTTTCTCGTTGGATGATGCTAATTCTTCGGCTTCTCTCAGCGTATTAGTCGATCGAACAGTCCAGTCACCGAGCCTGACAGTGGTTACATGTCTGACCGCGGTAATATTGTCCTCTCTAGACACTATGAACCAGCAGCGGATTCGTGGATTGTTTGATCGTATGTGAATGTTGTCTGTTTGTGAGAACACAGCGGTAGTTTCATGTAAGAAGGAGGAGTGTCTCCCAGTATTGTAAACTGCTGGACAAAAAAGTTGCAGCTCCAGGAGGGACGCAAGTAAGAAATTTTCGTCAATGTAGGAAGGATACATTATTACAGTTGTAAAGAGTGCGAAATTAAACAGTCAGCTGACACCTCAGTCAACGAAAATGAAGCTAACCCGGCTGGGTACAAAGTTCAACTGAACTTGGATGACAGATACGTGCGTGTTGTTCTACGCTGTTTTAGCCCTATGCCAGAGTTCACCAACTGCTGTGCCTTGCGAATGGTGGGATGGTTGTCTGAGGACATCCCGTGACCGTACGTATTTAATCGGCGAGAGATCTCGAGAACGTGCTGGTCGTGCCAACAGTCACACAGCCTCTGTATCAAGGTAGGTCAGGAGAGGATGGGAAGCTCACAGTCTCCTTTATCTTGTTCATAGCGTCACGGAGACCTCCAGGACAGGGCGGAGCCACCGGTCTTAACACCTCAGAAATATAACGCGTTCCTTTGAAAATTATCAGCTATGCGAATCAAAGGTGATCGTGTTTCGTCCCCAGTGTCATGCTGTAACGTCACGTGACATACTGGATCTGTATGACGATGACGAATGCAGCCCGGAAACGTTTGTTCTCCCCGCAGCCTCCACACATGGATACTTGCATCGTGATGCTGTACCAGACTACGCCATTGTCGGCGCAGCATTCTCTGCTGCCACGTCAAGGGGATCCGTAGCAGTGATTGCCGTACACACAGTCTGTAATGCTTCCAGACGAAATCAAATAATACGATGCTTCCAGATGACATCAGACAATACGAATAGATAGTTGCCTTGTTGTAAACAAGCCCATTAACTCACTCAAGGACGTGACGTTGTTGTACTATCCTGCATGGCCGATCAGAATGTCCGCCCTCTTGAGGACGCGAATGCTGCAGGGTATATCCTCGCCCACACGTTGCCAAGGTTGTTTCGAGTACGCTGCAGAGGTTTCGCTGTAAAGCGTTTACACATCCTCCATACAGTGTTAAGCTGTCCGAGTCGGAAATGGCTTATGCTTTGCGTACCAAAGTCCTAAGGACGCCACTGCGTTGGTGTGGTGGATGACAACTCTCAGAATGCGCATACCGATCGGTGTGCGTCGGCTTTTGGTGAACACTATGTCCCAAAGTACCATCTGGTGTTTTATAAACCATAACATCTAAAAAATGTAAGCATACCATCACTTTCAACCTCCATGGTAAATTTAATGCGGCGATGAAGACAGCTGAAGTAGTCCAAAAATCTATTCAGAGCATAACGTCCATGTGGCCAGACGAAAAAGGTACCATCCAACACAAGAACTTGAGCATTTGAAGGCTGTTTTTAAGGAAAATGGTTACTCTGAGAAGCAGATTCGTCGGGCTGTGGAGTTTGGAGCATCACTGGAGGTGCATAAAGAGGAACATAGATCGGTGGCCTTTATTCCTTATGCTTGGGGCATGTCGTTTAAGATAGGAAGAATTTTAAGGAATTTTATCATTAAGAGTGTGTTCCGTCCACCTCCTAAGATTAGGGCACTACTCGGCCCTGTGAAAGATGATTAGGGGCTTAGGAAACCCGGTGTATACAAAATTCCGTGTCAATGTGGGAAGGCCTACATCGGCCGTTCGATTAGCACCGCTCATGACAGGTGTGTGGAACATCGTCTTCATACGAAGCTACAACAACCGGAAAAATCGGCAGTAGCAGAACACTGCGTAAATGGGGAACACCGTATGAAATTTGACGAAACTGTGATAGTTGCCAACATTTCCGGTTTTTGGAACAGTGTCTACGAAGAAGCAATTGAAATTAGGTTGGCGGATAATATAATTTGAGTTTCCTCTTAGCAGGACGCGGAATCCTCTATTATCCCGCATCAAAACAACGTTCATCGGTGCGGCCAGCCTGAGTTTTCGAATATCGTCCCTGAGTGCGATTTATCGTCGCCGCCAGTGTTCTACTAAGGGTGGCGCCGCCTGCCCAGTCTTGGAGGGCAGCAACTGTGATGGGCGGCTCATGTGCCGTGTACGGTACGGTGGCCTATACAGGGTGGTCCATTGATCATGACCGGGCCAAATATCTCTCGAAATAAGCGTCAAACGAAAAAACTACAAAGAACGAAACTTGTCTAGCTTGAAGGGAGAAACCAGATGGCTTTATGGTTGGCCCGCTAGATGGCGCTGCCATTGATCAAACGGATATCAACTGTGTTTTTTTAAAATAGGAACCCCCATTTTTATTACATATTCGTGTAGTACGTAAAGAAATACGAATGTTTTAATTGGACCACTTATTTCGCTTTGTGATAGATGGCGCTGTAATAGTCACAAACGTACGGCTCACAATTTTAGACGCACAGTTGGTAACAAAAATGGTTCAAATGGCTCTGAGCACTATGCGACTTAACTTCTGAGGTCATCAGTCGCCTAGAACCTAGAACTAATTTAAGGACATCATACACATCCATGCCCGAGGCAGGATTCGAACCTGCGACCGGAGCGGTCACGTGGTTACAGACTGAAGCGCCTAGAACCGCACGGCCGCACCGGCCGGCAGTTGGTAACAGGTAGGTTTTTTAAATTAAAATACAGAACGTAAGTGCGTTTGAACATTTTATTTCGGTTGTTCCAACGTGATACATGTACCTTTGTAAACATATCATTTCTGAGAACGTACGCTGTTACAGCGTGATTACCTGCGAATACCACATTACCTATAAATAGCAGATTAATGCAATAAATACTGAAAATTATGTCCGTTAACCTCAATGCATTTGGCAATACGTGTAACGACGTTGCTCTCAACAGCGAGTAGTTCGCCTTCCGTAATGTTCGCACATGGATTGAAAATGCGCTGACGCATGTTGTCAGTCGTTGTCGGTGGATCACGATAGCAAATATCCTTCAACTTTCGCCACTGAAAGAAATCCGGCGACGTCAGATCCGGTGCTTCGGCGACCAATCTACCTGTCATGAAATATGCTATTCAATACCGCTTCAACCGCACGCGAGCTATGTGCTGGACATCCATCATGTTGGAAGTACATCGGCATTCTGTCATGCAATGAAACATCTTGTAGTAACATCGAGAGAACATTATTACCCTTCCTCCCATAATGCCGCACCATGCATTAACCCGCCAAGGTCGCTGATGTTCCACTTGTCGCAGCCATCGTGGATTTTTCGTTGCCCAATAGTGCATATTATCCCGGTTTACGTTACCGTTGTTGATGAATGATGCTTCGTCGCTAAATAGAACGCGTGCAAAAAATCTGTCATCGTCCCGTAACCTCTCTTGTGCCCAGTAGCATAACTGTACACGACGTTCAAAGTCGTCGCCATGCAATTTATGGTGCATAGAAATATGGTACGGGTGCAATCGATGTTGATGTAGCATTCTCAACACCGAAGTTTTTGAGATTCCCGATTCTCGCGCAATTTGCCTGCTACTGGTGTGCGGATTAGCCGCGACAGCAGCTAAAACACCTTGGGCATCATCATTTTTGTAGGTCGTGGATGACGTTTCACATGTGGATGAACACTTCCTGTTTCCTTAAATAACGTAGCTATACGGCGAACGGCCCGGACACTTGGATGATGTCGTCCACGATTCCGAGCAGCATACGTAGCACACGCCCGTTGGGCATTTCGATCACAATAGCCATACATAAACACGATATCGACCTTTTCCGCAATTGGTAAACGGCCCATTTTAACACGGGTAATGAATCACGAAGCAAATACCGTCCGCACTGACGGAATGTTACTTAATACCATGTACTTATACGTTTGTGACTATTACAGCGCCATCTATCACAAGGGGAGAAAGTGGTCCAACTAAAACGTTTGTATTTCTTTACGTACTACGCGAATATTTAATTAAAAATAGGGGTTCCTATTTAAAAAAAACGCAGTTGATATCCGTTTAACCTATGGCAGTGCCATCTAGGGGGCGAACTATAGCGCCATCTGGTTTCCCCCTTCAAGCTAGACGAGTTTCGTTCTGTGTAGTTGTTTCGTTTGATGCTTATTTCGTGAGATACTTTGCCCGGTCACTATGAATGGACCACGCTGTATAGTAGAGTGCTGCAACGCTCAATGTTTGACCGTTCACGGTTCGCCTGTTGACGGGGGGACCGAGCCGCTCGTGTCCGGCCCCACACGACTCGGCTCGGCCACGTACTCACGTACTCGCCCCATGTCTGATGTCCGGATTCCGGACACGCGAATAACCGAGCATGACCGGTCACCGCTGACGTCTCACCTCGCCTCGCCCCGGCTCGCTGCACTCTACTGTACTGTACAAATACACCGCCTCTCTCTCTCTGTTTGACACACACACACACACACACACACACACACACACACACACACACACACAATGTATTTATCTCTCTCTCTCTCTCTCTCTCTCTCTCTCTCTCTTTTAATACAAAAGTAAGGTTTCCAAGAACGAGTACGTGACACAACTAAATTCATAAACCTCTTAGAAAGTAAAATTATATTTCAATACAATCGCGGATAGAAGACGAGTCTCATTTTCAAACACAATATGCATTTTTCCTTTCATTAATAGGAAACATTAAATAAGTGCTGTTCCTGCAATCTAGAAGACAACCATCTTTATAAAGAAAGTATATAAAGAACATTAAACGTTTACAGACGTAACTTGACATACTTTTTACTTGTTTGCAACAAAAACAAAATTACAGTTATTGCTGATCAGCAGTGAATCACTAACGCGTTCCGGATTTAATTGGCTGCGACGAATTGTTAGTAACATGCCGGCTTTACTAAAGCATCTTTCTTTAGGTGCGCTTGTTGCTGGGATGCATAAAATACGTCTTGCAACTGCAGCCAGGCCTGCCAGATTTGTTTCATGTCTGCTCCACTACTTTAAGATATCATCATCTCCGAGGTGCATTAAAATGTAGAGATCTACTTCATCTCCTGCGGATGATCTGTTGTTCCTCCATTCCTTGAAACGATCTGTCGTTCTGGGTGGTGAGGACACAGTACTTGAAGGATCTGTGATAATAAGCAAAAGAGACAAGTAGTAGAGAACTGATGTGAAAATCGCCGAAACGTTCCAGTAAAATCGAAGTGTTTTAAATTAATGAAATATTATACGAAATATAACATTCCAGTTTCTCTGTAATACACTATCCAGTAACTATGCAAAAACGATTATGTTAGTAATTGCATGTTGTACCTGCGTAAGTAGCACACATTTGTCGCACATTCCTAAGAATTTCCTGTTTTTCATTCATTTCAAGCTTACGGAAAGACGGCCAAAGAAACGTAGCAATTTTATGTCTGGAAGCGATCATAATCATCTCACAAACGAAAGAAAAGGCTCGATTTTTAATCCTTTGTACCTCCTGTTAAAAAATACATATATGTTATTTCACATCAATTACGATAGCTAATTATAAATCTATCGCGTACCATAATGAAACAAAAAAATGGTTCAAATGGCTCTGAGCACTATGGGACTTAAAATCTATGGTCATCAGTCCCCTAGAACTTAGAACTACTTAAACCTAACTAACCTAAGGACATCACACAACACCCAGTCATCACGAGGCAGAGAACCATAATGAAACAGTGCTTTTAACTTCAGTAATTACTCACCTGACAGTCATTGTCATTGACACTGCAAATTTGTTGCAGTTTGTGAAACCAAAGAAGAACTAACTCGATTGTCAGTTCTTTTTCGCCTTCTACCTCATCTGTGGCCTCTTTAAATGGTCTTAGAAAATGCTCAATTTTTCCTGCAAGCTCATTATCATAGCCTTGCAATCTGTAAGCGGAGTCCATTTCCGTCAGCGAAGCAACAACTTCGTTATACTGAGTGTGTAAGGATTCCAGCATAGTGTACAAGCTGTTCCAGCATGTGCAGACCTCTTGTTCCAACGATGATTTCAAAGACGCGCAGAGGCCACTTTTCTTAATGTACCTTACAATGCATTTTGCAGTGGAGGGATATCTGCAGAGGGACCACACTGCTGTACAGCTGGTAAGGAGCGACAAGAGTTTTTCAGTAGTAGAAGTGGAACAGTCTGGATTGTTCACAGTTGCACCCTTGTATGACTAGCCGACGTGGTCGTGCTGCGTTTCTATGCCGGTACAGTTCGACGCAAGGGGAAACTACGGCCGTTATATTCCTCTAGAAAGCGCTTCACAGACACATTTGAAGTGGGTCTGAGTTGGAGGTTTGGTAACAGAGTCCAATAATCAAAATAACAGAACACCGGCACTTAACTTCCCGTTAGGACCAAGGTTACTACAGGCAGTGCATTAGAAAAATTTGAGTGTTGGTCGGACAGGAATCACCCTCGCTCTTGTTGATTGACATTTGTCGCTGCTCACATAAGATCTAAATGACAGGGAACATATAAAAAACTGTACTGTCATTTCATTCTAGTTAAATCATATGTGCGCTTGACAAATACTACAATTTCTAATATTCGAAATCAGCAGAATCATGTCTCTGTAGACTACAAAATAGCCACAGTGTCTGCGATGAACTGATGGTATGAACTATGCTGAATTGCTGTAACTGAACTTGTTGCTACAGCTTTCCATTCACATTATTTCAACCGTAAGATGGCAAGAACTATGCCCCTTACATGAAGTCATTACAGATCACTGAACCACATTGAGCGAACAGTAGGGCTGAACAAAAACGACTGACAAGGAACAACACATCTTGTAGAGGATGTAGTATGGACGTATTGGAATAATTAATGTTGGGTGATGGTTTTAAAGTAATTCACGCGACGTGAAAACTTTGTGGAAACACGTCAATTTACTAGAGTCTAGTTCATCCCAGGGAAGTATTCAGAGTTGACCGCGGCGCTCGGCTGGGGAGCGGCGATGGGAAGCGACAATAGGCAGCTTAGGGCGGCTCAAACTCTGAGAAAGCGGTAACGGGGCGCAGCCTCCAGCTGCCTTAAGATGAGTGACAGTGAAGGGGTGGTTGACCCCGATGCTGGTGTACCGGGAAGCAGGCGGAGAACTTGTACACCTGTTGATGAATGTCCGTTGTCCCGTTTTCAGTGAAACATGCGAGAAAGCTGCGCAAAGCTATGGTAGAGCGGTCAACAGAGGCCGAAATATGCGTGTTCATGACTACAGCAACTTCCCGCTGAATTCACGGTCTGCAGAGTCTGGAGCAAATCAGGTGATGAGTGACAGAATGAAATACACCTGTGATGGGAACGTAGGACCAAGGAATTTGAAGTACTCTCCTGGGAGTCAGAATTTCGGAAAAATTGGTGTTTTATACAGATGCTGACCTTGATGGGTGGCCTGGGAAGTGCTAAATAGCAGAAGTTGAGAGGAAGGAAAATTCTGTGGGAATTTGTTCACTTCCCAGAGCAGGCATTGGTCGGCACTGAGAAGTGACGCATAATTAACACGACTGACGCTGCAACTGGCGTAAGTGATTTTGCTGGAGGGGAAACCGAGGCAAAGAGCGGACTGGCAGAAGTCTCAGTAGAGGTCTTCCGTTCCCAGCTTGCCTAGAGTGCGGACGTGGCGTTCTTTACTCAGCTTGCCTGAGAGAGAGTGAGCATCTCTGCAGTTTAGGACTTAGCAAATGGAGCGATTGAGCTTCGAGATAGAAAGTTTTCGTTGAGCTATGTACTGAGCAAGATAGCTAGGAGTGAGTAGACGAGCACAGCCTTGAAGCACCAAGAGGCCGGTCGACGTCCGCACAACGACGACGCCCCGCCACGCTGAATTTGGTGATATTGCGCCCGCTCTGGCTTGAGTTAGGCCACTGATTAATTTGCTGGATCACGTCGGCAAAGTTTCCACGAGGGTTTAATGGGCCATGTACTGTAGAATTCTTCTCGTAATTCGCATTACGCCTGGATCAGTCGATAGGAATTAATTTTGATTTATCACGCTTTACTCCACGTAAACGCAATTTATTCCCACTGCCTGTTAGAAGGGTCATGTAATGTGATGATTGAAGGTCGTGAGTTAAAATAAATTTGTGCTAATCGACTGCATCTGTGTTCAATCAAGTCACTATCTTAATTAATTTCATGTTCAACATTTCCATCTGGTGTTCAATAGCTGAATATAACATCAATGTGCACCCATTTTAATTAAAAGGGATCAATTCTGAATCAATTAATGTCAACATTGCCACCGCAGTTCAATGAGGAGTAACAGGGCCTTATTACGTTCTTTGCGTTATCCGATATTGCGGCAGTTTTGCACACTCTGTTGATCTGTTAGTCAATTAGCTGGGGTGAACACACGCCAAAACTAGGTAAGTGATGGGTGGGGTGTTACACAATAAAGGCGCTAAAGTTCTACACAGGTTAAGAGTTTGGTACAGAGCGAAATCTTTTGACTGGCTGAGGTAGCACCATGGATGAACACTGTGAAATACTGCTAGTCCTTCTTGTGTGAGGCAGAAGTCCTTTTTAATGCTATGAGAAATCAAACCAGGGGCAAACACAACATATTCTGACTCTGCAGCGTGGGTCATCAGCAGAATGATAGCCGGTGTGTAAGCGGTTAGCGTGCTAGGGTGAATACTGGACTGAGCTCTTGTCACTGTGCAGGCTGCTTTATCCCACTTCTGAAAACACGGGATCACACAACATGACACGATATGGTGAAGAAGGGCATACACTATTTGATCAAAAGTATCCGGACACCCCCAAAAACATAAGTTTTTAATATTAGGTGCGTTATGCTGCCACCCACTGCCAGGTACTCCATATCAGCGACCTCAGTAGTCATTATACGTCGTGAGAGAGCAGAATGGGGCGCTCCGCGGAGCTCATGGATTTCGAACGTGGTCAGATGATTGGGTGTCACTTGTGTCATACGTCTGTACGCAAGATTTCCACACTCATAAGCACCCCTACGTCCACTGTTTCCGATGTGATAGTGAAGTGGAAATGTGAAGGGACACAGACAGCACAAAAGCGTACAGGCCGACCTCTTCTGTTGACTGACAGAGACCGCCGGCAGTTGAAGCGGGTCGTATTGAGTAATAGGCAGACATCTATACAGACCATCACACAGGAATTTCAAACTGCATCAGGATACACTGTACGTACTATGACAGTTAGGCGGGAGGTGAGAAAACTTGGATTTCATGGTCGATCGGCTGCTCATAAGCTACACATCACGCTGGTAAATGCCAAACGACGCCTCGATTGGTGTAAGGACCGTAAATATTGGACGACTGAACAGTGGAAAAACGTTGTGTGGAGTACACGCTACACAATGTGGCGGTCCGATGGCAGGGTGTGGGTATGGCGAATGCCCGGTGAATGTCATCTGCCAGCTTGTATAGTGCCAACAGTAAAATTCGGAGGCTGTGGTGTTATGGTGTGGTCGTGTTTTTCATGGAGAGGCCTTGTACCCCTTGTTGTTTTGCGTGGCACTATCACAGCACAGGCCTACATTGACGATTTAAGCACCTTCTTGCTTCCCACTGTTGACGAGTAGTTCGGGGATGGCGATTGCATCTTTCAACACGATCGAGCACTTGTTCATAGTGCATGGCCTGTGGCGGAGTGGTTACATGACAATAACATCCCTGTAATGGACTGGCCTGCACAGAGTCCTGACCTGAATCCCGTGTCAACGAGAGTGGAAGCTGTCATCAACGCTAATGGTGGGCCAACACCTTATTGAATTCCAGCACTACCGATGGAGGACGCCACGAACTTATAAGTCATTTTCATCCAGGTGATCACATAGTGAACCTCTACCCCGCTGCTGTGTGCTTGCACTCCACTGCGAGTATCTGAAACCGCTGACTGCTCTCTGAGTCGTCAGCTGCAGCAGTACTTGCGACACAAGCAGTCAAAAAGACGTGGATATATTGAGACACAATAATTCGCCATTTTAAAATGTTAAAAAAGAGTAATATGACTTCTGAGAAAGAGGATAACCTTTCTATGGATAAGCATAATATGTAAGTACCACATGCCAGTCAGTACTAGTTCTCTGGCGCATAACTAACAACCAAACGACAAGATTGTCTTTCACACTTTGTGTTAAAATCTATAACACGGATTATGTAAAACACCCAAACGATGACAGGTGGTGCCAAATAACATAGTCATAAGTACGTATACGCCTAATTCATTTCAAGTTTATTGACATTCTCAAAATACTTTATTTTTATGACTTATTGCCCTGTAACTTCTTAATAACAAATCACTTGATAAGAGACTTATTCATAGCTTTGATAATACATTTTAACTGCAGAAAAACGCAACAGATGTGTCAAAATGATTTATTAATCACTACTAGTTTCATGACATTGTAGTCACATGTACAGTCAACTAACCGTTGATCTAAGGAACAAACAAAATTATAATTAGAACTAACTTAAACCAGGATGTACAGAATTGACACAGTGTTGAATTATAAGTGTGGAATACACACATTACAGACTGAGCGAGGTGGCGCAGTGGTTGGCACATCGGTCTCGCAGTCGGGAGGACGACGTTTCAAATCTGAGTCCGGCCATCCTGATTTAGGTTTCCCATGATTTCCCTAAATCGCTTCAGACAACTGCCGGGATGGCTCCTCTGAAAGGGCACTGCAGATTTCCTTCCCTATCACTCCCTCATTTGATGGGACCGATGACATCGCTGTTTGGTCCCTTC
This sequence comes from Schistocerca americana, assembly GCF_021461395.2. Taxonomy (NCBI): domain Eukaryota; kingdom Metazoa; phylum Arthropoda; class Insecta; order Orthoptera; family Acrididae; genus Schistocerca; species Schistocerca americana. The sequence goes on along the minus strand of NC_060125.1, from coordinate 97,372,653 downwards.
CCCCGAGCCATCTAACCACCACCTTTCAGTATGTGATGTCCGTAAATCTCCGTAAGGATTAAACATAGAAGTCTCCTATCCTTTTGCACAAAACTGATGTCATAAAGTACGCAACCGTCATCAACAGGACGTAACACAAAAAAAAATTTTTTTTTGAATAAGAACTGGCATCATAAACATGGAAAAGAATGCCCAAACCTAAACAAACTTATCGGACATATGCAAAAAGTCTTCTCGGGAAGAGCGGCCAGCCCACTACCGGAAAATATAATGAATAAGGAGGCACCGTTCTCTGAACGTTCAGTAACGCAAGAGTGGGGCCACATTTATCAACACAACGAGACAGAGGCCGCAAACACGTGAAAAGCAACGACAAAAAGCCAAACCTAACCGATATCTACATCTACATCTACATGGATACACTGCAAATCACATGTAAGTGCCTGGCAGAGGGTTCATCGAACCACCTTCACAATTCTCTATTATTCCAATCTCTTATAGCGCGCGGAAAGAATGAACACCTATATCTTTCCATACGAACTCTGATTTACCTTATTTTATCGTTGTGTTCGTTCCTCCCAATATAGGTCGGTGTCAACAAAATATTTTCGAATTCGGAGGAAAAGTTGGTGATTAGAATTTCGTGAGAAGATTTCCGTCTCAACGAAAATCGCCATTCTTTTAATGATTTCCAGCCCAAATCCTGTATCAATTCTGTAATACTCTCTCCATATTTCGCGATAATACAAAACTTGCTGCCTTTCTTTGAACTTTTTCGATGTACTCCGTCAGTCCTATCGGGTAAGGATCCCACACCGCGCAGCAGTATTCTAAAAGAGGACGGTCAAGCGTAGTGTAGGCAGTCTCCTTAGTATGTCTGTTACAATTTCTAAATGTCCTGACAATAAAACGCAGTCTTTGGTTAGCCTTCCCCACAACATTTTTTATGTGTTCCTTCCAATTTAAGTTTACGTAATTATAATACCTAGGTATTTAGTTGAATTTGCGGCTTTTAGATTAGACTAATTTATCGTGTAACAGAAATTTAACGAATTCCTTTAGGGTCAACTGCCACTGTTCGCACCATTCAGATATTTTTTCTAAATCGCTTTGCAGTTTGTTTTGATCTTTTCATGATTTTATTAGTCATCTGCAAAGAACCGAAGACGGCTGCTCAGATTGTCTCCCAAATGCTTTATATAGATAAGGAACAGCAAAGGGCCTATAACACTACTTTGGGGAACGCCAGAAATCACTTCTGTTTCACTCGATGACTTTCCGTCAATTACTACGAACTGCGCCCTTTCTGACAGGAAATCACAAATCCAGTCACATAACGGAGACGATATTCCATAAGCACGCAATTTCACTACGAGCTGCTTCTGTAGCACAGTGTCAAAAGCCTTACGGAAATGCAGAAATACGTAATCGATCTGAAATCTCTTGTCAATAGCACTCAACACTTCGTGTGAACAAAGAATTAGTTGTGTTTCACAGGAACAATGTTGTATAAACCCATGTTGACTGTGTGTCAATAGACCATTTTCTTCGAGGTAGTTCGTAATGTTCGAACACAATACATCTTCTAAAATCCTGCTGCATATCGACGTTAACGATATGGGCTCGTAATTTAGTGGATTACTCCTACTACCTTTCTTGAATATTGGTGTGACCTGTGCAACTTTCCAGTCTTTGGGTAAGAATCTTTCGTCGAGCGAACGGTTGCATACGATTGTTAAGTATGGAGCTAAGGCATCAGCATACTCCGAAAGGAACCTAATTGGTATGCAGTGTGGACCAGAAGACTTGATTTTATTAAATGATTTAAGTTGCTTCACCACTCCGAAGATATTTACTTCTACGTTACTCATGTTGGCAGCTGTTCTAGGTTCGAATTTTGGAATATTTACTTCGTTTTCTTTTGTGCAGCCATTTCGGAAGGCTGTGTTTAGTAACTCTGCTTTGGCAGCATTGTCTTCAATAGTATCTCCATTGCTGTCGCACAGAGAAGGCATTGATTGTTTCTTGGCGCTAACATACTTCACATAAGATCAGAATCTCTTTGGATTTTCTGCCAGGTTTCTAGACAAAGTTTCGTTGTGGAAACTGTTAGAGGCATCTCGCACTGAAATCCGCGCTAAATTTCGAGTTTCTGTAAAAGATCGCCAGTCTTGGGGATTTTGCGTCTGTTTAAATTTGGCATGTTTGTTTCGTTGCTTCTGCAACAGTGTTCTAACCCGTTTTGTGTACCAAGGAGGATTGGCTCCGTCGTTTGTTAATTTATTTGGTATAAATCTGTCGATTGCTGCCGATATTATATCTTTGAATTTAAGCCACATTTGGTCTATACTTGTATTATTGATTTGGAATGTGTGGAGATTGTTTCTCAGGAAGGCGTCAAGTGAATTTTTATCTGCGTTTTTGAATAGGTATATTTTTCGCTTATTTTTCGAGGATTTAGGGATTACAATATTCAATCTCGCTACGACAACCCTATGTTCACTAATCACTACATCGGTTTTGCTGCTCGTTATTAACTCAGGATTATTTGTTGCTAAGAGGTCAAGTGATTTTTCACAACCGTTTACTATTCGTTTGGGCTCATGAACTAACTGCTCGAAATAATTTTCAGAGAACGCGTTTAGCACAATTTCGGATGATATTTTATGCGTACCGCCGGAATTAAACATGTATTTTCGCCTACATATCGAGCGTAAATTAAAGTCATCACCAACTATTATCGTATGAGTCGGGTACATGTTTGAAATCAAACTCACGTTTTCTTTGAACCTTTCAGCGACTGTAACATCTGAGTTAGGAGGTCGGTAATAAAAAGAGAGCATCACGAAACAATTATACGAATGAATTGAAAATCGGTAGATGTAATGCACACGTGCATAAAAACATACAATTAAAATTTCGGAAAGTTTGGATGATTTATTCAAGAGAAGAAGCAAGTTCCCTTTGGTAGTAATCCGCTGGACCCTTACAGCTCAGCGGTACGTCGACGACATTGGACGCCCTAAGTGGCAGGACACGTTGGCCTTACAGGTCAGCAAGATGATGCTCGGCCGCACACGGCGAGAGTTTCTACCGCTTGCCTTCTAGATGGCCACACCCTACCTTGGCCAGCAAGGTCGCCGGATCTCTCCCCAACGGAGAACGTTTGGAGCGTTATGGGCAGAGCCCACAAACCAGCTCTGGATTTTTACGTGCCAATTGGAAAGAATTTGGCACGACACCCCTCAAGAGGACATCCAGCATCTTTGCCAAACAATGCTAACCCGAATAACTGCTTGCCTAAGGGGCGGAGGTGGACTACTACATTATCGATTTGCTCAATTTACGAAGATTTTTTCGTTGAATAAGTCATCCCATTTTTCTGTAACTCTTTGTAATTTGTTGGACTCTACATGTACATCACATCTACCGATTTACGTCCAATTTGGATAATTCCATCGTGGTACGTCGTTTTATTTCTTTTATCTTAAAGTGTACGCAAAAGTACTGGAAGACAGAGAAACGTCCGCGTACGCCAGTAACGGAATAGCAGGTCCTAACAGTATTACGCTTAACAAAAAGATATAAAATACCGCAATACAGTCGCTGTAAAACCTCTATTACATACGCAACAATGTGACATAGACACCTCAGCTGTCAAAAAATGAAGGGCCAACAAAATTTATAAATCGGAATTAAAATGTCTACCATCTCTTATCAAATAGCATTTGTGTCCTCAAAATGTAATAACTTCATAAAATTTTGTATGTTGCTAAAACTGCAGAGCGCGAAATAAAATTGCCACACGGTAACAGGTCTGCATCGCAATACTATGCCAGATGTCAAACCACAGAAGGAGGATAGAAAGACGCCACGAATGGTAAAGGAAGCTGGTAACATACTCTTTATGACCCGACCTCCCCCTTTCCACTCGTGTGTGTTTTGTGCAGCCAGTAAAAATTTGCCAAAAGGGAATGGTATCGTAAATCTGCCTGCCCATTAAGAGCAAACTCAGGCTTAGTTTTAAAGCAACTCATCATTTACACCTCTTCTAAAATGTTAAGCAGATGGCCCTTGCGTTTCCTACGTAAATTTCACCGCTTTTTATAAACAATAATAATGGAGTGTTCCTTAACACGTTGTAAGTAGGCTGTTTACGTTTTTATGTTGGTAACGCCACGTAGTGCTCTGTATGAAAATCACTGACTGCTGTGTGCAGTCTGTGGCTGATTTGCATTGTTGGAATATTTGCTATTGTAGTGTTGGGAAGTTAGATTTGAACATCGCGTAGCGTTGCGCAGTTGGAGGTGAGCCGCCAGCAGTGGTGGGTGTGGGGAGAGCGATGGCAGAATTTTGAGAGCGGACGATCTGGACTTGTGTCCATCAGAAAGAGTATATTTGTAATACTGTATATCATGAACTGATACATATATGATGACTTTTGAATATTATTAAGGTAAATACATTTTTTGTTCTCTATCAAAATCTTTCATTTGCGAACTATGCCCAATCAGTAGTAGTGCCTTCAGTAGTTAGAATCTTTTATTTAGCTGGCATTATTGGCGCTCTCTGTATTGCAGTAGTTCGAGTAACGAAGATTTTCGTGAGGTAAGTGATTCATGAAAGGTATAGGTTATTGTTGGTCAGGGCCATTCTTGCGTAGGGATTGTCGAAAGTCAGATTGCGTTGCGCTAAAAATATTGTGTGTCAGTTTAGTGTTGATCAGAATAAGTAAAGAGAGAAATTTCTGAGTACGTTCAGTTCTGCTCAGCTGTTTGAAAATCAAATAGCGTAAGAAGTTTATCAGCACAGTAATTCACAAATTTTTCTAAGGGGACGTTTCAACGTAAATGAGCACTCAATGCCGGTTTCGAGTTCGTCTTACCAGAACGTTCTTCAGGTCTAGCACTAAAGCTTCTCCACGTCTGACCAAAATATTTTACGGGGCGACAGTCGCAAAAAATAGTATAAACACCTGTGCCACTAAAGGGATCTGATTCCGAGTTCTCTCTGTATATAATGGAAGCATCGAGATTCTTAGTTATGAAAGAAGTGGGTCTAACATTCATTGCACACAATGCTTTGGCATCCTCTCCAGATATTCTACCAAACTACGGGATCCTATGAAATATTCTATGATCCAGTCCAGCTCCGTAGTTACATATTGACACATTGATCCGGGTCGGTATTAGTGACCTCATTACGAGACTTACTCATTCTGTTTATAAGATTCCTCTATTAATGTTGTTAACGAAGTACGCATTGTGACCACTGGTATAGACAATGTACTGGATAATTTTTAATTCCCTATGAAGGGCTTTTCGGCTAAGTGATACGCGATGCAGCCTGCGGAGTAACGACTTGAAGGCAGCCATCCCATAAGGGCGGACTCGGCATGGCTCGAATCATTAGGGATAGTGATGCCTTATAAGGTGATTGCCTTCACGTTGCTGTGTGTTACGCAATGAAGCCTTTCTGTTATGATTTAAACGATAAGTAATACACATGTGTACGTTTCACTTGTCCAATCTATGAGATAAGAGTGCAAGTAATTGTCATGTGTGTGTGTGTGTGTTTGTGTGTGTGTGTGTGTGTGTGTGTGTGTGTGTACGTATGGCGTCCTCTTTTTCTTTTTTTAAGAATCTCACTGTCTTCCTCTTCTTATTGTAAATGTCGAGACCTTCCCTTCTGCAATACTGTGTTTAAAGAAACAACACCACACACTTCTACACATACGCCAAATGTAAAACTGAACCTCTAAGTGTGGTGTCACCGCCAGACACCACACTTGCTAGGTGGTAGCGTTTAAATCGGCCGCGGTCCGTTGGTATACGTCGGATCCGCGTGTCGCCACTATCAGTGATTGCAGACCAAGCGCCGCCACATGGCAGGTCTAGAGAGACTTCCTAGTACTCGTCCCAGTTGTACAGCCGACTTTGCTAGCGATGGTTCACTGACAAAATACGCTCTCATTTGCCGAGACGATAGTTAGCATAGCCTACAGCTACGTCATTTGCTACGACCTAGCAAGGCGCCATTACCAGTTACTATTGATGCTGTAAAACATGTACCGTCAAGAGCGATGTTCACCAATTATGGATTAAAGTTAAGTATTCCAGCAGCTACGTACGTTTTTTGTTAGTCTCACTTCCTTGTCCTGTTCCAGACCTCACGCCAGCCTGCGTGAGCTAAAACGCGTGCCTTTCGGCTTCCTCTCATAGTGGGTTGTCTCCCTTGCCAATCCACAACACTAAGTACACGCTGTTCATTTAATTCGACAATGTCAATGTTTTCTCGATGACTGAAAGTTTGGTAACGTTGCCTCAATTCTTTAACAGTAAAGTTCTGAACCGTGAAAATAAAGTTGTCGTCAGAAAATAGCTTGCTTCAAATGGCTCTGAGCACTATAGGACTTAACATCTAAGGTCATCAGTCCCCTATAACTTACAGCTACTTAAACCTAACTAACCTAAGGACATCACACACATCCATGCCCGATGCAGGATTCGAAACTGCGACCGTAGTGGTCGCGCGGTTCCAGACTGAAGCCCCTAGAACCGCTCGGTCACGCCGGCCGGCCAAAGTTGCCGTCATGCACTTTATCGCTGATTAAGTAATCACGAGATCAGTCAATCGAAATTTACCGACCCTGCTCATAGTGGTAAATCCTGGTCTATAGCAATTCCATTCAATAGCAAGAAGCGAATGGCTTCAGGAGAAGAGACGCAACAGACTGAGCGCTATCTGATCTAGAGGTACGTTACAGGATCGGTGGAGTGAGGGAGGCAGGTGGTGGTGGTGGGGGGCGGGTTAGCTTTTGACCCTGCAGCTTCTCCCTCTCAATAATTCCGTTGCACAGCGGCGTGCCATGAGCACTTCTGCAAGTATTAGTATTCCCCGTGACGCTAATTTACTTAACACGCGCTCAGAGACTTCGCCAAATCGTATTTGACAGCGTAGTACAGCTAAACGAGTACAAATGGAATTACTTCAGTGAGATTATGTACTCATTATGGGAAAAGTAAATATAAGTCGAATGCTTTATATCCTCTCTCTCTCTCTCTCTCTCTCTCTCTCTCTCACACAAACACACACACACACGCACACACACGCAGACACTGCCCTCTCATGGTCACACATGTATGCCGCAACATACTTTAAAAATTACTGTGAGGAATGTATGCTGCACCTCTTTGATGTTTTATTAGTATTTCCTTAACATGAATCTGAAACTCATCTGTTTAAGACAACATGGGTCACAAGCGTTAAAATCAACATTTTTCTAATATGTGTGGACACAAATAAAATGTTAAAACCGTAATCGACAATTTATTCATCATCATCATCATCATCATCATCATCTCAGCCTTTTCCCACGTCATGAGGGGTCGGCGTTGCTTTGCTGGATCCTTCTCTCCCATAAATGTCTACCCAGTGCTTCTTCTCTGAGCCATCCTTTCTCCCATAGGTCCCCTGCTACCTTGTCCTTCCATCTCAGTTTCGGTCTTCCTCTTCTCCTTGGTCCTTCGATTTCTAGGTCTTCAATTCTTCTCCCCACGTTGAAATCCCCTCTTATCTTCACATGTCCACAACATCTTAGTCAACTTTCTTGGATCTTCTTCCCTATGAGCCCAACTTTCACTGTTTCCCTGATGTACTCATTCTATCCCTTCATGTCACTCCACTCATCCACCTTAACATTCTCATTTCTCTTGGGCTTTTGTAAATGACAAGTTTCTGCACTATACAGCATCGCAGGCCTCACCACAGACTTGTAAAGCTTTCCTTTCATTCTTCAGCTAACCTTCTTATCACACAGTACTCCGCTCAGTTTCCTCCAGTTCATCCATCCACTATTTATCCTGTGCTGTATTTCGGCCTCCAGTCCTCCATCACTTTGCATGTAAGAGCCTAGGTACGTAAATTTTTTGACCTGCATCAGTTGTTCTCCTTGCTGGTTAGTATATAGGTCTTTGTCATCCTTTGTACACATGTACTCTGTTTTCATCCTACTAATTCTTATCCTCCTTTCCTCTACAGCTTTTCTCCACTGTTCGAGGTTGTCTTGAAGTGACTCCTGGGTGGGTTCACAGATTACAACATCATCGGCAAACATCATGCTGCAAGGTGCCTCTGTTAACAAACCTTTGTCGTAATCGACAATTTATTGCACCTCATTAAGTGGGGGTGGAATAAGCACTAAGGCACTATGACTTTTAAGAATGAGAAGCTTTATCGACATCTCTTTTAGGTTTTATTTGTCTGCGGATCGGTTATTTGTTTTGTAAAGTGTTCTCAAAGGTCATCTTACTGTCGGAACAGAAGTTACCAAATTTACAACTGTGAAATTAAATGTGATACAGACGACATACCTTCTTAGAACAAGATTCCAACTGTGTCACACAATTCAATGAACAACAACACTGGACTATGGCTAATTGTAAACAGTGCCTCTGATCTGTATCCAATGAACCCTCTCGATATGCAAATCTACCCCCACTCACTCAGATGTGAAGTGACAACATGTGTGCAGCGGGAACGATTTAGGGATTAGTGGCCCTAACAGATGAGTCGAGGGTATGGTGCTTGCTAAAACCACTAGTAAAGAGTTGTTGGTTCATCTAACTACTGAAAGCGAAGATGTAACAGGAAACAGAAACACGATTATGAAAAGATGCAGTATATTTCCCAAACCAATGTAGGTAACGGGGTATTATAACAAAAAATCCTTACAATAATTTCAGTTAAACACAACCGCCGAATGGCAAAGACCGCAGGGAAGGGGTAGCAAAAGAAAATCTTGTATTTAATTCGCACTTCGCTGAAGCTAATGAAACACACAATTGCTTATCGGAGATTATGACTTCACATGCAGGAACCCCAAGAGCCTGAGTCATGAGTAAGCCATCAAACATCAAGCCTAGTTCCTAAGAAAATCCCCTTAAGTTTAGAAAGAAACGCACTTATCGCATTCGCATGAGGTTGCCGTAACTGTTCATCATGAGATGGTGAACTGCACCCACCATCTGGAGGAAAAAACGCCAAGGCCGAAATTCTCATCTCCACATCTCTAAGATGGTAGCCAAGTGCTCGTGCAGAAAACGGAGCCCCAAGTAGGAGAGAGCGCATTTTTCATCAGCGAGACTCAAAATCTCCGCCAAAAGTCAGAAAGTAAGTGAAATACTATATCCGGATCAGAATAACAAAGTGATTGACAGTAAAGCACAGCTGATCTGGGAAGGGGCGATGTTGTCGTTTTGCCGGTGCGTGCGTGCACTTTATGGCTGTAGTAGCAACAGCTGTACGGTTTCTTACGGGACTACCTTCTGCGACGCCGCCTTTTAATGTGCGGTATTCAGCTCGCTTTACAGCATCATTATATCCTTGTGGCTTAACAAACGCACTCACGTGTGTAAAATGAAACCGTGTTCTTATTATTTGTGTATATCAACAAAAGCAACAGGACGAGCGCTGTTTTTACAATAGTCGGAAATAATCACGATCAGTCGTCGTATTCGATCTGTGAGGGACGTTAAAATGGACCTGAATCGTTCATGTACATACAATAACTAACGACATTAAAATAATGTAAGCCGCTTGAGTACTTACTAACCACTCTGGTGTGTACGCCGAGTGTTATAGTTGTGCGGAGGAGTATTGCTTAATAAGGAGATACGATTTATTGCGCTACTGCAGTACACTCCATTCAGTCAATAATACGAAATACAAACATAAAAATAAGGGTAAGGGTAACTGACACTTGGTTCAGAATCATTTTCTTCCTCGACACTCGTTATCTGAGCTCTGGTCCGTGGACGAGCCACTGGAATTGCTCACGGATATGTTTATATTTTCCACGCTTCTTTAACAATCGTTTCTACCTGGCGTACAACATTTCATCACTTCTCTGGTATTATTTGTGCTACTGCTTCCTCTAACTATCTCTGAACTTTTGCCACAGTGAAGCTTTTGTTATTTGTTACACGTAATTTGTAATTTGTGCCGAAATCATTTCGACGGCGTTAACGTGTCTGTACTATGATGGAAGCCTAGGAACCCCGTGGCCATGTTCTTTAGCTACCTCGTCTACAACATACTGTTGAAACAGTGACCAATTTTCCTTTACTATTTCCATGAGCTTCGCCTTACATAAAACGTCCTCAATTTTTACTTTGTGGAACAATGTCGGCCTTTTTCGTTCCATCGTTGGAGCTTTATTTTTAATAACCGATTGGTATGGGGCATGACAGACGGCCGATTTAAGTTTTCCCCTTCAACCTGTAACAACAACAACGCTGTACTATTGTACATATAAATATTATATTTTTTTTCTCTTCTGAATTTTCGATAAATTAGTGTAATCGATGTTCTGATTTCATTTCTTTTTTGTTTCATGCCATTAAGTTAAAGAAACTGTAAACAATTTTCGATGTGAAAATGTTGTGCAATCCGAGTGTCCCAAAATGAAGAATTAAAGTTTATGTTAATAATAATTACCTGCAGACCTAGCTATGTTAGAATGATGTTTAAAGAACTTTTTTGTTAATGAACTAATAGACGAATAACAAAGGTCTGACAAAGTTGGAAGATAATTTTGATATTGATTTAGTAATGAAGCTTAATTATTTCGAGACAGATATAACGGTGTTTAAATGAGCAGGAAATAAGACAAATAAGAGTAGTAAATCATATATTGGAAATCTTGAGCACACAATGATTTCAGTAATCAATTTTTTTTTTTTATACAGTGATCATAACAGTTTCAGGGTCCCCCCTTTTTTTATTCATTTGAATTCTGAAGTGTTCTAAACTGATTTGACCAGCAAAGTCAAAGCCAAAATAAAAACCAAAATTTATCAGTGTTTTACCTTTATCAAAATTGACATTGTGTGTGTGATTCGAAAGTGCTATTTCTAGGGTAACCTATGCCCGATTTTAATCAGATCAATAGACAGTACGAAGTTTTGTAGTAAACATTATAGTGTAGTGTTATGTATTTATGGTTTATCCCTATCAGTGCAGAAAGTGAAATTATCAGTTCAATAGATTTTCTGGTTCTAAAATTTACCATATTATGCAGTGTTATTACGTGTGGTTTCACATGAACGTACATTAACTTGTACAGGGAAGAAACTCAGTTAGTGCCTAATTAGGCTGGCGACCGTATTATTAACAAATTGGTAGCATCTTCTGTGTTGTTTCTTGTCTGTCCTGACGTGTAGTTGCATTTCGGACTTGCTCGACGTATCATTGTTATTACAGAGTGTGTGTAAGTCTGATTTGCCTCCATTCAGGTACACGCGGTCAATTTATATACAAAAATCCTTTCTCATAAGGTGAAGCCCGACAACTTACCATAGTACAGGCTTTAAGGAGTATCGTGTGCCCCGAGAGCGCAGCGTTACAAGTGACGACCGTGACAGGACATCCAGTTGTTGTCGGTCACAAATTAACGTGAATACCGAACAGTGGATGTTCAGTGGCACGAATTGCAATAATATTTAGTAAAATAAATAGCAGTGAACGTCAAGTACGGTAGTGTGGTGAAACTTGCGTTCAGTATGGATAGGAACGTAGAATCAGTAGATGTGCCGAGCGTGATGGAAAATGCGGCTGGCAATGGCAGGAGCGTACGCGGCCAGATAACAGATGGCGTTATCGGAAGACAATTGGCGTACATAGAATATCACGAACATGTTAACGAACAGATTGAAATGTCGAGATTGCCTCGAACACAGCAAGGAATAAAACAGGAAGTAGAGGATGACTTTGTAGATGATAGTGGGTATGTGAACGAATCCAATGAGATGTTTGATTTACCACAGATAAAGAAAGAACAGAAAGAAAATTTTGATGTAGGATCGGAACACTCCGATTTCGTAGAACAAAACAGTGTGAAAATTTTAAGTATGAACGACTTATTTGAACAATTAACCAAACATATTGCAGAACAGAATGATCAGCTTAAAACACATGTTGATCGGCAGCTCAAAACACAAAGTAACCAGCTCAAAACTCAGAATGATGAGCTTAAAACACATGTTGATCAGCAGCTCAAAACTCAGAATGATCAGCTTAAAACACACGTTGACGAGCAGTTTAAAACACAAGTTGGTCAGCTTAAAGCACAGGTTGAAGAGCAAGGAATTAAAATTAGTAAACAAATAGAACAGGTAGAACAAAAAGTGGGTAATTTAAGTTCTGTGGTAAATACTATGAAGTTTGAAATTGACACAATTAATAAAAATATGGATACTATGCAGGGGGAAATTGAGAACATTAACAGTAGGTTTGATGTTGAAATTCTCAACATCCGAGAGAAAGTAGAGCCTCTGGTTGAAACAAAAGTAGACGAAAAAGTTTTCGGTCTTAAAACTGCAATCGTAAACGAATGTCAACACGGAACCTCACAGTTGAAAAAGGCAGTTTCAGACACTGAAAGAGATTTAGACGAGAAAGTTGACGGATGTGTACAAAAGCGTGAACAAAATACATCGAAAATTCAAGGCAAAATTTTCGATCTCGAGAGTAAAATCAAAGATAAGCCTGGTGTTGTCTGTAATGGCACACCACTTACGAAGCTGTTGGAAGGTGAGGAACGCTTCGATCCCGCCAAGAAACATAACGGATGGCATCCGTTGGATTTCATCAAAAATTGCGAGAGAGTGTTTCCTGAACACTTCTCTGGTCAGGAAAAGATAAACGTAGTAATTAGCGCCTTAGCAGGTGACGCTAAGCGCTGGGCAATTAATTTGAATACCGAACAACTGACGTTCGAAGAATTTAAGCAAAAGTTTACGGAAGAATACTGGTCCGAACAAAAACAGGATCATTTGTGGCGCGAGTTTATCATGGCCAAACAGGGGCAGGAATTCTTTGAAAGATTTCTGCGAATATTGGTACCGAAAGTTGACGCATTTAAGAGGGAGAAGATCCGATTCAGAAATCATATGGGAGCTATATAAAAAGCTTCCAGAAGATTCAAAGAGATACGTGGGAAGCAATCATCGTAGCTTCCAAGCGTTTCTCGAGAGGGTCGAAGACGAAGACCATTGGCGCGAAAGTCGTGCCAATTATCAGAATTTTGGTAACAGAAATATTCGCAATAATGACGAGAGAAATGACGGCGAATGGTTTCGCGTCAACGTGATACAGAGAGGAAAAGGCAGAGGAAGAGGGAGTTATCTAGGTCGCGGTAGAGGGTACACCGCGCTTTGGCGAGTGGAGCATCAGAGGGTAACGGCCCAGCCTAGCAGAACAGCTGTTCAGAGAGAAGCCGCTAGCAAGGCGGCAGCATTAGGTACAAACATTGCTGTAAGAGCTGGTGAATACATTACGAGTGGTAATTCCGTGGCGAAGGAAATAGTGGATGGAACAGTGGATACACAGAGAGGTGCGGTTAGCAGTGTTAGCAATGAAGTAAATGGCGAGAATGAATTGGCAGAAGTAACTCATTGGCGTCTGCAGATCGACGATCTGTACAAGGGCCTCAAGCAATGTGAGTGGGAGGATTTTAAGAATGAGTATGAGGCAAGGAGGTTAATTAGTGGAAAAGGAAATAGTAGGGACGTCGATAAAGTGACGTGGCCCAAATTTGAAGAGGAGAGAGTAAATAGCGCCGCGCAAAGTACCCGTGCTGCCGATAGGACGAAGGTTAAAGATAGGAAGGAATTGGAGGATGAAATCCTAAGCATTGACGAGGAAGTAACTTCTGTTAACGATCCGCCAACAGTACACGCTGCTACCGAAAGGCACCGTGGAGAAGGGGCAGGTAATTACCTAAAAGTAATTGAAGTCCACGAGGATTACACTAAATATGAAGTAACAGGGGATGTGAGTAAAGCTGATAATGAGGCCGTTTTGTCGAAAGAGGATACCGAGTTAAAATCAAAGCCTGACGAAGATGCAGAGGAAGAACTTAGTGCCTGTCTCAGAAAAGCTTTTATGTTAGAACCTGAAAGCGATCCAGAATGGTCGGATTCTGACGATAGTTCAGATGACGAATATTTCGGTACTAGTGAAAATAATGGGATGATGTTGAGACTGAACACAGGAAGAAAGAGCTGCTGATCAACATGTGTTTTAAGCTCATCATTCTGAGTTTTGAGCTGGTTACTTTGTGTTTTGAGCTGCCGATCAACATGTGTTTTAAGCTGATCATTCTGTTCTGCAATTTGTTTGGTTAATTGTTCAAATAAGTCGTTCATACTTAAAATTTTCACACTGTTTTGTTCTACGAAATTTGCAAAGAGTTGAAGTAAGCAAAGACTTTGAACTCCAAAAACCTAGAAAGCCACCAGATATAAATGATTCACAGGTCAGGAACGTACCTTGGGATGATGTCACAGTCGACCAAGGTGCGTTGTGGAAAAAAAAAAAAACAGGAAGGGGCATGATGTAGAGCCTGGGGCAGATTTATATCGGATTTTGAGAATGTCATGAACACCTTACATCATGAAACTACTGGGTTCCCACCGGAAGAAATTCTGTTAGGCAGCAGAAGTAAAAGTTTAATTGAGGAAAAACTAGAGTTTCCACCTTGTACAAGCTTGGGGTTGAGTCAAAAGAAAGAATTAGTCAGAAAAAGGGCAAAGCAAAAAGCTGAATCTAGATCTAAAAGACATGATAAAAATCTGAAAGTTTCAAAATTTAAAATTGGAGATTATGTTCTTTTAAAAACCCACGAAAAATCTAGTGAACTGAACCATGAAATTTCCAAATTTAAATATATTTATAATCGACCATATATAATACAGAACGTTCCACTCGATAATGCTTACTACCTGATCTACCCAAAATCCAAGAGACCTTTAGGTGTAAGGAACGTTGTGGACCTGAAACTGTATGTTCCTAGGAGTGAGTGACCTAAGTACAATCAGAAAGCAATTTGCAGTAAATGTGCTGTATCTTATGCTGAAACCATTTTATTCCAAATGTAACTAATCTTTGTAAATATATGTGTACCAATATCAGTGTGCTAATGTACTTATGTGAGTTTCAGATTACCAAATGTACTATAAATGTAAAGATGTATGGAGAAAAGGGTTGAAAAAAAAAGCAAATGCTGTAAGCCAGATAAAAGATGGGACTGCCAAAAACCAAAGTGGGCAGTATATGAGTCATAATGTAAAGGACTGCCAAAAATCAAAGAGGGCAGATAATTAGTCAATGGAGAATTGTAAGTGTGGTACAGGAGATGTGATAAAATGATGCGAAACGGACTGCCCAAATCTGAATAATAGGCAGCAAATATATGTAGTGAATTTTTTAAATATTATTGTGTGTTTATTAGTAAATAAGGAAATGGACTGCCATTCAATGCAAGCAGCAACAAATTGTTTTATAGTATATATAGGTATTTGTATCTGCTTTTGTAGATAAATGTTTGTGTTCCAAAATTTGGTTTTATTTGTCTGAGAAATTTAATAATGATGAGTAATTTGCTACTTAAATAATGTTGTAATAGGAGGATGGACTGTGCTAAAGGCACTTAAGTAAATGTTAGGTAAATGTTCTCGATATATTAAAAGAAATATAGACCTATATAATGTGAATGAAAGGAAGTTTGTGGTATAAACGTTTATGATGGGACATTCACATAAAGATTCAGAACCACTGTATAAATATATAATTTAGTGTTCCCATCAATTTTGCACTTAGTGAAATTTACTGGAAACAGGGGCATGTGTAACAACAACAACGCTGTACTATTGTACATATAAATATTATTTTTTTTTCTCTTATGAATTTTCGATAAATTAGTGTAATCGATGCTCTGATTTCATTTCTTTTTTGTTTCATGCCATTATGTTAAAGAAACTGTAAACAATTCTCGATGTGAATATTAATGTTTATGTCAAATTTCAAGCAATATTATAACAGAATTGGAATGTCAGAAACGTTGAAAGTATTGTAAGATGTTAAAGTTGTAATTGTGCGTCTGGTCCATACTAGTCAATGTATTAGGATATGTAAGATGCAAAGCCTCTGGTGAATACCCTGTCTGTAAGGGAGCGGTAAAAGGTGGATGGCAGGCGAGCGCGGGAAAATGCGCACGGGCGCTGCACGGCATAACGGGTTCAGCAGTAGTAGTCGGAGTTGGGTATTGGTCTGAGCAACACGTCCTGGATCGAGGAGGCTCTCCTGGAAGACGTAGTTTCATTGAGCCTCGGATATGCCGTTCCGACGCCTATACAGCATGGCAAAATTCCGTAGGCACTAAATGGGAAAGTATTGCGACGCTATGAAGAAGTAAAGTGCCGATACATCAAGAGCCATTGCTGTGATTGTATGTGTGCTCTGTGCCTCGCCATCTCGCCGCCCGCCAACCGCCACATCGATACAAACAGGTTGAAACTTTTAGTACTGTATTCGTGTGGACCAGTGTTACTTTTGTTCCATACTGTTCAATAACAACTTAAATTTTACCAGAACTGTCCTATCATTTAATTATCCTCACAACTAACCTAGACAGGGTCCTTTCCAAATGTTGTGCAATCCGAATGTCCCAAAATGAAGAATTAAAGTTTATGTTAATAATAATTACCTGCAGACCTAGCTATGTTAGAATGATGTTTAAAGAACTCTTTTGTTAATGAACTAATAGACGAATAACAAAGGTCTGACAAAGTTGGAAGATAATTTTGATATTGATTTAGTAATGAAGCTTAATTATTTCGAGACAGATATAATGGTGTTTAAATGAGCAGGAAATAAGACAAAAAGAGTAGTAAATCATATATTGGAAAACTTGAGCACACAATGATTTCAGTAATCAATTTTTTTTTTTTATACAGTGATCATAACAGTTTCAGGGTCCCCCCTTTTTTTATTCATTTGAATTCTGAAGTGTTCTAAACTGATTTGACCAACAAAGTCAAAGCCAAAATAAAAACCAAAATTTATCAGTGTTTTACCTTTATCAAAATTGACATTGTGTGTGTGTGATTCGAAAGTGCTATTTCTAGGGTAACCTATGCCCGATTTTAATCAGATCAATAGACAGTACGAAGTTTTGTAGTAAACATTATAGTGTAGTGTTATGTATTTATGGTTTATCCCTATCAGTACAGAAAGTGAAATTATCAGTTCAATAGATTTTCTGGTTCTAAAATTTACCATATTATGCAGTGTTATTACGTGTGGTTTCGCATGATCGTACATTAACTTGTACAGGGAAGAAACTCAGTTAGTGCCTAATTAGGCTGGCGACCGTATTATTAACAAATTGGTAGCATCTTCTGTGTTGTTTCTTGTCCGTCCTGACGTGTAGTTGCATTTCGGACTTGCTCGACGTATCATTGTTATTACAGAGTGTGTGTAAGTCTGATTTGCCTCCATTCAGGTACACGCGGTCAATTTCTATACAAAAATCCTTTCTCATAAGGTGAAGCCCGACAACTTACCATAGTACAGGCTTTAAGGAGTATCGTGTGCGCCGAAAGCGCAGCGTTACAAACCATTCCAGAAAACTATTGTATTTCATTTCCTCGTGGCAGTCGTTTACTTTCCTCGATTTGTAAACGAGGAGACAGACACGTAAATTCAACTAAATACCTAGGTATTACAATTACGCACAACTTAAATTGGAAAGAGCGCATAGAAAATGTTGTGCGGAAGGCTAACCAAAGACTGCGTTTTATTGGCAGGACACTTAGAAAATGTAACAGACCTACTAAGGAGACTGCCTACACTACGCTTGTACGTCCTCTTTTAGAATACTGCTGCGCAGTGCGGGATCCTTACCAGATAGGACTGACGGAGTACATCGAAAAAGTTCAAAGAAAGGCAGCACGTTTTGTATTATCGCGAAATATGGGAGAGAGTGTCACAGAAATGATACAGGATTTGGACTGGAAGTCATTAAAAGAAGGCGTTTTTCGTTGCGTCGGAATCTTCTCACGAAATTTCAATCACCAAATTTCTCCTTTGAATGCGAAAATATTTTGTTGTCACCGACCTACATAGGGATAAGAGAAATAAGAGAAATCAGAGCTCGTACGGAAAGATGTAGGTGTTCATTCTTTCCGCGCGCTATACGAGACTAGAATAACAGAGAATTGTGAAGGTGGTTCAATGAACCCTCTGCCAGGCACTTAAATATGATTTGCAGAGTATCCATGTAGATGTAGATGTAGAAACCAGATGCAGTTCCAGCATGCAAGATAACAGTTCTTGCGCCCTTTCCCAGTGGAACAGCAGAACGTCCACATACGCTATCGTCTGTCCAGTCTTTTCTGACAGAATGACCGGCGTTTACCCAGGTTTCGTCGGGCCACATCCTGTCTTCAAACGGCACTTTCACTATAGTTCTTAAAAATCGACAACATCACGCTACGATGTCGCCTCTCTACATTATAATTTTCCGTAGATTAATTTTTTAATAGTGAAAACCGCGGGCTCTGACAACCGTTAACAAAGACTTTTTGCTGCTGCTGCTTCACTCTGCCTCGCGAAGAGTAAAGCATTGTTCTTTAATGATAGGATGTTCTTTTGTCACGTAATATCCATATACATTGAAGAGCCAAGAAAACTGGTACACCTCCCTAATACTGTGTAGAAGCCTCATTAGTACCCAGAAGTACCGCAACACGACATGGCACAGAATCGACTAATGCCTGAAATAGTGCTGGAGGGAACTGACACCATGAATCCTGCAGGGCTGTCCATAAATCCGTAAGAGTACGAGGGGGTGGAGATCACTTCTGAACAGCACGTTGCAAGGCATCACAGATATGCTCAATAACGTTCATGTCTGGAGGGGGGGGGGGGGGAGGTGGCCAGCGGAAGTGTTTAAACTCAGAAGAGTATTCCTAGAGCCACTCTGTAGCCATTATGGAGGTGTGGGGTGTCGCATTGTCTTGCTGGAATTGCCAAGTCCTTCGGAATGTACAAGGGGCGCGAATGGACGCAGGTGATCAGACAGGATGCTTACGTACGTGTCACCTGTCAGAGTCGTATCTAGACGTATAAGGGATCCTGTATCACTCCAACTGCACACGACCCACACCGTTACAGAGCCTCCACCAGCTTGAACAGTCTCCTGCTAATGTTCAGGGTACATTAATTCATGAAGTTGTCTTCATACCCATACACGTCCATCCGCTCGAGGCAATTGGAAACGAGACTCATTCGACCAAGCAACATGTTTCCAGTCCAATGTCGCTGTTGACGGGCCCAGGGGAGGCAACAAGGGTACATGAGTGGGCCTTCGGCCCCGAAAGCCCATATCGATGATGTTTCGTTGAGTGGTTCGTGGTGGTGGTGGTTGTTGGATGTTTAAGGGGGACTAAACAGCGAAGGTCATCAGTCCCCCAAGTGGTTCGTACGCTGACACTTGTTGATGACCCAGCATTGATATCTGCAGCAATTTGCGGAAGTGTTGCACTTATGTCACGTTGAACGATTCTCTTCAGTCGTCGTTGGTCCCGTTCTTGCAAAATCTTCTTGCGGCAGCAGCCATGTCGGAGAGTTGATGTTTTACCTGATTCCTGATATTGATGGTACACTCGTGAAATGGTCGTACGGGAAAATCCCCACTTCATCGGTACCTCGGAGATGCTGTGTACCATCGCTCGTACCGACTGTAACACCACGTTCAAACTCACTTAAATCTTGATAACCTGCCATTGTAGCAACAGTAACCGATCTAACAAATGCGCCAGACACTTGTTGTCTGATAAAGGTGTTGCCGACCGCAGCGCCGTAGTCTGCTTGCTTACATATCTCTGTATTTGAATGCGCATGCTTACACCACTTTCTTTGGCGCTTCAGTGTATTTTGCCACGAACAACATTTTGTTGAAAAGAGTGCAAGTTTGTTACACGTGCTTCTGTTCTGCTCTTCTTTCCGGATGTCCACAGTTTGGATGTAGAGTTGCACCATTGTCTCTCTCTTTCTCGAAATTTCCTCTCACCGTGTCTGACCACGGAAAACGTGAGTAGATCGCTGAACTTTGCGTCTGGGAGCCACACTTTTTTGCACACTTCCACTCCAACTTTCAGGCATTCAGTAGGGCAAAATGAACTCGCCGCACAGAGAAACAAACCTCCCACCGAAACGAACCACAGCCGCGAGCGTCGTCTACAACTGGCTACAGTTGCCACTACCAGCTGTAGCAGAGACATTTGACTACGGTGAACTGAACAGGAGGCGAGGCCAACCGCTATAGTGGGCTGTTGCTGTGGTAGCAGCTCTGAGAGCAGATAGATGTCAATCACTTTGTTATTCTGATCTGGGTATAAGTCTCCTACACCATGCTGGGTAACAAACCTTGCCATCTCTCCTCTGAAAAATTTATTTATCCGCTAGTCAATCTCTATGGTTTCTAGCTTAAACAAACTCTCACAGTTTGGTAACAAACTCCCTCTGTCGCAAAAATCTGTGGCTCAGATCAATGAGAGCGAGACCGCACATTCTTTCCTTGGAAAGTCTTGCCTTATCTCCAACTCTGTCTACTGTTTTAGGTACCATCCAATCACCGGGTGTCCCACTCTGTTCGTCTAAAGTTGGGCCAACAACATCTATGGCCCTGGCGACAGAAACTGGTTCCAGCTTTTTTTAAAGAGTCCCAACATTCGAGAAGTATTGCCGTCCTGCTGCCGACGCTGTGGCCGTCAAGAACTGCAAGTAAAATTTCGTTGGATAGGATGTTGCGTAAAGAAGTGCACCATAAGTTGCAGATACGTCTTTGTTCCGCAGTGCCGCAAGCTATTTTTTGTGCCCCACCTGATATTATTATTTATACAAATGGAGAAAAAATTAGAAGAATTTATACCAGTTACAGGACCATTCTGCGATAGTAAAATTATGGATTTTGATATGTAGTACTAACTGGAATTAAAGAACACGTGGAAGAGAGGATCCACTAATAACAATATATGAACTATGTTTTACAGATAATTGAAGCATTTAACCAAAAAAAGTTTCTTTAAAAAATGAAAAAAAATGCAAAATTCTTTGCCCTTAACCCTTAAGTTAAATAAGCTTTCAATCTCTGCAAAGGAAATCTGAAGTACTGTACTACAAAACAGCAAAGAATATGACAATGATTAGAAGACAGCTGGAACTACATCCTGCCCGTTATCGGGTGAAACAACGGTGTTTACTACCATGCTGGACACAGTCTGTCTTATTAAATGCCCTTCTGCATCACATGAAAACTATATAAGCACCATTGATGACAAGAGTGATTCAGTTACTCAAAACAGGTGACTTAACTTTTAATTTAAAAGCTGTATGTCGAAAGGTTCGGGATTAAGATGCGCACCTGTGCTTCAAAGTTAAACAGATGAGTAAACAATATGACAATGATAAGGCTTACTTCAAAGCAACAAACCTCTTAATTTCAATCCCTCCCGCCCTGGAGACAGTAGGCTATTAATATTTTCAAAGTTAAAATGATTGTCTGTTATTAATACAGCTCTGACGGAACGTCTTTAAAATATTACTTCTGAACACTTATTACAAGAGATTCACTCAGCGGAACCACAAGATCCAGCTAAAATACACCAATAAGGATCCGGTCTTTCAAACACAGAAGCGAACAGCATGGTACAACAGGTTGTTCAGATTATAACTAATGACTGAAAAATGCAATTACGGTCAAAGAATTGAACCAGTTAACAGCTAAATGCAACCACAAGGTCCCTCTTTTGTTTAACAGCAACCTGTGCCTTAGTACAATTGTTCCATCTGTATTTGCAACCAAGAGCTGATTAATTAGATGATTAATGAACAGGGACAAACCAGAAAGGAAAGGCAATATAATATTGGGACAAATTTTCTAACGGCAATTAGTGTCTTAGTACAATACTGCTGCCTACATTTACGACCAAAGAGCCGACGGAGTAAAGCTCTGAGGGTCGCATACAAACCAGAAAATAATTAGGAGGGCGGTAGACAATGAAACAAATCACCATGAGGATTACAGAATGTTATTCCTTTTTATCAGCAAGCAGTTCCATGGATCCATGGTGCGCCGCAGCAGTTACTGAGTGGTGCTGATGAAAGCCAGGTAGAAGAGGGCAGCCAGGCCACAAGCAGTCATCTGACACGAATGTTGCCAACCAACCAACAGGATGTCAGCCTGCTGCTTGTAGTCAACGCTGACCCCCGCGAAGTACTCCGGTATCTTCGCTGTGGGTAGGCCCTCCTTGCACAGCTCGTGGCTTCGGACGCTCGGACCTCGTGACCACCTGTTATCACGATGCTACCCCCAATCCCCAAACTTCATGCTTCCCTCTCAGGCCAGTGATCCCCGTATATATATCGGAAAGCAAAGACCTTCTAAGAACACAACCCACAGGTACCAACTCTTCCTCATAGGTATTGGCAATGGGCCTGCAAGAGGGATAGTAGATAGTTCACCTGAGTCAATGGTGCCAGACAGAACAGTCTACTAACTCAATAGTGTCACAGCTCAAATTTAGTTAAAATTACAGATCTTATGCATTGCACAAAAGATGCATCCAAAATACAATTTTTCGATAAGAAAGTAACACATGGTTCATTTAATAGTTTCTTACAAGCATTATTCTCTAAATTTTGTCTGCAGAACATTTTGTTAAACATAAATTGCCTTTCTTTAAGATTCGAATACAGAAACATGTAAAGGAGCTGAACAAGCCATTAATGTAGATATGGATATTATAAGAAATAAATATACTGATACAGTTATTATTCCATACAAGATAGAATTAGCAGACACAAATATTGATACATTATTAAAAGAACTACCACTATATTACAATTACAAGAACTTGGTAACGAACATTATACTAATTAGAGCTGACTATAAGACAAAAATTGCTGGCACTTTTAATAAAGAAGAAATGACTGAATATTTAACACAAAATTTTAATTTCTGTATGGAAGGAGAATATAAAGATGAATGTAATGTGATTGTTAACGACGATAATACTATAGGAAAAGACTGTTTAACATGTATGAATCCTAATTCTAGATAAACAATTCACAATAAATTTGCTTGCGAAATAACAAGTCCAGGAGTTAACAAACAACTTGGCAACCACATTAGAGGTTTCTTAATTTGTCTAGATAGAAGATTAAAGGAAATATTTGCTTCTAAATTAGCTAAAGAAGTTCCAAAAAGAACAGAAATTTGATCCATTAACAGACTGTATAGAATTAATAACAAATAATAGCAAATATTTTGAAAAAGATCCTTTTCAATCTGTTCCTTTATCCTAAATCTGGTACAATAGTTGTTGTCTTATTTGCAACAATCTCTTGCAATATGTCTATTGGGGCATCAGAAACATGAAAAAACTATCAGGAATACAAATAAAAATTGGAACAGATCATAAAAAGAAAGAGAGAAATTGATTAAATTTGTTTTATCTTCATATAGTTTTAACTGTTCACTTAGTAATTGTGCAGAAAATTTCGAATAGATGGAGAGTGTAATTTCTCTAAAACAAACATGCTTCATAAAATTTGGAGACACATATTTTTCTAAATCCAATAGTTTATTTTCTGCAATACCAAAAGAAATAAACAGCAAAGAAACAGGATTAATAAAAGAAAATGATATTATTCCATATGTGTCTAAAAAAAGAATACATATCACCAATAATTTCTATCTATGTACAATTAAAGCAATAAACCAATTATTATGGTATTCTTATAATGTACTAAAATGAGAACAAGTCTTACAAAATGTAAACAGAAAATTAGAGTATTTTCAATTAGTGAAATGATAATTATGTAGCCTAATATCTATTTATTCACAAGTGGATCGAGACCCACAATTTTTATTCATGTGTATCCACATATTTAACTCATTTTGAACTGGCACTAGGTATATCACTATTTGTACTGGATTTCCAATATGAGATGCAAGAATACCCTTTTGAGCTTAAATTATTGCACAGATTCCACACTTACTTCGTTAAATAAAACCTCTGCAAAAGTTGTTCATTCATTGTGATGATGGGGCAGTCCTCTTGAAACAGTAATCTTTAATCCTCAGAGAATATGTAATAATTTGTTTTAATTTATTCGTTACGTTTTTGAGCAATTCCTCACTGGTCATAATTGAATCTACAGCTGTGTTCAAACCTGACAATATGGCTCTTACTAAAGACACTTCTTCTGTGAACAATTTCAGCAGTTGTTCTGATCTCGAGTCCATACTATTGATGTGAGTTTTGTAACAAGCAGCATCTGCCTTATCCAAGGTTTGGAATAAAGTCTTACTGATTTACCCTACAAAGTTAAGAATTCGTCTCTTTTGTCTTCTCACTCATCTTCTTAATTGGTTTATAAGGGATTTGGTCTCTTGCAATCGTTCTATATAGGGCATGATCCCATTAACTTACACAGTACATTCTACTCGGCTAATGTTACTCCAATCTCTCTCGACATTTATGTATCACTTTTAGTCCTAGGCTTCTTACAGCGCGAAATTTTTTGTCAAGTGGTCCCACATTCACAAAGGTTACAAATTTCCATGTTGAACTGGTTACCTCTATGAAGCCTTTATACTGGTAGTGTAGTCCTGGTGATGGCTTTATCGTGTGAATCTCTACACTACCATTCATCTCTCTGTACCAGCTGTCACTGTAGGTCCTCCATCCGCCAGTGATAATCAAAATCTACGTTATTCAGATTAATGACGTCATGATATTTAACTGAAATCGCGATCTTACATTTCTAACTTCATCTTAGTAATAAGATTTCGGTGTCCTGCTTTTCGTAATTGCTACATTAGACAATTCGCGTTTTATTATTAATATCATTAATTCCCCTTTTAGGAGAGTGTTAAAATACAATCAATTTTCATGGCACTTTTTTTGTCTCTTTCTTTACTCTTCCCAAAAACCTCTCAAATATTCAGTGTTTCTTCTCTCTTCTGACCAATACTTTCCTGGTTTCTTCTCTTTTGGTTTTCCCTCAAATTTCTGTTTCCTGATTTTTTTGTCTGTATTTTTCTCTGTTTGTTCTTCCTTCTGTGGAGATATTCAGTTTCTTGAGGTCTTCCATGACTTCCTTTGCCCACTTAGGTTTCACTGTATTACTTGTTGTGTCTAGACAAGACAGCCTAGACACAATGAGAGGAAGCTGAAAGGCACGCGCTAAGCCAAAGCAGGATGGCGTGAGGTCTGAAACAGGATACATAATGAATGCTATAAAGAAAAGTACGTAGCTTCTGGAATACTTAACTTTAATCCATCCTTTTGGTACATCTGGAGATTGTGGCGATACAAGTGAGACTCTTTAGATACATGCAATGTTACTAATGGCGCCTTGCTAGGTCGTAGCCATTGACTTAGCTGAATGCTATTCTAACTATTGGCTCGGCTAATGAGCAATGCTTCGTCCATGTAGTCGCTAGCAAAGTCGTCCGTACAACTGGGGCGGGTGCTAGTCCGTATCTCGCGACCTGCCTTGTGGTGGCGCTCGGTCTGCGATCACACAGTGGCGACACGCGGGTCCGACATGTACTAATGGACCGCGGCCGATTTAAAGCTACCACCTAGCATGTGTGGTTTCTGGAAATGCGTTGACATGATTTTCAGCTCAAAATTCGTGCAGAAATTTTTCAGGTTCTGTCCATTTTTGTTTGTTCTCTTGTGGGCCGTGCGTTTGCCTGTTGTGTCTCGGAATTTTCTTTCCGTGCCTAACTGGACATTGAATCCCCTGGTAACGCTTTTACATGATTTTTGGGGATTTTGCTGCTAGTTTCTTCCAGATCTTCCCAGAATTCCTCTATCATCTCTGGGTTCTTCTTGTTATAATTATTTGTGGGGGCATGTGCACTAATTAGTGTATAGGCTTTGTTTCCAGATCTTATCGTGAGTGTTGAAATTTTTTCTGCCTTTTAGTATGTCGTTGGTATTTCTGAATTGGGAATAGAACTTTTTTGTACTCCCACATCTTACGACCTCTTTATGCAGTATCACTCTCTTTCCTACTGATGCTCCGTCTTGTCATAATGAATCTTCCTTGATTCTTTGACCTCTTTTATTTTATATTTCACTATGCACTTCTTGCATCCTAGCCTTGAACTACTACACATTATTCTCATAATCATATCGTATTATGGCAGCGTTGTTTGTAATATTCTGGGCAAATTCGCTGTTCTTCCGATATTCACTCAACATGTGTATACTCTGTGCTGCAGCGTGGTGTAGTATTGAAAACAAAAGTGCCATATGGAACTCACGTGCCCTAATTGCTAATATCTTCATTTATAAATGCCTCAAATACTCCACCAGCGTCATACGCTTACTTTTCAAGCCTCCATTCATCTGTGGTTGGAAGGCGGTTGCCTGTATCTTCTTCTTTCTTAATGATCTGCATATTTTCTTGAATACTTGGCTTAGAAAATTTAATCCTGGATCTGTGAATACCATTCAAGGAAAACCATACTTTAATACAACTTCTCCAATGCATTTTTCAGGAAATGCGCTTCCGATGGGGACCTTTTCAATGCTCCAATCGTCTGCAGGAGGTAGGCGGTTGTCTGTGTCTTCTCTATTCTCAATAATCTTCATACGCTCTTGAACGCTTACCTTAGAAAATTTTAAGCTTTATATGTCAACACTATTGAAGGAACACCATATTTTAATACAGTTTCTGCAATAAAATTTTCTGCTGTTGTGTATGTGTCTTTCCTATCTGTCGGAACTGCTAAAGTAAACTTGCTCAGACCATCCTGAATGGTTCAAAATTTTAAAATGTTTCTGTTACCTTCCACAGTTACATCCAATGGACCAACTATACCCATATAACCTTTGTCAAACATGGTTTCTCCTGTGCCCATAATGAATAATAGTCTCGCTCTGAGTACATTTATTTCAGTGACATTTATTCCACTTTCTAACGCATTTCTCGACATCTGTTTTTATTCCCTTCCGTGCATCGCATCTCTTTCCCCGATACAGGGTTCTGTGAATCCCTTAATGCCCACCCAATTGATTGTCGTGTACTTCCTTAATAATTGTGGCCTTCTTTTTCTCACTTAGCTGTGATTTGTTTCAATCTAACTTAGTAGTCTCTGTTATCCTTATAACTGGCTCTCTGTTTTCCATTAACTGTGCCTCTTCATTACTTTGTCGCATTCTGCTTAGTGCATCTGCATTGGTATTCAGTCATTCTGGCTTATATATAATGTGGTATGAATATTTTTCAAGTTTCAGTCTCCATTTTAACAAACCTGATGATGGGTTTTTCACACAAAAAATTCTCGTTAATGGCTAGCGGTCTGTTACTATTTTGAATTTTTTTGGGTACACATGGCTAAAATTGTTTCGTTGCTCATAATAATGCCAAACACTCCAGCCTGGTGGCTGAATAGATCCTCTCTGCTTTATTTAATTACCTGGAAGCGTACGCTATTGGTAGGTCACTTCCGACTTTACCTTCTGATAAGATTGCGCCAATTGCTGTCCCACTTGTGTCCGTCCTAATAATGAAAGGTTTCTCGAAGGCAGGAAACTGTAGTAGTTTGAGGAGGTTGTTTAACTACTGCTTCTTGCTGCTGCCTTTTCCATTCATGCTGTTCGTTGTCCTTTATCAATTTATGCAAAGGAGCTGCAATTGTACTGAAACTTCTATAAATTTTCAATCGTATCCTAGTAGACGTATGTATCCTTTTTATTATTTCTTTGTCTTTGGGACTGGAGATCTTTTCACCTTCTCTACGTTCGTCTGGCTATACACCTGTATTTAGTTATCTTATGTCCCAAAAATATTACTTCCTCCCTTAAAAATTCACACTTGTCTGGCTGCAACTTCAGCCTGTGTTCCCTTAGTCTGTATTAACCCTCCAATTTCTCGTCCAGTTATGTTAAACAATATCTGTAACAGATAATATCGTCAAAATATATTAAACACTTTGTTCTGTGTAATCCTGCCGATGCAACGTTCATTAATCTCTCAAATGTTCTAAGTGCTCCTGTCAAACTCATAGCCATCCTCTTGTGTTTGTACTGCTGATAGTTAGCACTACACACTCTTTTCTCATCAATATCTGGGGATAGCCGCTGGTTAAATACAATGCGGAAAGGTATTTAGCTTTTCCCGGGTTATCCAAAATTTTCTATACATTCGGTAATGGGAATGCTTCTCCTACTGAAATCCCGTTCGCCTTACGATAATCAGTCACCAACCAATATTTTAGTTTCCCACTGGCATTGACATTTTTTGGAAGTGTCTACACCAGCGTTTTCCATGGGCTTTGACATTCTACAACAACATTGTCCGTTAACATTTTTTCTATAACACATGTTTTACTTTTTGCATAAACGACAATTTTACCTTTGAGGTAAAGCACATCACAATGTTCACTACAAACATTTTCTATTTCATGTTTCTCTTCCTCGTTTAAGTGTTCCGTTTGTAATGTGCCTCTGACCTGCGCTGTGCGATCCTTGTAATGTGGCGCCTGTTCTGGCGTTTCTGTTACCCTCCTTACTGTTGGTTCAACGTGTGAGGGCTCCATAACTAAGCATACTGAACTCATACGATAGTCTACCTCATTGATGTTAACCATACTATTAATGCATTTACCTTGAGTATTTTGTACTGGAGCTTCTGGAATGCATGCACCCTTTAGTACTCTTTGTTTCGGCACTATCATCTCTTCAACTTCTGGAATCATCTCTTGCCTTTTCAATTGGATCCTCATGACTTTTGCTTCTCAGCATCCTAACGTTTCCGTTGATTCATAACCTTCCCATTCTTTTACGGGTGTCGTTATAAGTTACCCTTCTTCACTGGATCTTCGCTTTATTATGTTAATTCCCTTATCAGGTCCTTGTCGTTTTTATTTCCTATTCCATCGTTCCCCCTCATGG
Source organism: Schistocerca americana (assembly GCF_021461395.2). Classification (NCBI taxonomy): domain Eukaryota; kingdom Metazoa; phylum Arthropoda; class Insecta; order Orthoptera; family Acrididae; genus Schistocerca; species Schistocerca americana. The sequence continues at coordinate 97,343,830 of NC_060125.1, read as the reverse complement.
AACTCATTTAGCCTACTCTTATCTGTCGCACCTCCTTTTAGTGACCCTTTTCATATCTTACTATTTCGAGGTTCCCTTGATCCTGATGGTTCATCATCTTCTGGTACTGTCAGTAACGGAATGTCATACCTGTTCACTGTTATTTGTCTCCAGTTATAATGAATGGTGGCACTCTACTGTTGTAAGAAATCTCTGCCACACCATTATATGGGACACATGTTTCCTTTCTTAACGTATGGAATGAATGCTTTCCATGTCTTTCCCACTACTATTAAATTCAATTTCGCTCTCCCCATCGCACTAATTGTGCCATGTATTACCCCTTTCAAACTCTGTATTTCTTGATGATTTACTGGTATTTCAGTGGCTATTACTTCCTTTTTGAGTAAACTTATTGTGCACCTATATGTTTAAACCTTTCGATTCTGTGCCAAATTTCTTGTAACAAGTTGTCATTTCATGGTTTTATGCCTTGCACCCTCCTATCCCTCGCCTTGACACATTTAACGTTGGCTACACGCATCTGCTGTCTGTACCACTTGTGTCGTTTTCTGTGGTGTCCTCGTGTCCTCAGAATTCTTTTTGATTTTTCTCTACATTGTGACGCTGTGTGCCCATATTTATTACATGCATACCATTTGCGAGTTCGTCAATCCTTCTCCACATAGCACCACCTTTCATATGTTTCAAATATAACTACCCTGTTACATTTCGCATCCACATGTCCTGACTCAGCATTATGATAACAATAATTCTGGGACTTCCGTGGTTCTTCTTCCCAGCTGGCTCAGATATTGTGAAGGCAAAGTTTGGCTACATGCCCCGTTTTACGAGACGTATAACATTTTATTTAGCTTGGCTGTTTCTTACTATTGCTATGCGAGTTTAATCCCCTTGAAGCCTAATTCTTTTCTCTCACTGATATAGGGCCATTTCCGTGGCATTGCCTAAGTTCACATTCTGCCTTGACTGCGCACAGTCGGCTGAATTCTCTCATTGGCTAACGCTTGCATAAAAAATCCACAGCATAGTGTATAAACTAATTCTGCAACACCATTTATCTGCACCCTATTGTTACTCTTGTTATGACAAAGTTGCACGATTTGGATAAATCATCCATCCGACTTCCTCAAGAGGCAGTTGATTCGCCCGGGTACTGACTGGCTTTAAACATCCTGATAGCATAGAAATCTTTTATCCAAATAATTATCCCCTAAAATGTTTCTTACTTCTCGTAAATTTTTGGAATTTTCCCTTAAGATTAATTTTGTATTTAAACAACATTTTTATATCCTCCATTTTAATGACTTCAAAAGGAGCATTCACATTTCCAATGAATCCTTACAGTTCTCTTTCGTTACCATCAAATGTCTTCAGAACCAAAACTAATGCATGCTCAGCATTTATCACTACTGGAGGATGTCATTTTGTTACAATCCAAGGGACCTTCTTCTTAATTCATTGCGCTGGCTTGCCTGTTCCGTAGTTTTGCCGTTCCTGTTCTTCCTCTGGTCTACAGGGCTCTGCTGATCTGTATGTCTTGGGTGTTGCTAGCCATGTAGCCTGCTGGGCTCTGTAGAATCTTGGGGGCTGCAACTCGTAAGGGGTTTTTCTTCTTGTGGTGAGACTTAGTAACACATCTCCTTTGTTTGATTCTCCTGCCTCTATGTTTTCTTCCGTCACACACCTAATTCATTACCCACAGCAGTTTGCTATTACCACCCCACACATATGACACCATATTTTTGTGTTGCATCCCATCACAGTCTCCATACACCAAATTCTATTTCTTTTGGCTTCGGTTTATCTCTATGGCGCAATCAGGACGTTAACAACAATATGAATTTAGTTAGCTTATTTATCAACCTTTGTAGTGGAGATGAAAGGGATGAGCTCTCCTTGGTTAGGAAGAGTGTTCAGTTACAACACGTTCGTAATTCTTGGGGAGTTGACACGACTGATCTGCTGAAGTGGCAGGTAATTACTTTTTGTCAGTTAGTTTATTGTTCTGTTCAGTACATTTTTTTATTGAGGTGTCACACCTAAACGCCTTAACAGTTTGTTAGATTCTTCCAATAATCATTAGGAAGAACCTTTATCAGAGATGAGTGCTTATGCTGCCCCTCAGTCTGCTAACCACTGGCCATTTGACTTAAATCATAAATTATCAAAACTTTGAAATAATTCACTATCAGTCAAAGGCCACTTGCCCTATTGTACAAGAGATAAGTACCAATCAGTAACTTGTTCCTGCTCTTCACTGAAATTCCTTTAATTAAGTTCTTTCAGACAGAGGTAGGCAATCCCTGTTCAATGCTATTCCTATGAATAATCAAATTTGCTACTTCAATTGCAATTTATATGTGACGACCAGAGTCTGTCACCATCTTCTCGTAGTCGAATTGTCTATTGCAGCATCAGCTGCTGCTGAGGTTCGTCACTACACTCCGGCAGCTCGGATTACTTGCTGAATGTCTCCTTTAATCTTCCTCTCTCTGAGATTTTATTACATTCTATACCGATTCCGGGTGCACACCGCCCTCCGCAATATGTGTCAGGAATATTCCCTTACAAGCTTTCCTCGACATGCAGTCGTCTTAATGATTGAATATCATTCTAGCTTCAACTAGAAATTTTGCTATTACATGCATCAGCAGGTTAGCACTGACACCTGTGACTTCGACCTTCATCGCCTTGGCAACCTCTTAATGATAATCCCGACTGACATGTTCAGTCAGTGGCTGAGAAACAAAAGGCTTTCGGCTGGCTTGGGACTCATTATCTCATTATCTGATTCCATTTGTCACACATCTTTTTTTTTTCTTTTTTGCTCATCGGTCTACTGACTGGTTTGATGCGGCCCGCCACGAATTCCTTTCCTGTGCTAACCTCTTCATCTCAGAGTAGAGCAACCTACGTCCAATCTCTGTCTTCCTCTACAATTTTTGCCCTCTACAGCTCCCTCTAATACCATGGAAGTCATTCCCTCATGTCTTAGCAGATGTCATATCATCCTGTCCCTTCTCCTTATCAGTGTTTTCCACATATTCCTTTCCTCTCCGATTCTTCTTAGAACCTCCTCATTCCTTACCTTATCAGTCCACCTAATTTTCAACATTCGTCTATAGCACCACATCTCAAATGCTTCGATTCTCTTCTGTTCCGGTTTTCCCACAGTCCATGTTTCACTACCATACAATGCTGTACTCCAGACGTACATCCTCAGAAATTTCTTCCTCAAATTAAGGCCGGTATTTGATATTAGTAGACTTCTCTTGGCCAGAAATGCCTTTTTTGCCATAGCGAGTCTGCTTTTGATGTCCTCCTTGCTCCGTCCGTCATTAGTTATTTTACTGCCTAGGTAGCAGAATTCCTTAACTTCATTGACTTCGTGACCATCAATCCTGATGTTAAGTTTCTCGCTGTTCTCATTTCTACTACTTCTCATTACCTTCGTCTTTCTCCGATTTACTCTCAAACCGTACTGTGTACTCATTAGACTGTTCATTCCGTTCAGCAGATCATTTAATTCTTCTTCGCTTTCACTCAGAATAGCAATGTCATCAGCGAATCGTATCATTGATATCCTTTCACCTTGTATTTTAATTCCACTCCGGAACCTTTCTTTTATTTCCATCATTGCTTCCTCGATGTACAGATTGAAGAGTAGGGGTGAAAGGCTACAGCCTTGTCTTACACCCTTCTTAATACGAGCACTTTGTTCTTGATCGTCCACTCTTATTATTCCCCCTTGGTTGTTGTACATATTGTATATGACCCGTCTCTCCCTATGGCTTACCCCTACTTTTTTCAGAATCTCGAACAGCTTGGACCATTTTATATTGTCAAACGCTTTTTCCAGGTCGACAAATCCTATGAAAGTGTCTTGATTTTTCTTTAGCCTTGCTTCCATTATTAGCCGTAACGTCAGAATTGCCTCTCTCGTCCCTTTACTTTCCCTAAAGCCAAACTGATCGACATGTCATGTAATTAAAATTACTAACATTTTGTATGGTCATGACAACATGCTGATTTTGAATGTCTTCTCACTCCTGTGGCGGGATGTGAGGGCAATTCGTATGTCCCACATACCACTCTCACTGAATGGCATGTACCTTTTGCAGCTGCATATCATGTTGTATGTACATGTGATTCAAGCCTTAAACATTTTGACTCATACATTTGGGGTAATCCTGTGGATTGGATGCTCTCTAGCAAGAAGAGGTGATGGACATTATGACAACATTGTTCCTATGACTGAAATGCAGAAGGATAAATTACTCTACAAGAATGCAGTTGATTGTTATACCTATTTATGGGTAGCTATTAGATGAAGAAGCAGAAACACCATGTAGGTGTCATTGCTACCTAACCAGCAAATTTTGTGATGCTGCACACTTGAATCACCAATTCCCGGTATACATAACCGTTTTAATCCGATTACAGAGTGAGGAGAGATGGGGTCAATGTTCTGCTCAGTACCAATGAGAGACACATTTCGTTTTCAAAGGGAGTCACCAAGCAAGTTAAATTGTGATTTCTCAATTCAGTGAGATTTATGCAGCGATCACTGCAGAAATTTGCTGAAACGATGCATTACGAGGCCTTACATCTCACTAGTGCTGCATTTGCTGATAACGCTATGTTTCATTTCGTAGTGAAGAAGGGGGATTTTCAGTACGGATGTCTGGATACATGGGAGGAACTCAATAAAGCCACACTGAGTGACATCACTGTATTCTCCAGCAAACTTTCAGGCACTGCCGTATTGGATGGGCAAGTGGTGAGTGTTTGGCATGGGGTCGACGTCCCTAATTTAAAGGAATATGTGAAACTATATATAGACACAGATGTGCACTTACTTCAGACATTTTCTAAAGATTCCTGAGTGTAAGCCTCGACACATACGATCTGGATCCTGCCTAACACGGCGCTAGGGCTTTCATGGGATGCTCTGTTGAAAGAGATGCATGTCAGCATTGTTGTTTTTCGAACGAGGGATTTGATGTGGGCCTTGTCAATGTGTCCATAGTCATGCCAAGGCAAACAACCCACCAAAGCGTGGACAGTTCATTGCATCTGGTGAATTAAGTTTCATCGTTTACTTTGATGCAAACATCATATACAAACAAGTCATGCAAGAGGTTCTAACTCATAAAGGGTTTTGGTTGCTGTCTGATAAGCAAACCACCAGACTGGATAACAAAATCGAACATGTGTGGACAGATTCTGAAACAGGGTAAGTTCTAGAAGATTGATTTAACATACGCATTAGTTTGCATGATTGAGTACACTCATTTGACACTGTGTCCAGGGCACTGAATTCTGGAAAATTGTCTCACCCAAGTTGATGAAAATTCTGGAGGAAATAACAAGGTACACACTACATTATCACATTCTCCAGAGATGTCTCAAGATGAGAATGAAACTGGATAGAGTCATCTACACTATTTCCTTCAACCAGAACCTGTGGTTGAGCAAGATGGTTGAACAATGATTCCGTTGTTCTGGAAATGGCTAAGGATGTGGTAGAGTTCACGAAAGTTGTTAGTGCGGGTAAGTATATATTAGATGTATCCAAACTCCACATTTTCCAATATAAGTTTGCAAAACTCATTTCGTAAATCCAAAGTTACTTTATATGTATACCGACAGCTGCATCTATTGAGTGAAGGGTTGCGATCCATATGAAGTAATGAGGTTCTTCTCTGATGCATTCGATAGATATAGATATGCAGCCAATAAGCCTAACGACATAACACTTGCCGACAATAAGGTTATTGGCCTGATGAAATACAAGGCTAATGGTTCATGTAATGTGGATTTTGTAGATTTCCATTCACAAATATATGCATACAATACAGACACTGGTTCGATCCTGAGATGGGCTAAGGGTGTGTGGCATCAATCGCTCTCACAGTTGAAGACTACATGACAGGCCTGTGTAATGGTGTTGGCAATGCTCCATCCCCACTTCACATGTGGTACAGCAGTACAGTATTCACTAACAAAGAAGAGTTTAACACTGTATTGGAACTCAGTGTCTCAACATGACAATAAGTGGATCGTATGTGCTGATGGGCTCAAGACGCTACTGTATAGCCGCTATCCACGTGGGCAATAAAGTATGCATGTGTGATTGTTGTATATATGTAGTGAAAGAAATATGTGCATCGCTTATCAGAATGCATGTAGGTGTTCACATATATCTGTGAGTGCTTGTATGTGAAATTGCATAGTGTGCATGTGAGCGAGTTTTTATTTTTGTGCAACATTTGTGTGAGTTATGTTTTTTTGCACATCATGTGTGAGTAATATTGGTTTTAGCACACCATGCGAGTATTGTCTTTACAATAGGATAAGTTTTATTGCTGCTGGTGAAAGCAAATGATATCAGATTTAGTTCAGTGTTATGTTTCACATGGGAATTGTAAATAAATATTCATGTCAAGTATAGTTAAAATGTACAGCTCTTTCAAATGTGCTACGTGTATTCCAAGCTGTTGGTCAGGGAAGCTGTAAATAAATATTTTATGTCAAGTTTAGTTAAACTGTATAAGCCTGTCTTCTGTTCTATGCGTATTCCATGCTGTTGGAAGCATAAAAGCAGCTGAAAACTGTAGAGGAAAAAATAAACAGTGAGGCATATTTTGTAACACAGCAATCAGTCGTCCTATCCTTTCAGGCTTTATTAAAGCAAATCTAGATTTCGGTTAGCACCTATCCATTATCAGTGCACTATTTCATGGTTTCAGTACATTTCCTAGTACGTCAGTCCCCTATTGTTCGGGCTTCGTGCACAGTTAATTCGAGAACTGAGTGTCAGTTTATCTCTTCAAACCAATAAGCTAAGATCATTCCAGATATCGAACAGAAATTTTTAAGATGGGTATAAGACAGTTTTACAAAATGCACGATACTTTTGAACAGCATGTTTCTGTACCATCGATGTAATAACGTTCAAAATCGACTGGGTCCTTACAAAGTTTATACTCCGCACAGCAGTCATGTGACTTTTGGACCCAAAGTATGCTGGCGACAAAATTTCCATTCTGCGGTTCTGGATAATTGCTCCATAGATATTCCTACTATACTATGTTTCCCTTCACAGCTTACTCAATGCACAGATTTAATAACATCGGGAAATTATCTTTAACGTTTGTTGCAAGTCGCTAAGTGCTCTTATTCTGAAATGTTGGATGCATACATAGTCTGGTAAGTTGCGAGACATACGCACAGTTTCTAACTTTAAATACTTGGCTTGTCTTTAACGTAAGATTACATCTCTCAATGAACAAATTATGAATTCGCAGTCCATAATTATATGAAACACTGAAAATCAAATTTTGGATACACCTGGAATCCGTTAGATAGGCAATCAAGTGAACATTCTAGGATGTTAAAAATGTACTAGGATTCCAGAGGGAGGGGAAAGTGACTTTTGTGGCACCTCCTCCATCAATTCTGCGAACACCTATACTTGGCGCCAAGCTTCTGTAGTGAATGACGTATTTTGTGGTTGTAGCAGCTCGCCAGCCACTGCCGTATGCAGGAAGTACGTTGAGAGAAGATATCTGCAGCGACCTCGCTGGCTGTGGTGGCATCATGAGAAGCGACTGTAATAACGGCCAGGGAAGTGCTCTGCCGGCGAGGCCCGAGTTTCTTGCCGGGAAAGCAAGTCGTAACTCGGCGGCAGCCTCTGGAGTTCTCTGCCAGGCCGCGTGAAGAAGGTTCAGACTGCGATTGCCTCGTCTTGTGCGGGCAGGCCGAGAACTCGTCCAGTTAAGCGAACAATCGTAGTTTAACGAACACACCGACGGACTGATGACCATAGATGTTAAGTCCCATAGTGCTCAGAGCCATTTTGAACCAACACACCGACGAATTGAGGAAAACTGACATATTTGCTGTTTCTAAAGTTTCACAGAGAACTAGATTCAGTAAAAAGCCGACTCCTGATGAAGGAAATAAGTTCGGGTAGCATACATCAGCCAAATTCGTAACTAGACTGGTAACGGCTTGAGGATCAGAACACAATTGATTATTCTTTACAGAGGTCATATTGTATTGAAAGAAAAGTGCGATAGAAACCACTTAACAAAGTAGGTACATATTTCTTTGGAAACACAATGACGATCTTCTAGCATTTTTTTTATCATGTAAGGGAAAAAATACAGAAATTATAAGCGGTTAAAAGTAATTTGTAGCGATAACTAAGTAATAATTGCAGGGAGTGTAAAAGATAGTCCAACTTATTTCTATAAATGTTCTATATGACTTCTCTTAGCCACATGACAACATCTAAGAGACAATCCGTTGCACGCCATACACTCTTAAGATTATGTGGAGTCACCGAGGAGAGAGAAATACGCATTTTGCCAGAGGACGCACATGCACATGCACAGTGCAGATCTACTCATATATCTAGTGTATATCTGCGTCACAACTCTGCAGTTCTCACTTGAGTGGCCGGCAGCGGCAGCGCACGGGAAAAGAGAAGACGTAAATCTTTCCATTTGAGCTGTGATTTATTTTATTACGATGATCATTTCTCCCTCTGTAGATCGCCGTCAACCAAATATTTCCACATTCCAAAGAGAAAGATGACGATGGAAATTTTGTGGAAAGATTTCTCCGGAACATATAACCTCCTTGTTTTAATGATAGACCCATACCCCACGATTCATGTGTCACTTCCGTGGCACTCCCTCGCCTGATTCGCGATAGTACAAAACGAGTTGCCCTTCTTTGAATGTTTCGATGTCCTCCGTCAGCTCTATCTGGTAAGGACCCCTTTCCTCACAACAATACGGACAAGCGTTGTGTAGCGTCTCTTCGGTGGATTCGTTGCATCAAAAGCGTTCTACGAATAAAACGCAATCTTTAGTTCGCTTTATCCACAACTTTTCTATGCGATCGTTCCAGTTTGAGTTGTTCGTAATTGTAATCCCTAAGTATTTAGCTGAGTTTACAGCCTTTAGATTTGTCTGATTTATCCTCTAACGAAAGTTTAATGGATTCCTTTTAATACTCATGTGGATGAGTCATACCTTTCATAATTTAGAGTAAATTGCTGCTTTTCACACCATACAGATATTCTTTCTTAATCGTTTTGTAACAGGTTTTGATCTTCTGATGACTTTATTAGACGGTAAATGACAGCATCATCTGCAAATAGTCTAAGATGTGCGGCAAGGCGGGTCGTCCTCTCACTATTATTTAAACAATCTGTCCACTTACTTGGATAAGCCTCAGGTTCTCTGCCTCTTCACTCGGCGATGGCATATACTGGTTTAGCCCACAAAAGCACCGTTGAAGAAAATTCGATTAAATACCGACCACGCAAAGGCCACATAGCTCCAGTGTATGGTTAGTAGCTGAAAGTTAATTAAACTATTGAGTGTTTGGAATTCTTGCATGAGTTGTCTTAAAAAACGTCAAAAATTTCCTTTTAATTGGTTTATTGTCTTTAAAACAAGGAAAATGGTTATCAAGTCCGTATTTAACATCCTGACATGGAATGATACTGACCGTCTCTGTAACAAGTTCACACCTAAAAGCAGCCAGAAGTTATTAAATCCGACCCGATATTTTAAGTGTCCTAAACAGTCACTGACGCACGACTGCTTGTGACTTTGAGTTAACACATTCAGTCGTTCAGTAGGCTTCTTGGAAAGAAGCGCTCGCCGCAAGGTTTCGTAATCTGTAATAAGCACGCCACGCGGAGTTTATGTGCGACGTGGTATGTTCACAAGCGGAAATATCCTAAACTAAAAGACTCATAAAGTTCAAACTTTCACAAAATACTGAACACTGTTGTCGCTTTTCGTCAGCGATACGAGAACCGATCAAACGAGCGACTTTTCTCGTTTTGGTACAAATCTGATCAGTGTGATTTAACATAGGTCCCTATTCAAACGCGCGGGAAAACTTTGAATTCTAATTGGCTTGTATGTTAAGCAACCAATCAGATCATCCCGAGCACTTCTATATTCGCAGTATTTCTGTCAGCTAACTTAGGCTAGAAGTTCTCCTGCGAACCAGGAGTGCTAGGTCTGCAAGGTTCACAGGAGTGTTTCTGTGAATTTTGGAAAGTGGGAGATGAGGTACTGGCAGAGGTAAAGCTGTGACGACGGGGCGTGAGTCGTGCTTGGGTAGCTCAGATGGTAGAGCATTTGCCTGCGAAAGGCAAAGGTCCCAAGTTCGAGTCTCGGTCCGGCACACAGTTTCAATCTGCCACGAAGTTTCTGGTCCGGAAGTGTTTAGCTATTCATATGACCGCCGGAAACCAGAGAGGATCTCCTCTGATCCTAAGCGATGGATATCATTAGTAGCGATACAAGTCACCACCTGCAGTTGGCTGCACCCTGTTCGTTTTTATTTCTTATTGACTCGTCAAGTTCCGTAGGACCAAATTGAGGAGCAAATCTCCAAGTTTATGGAATGTGTCACTACACGAAATTACAACATAAAAGCAATAACAGATAAAAATAAAATGTTTATGAACGCGAAAAATGTCAATCCATAAGTTTAAGTAAACGAAACCAACAATACAAGAAGAATCAGCTTAATTTTCTAGGAACTCCTCGACAGAATAGAAGCAGTGACCCATGAGGAGACTCTTCAGTTTCGATGTGAAAGCGCGTGTATTACTGCTAAGATTTTTTAATTCGAGTGGCAGCTTATTGAAAATGGGTGCAGCAGTATACTGCACACCTTTCTGCACAAGAATTAAGGAAATCCGATCCAAATGCAGGTTTGATTGCTGCCGAGTATTAACTGAGTGAAAGCTGCTTGTTCTTGGGAATAAGCTAATATTGTTGTTGTGGATTGGCAAGACAGCCAACCCAGTATGAGAGGAATCCGAAAGGCACGTGTTTTAGCTGGCGTGAGGTCTGGAACAGGTCAAGGAAATGAGACTAACAAAAAACGTACGTAGATGCTGGAATACTTAACTTTAATCCATAATTGGTGAACATCGCTCTTGACGGTACATGTTTTACAGCATCAATAGTAACTGGTAATGGCGCCTTGCTAGGTCGTAGCAAATGACGTAGCTGAAGGCTATGGTAACTATCGTCTCGGCAAATGAGAGCGTATTTTGTCAGTGAACCATCGCTAGCAAAGTCGGCTGTACAACTGGGGCGAGTGCTAGGAAGTCTCTCTAGACCTGCCGTGTGGCGGCGCTCGGTCTGCAATCACTGATAGTGGCGACACGCGGGTCCGACGTATACTAACAGACCGCGGCCGATTTAAAGGCTACCACCTAGCAAGTGTGGTGTCTGGCGGCGACACCACAATTGTGAACAAGAAATGACAGCAAGGAATATATATATTGAGAGGCTAATGTCAAAATACCCAGACTCGTGAACAGGGGTCGACAAGAGGTTCGTGAACTTACACCACTTAATGCCCGGGCCGCCCGTTTCTGAGCCAAAAATATCCTTTTAGAATGGGAAGAGTTACTACAAAATATAATATCATTCGACATAAATGAATGAAAATAAGCAAAGTAGACTCTTTCTTGTCGAACGATCGTCACTCACTTCAGATGCCGTTCGAATAGTAAAAATGGCAATATTAAGTCTTTAAACAAGAACCTGAACGTGGGCTTTCAGCGAAAGTTTACTATCTATCTGAACACCTAGAAATTTGAACTGTTCAGTTTCACTAATCATATCGCCTGCCCCGGTAGCTGAGTAATCAGAGCGATAGGATGTCAATCCTAAGGACCCGGATTCGATTTCCGGCTGGGTCGGAGATTTTCTCCGCTCAAGTACTGGGTATTGTGTTGTCCTAATCATCATCATTTCATCCCCATCGGCGCGCGGGTCGCCGAAGTGTCGTCAAGTCGAAAGACTTGCACCCGGCGAACGGTATACCTGGTGGGAGGCCCCAGTCACACGACATATCTTTATCACTAATCGTATACAAAATCTGTGGAATTAAAACGTCAGGTTTTGTTGAATAGTGTGTTAGAAACTGTAAAAACTAAGTCTTACTGTGATTTAGCATTCGTTTATTTTCTACAAGCCATGAATTTAGGTCATGAACTGCACTAACTGAAACCGAGCCAGTGTTGCACACAACACCGTATACTACCAAGCTAGTGTCATCAGCAAACAGAAATATTTTAGAGTTACTCTTAATAATAGAGGGCATATCATTTATGTGAATAAGGAATAGGAGTGGTCCCAACACTGATCCATGGGGCACTCCCCCACTTGACCGTACCGCCACTCATACACCACATCACAGCCATTCTCAACATTGTGAATAATGACCTTTTGCTGTCTGTTGCTAAAGTAAGCGGTGAACCAATTGTGAGCTACTCCCCGTGTTCTGTGATGGTCCAACTTCTGGAGCAATATTTTGTGATCAACACAATCAAACGCATTAGTTAAATCAAAAAATATGCCTATCGTTCGAAACCTTTTGTTTAACTCATAGGGCACCTTGCAGAGAAGAGACTATAGCATTTTAAGTTGTTGAACGACATCTAAAGCCGAACTGTACATTTGATAGCAAATCGTGTGATATTAAATGATAAATTATCCTTACATACACAGCCTTTTCAATAACTTTAGCAAACACTGATGGCATAGAAATAGGTCTAAAATTGAAACTTCCTGGCAGATTAAAACTGTGTGCCCGACCGAGACTCGAACTCGGGACCTTTGCCTTTCGCGGGCAAGTGCTCTGCCAACTGAGCTACCCAAGCACGACTCATGCCCCGTCCTCGCAGCTTTACGGGTTCCGCAGGAGAGCTTCTGTAAAGTTTGGAAGGTAGGAGACGAGATACTGCCAGAAGTAAAGCTGTGAGTAGCGGGCGTGAGTCGTGCTTCGGTAGCTCAGATGGTAGAGCACTTGCCCGCGAAAGGCAAAGGTCCCGAGTTCGAGTCTCGGTCGGGCACACAGTTTTAATCTGCCAGGAAGTTTCATATCAGCGCACACTCCGCTGCAGAGTGAAAATCTCATTCTGGAAACATCCCCCAGGCTGTGGGTAAGCCATGTCTCCGCTATATCCTTTCTTTCAGGAGTGCTAGTTCTGCAGGTTCGCAGGAGAGCTTCTGTAAAGTTTGGAAGGTAGGAGACGAGATACTGGCAGAAGTAAAGCTGTGAGTACCGGGCGTGAGTCGTGCTTCGGTAGCTCAGATGGTAGAGCACTTGCCCGCGAAAGGCAAAGGTCCCGAGTTCGAGTCTCGGTCGGGCACACAGTTTTAATCTGCCAGGAAGTTTCATATCAGCGCACACTCCGCTGCAGAGTGAAAATCTCATTCTGGAAACATCCCCCAGGCTGTGGCTCAGCCATGTCTCCGCTATATCCTTTCTTTCAGGAGTGCTAGTTCTGCAAGGTTCGCAGGAGAGCTTCTGTAAAGTTTGGAAGGTAGGAGACGAGATACTGGCAGAAGTAAAGCTGTGAGTACCGGGCGTGAGTCGTGCTTCGGTAGCTCAGATGGTAGAGCACTTGCCCGCGAAAGGCAAAGGTCCCGAGTTCGAGTCTCGGTCGGGCACACAGTTTTAATCTGCCAGGAAGTTTCATATCAGCGCACACTCCGCTGCAGAGTGAAAATCTCATTCAGGTCTAAAATTATCTACATTATGTTTTTCTTTCTTTTTATAAAGCGGATTTACTACTGAATACTTTAACGTTCAGGAAATTGACCATTCCTAAAGAAAAAATTACAAATATGGGTAAATACAGGGCTGACATGTGCAGCACAGTACTTTAATATTCTGCTAGGCACTCAGTCATAACCATGAGAGTCCTTAGACTTCAGTGATTTAATTATTGACTCAATTCCCCCTTGTCTTTATCACACAGGAGTATTTCAGACAACAATCTAAGAAAGGCGCCGGCCGAAGTGGCCGTGCGGTTAAAGGCGCTGCAGTCTGGAACCGCAAGACCACTACGGTCGCAGGTTCGAATCCTGCCTCGGGCATGGATGTTTGTGATGTCCTTAGGTTAGTTAGGTTTAGCTAGTTCTAAGTTCTAGCGGACTAATGACCTCAGCAGTTGAGTCCCATAGTGCTCAGAGCCATTTGAACCATTTGAACCATCTAAGAAAGGCATTTGCCAAGAAAGTTATATGATTTCCTATAGAAACTAAATTTTTATTTCATTCACCAGCAATGCTCAGAAAATGATTGTTAAATACTGTACATTGGTTTATCAGTAACAGAAATATTTTTACTACAAACTGAATTTATATCATCGACCTTGTGTTGCTGACCAGACACTTCCTTCACAACTGACCATATGGTCTTTGTTCTACATGATATCCTTATCCCACTAGTCAGCCACCCGGGCTGCCTACTACTGATAGTACCCCATTTAGAAGTCTCTAATGGAAAGCAACTCTCAAAGAGCATGATAAATGTGTTAAGGAAAGCATTATACACTTCTGGCCATTAAAATTGCTACACCACGAAGATGACCTGCTACAGACGCGAAATTTAACCGACAGGAAGAAGATGCTGTGATATGCAAATTATTAGCTTTTCAGAGCATTCACACAAGGTTGGCGCCGCTGGCGACACCTACAACGTGCTGACATGAGGAAAGTTTCCAACCGATTTCTCATACACAAACAGCAGTAGACCGGCGTTGCCTGGTGAAACGTTGTTGTGATGCCTCGTGTAAGGAGGAGAAATGCGTACCATCACGTTTCCGACTTTGATAAAGGTCGGATTGCAGCCTATCGTGATGGCGGTTTATAGAATCGCGACATTGGTGCTCGCGTTGGTCGAGATCCAATGACTGTTAGCAGAATATTGAATCGGTGGGTTCAGGAGGGTAATTCGGAACGCCGTGCTGGATACCAACGGCCTCGTATCACTAGCAGTCGATATGACAGGCATTTTATCCGCATGGCTGTAACGGATCGTGCAACCACGTCTCTATCCCTGAGTCAACAGATGGGGACGTTTGCAAGACAACAACCATCTGCACGAACGTTTGCAGCGGCATGGACTATCAGCTCGGAGACCATGGCTGCTGTTACCCTCGATGCTGCATCACAGACAGCAGCCCCTGCGATGGTGTACTCAACGACGAACCTTTGTCCACGAATGGCAAAACGTCATTTTTTCGGATGAACCCAGGTTCTGTTTACAGCATTATGATGGTCACATCCGTGTTTGGCGACATCGAGGTGAACGCACATTGAAAGCGTGTATTCGTCATCGTCATACTGGCGTATCACCCGGCGTGATGGTATGGGGTGCCATTGGTTACGCGTCTCGGTCACCTCTTGTTCGCATTGACGGTACTTTGAACAGTGGACGTTACATTTCAGATGTGTTACGACCCGTGGCTCTACCCTTCATTCGATCCCTGCAAAACCCTACCTTTCAGCAGGAAAAATCACGACCGCATGTTGCAGGTCCTGTACGGAGCTTTCTGGGTACAGAAAATGTTCGACTGCTGCCATGGCCAACACATTCTGCAGAACTCTCACCAATTGAAAACGTCTGTTCAATGGTGGCTGAGCAACTGCCTCGTCACAATACGCCAGTCACTACTCTTGATGAACTGTGGTATCATGTTGAAGCTGCATGGGCAGCTGTACCTGTACACGCCATCTAAGCTGTGTCTGACACAATGCCCAGGAGTATCAAGGCCGTTATTACGGCCGGAGGTGGTTGTTCTGGGTACTGATTTCTCACGATGTATGCACCCAAATTGCATGAAAATGTAATCACATGTCAGTTCTAGTATAATATATTTGTCCAATGAATACCCGTTTATCATCTGCATTTCTTCTTGGTGTAGCAATTTTGATGGCCAGGAGTGTATTTATCATCTGTGTTATCAGTACTATAAACATCCTGCACTCTTGTTCCTTGACAAGGTTTAAATAGCTCTCTATTGTTGTTGGATTAACTTTCCTACATATTTTGTAATTATATGTGACATTTGTTTGACTACAAAAGCATTTTAGTGTTAAAATTTTTGCATCAAGGTCCAAAAGGCCATTCACCCTTTTACTAACAGAATGCCCATCTATTAATGAAGAATGAATAAAAATATTGGCTATGTATATGATACTATTCCCCTGCATCCTGGTTGGAAAACACTCAGTCTGCGTCAGATCAAATGATTTTTGGAGCTCTACCAGCATCCTTTTTCTTACACAATCATGTACAATATTTATATTGAAGTCACCACATATAACTAATTTCTGGTACTTCCTACAAAGTGAATCAAGAACCCTCTCTAGATTGAGCAGAAATGCTCTGAAGTCAGAGTTAGGGGACGTATAAACAACAACAATTAGAAGTTTAGTTTCACTAAATTCAACTGCCCCTGAACAACATTCAAATGTCTGTTCAGTGCAGTGCTGTGACACATCTGTGGACTCAAATGGAATACTGTTTTTTACGCACATAACCACTCCCCCACCCCACAAGGAATTCCTTGCTAAACAGCCAGCTAATCTATGTCCTGGAAAAGGAAGCCTCTGAATTGTCAAATTATTTGAGTGGTGCTCCAACGTACCAATAATTGCAGAGTCTACACCACTAACTTCATGTCTAATACCTCTTATATTTTGATGAAATATGATAATTCCTTCTCTACTTGACGTCCTCTGAAGCTGAGCCCTTAGTCAGAGCCACTTCCTTTAAGCAGGTATACCTATCAACTGACTTCAGTCTAAAAAAGGTGTAGCTCCAACGCCAACTACTACCGGAATTTTTCCATGAGTGATCCCACCACCACCACCACCACCCACTACGCTGTCACCTGTTACCTATAAGCTTTGCCAGCCTCCCCTTCCCACAGCTATTGAGGTGCAGGCCATGCCTAATGAAACCTGATCTGGATGATGGACCCATCTGGCGCCCCTGAAATGTGATCTATGCCTCTGCCATCATCGCCCTCCCCAGCCCCATTTTAACGTGCCTAACAGCCGCATTAAGGTGAGGCCGATCATGACGATGAAACAGTTGCACGAAATGCACATTAGTGCCACCAGTTTGAGTAGCTATCTTTATTAGGTCACCGCCTACATCATAGTCCCCGTCCCTATCAAGTCTATTCGCTGCTCCACCCACTATCACTACCTGCTCCTCCTTTGTAAAATTCCTACATAACTCTCCTATGCTGTCAGTCACCTGAGCCAGCCCTGCACTAGGCTTCACAATGCTGGTGATCTGGTACTCACTCCCCAACAATTCCTGCAAATGCTGGCCCACACCTCTACCATGTGAACTACCTAGCAGCAGGACCTTCTTCGTTCTGTTACACTTTGCAACTGACCTAGGCCTCCCAACTGCCGCGGTTGCTGCGTGTTCCCTACATCTACAGCTACAAAAGGCTCCTCTTCGTTCAACTCTGACAGTTGGTCAAATCTGTTGCATTATGCAAAGTATAACTATCTGAATACCTCCTCCTCCTAGCTGCCTTCTTGCCAACAGCCAGTTCCCATTCCCCACGACCCTTCACCCTCCTCATCCTATCTAGTTCCTCCTTTGAGCGTTGTAACGGCACCTGAAGGTATACTCTGCTCTTCATGGCATTCGGAATCATCAGCTCAAACATTCCCCCAGTAAGCACACTGAATGCGCATTGTACTCCTTCCCCTCCTTGGCAACCATGTCCCTAAGCGGCCCCATTACGCGCCTAGCAATGGAACACCCAACTGCCAGTAATCCCACTCTCTGTGAATGCCTGGATCTTACAGGCCGAGAGGCTTCCTCCGACACAGGACAAGCGGCTGCATCTGGCGCAGGATCATCATCAGCCTCGGACAGCGCCTGAACGCTGTTTGTCAGAGGAACTGCGGAGTACTTACGACCAGCTGCCTGTGCGATGAGCTGGATGTCCCTTGAGTTTCCACATCCGTCCCTCGCAGTGATGCCTATTGGCAGCAGTCACAAAATGCGTGATCGAAGCCAGCATCGCCTGCATCTGTAAGGGAAGGCTCACCAACTCAGCTCGGATCTGAACACAGTGACCTGGATGGCCAAGAGCAGGTCACAGCGTCCT
The DNA here is from genome assembly GCF_021461395.2 of Schistocerca americana. NCBI lineage: Eukaryota > Metazoa > Arthropoda > Insecta > Orthoptera > Acrididae > Schistocerca > Schistocerca americana. The sequence continues at coordinate 97,325,838 of NC_060125.1, read as the reverse complement.
AATATCCAGTATGGCCAATCGAATAGTTTTTAAGACGCTGAGCAGAAAATGTTCGCTCCTCCGTACAGATACTTGAATGTGGGGGTGCTGCAGCTTAAATAAAGATATAGTCCGTGGAATACATAACAAGCTGTGGCATCAGCTGTTATTAAATCATGCCCAGATAAATGTAGAAATATGGACCGCACAATTTTGGTATCAACGTCGTACACAACACATTAACTTGCGGTGAGTCATGCTGATGAAGGCTTTTCTGTAGCCCATTTTCTGATGTTGTGCCACCTTTTCTTGGCACATATGCGGAAGGCTAATCGTTAAAAGTGAGAAGTGCGGCAAATATTTCTTCCTCCGTGGCTTCCCGCATTGCTCTAGCATAACTCATATGTCTGACGAAAGGATCGAAATTTTGAATTTATTTTTACGGTATTTGTAATACTTATCGATGTATTGTTATGCATTAAATAGCTACAGCTCTCTGTAATCGCTACATTCATTTTGAACTGCCCTGTATGAATAAACCTCATGTCATAAAATTTATTACCAAGTAAACATTAGGTAATCTGTTTAAAAATAAAAGCAACTAAGTTGCAAATAAAACCAACTTCTGTAAACAACTGTCCTGACTTTAGTACGTTAGAAAGCAGCTCGTCGATTGAACAGACGCGGAAAGAAGCTCACACTGTATACGTAACTGGCCCCTGACTGTTCGAACAGAAGGCTGCAGTAGACGTCCTAATAGTATTGAGTTGGTAACTCTTAAATGGTCGATGTAAGATTTAAAATTTTCGCAATATAAAATTATGTGAGTAAACTTTCTCAAGGTGAAAGTTAGTGAAATATTACTTAACTTCTGGTGTTGTACTACAAGCAGGATAGATGATGCCCGCCTCCTGACGTGATAAACCACTAGCAAATTACTTGTTGGTTGATATTGGAGCTGGTTTCCTCCAATCAGAGAGCTTAATGTCACGAACGAAGCGTTCGTCATCGCCAAACTGCCACAACAAATGGTCAGTTCTCTTCCATTGTTCGGCTAGAGCAGTGTACGAAATCTGCGTATTCCATTACCATCGCTGTGTGTGACTGTTGTTTATGGTAGGGTTATCACGTCTGATGCAATAAATGAAATAAAAGGGGCGGATCCAAGATTCGGGATCGAAATATATCATAAATACGCAACGCAGAGCTGGGGTACAGTGTAGTCGTTGTAATGCAGTCCTGATTTGTAGAACGCTGCCTGTTTGAATCTCGTCAGACTTTGAAAATGAAATTTCCTGTGCCGGACCGAGACTCGAACTCGGGACCATTGCCTTCCGTGGGCAAGTTCTCTACCACATGAGCTACCCAAGCACGACTCACGATCCGTCCTGTCGGGCTGGGCTAGCACTCGGATGGATCTACCGGGCGCTGTTGGCAATTGGGGTGCACTCAGCCCTTGTGGGGCAAACTGAGGAGCTACTTGATCGAGAGGTAGCAGCTCCGGTCTCGTAAACTGACATACGGCCGGGAGAGCGGTGTGCTGACCACATGCCCCTCCATACTCCTCCACATCTGTATCCAGTGACACCTGTGGGTAGAGGATGACACGGCGGCCGATCGATACCGTTGGGCCTTCCAAGGCTTTTTCGGATAGAGTTTAATTTAGTTTATGACACTTGCCTGTTGGTGCAACCATTGTCAAAATACTATGGACAGACACACACACACACACACACACACACACACACACACACACACACACATACACACTCACGTAAATTTGGATATTACAATCCCACCGTTTACCAGCAATTAAAATGAAACAGTCAGTGAGAGAGCTGTCTATGAATACTACTGGGTGGGGCAGTGGTGTTCAATTACCACGGTGACCCCATTACGGTGGATACTATTGGGGCAATGTTGGTTATTTTACTTGTGACTGCCATTGCTCTGGATACTAATGGGAAGGGCAATGTTGGTCATCTAACAGAGCGACTACTATTATCCTGGATACTATTGGATGGGACAATGATGGTCAGTTTACAGGATGACTGAAATTACTCCAGATACTACTGAGGTATCAATGACCAGTTTACAAGGTGACTACAATTACCAAGATACTACTGTGTGGGACAGTGATGGTCAGTTGACAGGGTGACTGCCAATGCCGTGGATACTATTGGGGCAATGATTGTCATTTGACAGGGTGACTGTTGCTGCCGTAGACACCATTGGGGTAATAATGGTCAGATAATGTCACTGTCATTCTCCCAAATACTGTTACGGAAAAGACAGGTAGTTAAGTGTCACTGCCTTTTACTGAATACTGCTGGGGAAATGATTGTCAGTTGACAGGTGACTACCATTACCCATCGATTACAGTGAGTAACATTACCCTCAAATGAATGGTGAATGCTACAGGGGCAATAAGAGTCAGACAGAAGTTCAAAAAGAACATGACAGGTATAAATCACAAGAAAAACACCGAGATATGTAGAGCATAATACACATATCAAAAAAAGTTTTGCATCACCCCGGTTCCCAGAGCTCCTGAAAATAGACGTTGACAGTGGGTATTACATGACAGACAGCCCATTTCACTGTTCAGAGATGCCACTAAACCCGCCCAAAGATGTAAACAACCGTGCATGAGCAGCGCCTACTTGACAGAAGTGGTCTGACAGCCGATCAGTTCCAGTCATTCCACCAGGAAGGAGGTACACGGCTTGTGTTGTCTGTAGTTCGACCATGCCTAGACCGACAATACAGCGGTTCGATCGCGTCCGCATTGTTACTGTGTGCCAGGAAGGGCTCTCAAAAAGAGAAGTGTCCAGGCGTCATGGAGTGAACCAAAGCTATGTTGTTCGGACATGGAGGAGATACACAGAGACAGGAACTGTCGATGACCTGCCTCGCTCAATCCGCCCAAGGGCTACTACTGCAGTGGCTGACCGCTAGCTACGGTTTATGGCTCGGAGGAACACTGACAACAACATACCAATGTTGAATAATGCTTTTCGAGCAGCCACAGGACGTCGTGTTACGACTCAAACTGTGCACAATAGGCTGAATACTCACGACACCATGCAGTGCGGTACAGATGGGCCTAACAACATACCAAATGGATCAATCAGGATAGGAATCACATTCTCTTCACCGATGAGTGGCGCATATGCCTTCAACCAGACAATCGTCGGAGACGTGTTTGGAGGCAACCTGGTCAGGCTGAACGCTTTAGACACACTGTCCAGCGAGTGCAGCAAGGTGGAGGTTCCCTGCTGTTTTGGGGTGGCATTATGTGGGCCCGACGTACACCGCTGGTGGTCATGGAAGGCGCCGTAACGGCTGTACGATACGTGAATGCCATACTCCGACCGGTAGTGCAATCATATCGGTAGCATATTGCCGAGGCATTCGTCTTCATGGACGACAATTCGCGCCCCCATCGTGTACATCTTGTGAATGACTTCCTTCAGGATAACGACATCGCTCGACTAGAGTGGCCAGCATGTTCTCCAGACTGAACCCTATCGACACATGCCTGGGATGGACAGAAAATGGCTGTTTATGGACAACATGACCTACCAACCACTCTGAGGGATCTATGCTGAATCGACGTTGAGGAGTGGGACAATCTGGACGAACAGTGAATTGACGGAATTGTGGATGGTATGTCACGACGAATACAGGCATGCATCAATGCAGGAGGACGTGCTACTGGGTATTAGAGGTACCAGTGTGTACAGCAATCTGGACCACTACCTCTGAATGTCTCTCTGGAAGTGCAACATATAATGTGTGGTTTTAGTGAGTAATAAAAAGGGTGGAAATGACTTTTGTGATGATCTCTATTCCAGTTTTCTGTACACGTTCTGGAACTCTCGAAACCAAGGTGATGCAAAACTTTTTTTGATGTGTGTATATTATGGAACACGACATCGACATAATACACACAGATTTCAGATTCAGTTTCATAATACATTTACAACATATTCATTACAATCACATTTCAAGAATCCAACCATGACATGTAGGACATGTAGGCTACAATAGCATTTTATATAATACAACCTTTGTGCTACATTCTCGTCCAGTGATGATGAAAAGAGCTGGACAATACACGCAATGCAGTTTGCAGCTCAGCAGACGCATGTTAGAGATGCTGGGCATGCACACCAGTACTGACCATTTACATAACAACTCACACAAGCTTCTGCAAAGCTATCATGTTCTGTGATGACCAGCCCGTGGTATTGGAACTAGATCTCCTACTGTATATTCCATTCACCTTTGAAACTGAGTTTGCCCTCTTCATCTTTTCTTAAGATGTAGTATACGAAATCTTACACAATAATGATATGAACTGTTTCCAGATCTTTCTAATTTGTCAGTCGCTCCTTCTGCGGCTGTCTTTCAAGTAAAGGACTGTTTTCATTACTTCCTATTCTGCAACCGAGTCTTCTGCTTTATTTTTCACAACCATCTTAAATTTCAAGCAATTATCATTACTTTTCAGGGCATCTCTTCAACAGATATTATTTCATTATCATGTGAATTATTGCAGGCTCCACCAGTTCATTTACGTTATTCCAGAGCACATAGCTTATATGTGCTGATGTTTCATTGGAAACTGTCTTCCAGTCTTGAACATCAAGTTTATATTCGTTCTCTACATGGCTATACTTTCCATTACCGATATGTACACTATGTGATCAAAAGAATCCGCACACCCCTATAAACTTACGTTTTTCATATTAGGTCCATTGTGTTGCCACCTACTGCCAGGTTCTCCATATCAACGACCTCAGTAGTGACACGTGTCAGGTGTGTGAGTTCCTAAGGGACCATACTGCTGAGATCATCGATCCCTAGACTTCACACTACTTAAACTAACTTATTCTAAGAACAACACATACACACCCATGCCAGAGGGAGGACTCGAACCCCCGGAGGGAGGGGCCGCGCAATCCGTGACATGGCGCCTCAAACCACGCGGCCACACCGCACGGCGACCTCAGTAGTCATTACACATCGTGAGAGAGCAGAAAGTGGTCAGGTGTATGGGTGTCACTTGTGTCACATGCCTGTACGCGAGATTTCCACACTGCTAAACATCCCTAGGACCACTGTTTCCGATGTGATAGTGAAGTGGAAACGTGAAGGGACACGTACAGCACAAAAGCGTACAGGCCGACCTCGTCTGTTGACTGACAGAGACTGCCGACAGTTGAAGAGGGTCGTAATGTGTAATAGGTAGACATCTATCCAGACCATCACGCAGGAATTACAAACTGCATCAGGATCCACTGCAAATATTATGAAACTTAAGTGGGAAGTGAGAAAACTTCACGGTCGAGAGACTGCTCATGAGTCACACATCACGCCGGTAAATGCCAAACGACGTCTCGCTTGGTGTAAGGAGCATAAACATTGGAAGTTTGAACAGTGGAAAAACGTTGTGTGGAGTGACGAGTCACGGTACACAATGTGGCGATCCGATGGCAGGGTGCGGGTATGACGAATGCCCTGTGAACGTCATCTGCCAGCGTGTGTAGCGCCAACAGTAAAATTCGGAGACGGTGGTGTTATGGTGCGGTCGTGTTTTTCATGGAGGGGCTTGCACCCCTTGTTCTTTTGCGTGGCACTATCGCAGCACGGGCCTACATTGTTGTTTTAAGCACCTTTTCTCTTTCCGCTGTTGAAGAACAATTCGGGAATCGCGATTGCATCTTTCAACACGATTGAGCACCTGTTGATAATGCACCGCCTGTGGCGGAGTGGTTACACGACAATAACATCCCTGTAATGGACTGGCCTGCACGGAGTTCTAACCTGAATCCTATAGGACGCTTTTGCGATGTTTCGGAACGCAGACTTCGTGCCAGGCCTCACCGACCAATATCGATTCATCTCCTCAGTGCAGCACTCGGTGAAGAATGGGCTACCATTCCCCAAGAAACCTTCCAGCACCTGACTGAACGTATGCCTGCGAGAGTGGAAGCTGTCGTCAAAGCTAAGGGTGGGCCAACACCATATTGAAATCCAGCATTACCGATGGAGGGCGCCACGAACTTGTAAGTCATTTTCAGCCAGGTGTCTGGATACTTTTGATAACGTAGTGTATGTCATCATCCCTCAATATTGATCTGCCACTTTCAGCTAGTGCAGACTTCAAGATATTGGTATATTTATAGCCTGTATTGGAACTTATTGGGCTGTAGGAGAGACAGTTTTGTTTATGGGCATTGGTAGCCCTAAAATTTTTAAAATTGTTTTGAAGCACTTGTGACGTGTAACTGTTTTATTGAGTTTAATTTTAAACAAGAGACTATATAATCCTGTCGTTCCTGGGTATCTTGCAATGTGAATTATTAAACCACCTCTGTCAATATCTATCTGTGAATCACCAGTTACCCACACTCTTGATATCTGTTAAAATGTGATGCACTGCGCAAAATCACACGCTGTTTCTATTAGTTTATTAGTTACTCCCTGTCTCTATTACAATTTTCTTTCGTAAGACTTCTAAATCTTAATCGTCATCTTTATTGTCATATTCATCTTCATCCTCTTCTTCTCCAATGTCTCCACCTCTTTTCCTACCTCCTGCTTTTATACAAAGAAAGAAGAAGAAGATTACAATAATGATGATGCGTTAGATACTGAACTTGGGAGAAAAAATTCTCGTTGACGCTTCTATTACTCGCTCCGAATAAAACATTTAGTCAACAAGTTTTCGCTCACAATGACTCCATATCGATTGTGATACAAAATAAAAACACTTAACCACTGCCTTGCGAGAGTCGTCTGTGTATTGAAGAAAGACTTCTCGATTGACTACGAACGCAAAAAGTTACTGACGTTTACTTAACCAAAAATCTCGCACTTCACTTGTTATTATTAATCAAAATATTGATCATGTGCAGTATCTGGGAATTACAACGCTGGAGAAAAGATATGGATGTCTTATGCCAAATGATAGCAGAATGCTGACTGCGGAACGAGAGATGAACTAAAACCTTCTGTTGATAATGATGGACGTTTCTGCTTCCGCACAATGCTCAGTACGATACTTGGGTCCACAGAGGATTGTAGGCAGATTACTTTAAACGCTAGCCATGAACTTGTATTAATTCGCAGACAAGATACGAACTGTAGTATATCACATTATAGCAGAGACTAAGCTGAAAACTGATCTCGAAGAAATGTACTGAGAATTTCCAGAAATTGCAGTGTCTGAGAAAGAGCAAATATCATTATGAAATGTCTTGAAATGATCGAAGTCCGAGTCTGGTACTCCATTATTTGGATATAATTGAATGCGTTGCACCAGAAATTAATGCATTGGCATGGCAAAGTAAATTCATCACAGTTCTCAAAACAGAAATTTCAGCTTTTCAGATAAATATGAATTCAGTTTCCAGTGATTGCAGAATATTTGACGCAATGAACATACCAGAGTTGGAGGTATATCAGAATTCGTCTAAATATCCTGAAGATAACTATTCAGTAGATTTTACCACAAAGAGGACAATGCAGTCCACCTCCGTAGATGAGTGATCAACACGACAAACCCTCATGTGGGGGACATAGGTTCGATTCGCGGTGCTGTTTGGAACTTTTCCTTGCTTTAAGGACTGTACTGGAGTGAACTCGGTCTTGCGATGCCAATTGAGGAGCTACCTCATTGACGGATAGCGCCTCCAAGATCTGAACGTCGATAACTGCCTGGAGGGCGGTGTGCTGACCCAATGCCTTTCCTTACGGCATCCGATGCTGAATGACTGTGGATGACACAGCGGTCGGTCGACACACGCGTGTCCTTCAGGCCCTGATCCGGTTTCCTAATACTGTGCAAACTTATGAAATGTACAACAAATTCAAGTCAATGTTTTACGAAAAGAGAGGACTAAGTAGAAATTCGCTCAAGAGTCGTACAGAGCTACAGAAATGCCACATACATGTCATCGATGTTCGCGTCAAGATGAAGAAGCACTGACATCGTCTGTTATTGATATGACAACTGAAATGCAAATAAAACCACCATTGCCAAATAATACAGTAACATACTGGCTGGTTATTCACGATCCTCTTATAGAAAATACGCCCTGAAAGAGTGACGAGGCGTACCCATATTCGGATATTTAATGCTGTAAGAAACATTCACGTGGAGTTGGTAGATTAAAGATGTCGCAGTGAAGAGAAGTACATGTCATAACAGCAGAAATTGTGTGGTAAACGTTCAAGGAGTGGTTTTGCTTCTCTACCTCTAATGAGCTATACAGCGGTAGTCACGTTTGCTGATAATGCATTTATCGCAATTTATCGATCGCAGGTGCACCTGGAAGGTGTTCACAAGATATGACTGGACTCTCGTCTCAATTCCCTGCAGTTGGGTGTGCTCTGGTCGAGACAGACATCTTAATCAAGGTAAGGGAAACTTCTCTCATGCTTGGGAAGAGAGATTGACTTTTTTTAAGAGTGAGATTACTTATTGCTATGTTTTCTTTATCAGAAACAAATACACCACCATCTTTGACTGCCAAGGATTCCGCACCACAGAAAATCGATATGCTGTGAAGGAACCTGCTCTTCGGATGCTAGGTGGAGCTTTTAGTAGTGTATTTGCTTCTGATGTTGCATTCTACAGCACACAACGCTCTACTATTACATGGATATAGCTTCAGCAAAATGGTTATTCCAAATTCCAGTTTCACTGGAGACAGCACTGAATGGCTTATGCTCTGTTGTACTACTGGAACCGCATGTCTTCGTGAGGAGTTTGGAGAAAGTGAAGTGGCTTACGGACTTGTTGCCAGAATATGGCGTCGAAAGTATTCGGTACAAAACAGTGAATGTGTGTGTGTGTGTGTCTGAAATCTTATGGGACTTAGCTGCTAAGGTCAGCAGTCCCTAAGCTTACACACTACTTAACCTAAATTATCCTAAGGACAAACACACACACCCATGCCCGAGGGAGGACTCGAGCCTCCGCCGGGACCAGCCGCACAGTTCATGACTGCAGCGCCTCAGACCGATTGGCTAATCCCGCGCGGCAAAACAGTGAGTGGAACGGGACTTATTGTTAAAGAATGAAATGAATGTACTGATTTTTATAATGACATTTATATCTAGTGTCTTTTTATTCATTTTTTCGCTTCCCCCTCGGTAACATATTATATAAAGAAATATTTTATTGCGTATGACTCATTCCGACGAGGTCCTGCTCTTGTTGCTGACTTCATTGTACTCAACATGCAAACTGAAATAACTGAAGAACTGCATCATTCATCATACAAGAGCAATCTGAGGAGAATAGGTATCACGAAAGATTTTGATGATCATCATCAGCCCAATTTAGTTGATCTGTTAAATGTATATTAACAGTAATTGATATGCATTCCAAATATGCATGGGTCGTTGCTCTAAAGAAAAGAAACTCGTGCTGTGGTTGCAGACGCGATTAGAAACATAGTTGATGCCTCACACCAAGGAGACCTTGCTCTTGCTGCAATCAGCATGGTAGCTGAAAAAGATTCTAGAGACTAAAACCGGCACTGAGGTTGCAGGTGCACTTAGAAAGATATAAGCCCAGATCACGTAAGAAACAGATTGACCGTCCTTACGGCGGAACAGGCAACCGTAAAAATAGTTTTCCCGTCGGTCAACAGATGTCACAGGCGACGCTACAGTGCTAACTGACCTGTCCATGTCGCGGAATTGGCAACGCTGTATCTTCGGTGACGTGAATGACGCTGATCTGCGTTCGGCTATAGCGCTGCGCGCGAAATGCGTTCGTCACACTGCTGACTGTAGCTCATGATCGGCTGTGGTTTTTCCCGAGTTTGCAATCTAAGAATGTAGATTAGCTCCTGTAATTCTACAAACCAAGTTTATTTCTCACAATCATATGCGAAATGAAATAAATGAAAAGTAACACACAAACATTTCTCGCGGGTTACTGTTTAAATGCAGACTGTACTGCAGTCGCAAGGGTTTTACACTCGCCTTCCATGCCGTCGATTTCCTCTTTGCTGTACAGCTCTTCTGATACGGATTATGGTGGTAAAAAAGATCTCCACGTGCAGGTTAACACTAGGAAGTTTTAAAAATCCGCACTCGGTTATGATGCGAATTAAGGCTGGACATATTTCAGTGACAGTCATTTCAAATTTAAATTCTTTTACTTTGCATGTAACTTATCGTAAATGATATAAGAGTGGCACAAAACGATGAAGTTTGGATTGTTGTTGAAATGGGGCTGCAAACGCGGTAATGTGCAAGTGAAAGCGTGTTTTTCGAGCATATTTTGGCGGTGTCAACTTTGAAGAGCCACAGACGGCAAACCATAATTATGTTAAAAATTTGCTTTGTACAGTTTAAAGATAACCCGCAAATATTCGCAACAGACACAGCTATTACTGGGGATATCCGAACTCGCGCAGACCTGTTACTATAAGTAGTGTTGTTTTCAAGTGAAAGCTGTGAGAGGATTATTAGCGCTGAGATTAAAAAAATTATAATAGGCACCGTCTATAGTTTGCATGTTATGCTCGTTCTCTTCTATTCTCCTCCCTTCATTCCAGTATAAACGCTTGTTCACAAGTATAAACGAATGGCAGTGGACATTGGCGAATTATCTATGAATACTCGTTTGCAGCAGTGTAAACGATGTTTTACACTCGTTCGCTCTAGTATATACCAGGATTTAGAGGGACCGATGATCTAGCAGTTAGATGACGGCTATTATTCATTTATTTCACTGTTGCGATTTCAGCTCTAGAGCCACTTTCAAGTACCAAGGGAAAGGTCTTGTAAGGTAATGCTTCTTAAATTGTTTACCAAATGTTACCAGACTATGCTTTGCATTTTGTTATCCATATGTTATATTGGTTTCAGTTTTCACATTGCACACAAAAATGCCTCTACACCCAAAATTACGATAGTGAAGTGAACAAACAGTTTTAAAAAGTCCAAATCGCAGCAAAGATTTCATTTAAAAATTATATGATATGATTCTCGTACAGGAAGGGCTGCCACGTTATATCGAATATAACAACGACAAAATTTAAATAGGATCGAATGCTTATGGCTCTTTATTAATTCTTACCCGTAACTGATTTATTGATTTACCTGAATTTAAAATCCACTCGCGTAGCCTTTCTTTATCTTTGACAGGAAATCTGAACATTTTTAGATGAGGAGTTGTTCGTCTACTCCTTCCACAGTTGATATACTCGTAGGTCCTCGGTATGACGACTCGATACACTACCACCGGTATGTCAGAAACAGCTGTACTTTACAGACGCCAAATGGTGGAAAGTTGCACACATTTGGCCGATGTTGCCACATATTTCACAGAACGGAGTGCCATCTATTGGTTGATTCCAGAAGTAAGGGTGTGACGCTGTTGCCGCCTGGTGGCCGTTCCCTGACAAGGGTTGCCAGCTAGACCAAGCGATCGGGCAATATGTTTCTTACGTGATCTGGGATATAAGTAAGCTATAGCAGCAGGATTTCAATAATTTAAAAACAGACTTAGGTGAGAATCATTTCAAGACTGTAATGCAAATTCTTTATTCAGCGTTTTCTACTTTGAGAACCTTACTTTAGTGATTCAGTAGAACTCTTGATGGAACAATATTTAAAAATTTAACTACGCAAGGTTCTTTCATATGCTTAGATATGGTGCAAGATCTAGTAAGTCAGTGATGTGAATGTGAAATGTTTCCTGTTGGGACGTCAGTACATTGTTTGTAGGTTGGCAACACGTGTTGATTTCTTCTGTGAAGTGACTGTTGGTGTTAAGGGGTAAGAAGGTTAAAGTTTACCGAACAAAAAGCAGTCGCTATTAACAAGATAGACCGTGCTGCGTTGCGGAAATGTCGCCGACAGAAACAGCTGCGAAGAGGCCCCATGTCGATACATGGGCTGACGAATATGATCGATATATTATTAAGTCGGTTGCGGACAAATGTAACCGTACTCACTCGACAATTTCCTGCGCTTCCACAGATGAGAATAGAATTGTGGTTCATTAGGTATTCCGTATTCCAGTTCCAGGCTACAGTTCCAAACGACGCTGACCATCTATTGCCGACGTAATAGCAAGTCCTTATTTACGAGTGATCGTGTTACAGTTAACGCCGAGTCCCTAGTGAAATTCGCATTTAAATACTGAACTTAGTAACTATCATAGGCAGCAGTCCAAACAGAACTATACAGATTAGCTAATCTTTCAATGTGTTAGGTTAGTTAGAGTATAGGACTAGCCACCAGTGGCACACGCCTGTCAATTCTCCAAATTGAATATTGTATAGGCCTATACATACATTTATTCTAATGTATATACATACGTTTGCATTTAACAAATGTTTTTTACACGTTTCATATTGTGTTGCCCACGTTAATTGCTCCAGAGATAACGCCAAGTGATCATTTACACTGTAAAGCGTGCAAACGGGGAACTTTGTACAGCAATGAATATTCAGCTGTAGAAGGTTCACTTGGTGGTATCTTGGATATTGGCCGTTAGATTCCCGTTAGTGGCTACAACAGCGACTATAACAATACTTAGGTTTTCGATGTAATTCCAAATTGTGCAGTTTCTTGGGCAGATATGTTAGCGACATTTGCTGAATTAAAGGTAAGTCACATTCGGAATTTTTTAGGAGAGTGACAGCTATTTTAATTTTAAATACGCATTTTGTGTTACCTCTGCGTCACACACAGCTATAAAAAGGTAAAGACGGTACAAATTTTGAGGAGCGTGACTTTTAAAGCACTTTAATATTTTTTACCTTTCAGTAGACAGTGGTTTAGAATTTGTGTCCTTTGACCAACGACATTAACAAAATTACGTTCGAAGTCATTACACAAGTAACAAGGGGAAAAGAGATGAAGAGATTCAGATTCTTACTTAACGCAATGAGGGTTCCGAGTATTTATCTACGTCGCAAAAGAAAAAAAAAGTCTAAAAGGCAAAAGGAAATCGTATTTCTTTGAGAGTAAATGTGGTCTCGTATCAAAGCGGAGTCATTAAAATACTTTTTAACAGTAGTCACAGGAAGCGTACAACATCGCCTCAGAAAATATACCGATGTAAGTATTTGGAGTGTACAGAGTGCGACAGAGCGGGAGGGGGGGGGGGGGAGGTGGTAGGAAGGAAAAAACGTAGAGAGGCAGGGAGAAATACAGGCAGTGAGAAATGTAGGGAGAGAGACGGGCAGAGAGCAGAGAGAAAGAGGAAAGACAGGGAGCTGAAGGGAGTGTAGTGTCTTGGCACACCGGGACGCTGTTCAGCAGGTCCGGGAGAGTCCCTCGGGCGGCTGGCGGTTTGTGTTTCGGCTCTACAAAGTTTGATAGGCGTGGTCCAGTGGACTGACATCTGGATACATCGCTCGTCATCACATTCAGCGTATGTCTGCATTTGTGAAAAGCACGTTAATCCTAGGCGCAATATCTGACGGAGAACATCTTCTTGTATCCCATCAGTTGCATTTCCAAAACAAATCATTTTTGCCGTTAGGTCTCGCAGTTGTACCAGTAAAATATACATTATATATCATCTTGCCCCCCCATGAACCATGGACCTTGCCGATGGTGGGGAGGCTTGCGTGCCTCAGCGATACAGATAGCCGTACCGTAGGTGCAACCACAACGGAGGGGTATCTGTTGAGAGGCCAGACAAACGTGTGGTTCCTGAAGAGGGGCAGCAGCCTTTTCAGTAGTTGCAAGGGCAACAGTCTGGATGATTGACTGATCTGGCCTTGTAACAATAACCAAAACGGCCTTGCTGTGCTGGTACTGCGAACGGCTGAAAGCAAGGGGAAACTACAGCCGTAATTTTTCCCGAGGGCATGCAGCTTTACTGTATGATTACATGATGATGGCGTCCTCTTGGGTAAAATATTCCGGAGGTAAAATAGTCCCCCATTCGGATCTCCGGGCGGGGACTACTCAAGAGGATGTCGTTATCAGGAGAAAGAAAACTGGCGTTCTACGGATCGGAGCGTGGAATGTCAGATCCCTTAATCGGGCAGGTAGGTTAGAAAATTTAAAAAGGGAAATGGATAGGTTGAAGTTAGATATAGTGGGAATTAGTGAAGTTCGGTGGCAGGAGGAACAAGACTTCTGGTCAGGTGACTACAGGGTTATAAACACAAAATCAAATAGGGGTAATGCAGGAGTAGGTTTAATAATGAATAGGAAAATAGGAATGCGGGTAAGCTACTACAAACAGCATAGTGAACGCATTATTGTGGCCAAGATAGATACGAAGCCCACACCTACTACAGTAGTACAAGTTTATATGCCAACTAGCTCTGCAGATGACGAAGAAATTGAAGAAATGTATGATGAAATAAAAGAAATTATTCAGATTGTGAAGGGAGACGAAAATTTAATAGTCATGGGTGACTGGAATTCGAGTGTAGGAAAAGGGAGAGAAGGAAACATAGTAGGTGAATATGGATTGGGGGACAGAAATGAAAGAGGAAGCCGCCTGGTAGAATTTTGCACAGAGCACAACATAATCATAACTAACACTTGGTTTAAGAATCATGAAAGAAGGTTGTATACATGGAAGAACCCTGGAGATACTAAAAGGTATCAGATAGATTATATAATGGTAAGACAGAGATTTAGGAACCAGGTTTTAAATTGTAAGACATTTCCAGGGGCAGATGTGGACTCTGACCACAATCTATTGGTTATGACCTGTAGATTAAAACTGAAGAAACTGCAAAAAGGTGGGAATTTAAGGAGATGGGACCTGGATAAACTGAAAGAACCAGAGGTTGTACAGAGATTCAGGGAGAGCATAAGGGAGCAATTGACAGGAATAGGGGAAATAAATACAGTAGAAGAAGAATGGGTAGCTTTGAGGGATGAAGTAGTGAAGGCAGCAGAGGATCAAGTAGGTAAAAAGACGAGGGCTAGTAGAAATCCTTGGGTAACAGAAGAAATATTGAATTTAATTGATGAAAGGAGAAAATATAAAAATGCGGTAAGTGAAACAGGCAAAAAGGAATACAAACGTCTCAAAAACGAGATCGACAGGAAGTGCAAAATGGCTAAACAGGGATGGCTAGAGGACAAATGTAAGGATGTAGAGGCCTATCTCACTAGGGGTAAGATAGATACCGCCTACAGGAAAATTAAAGAGACCTTTGGAGATAAGAGAACGACTTGTATGAATATCAAGAGCTCAGATGGAAACCCAGTTCTAAGCAAAGAAGGGAAAGCAGAAAGGTGGAAGGAGTATATAGAGGGTCTATACAAGGGCGATGTACTTGAGGACAATATTATGGAAATGGAAGAGGATGTAGATGAAGATGAAATGGGAGATACGATACTACGTGAAGAGTTTGACAGAGCACTGAAAGACCTGAGTCGAAACAAGGCCCCCGGAGTAGACAATATTCCATTGGAACTACTGACGGCCGTGGGAGAGCCAGTCCTGACAAAACTCTACCATCTGGTGAGCAAGATGTATGAAACAGGCGAAATACCCTCAGACTTCAAGAAGAATATAATAATTCCAATCCCAAAGAAAGCAGGTGTTGACAGATGTGAAAATTACCGAACAATCAGTTTAATAAGCCACAGCTGCAAAATACTAACACGAATTCTTTACAGACGAATGGAAAAACTACTAGAAGCCAACCTCGGGGAAGATCAGTTTGGATTCCGTAGAAACACTGGAACACGTGAGGCAATACTGACCTTACGACTTATCTTAGAAAAAAGATTAAGGAAAGGCAAACCTACGTTTCTAGCATTTGTAGACTTAGAGAAAGCTTTTGACAATGTTGACTGGAATACTCTCTTTCAAATTCTGAAGGTGGCAGGGGTAAAATACAGGGAGCGAAAGGCTATTTACAATTTGTACAGAAACCAGATGGCAGTTATAAGAGTCGAGGGACATGAAAGGGAAGCAGTGGTTGGGAAGGGAGTAAGACAGGGTTGTAGCCTCTCCCCGATGTTGTTCAATCCGTATATTGAGCAAGCAGTAAAGGAAACAAAAGAAAAATTCGGGGTAGGTATTAAAATTCATGGAGAAGAAATAAAAACTTTGAGGTTCGCCGATGACATTGTAATTCTGTCAGAGACAGCAAAGGACTTGGAAGAGCAGTTGAATGGAATGGACAGTGTCTTGAAAGGAGGATATAAGATGAACATCAACAAAAGCAAAACAAGGATAATGGAATGTAGTCTAATTAAGTCGGGTGATGCTGAGGGAATTAGATTAGGAAATGAGGCACTTAAAGTAGTAAAGGAGTTTTGCTATTTGGGGAGCAAAATAACTAATGATAGTCGAAGTAGAGAGGATATAAGGTGTAGGCTGGCAATGGCAAGGAAGGCGTTTCTGAAGAAGAGAAATTTGTTAACATCCAGTATTGATTTAAGTGTCAGGAAGTCATTTCTGAAAGTATTTGTATGGAGTGTAGCCATGTATGGAAGTGAAACATGGACGATAAATAGTTTGGACAAGAAGAGAATAGAAGCTTTCGAAATGTGGTGCTACAGAAGAATGCTGAAGATTAGATGGGTAGATCACATAACTAATGAGGAAGTATTGAATAGGATTGGGGAGAAGAGAAGTTTGTGGCACAACTTGACCAGAAGAAGGGATCGGTTGGTAGGACATGTTCTGAGGCATCAAGGGATCACCAATTTAGTATTGGAGGGCAGCGTGGAGGGTAAAAATCGTAGAGGGAGACCAAGAGATGAATACACTAAGCAGATTCAGAAGGATGTAGGTTGCAATAGGTACTGGGAGATGAAAAAGCTTGCACAGGATAGAGTAGCATGGAGAGCTGCATCAAACCAGTCTCAGGACTGAAGACCACAACAACAACAACATATCATCTTGCCATTGTAATATAGGGCGCTCACTCACACCTGCACCTGCCCATGTTAGGCAAAATTTTTCTGCCTGACTCATGTAGTACTATCACCGTCAGAGGGTGGTACGGGACTACGAGTCCCACCGCCACACCTTCAAAGTGAATTGCAGTGACTCACCAACACAGTTAGACCGCAATAGACCGGTGATGCTGTATTGTAACATACGGCTTTCGGATTATATTAAAGCATTTTCAGTGATCAAATTTTTGTCATTTCTTACTTCATTCCTGTCGTTATTTTGTAGGTAAGTGTTCGATTTTTGTACACCGTATTTCGCTGGCGTGGAATACAGGTTGAATCAGGAGGAGAGATACACGATTTGAGGGGTGACACTATTATTGATTCTGATGAAAAACATCTCACGTGGACATATGCCCTATTCTGAATGGCTTCAGAGACAGAACACATTTAATATCACCGTTTTACCATTTCCTTGAATAACTCAAAAACCGCGCCCTCCAGCGAAAACGTGCCACAGTGCAATGTTAAATTACAATAAATTTCCTACAAAAGTGTTCCAATTAATTTTTTTCTAGGTCTAATAGCAAGCGCGAAGAAAGTTCGAGAGTACTGAAAACCTCGTGCGACACGCATGCTCTATAGGTCAGGCAGTTTTGTAGGCCAGTTTGAGGTAGTTACCCTGCTTCACAGATCAAAACATCTTTTGATTGACTGTGGACTGAAGACAGCGGCCGGTCACATATTTAACTTGAAAAATAGCCAAACAGCCGAATATTTTAAGAAGTTATTTTGTTTAGATGACAAATATTGGAGCTTGTAAGAAGTGAGAATACTGTGAACAGGTACAAGTATAATGAGTGATTCTTGTACATGTTCACACTATTCTCACTTCTTACAAGCTCCAATATTTCTAATATGGTCCAAACAGCCATTCCCACTTAGTTATAATTATCCAAGTTGAATATGGTGTTGCAAGGATGTTTTTAGTCATATTCATTCCAAGTCCGAGCTCTGGCTTAAAATTAGGAAATAAATCCTTCATCTTTTTAAAAAACGTTGACGTCGTACGTCTCTTCACGCATATACACATAACTTTGCATACCATTTTGATAACATCTGATAGCGCTCATCATTTTGACCTCTGTCGGTCAATAGATAATAAGGGCGATGAAAGCGACGTTGTACGCCCTTTCACGCATATATATTAAGCCCGTTACATTATTGGACCTTTCACGTCAACAGCTATTAGAACTTAAAGGTAGTTTGTCTGTTCCACGCTATATGCGTTCACCGACCTCACTTGATGAAGTTTCATGGTTCAGTACGTCAAGTACCTGATTTTAAGAAACTAGTTTAGGTTTAGGTTCTTTTTACACTATTTTGGTACATATCCGATAGCACTATTCAAAATGACCTCTGTCGGTCATTAGGTATTAAGGGCGATGAAGGCGACGTTGTACGTCCTTTCACGCAACTACATTAAGCCTGTCATACTAATTTGACCCCTCTCTGGTCAATAATTTAATACAGTAACTTTAGAGGCTTATCCAAGCGTAGTCACAGCCGGAGTGGCCGTGCGGTTCTACGCGCTGCAGACTGGAGCCGAGCGACCGCTACGGTCGTAGGTTCGAATCGTGCCTCGGACATGGATGTGTGTGATGTCCTTAGGTTAGTTAGGTTTAATTAGTTCTTAGTTCTAGGCGACTGATGACCTCAGAAGTTGGGTCGCATAGTGCTCAGAGCCAGCCAGCCAACTGCAGTCATCAAATACTATCACCAACCACAAGTAATTGAAAAATGGGTTATTCATCCCCCATACATTTTTCCTGCTTCAAGCTGATAGTATTTTGTCTGTCCTGCATGCATGCGTTTTGACCATCCGTGGAATTTACTGTCCCACATATATAGTTTCAGCCTATCCACGTTCTATAGTTCTATAAAATCGTCCTCGAGCTAGGACATTATACATACACATGCATTAACTCCTGCGGCTTTGAACCGGTCGTAACACATTTTATGCCAATCACATGGAAGAAGACGATTTCTCAATTTGCGCATGCGCGTTCCTTTCTGACATTCTCACAGCCTAGCTGCCGGCGCCACCTCAGTTTACCTGAGAGCCCGCGGCCCATCGAACATTGGCGGGGCTGAGGAAACACGCTTCTGACGTTTGAGCCAAGTACAGCTACTGACATGGTACACACGTACAGTTTATTTTACATTCTATGCGAGTCTTTTTGCTGGAAAGGTAGGGCGACCGCGTACGGCAACCACAGAGGGCAACGCGCAGCTAGTGCAGCAGGTGATCCAACAGCGGCCTCGGGTTTCCGTTCGCCGTGTTGCAGCTGCGGTCCAAATGACGCCAACGTCCACGTATCGTCTCATGCGCCAGAGTTTACACCTCTATCCATACAAAATTCAAATGCGGCAACCCCTCAGCGCCGCTACCATTGCTGCACGAGAGACATTCGCTAACGAAATAGTGCACAGGATTGATGACGGCGATATGCATGTGGGCAGCATTTGTATTACTGACGAAGCTTATTTTTACCTGGACGGCTTCGTCAATAAACAGAACTGGCGCATATGGGGAACCGAAAAGCCCCATGTTGCAGTCCCATCGTCCCTGCATCCTCAAAAAGTACTGGTCTGGGCCGCCATTTCTTCCAAAGGAATCATTGGCCCATTTTTCAGATCCGAAACGATTACTGCATCACGCTATCTGGAAATTCTTTGTGAATTTGTGGCGGTACAAACTGCCTTAGACGACACTGCGAACACCTCGTGGTTTATGCAAGATGGTGCCCGGCCACATCGCACGGCCGACGTCTTTAATTTCCTGAATGAATATTTCGATGATCGTGTGATTGCTTTGGGCTATCCGAAACATACAGGAGGCGGCGTGGATTGGCCTCCCTATTCGCCAGACATGAACCCCTGTGACTTCTTTCTGTGGGGACACTTGAAAGACCAGGTGTACCGCCAGAATCCAGAAACAATTGAACAGCTGAAGCAGTACATCTCATCTGCATGTGAAGCCATTCCGCCAGACACGTTGTCAAAGGTTTCGGGTAATTTCATTCAGAGACTACGCCGTATTATTGCTACGCATGGTGGATATGTGGAAAATATCGTACTATAGAGTTTCCCAGACCGCAGCGCCATCTGTTGTTGAAAATTGTAACTACTGTAATTTAGAAAATTTTGTCCGCCTGAAAAATGTACTGTTGTCCCAAGTATATTGCAACAAACGGTGTATTTCTATCGCTGCTCGTTTAGTTTTTATTGCCGTTTCAAATATACCGGTCATTTTTGAAACACCCTGTACATTAAACGTACTCGCAGTCGCGAATATGGATAACCATCAGCTGTAGAATGAAATGACAATTTGTACCGCACCCGGACTTGAACATGGATTTCCCGCTTAATCTCGTTTTCTTCGTTACTTTTCGTTGCATTTGTTCGGGGCTGGACCAAGCTTCTTTAGGCAGTTTATAGTTTTAGTGTGTTCCGAAGAAGGCGTGGTTATCCGCGCCGAAACCTAGGTCAACATCCGGTTTCTATTTGCAATCGAGGCGGATTCTTTATAATCATTACGTTATACTTTGATTGTGGGCAAGTTTTCCTAAGAACTAGTGTATTTCTCATCTATAAGTATTAAGCAGGTTTATGTATTTACAAAGTGTTGTGTTGGCCGAAGAGCCAACACCGTGTTACTAGAGGAGGCCGAAATGCACGCGTTTTAGCTCACGCAGGCTGGCGTGAGGAGGGAAGGACTATACTGACGTGAGGTCTGGAACATGACAAGGAATTAGAATTCAGAAAGAGGACGTAATTAGTCTGATATTTAACTTTAATCCATAAATGATGAACGTCGCTCTTGACGGTACATGATTCACAATATTGTCTGTTCAGGTTATAGTAACTGAATATGACGCCTTGCTAGGTCGTAGGAAATGACGTAGCTGAAGGCTATGCTAAACTGTCGTCTCTGCAAATGAGACCGTATGTAGATAGTGAACCATCGCTAGCAAAGTCGGCTGTAAAACTGGGGCTAGTGCTAGGGAGTCTCTCTAGGCTAGACCTGCCGTGTGGTAGCGCTCGGTCTGGAATCACTGATAGTGGCGACACGCGGGTCCAACGTATGCTAACGGACCGCGGCCGATTTAAAGGCTACCACCTAGCAAGTGTGGTGTCTGGCGGTGACACCACACAAAGTACGTCATTTACATATGTATCTATATAAAGAAGGAGTGAATATATATATATAAGAAAATACTAACCAGTACGTGTGCATAATCTGATTTGTTGTAGTTATGTGCACAGGTACTTGTCTTAACGATGCAAATTGCATTCAGTAGATTATTAAGAACTTTTATTATTATGCTTCATTTTCTGTGAAGTCACCTGAGTTATACCTCGATATACACTACATGTATACTCGGCTATAATATGCAGCAGGCCGGCCGTAGTGGCCGAGCGGTTCTAGGTGTTACAGTCTGGAACAGCGCGACCGCTACGGTCGCAGGTTCGAATCCTGCCTCGGGCATGGATGTGTGTGATGTCCTTAGGTTAGTTAGGTTTAAGTAGTTCTAAGTTCTAAGGGACTGATGACCTGAGAAGTTAAGTCCCATAGTGCTCAGAGCCAATATGCAGCGGCCTGAAGATGGCATTATTGAGATACCGAAAAGAGGCTGTCATCTAAATAAAATAACATCTCAAAACATACGGCTGTTTGTCGATTTTCATTGGTGAAAATGATAGATCACAAATGTCCTGTATCAAATTCTTTGTCTCAACTTCCTCTCCACTACTTTGGCACTTTCTAAACAACGACATTAATTGAATAATACAGAAAATAAATAACAGTGTACAGTGAATGTTTTCGACCTTGGAAACTGTTCAGAACAGGGCATCCATGTGAAGTTATTTGCTCAGAATCACTATGACAAGTCAATGCATGTACCTTTCCTCCTGACTCACCCTGAGTATTTTTGTTTACATTTTGTGTAGACGCACTTGCACCTCCGTATGTACAAAGTACACGAGGTACATGTGGATGCAACATACATCTACATCTACATCTACATCCATACTCCGCAAGCCACCTGACGGTGTGTGGCGGAGGGTACCCTGAGTACCTCTATCGGTTCACCCTTCTATTCCAGTCTCGTATTGTCGTATTGTTCGTGGAAAGAAGGATTGTCTGTATGCTTCTGTGTGGGCTCTAATCTTTCTGATTTTATACTCATGGTCTCTTCACGAGATATACGTAGGAGGGAGCAATATACTGCTGGACTCTTCGGTGAAGGTGATGCCTGTACCGAGCTGCCTCACAACTGTGGTGCATCACACCTTGTAGTTTGAAGTGTAAATGTGGAAATAACAACAATTTACTTCACTTAATATAATGTTCCAATGACTGAGCTATGCAGGCACCACTCACGACCTGCTCTCACAGCTTTATTTCCGCCATTATCTCTTCTCTTGTTTTCCAAATCCCAAGTTGTGTCCCACATATATTGCGGGACTAGAAAGTGTACACTGATATGCAGAAAGTCATGGGGTACCTCCTAATATCGTGTCGGATCTCCTTTTGCCCGGCGTAGTGCAGCAGCTCCATGTGTCATGGACTCAACAAGTCGTTGGAAGTCCCCTGCAGAAATACTGAGCCATTCTGCCTCTATAACCGTCCATAATAGCGAAAAAGTTTCCGGTGCAGGACTCTGTGCACGAACTGACCTATCGATCATGTCCCATAAGTATTCGATGGGATTCATGTCGGACGATTTGCCTGGCCAAATACTCCGCTCGAATTGTCCATATGTTCTTCAACCCAATGGTTAACAATAATAGGCTGGTGACATGTTTGGGAACATGAAGTCCATGAATGGCTGCAAATGAGCTCCAAACAGCCGAACATAACCATTTCCAGTAATGATCGCTTCAATTGGACCGGATGACCCAATCCATTCGATGTGAACACAGCCCACACCGTTATGGAGCCACCACCTGTTCGCACAGTACCTCGCTGACAACTTGGGTCCACGGCTTCGTGGGGTCTGTTCCACACTCTAACCCTACCATCGGCTCTTACCAACTGAAATCGGGACTCACCTGATCAGGTCACCGTTTTCCAGTCGTCTAGGACACGCTCACGAGCTCAGGAGAGGCGCTGCAGGTGTTGTCGTGCTGTTAGCAAAGACACTCGCGTCGGTCGTCTGGTGCTATAGCCCATACACGCCAAATTCCAGATACGTTCGTCGTATGTCCCACATTGATTTCTGCCGTCATTTCACGCAGTGTTGCTTGTCTACTAACACTGACAATTCCACGCAAACGCCGCTGTTGTCGGTCGTTAAGTGAAGGCCGGCGGCAACTGTGTTTTCCATGGTGAGAGGAAATGCACATTCTCGGCACACTCTTGACACGGTGTATCTCGGAATTTGAATTACCTAACGATTTCCGAAATAGAATGTCTTATGCATCTAGCTTCAACTACCTTTCCGTGTTCAGAGTTTGTTAATTGCCGTCGTGCGGCCACAAACACGTCAGAAACCTTTACACATGATTCACCTGAGTACAAATGACAGCTCCGCCAATGCGCTGCCCTCTTATACCTTGTGTATGCGTTAGTACTGCCATCTGTACATGTGCGTGTCGCTATCCAATGACCCCAGAGTATAGCTCAGTCGGGAGAGCACTTGTCTGCGGAAAGCAGTGAGCCCAAGTTAGAGTCCCGGTCTGTCACGCGGTTTTAGTCTGCCAGAAAGTTTCGTACCAGCTCAAGCATTGCTACGGAGTGGAAATTCATTCGTATTGATGACGTATTTGCGGTGTGACCTCACCTAAGTGAGAGGCTTCAGGAGTTTCTCTAAAATCTGAACTTTGTGTACCCAAGCATCAAATTGACTGTGGACGTGGAAGAGGGTGCTGATATCCCTTTTATGGATGACCGAGTGAAGCGCAAAGCGGACTGCACTGTGGCACGCAGTGGATACAGGAAAGACACCCACACTGATTTGTATCTTCACGTGTCCAGCTGCCATCATCCTTCATAGCGCGAACGTGTGCTATGTGCACTCGTTTACAGGGCCGGTACACTGTGGAACGAAGAAGTCTACCAATGGAGCTCAACCATCTTACGGACGTATCGGAGAAGAAGGCATACGACGGGAGAGAAATCCGACGTGCTTTCAGGCAGAAGGTACAGGCCAAGTAAACAGAACTCGACGAGGAGGAAAAAATGGTTCAAATGGCTCTGAGCACTATGGGACTTAACTGCTGAGGGCATTAGTCCCCTAGAACTTAGAGCTACTTAAACCTAACTAACCTAAGGACATCACACACACCCATGCCCGAGGCAGGATTCGAACCTGCGACCGGAGCGGTCGCGCTGTGCCAGACTGTAGCGCCTAGAACCACTCGACCAACCCGGACGGCACGAGGAGGAAAAGAAAACGTATTAGCTGTACGCCGGGAAATTATCAAAGAAAATCAGCAGAATTTTGGCTCGACGTGAGTTTTCCGTTCGCCTCCGAAAATGGGGTATCTGCGGTATTCGATGCGAATGCGGTAGGTCACACTTCGGGCAGACGCGCGGATCGTCGAAGCAAACATTCCGAACTTAAGCAGCCATCAAAATCTACGGCTGCAGAACATTGAATAGCTACTCAAAGACTGTGAACAAACTGGAGTGATAAGACAGACCTCGTTGTTTTGGCACTGTGGTGTAAAGGATGCTGTTGAAATACGAGTGGCCGACGTAAACCGCGGAACATAGCATTGACCCAGCTGAAGCCCCAACCTCGGCCGATAGCGATTTCCGTGCCAGACGTGGGCGGCAGCAGCAGTGAGAGACGAGAGTTCACGTCTAGCATTCAGCGATCGCATTTCCCCAGCTTTCTACCCGTGGTCTACGACCAGCTAGTGAGGAAAGGGCGAGCGATAGGAGGTTGAAGGAGGCGCGTTGTACCGGAAACGCTCATTCTACAAGTATCACCTGAAGACGACGGCAAGTCATGCTGTCGAAAAACCGTGTTACGTAAACGACTGCACCCTGCTGCACTTCTGAGAGCAATAAAAACAGTTTGCTACCTGTTATCCATGTAAAAACATACTCGCTGCGCCATGTTGCCTTATGTAAACTTTAGCGTCTGAATAAATAAATCAAAAATTGCCACAGCCTGGAGTAACCAAACACAGTCAGTACAGTTAGGATATAAAGCAGTGAGTGACTCAGCCGCAATACAGTATTCTTTGTCTCTCTTATAAACAAATAATTAAATATTATTCTGGCTGCACAGTCTGCCTCATCGTATACAGTAACATTTTTGGCTATCTCCGTCGCAGCCATGAGTTTTACCGAGAACGGTACTAGGTGACTGCTCAGAGGATCTTTGACAGATAGCAGCATAACACATAACATTAATAAAATAAATTTCACAGCTTCATCTCATTCTTCTGTCTGTCAGCAGTGGATTCATTTCTATATACCCTCGCCACGCGGTGTGGCCGCGCGGTTTGAGGCGCCATGTGACGGACTGTGCGGCCCCTCCTGCCGGAAGTTCGAGTCCTCCCTTAGGAGTGTGTGTGTGTGTGTGTTGTTCTTAGCATAAGTTAGTTGAAGTTAGTTTCAGTTGTGTCTAAGTCTAGGAACCGATGACCTCAGCAGTTTGACCCTTTAGGAATTCAGACACGTTTGAACATTTTCTGTATAGCCTCTTCGGCTTTAATTTAATCTTTCAGTGGGTATAAGTGAATTGGATACTACTAGACCGTTAGACGGTACATCTGAACCGTTGACATTGTCTTGAAATAACGCTTGTGCGCAAGCTTGCTGACTCTATGTTCTGTGTTTGACCTGTTTCAAAAAGTCCGAATATTCCACTCTGCCAAACTGGTTCAATACAACGTCTTGGTGACATGACGTCGTAAATTTCACCAAGCGATTACACTCTGAAACTTTCTGTCATATTAAAACTGTGTGCAGGCCCGCAACAGAGACCTGGCACCGTCGCCTTTCCAAGGCAAATGATCTACATCACATCTGTCGTTACTTAAGTAATGGCCACGTCTCATGTGTAGAGCGTGTCATGAATTTCCAGTATGCAACGCAGGACTAAGAAGAAAACGTATTAATAACAAGCGTAAACAGAGCTCTGTTTATGCTTGTTATTAGTGTTCTCTGTGGTGTTTCAAAAGTCCAATCACGAAACATCGCGTTTCTTTACCGCTTGAGCGACGCCAGGTAAGGAATGTTAATATATACACTACTGGCCATTAAAATTGCTACACCACGAAGATGACGTGCTACAGACGTGAAATTTAACCGACAGGAAGAAGATGCTGTGATATGCAAATGATTAGCTTTTCAGAGCATTCACACAAGGTTGGCGCCGGTGGCGCTACAACGTGCTGACATGAGAAAATTTTCGAACCGATCTCTCATACACAAACAGCAGTTGACGGCGTTGCCTGGTGAAACGTTGTTGTGATGCCTCGTGTAAGGAGGAGAAATGCGTACCATCACGTTGCCGACTTTGATAAAGGTCGGATTGTAGCCTATCGCGATTGCAGTTAATCGTATCGCGACATTGCTGCTCGCGTTGGTCGAGATCCAATGACTGTTAGCAGAATGTGGAATCGGTGGGTTCAGGAGGGTAATAAGGCACGCCGTCCTGAATCCCAACGGCCTCGTATCACTAGCAGTCGAGATGACAGGCACCTTATCCGCATGGCTGTAACGGATCGTGCAGCCACGTCTCGATCCCTGAGTCAACAGATGGGGACGTTTGCAAGACAACAACCACCTGCACGAACAGTTCGACGACGTTTGCAGCAGCACGGACTATCAGCCCGGAGACCATGGCTGCGGTTACCCTTGACGCTGCATCACAGACAGGAGCGCCTGCGATGGTGTACTTAACGACGAATCTGGGAGCACGAACGGCAAAACGTCATTTTTTCGGACGAATCCAGGTTCTGTTTACAGCATCATGAGGGTCGCATCCGTGTTTGCTGACACCGCGGCGAACGCACATTGGAAACGTGTATTCGTCACCGCCATACTGGCGTATCACCTGGCGTATCACCTGGCGTGATGGTATGGGGTGCCATTGGTTACACGTCTCGCTCACCTCTTGTTCGCAATGACGGCGCTTTGAACAGTGCACGCTACATTTCAGATGTGTTACGAATCGTGGCTCTACCCTTCATTCGATCCCTGCCAAACCCTACATTTCAGCAGGATAATGCACGACCGCATATTGCAGGTCCTGTACGGGCCTTTCTGGATACAGAAAATGCTCGACTGCTGCCCTGGACAGCACATTCTCCAGATCTCTCACCAATTGAAAACGGCTGGTCAATGGTGGCCGAGCAACTGGCTCGTCACAATACGCCAGTCACTACTCTTGATGAACTGTGGTATCATGTTGAAGCTGCATGGGCAGCTGTACCTGTACACGCCATCTAAGCTGTGTCTGACACAATGCCCAGGAGTATCAAGGCCGTTATTACGGACGGAGGTGGTTGTTCTGGGTACTGATTTCTCAGGATCTATGCACCCAAATTGCGTGAAAATGTAATCACATGTCAGTTCTAGTATAATATATTTGTCCAATGAATACCCGTTCATCATCTGCATTTCTTCTTGGTGTAGCAATTTTAATGGCCAGTAGTGTATATTATTTATTTGTAGTATGTTAAGTGGAGACTTGTTATTTAAAAAGATTTTGTTTCTTTTCTTTCATGTCGAGCGTGGCAGCAAGATGCTCCAGTGGGGACTCCAGACGCGGCGGATGACGAGAGCTAACCGCTATTGCATCGTGGTCGACGGCTGGCGGCTGGAAGAACCGTTGAAACATCATGCTGACCATTATTAAAATATGTTTTGTGTTCAGTGTTGAATGGGTATTGATAAAGTTTGTAATTGGATGTCAATTGATTATCAACTGCTAAATAACCTTCTAGTTGGGAGTTAGTCAGTTGACTCTGTTGTTTCGACATACATCGTAAATATTACTTATGTGTGAAATTTGCAAATTTTATTAAAATTCAGACTTCTTGAAGAGATTCTGGCAGAATTTTATCAGGAGTGTGGACGATCTTCAATAATTAGCTAGTTTAAAGTTCTATTAATGAGAAGTCGACACGTATTGACATTTTGAAAATAATCGATACTGGGAAGTGTATTAAAATTCTGTTTTAACACTTTACCGGCGATTGTGGTCAAGAAGATCGGTTTTAAAGTGAAATATTTCGTTAAATGAGAACAAGATTGATTCTTTAGTGACATTAATTAATTATTTAAGGAAAAATTAGGAGAATTTCAATTTATTGTGGCAAAGAGATCAAGGAGTGTCAGACCGCACAACGAACGTATAAAAACTCGGTGACTTTGTGGAACTGTCAAAAAAATTTTTTTACGATAAAACTTTTCTACAACAGGGACTGGCGAATTTTGCTGCGTCTATCCTTATCTTCTAGGTTAAATCTGCTACAGCTTAATGTTTTTTTATGGATTTTTCAAGTAACTGGAAAAAGAACTTATAATTTGATCTGCGGCGGACCGTTGATATTGGGTACACGGTTAGGCTGCTGTGAAGCCTGTTGGTTTGCAGATTGCCTTTCTTTCCCTTGCTGCAGACATCGTTGCTGAGTTGCTGCGACAGGATCGGCGGTTCAGCGCATCTCTTCTAAAAGTCCTGCGTTGCATACTGGAAATTCATGACATGCTCTACACATGGTACGTGGCCATTACTTAAGTAACGACACGTGTGATCTTGTGGCTTAAACTGTTTTAACCCTAATCAGTCAAGATGGTCTGTGACTGAAACCGGTTGACATTTAGGTTTAAAGTAAAAACAGCTGATGTCAAACGTTCCTTGACGGCTGTTGATAGTCACCTTCCAAAGATGTTTAAAATGGGCTACCAACTGGGCTCCATAAGCATTACTCAGGACCTCCGCTCAGGGCCTTTCCGCCACCAGTGCCTCATTCCTATCCTTCATACTGTAATGGTGTGTCCTGAGTCGTGCTTGGATACCTCAGTCGGTAAGGCACTTGTCCGGGTTCAGTCCCGGTCTAGTACAGTTTTAATCAGCCAAGAAGTTTCATATCGCTGCAGAGTGAAAATTCATTCAACAGTAAGTTGGTACCTTACTCGTCTCTCTACACGAATTTGAAAATATGCTTCTTCGTGTGCCGTCGGATGACAAGAGCTGTTATGTATTATACAGCCTATGTTTGTTTTCGGTGGATGCCGTGTTACGCGACAAATTACTAAGGAAACGGGAGAGATGGCGTTCATGTCGTTTGCAGTCGATTCTCTGGTTATGGTATGGCAACATCTTGTGTGTGAGAACCTTAGACTTGCTGTCTTGCAAGAAGATCAGCGATCAGTAGCCATGGATAATGAAGTCCAGCACCAGAAGTGACGTCAGCATGTGTAGCCAGAAGTGATCCAAGGATCCACCAGCGCGGCTTCGGTCTACATCTACATGTACATCTACATTTATACTCCGCAAGCCACCCAACGGTGTGTGGCGGAGGGCACTTTACGTGCCACTGTCATTACCTCCCTTTCGTGTTCCAGTCGCGTATGGTTCGCGGGAAGAACGACTGTCGGAAAGCCTCCGTGGGCGCTCTAATCTCTCTAATTTTACATTCGTGATCTCCTCGGGAGGTATATGTAGGGGGAAGCAATACATTCGATACCTCATCCGGAAACGCACCCTCTCGAAACCTGGCGAGCAAGCTACACCGCGATGCAGAGCGCCTCTCTTGCAGAGTCTGCCACTTGAGTTTGTTAAACATCTCCGTAACGCTATCACGGTTACCAAATAACCCTGTGACGAAACGCGCCGCTCTTCTTTGGATCTTCTCTATCTCCTCCGTCAACCCGATCTGGTACAGATCCCACACTGATGAGCAATACTCAAGTATAGGTCGAACGAGTGTTTTGTAAGCCACCTCCTTTGTTGTTGGACTACATTTTCTAAGGACTCTCCCAATGAATCTCAACCTGGTACCCGCCATACCAACAATTAATTTTATATGATCATTCCACTTCAAATCGTTCCGCACGCATACTCCCAGATATTTTACAGAAGTAACTGCTACCAGTGTTTGTTCCGCTATCATATAATCATACAATTGAGCGGCCCAGGGCAGAAGCTGCCCTATGACTCGAGCATCGCACGAGTCTGATGGTGCACTGTGTCGGTGGGCCAGGACCAACATTCAGCACGACATTACGGAATCAGATGCACCAGTCCTCCTGTCTGGAGAACATCGGCAGGAATCAAATGGTTCTGAGCACTGTGGGACTTAACATCTCAGGTCATCAGTCCCCTAGAACTGAGAACTACTTAAACCTAACTAACCTAAGAACATCACACACAGCCATGCCCGAGGCAGGATTCGAACCTGCGACCGTAGCAGTCGGGCGGTTCCAGACTGAGCGCCTAGAACCACGAGACCACCGCGACCGGCATCGGCAGGAATCAAATGGTTCTGAGCACTATGGGACTTAACATCTCAGGTCATCAGTACCCTAGAACTGAGAACTACTTAAACCTAACTAACCTAAGAACATCAGACACAGCCATGCCCGAGGGAGGATTCGAACCTGCGACCGTAGCGGTCGCGCGGTTCCAGACTGAAGCGCCTAGAACCACTCGGCCACCAGCGGGCGCCGGCAGGGATCTGGAGAGCTTTTGCAAGGGGTACTCTGCAGTACTGGACCTTTACCTGTCTTTCAGTTATCATGAATCTCTCGCCCAGTACAAGGTCCCAAGCGGCTGGAAAAAAGCGGAGGCGCTTGCAGTGTGTAAGAAGGGTAAAAGAACGGACCCGCAAAATTACAGACAATATCCGTAACTTCTGTTTGCTGCAGAATCCTTGAACATACTCTCAGTTCGAATATAATGAACTTTCTTGAGAATGGGAAGCTTATGTCCACGAATCAGTAAGGTTTCAGAAAGCATCGCTCGTGCGAAATTCAGCTTGCCCTTTTCTCACATTATATACCGTTAAACTGTGGATGAAGGGCAACAGGCAGATTCCATATTTCTAGATTTCCGGAAAGCATTTGACTCGGTGCCCCATTGTAGGCTGTTAACGAAGGTACGAGCATGTGGAATAAGTTCACAGATATGTGAGTGGCTCGAAGACTTCTTTAATAATAGAACCCAGTACGTTGTCTTCGACGGCGAGTGTTCATCAGAGATAAGGGTACCGACAGGAGTGCCCCAGGGAAGTGTTATATATATACTGTTGTTCTATATATACATAAATGACTTGGCTGACAGGGTGGGCAGCAACCTGCGGTTGTTCGTTAATGATGCTGTGGTGTACGGCATGGTGTCGAAGTTGAGTGACTGTGGAAGATACAACATGCCTTAGAGAAAATTTCCAGTAGGTGTGATGAATGGCAGCTAGCCCTAAATGTGGAAAAATGTACATTGATGCGGATGAGTAGGAAGATCAAACCTGCAATGTTCGGATACAGTATTACTAGCCTCCTGCTTGACAGAGTTACGTCGTTTGAATGTCTGGGCGTAACGCTGAAAAGCTATATGAGATGGAACGAGTATAGGAGGACTGTGGTGGGGAAGGCGAATGGTCGACTTCGTTTTATTGGGAGAATTTTAGGAAACAGTGGTTCACCTGTAGAGGAGACTATGTATAGGACGCTGGTGCGACCTATTCTTCGGTACTGGTCGAGTGTTTGGGATCCGTACCACGACGAACTGAAGGACGACCTTGAAGCAATTCATAGGCGGACTGCTAGATTTGTTACCCGTAGGTCTGAACAACTGGTATGTGAAACGGAGATGCTTCGGGAACTCAAATGGGAATCCCTGGAGGGAAGGCGACGTTTTTTTTTTTTGTTTTTTTTTTTCGAGAAACACTATTGAGAAATTTAAGAGAACCGGCATTTGAAGCTGATAGCCGAAAGATTCTACTGTCATTATCATACATAGTGCGAAGGATCACGAAGATAAGATACGCGAAATTAGGGTTCATACGGAGGTATATAGACAGTCGTTTTCCCCTCGCTCTGTATGAGAGTGGAACAGGGGTACCCTCCGCCACGTATTGTACGGAAGGCTTGCCGAGTATCTCTGCATATATGCAGACGTAGATGTAAACTTCCTGGCAGATTAAAACTGTGTCCCGGACCGAGACTCGAGCTCGGGACCTTTGCCTTTCGCAGGCAAGTGCTTTACTATCTGAGCTACCAAAGCACGACTCACGCCCCGACCTCACAGCTTTACCTCTGCCAGTACCTCGTCTCCTACGTTCCAAACTTTACAAAAGCTCAGATGATAGATCACTTGCCCCCGAAAGGCAAAGGTCCCGAGTTCGAGTCTCGGTCGGGCACACAGTTTTAATCTGCCAGGAAGTTTCATATCAACGCACACTCCGCTGCAGTGTGAAAATCTCATTCTGGAAACATCACCCAGGCTGTGGCTAAGCCTTGTCTCCATCATATCCTTTCTTTCAGGAGTGCTAGTTCTGCATGGTTCGCAGGAGACCTTTGTAAAGTTTGGAAGGTAGGAGACGAGGTACTGGTAGAAGTAAAGCTGTGAGGACGGGGCGTGAGTCGTGCTTGGGTGGCTCAGATGGTAGAGCACTTGCTCACGAAAGGCAAAGGTCCCGAGTTCAAGTCAGTTTTAATCTGCCAGGGAGTTTCATATCAGCGCACACTCCGCTGCAGAGTGAAAATCTCATTCTGTAGACGTAGATGTAGATCGACGACTCCCAGAAACGGCGTGTGAATCAAACACACACATCGTGGTCACGCCCTTCTCCAGGCATGTCTACCAGGGGTGCGTGCCCACCACGCCAGCGAGTGGCTAGCCGCCGCACCAGGGCGTCCTCGAGTTTCGCTCTGAGCTGCTGCAGCCTCCTCGGCAACTTTGAGGCTGCTGTTGGATTCTGGGGATTCCTCTCCGGATTACGTAGCCACCAGCCGTCGCCGAACACACGGCAACGGCTTGTATTCTGTGTAATAAATGGAATACTCTTGAATACTGATACAGGTGTTCGGTCTGCATCCTGACAAAACAGTTGGGGCTTCCAGACCAAAGTAGTGGTCAGAAGCGCTCCAGCCCAGGACCTGTAAGAGTTGGAGAGCAACGGTCTGCCTCGCCAACATCAGCAACCGTTATAAAGGGCATTGTTGTTTGTTCTCGAAAGAAAAGAATTGCATTCTTTGCTACGTCCAGGTTAGACCGAGAGACCAGGCAGATTTATCGAAGTTCAAGGGTAACAGTCAGCAAGATTATCTTGTTGTGACACTTTGTAAAATCTGTAATTTGATGGACGCAGTGCAACAACTGATAGGTTTGTACCAGCAACGTGTAGAAAATATAGTCACATGGCAGACGATTGTTCAGAGTGAAGTTAGTTAATTAGTAGGCGCAGGAATCAAACGAAATCGTTTTATTTTTGCAACTGTAGCTATTATGTTATTGACAGGAGTAATAATAGTTTGAATCGTGTGAAAGAGGGAAAGGTAAATCGCACAAAAGTGACACAGAAAATGGTCAGCTAGTACTAAAGTGGCGATAGACGCTGTTATGGAGCAAGTTTCCACATTGCTAGAGGATAATGAACGGCCGGCCGCGGTGGCCGTGCGGTTCTGGCGCTGCAGTCCGGAACCGCGGGGCTGCTACGGTCGCAGGTTCGAATCCTGCCTCGGGCATGGATGTGTGTGATGTCCTTAGGTTAGTTAGGTTTAAGTAGTTTTCAGTTCTAGGGGACATATGACCTAAGATGTTGAGTCCCATAGTGCTCAGAGCCGATAATGAACAACAGAAAGCACTTGTAGAACACCTGAGTCGGCAGTTACAAGATTTATTGGTAGAACGGCAGCCACAATCAGGCTTCAATAAAGTTAAAACTGTAGTGAATGTGATAACTAGGAATTCGGATGGGACGATTTGCGATCGGGTCACCCCAAGGGAAGGACCGGCGAAAAGCATATTTAATACATAACTTGTCTTTACTAAAGTCAAACGAGTTTTAGAAACAATCAACGGTAAAACTGAATGATCAAACTTTAGAAAAATGACTTTTAAACAGCTGCCACTAATTATAAGCCAGCAGACATTAACTGTATACCAAATGTATAGAACTTTAACAAGAATTAACTATAGTTAGCAAAATTCACTGAACAGTTTTTTTTAAATTAAGTGACTTTTAAACACCTGTCTTTAATTGCGAACCCACTGTCATTAGGTACATCCACAAAATACAGCATTTTAAAAACAATTAACTTTCACTGAATAGGCAGCTACAGATCATCAGAGTTCCCTGATGAGATTTTAAGCAAATGGTTATTAAAATTCTACTATTAATTCTATTAATTATTAACCTACTGCCGTTCAGCAGACAGCAAAGTACGGAATTTAAACAATTAACAGTGACTAAACAGGCAGCTTCATTTGGCCAAAATTCCCTCATACTTTTTTTAGCCAAATGACTTTTAAAAAGCTGCTATTAATTATGAGTGGTGGTTCCTTAAACCGGCGGGGTGGGGGAAAGGGGAAGTGCAAGAGGCAAAGACTGATGCGGAAGTTACTTAACTTTTGCAGGATGGACACCGTCCATGCACCCCTTAACCTTGCAAGAGACCGGATAGCCTTCACTAGCGTCGAACCAGCCAAATAACCTCTAAGTAGCTGGCGTGTTTTTCAAAATATCACTCCTCTCACGCAAACCGCTTCGCAGGGCAGGCTGTAACCGACACTCAAAACGAGGCTCGGCGCCTTCACAGCAGCCGATTCGTTCTCTCGTGTACCATCCAGAACTCTAAACCCTTCGCGTCCCCGGTCGACTCGCTTTGCACACCACACACTCGCTCCCCTAAACCTCCCTGCTTCGTGGCTTTTGTCCTCACCGATGGCACCAGAGGCGTACCTGCAGAGTTATCCGAACAAAGATCGTCAACGGGGGCGAATTCGACAGAAGGCCGAGCCTACACAGCCCAAAATGGTCCTCCTTCCTCCACTGATCCTTCACGGGGTCCCGAATTCGATTCCCGGCCTGGTCGGGGATTTTCTCCGCCCGGGGACTGAGTTTTTGTGTTGTCCTCATCATCTTATCATCATTCGGGAAGTGGTGAGATTGGAACTGGAAGGATTGGCAACTTGTGCGGGCGCTGATGACCTCGATGTTGAGCGCCCCACAAAGCAACATCATTATCATCATCATTATCCACTGATCCTTCAACCATAAACCTAACCCCCTCCTTTGGAAAAACAACGGAGGACATTACTGTGTTTACAGACGATGTATTGTCCATGACCGTTTCCGTAGCTGGTCGGATGAAAAAACATGCTTCTAGATGGCCAAGGTATACAGGGTGAGTCACCTAACGTTACCGCTGGACATATTTCGTAACCCACATCAAATACTGACGAAACGATTCCACAGACCGAACGTGAGGAGAGGGGCTAGTGTAATTGGTTAATACAAACCATACAAAAATGCACGGAAGTATGTTTTTTAACACAAACCTACGTTGTTTTAAATGGAACCACGTTAGTTTTGTTAGCGCATCTGAACATATAAACAAATACGTAATCAGTGCCGTTTGTTGCATTGTAAAATGTTAATTACATCCGGAGATATTGTAACCTAAAGTTGACGCTTGGAACCTCCGACGGTCAGTTGCGTGTTGTAACAAACACGGGCCACGGTCGGCGAGCAGTATCTGCTGGGACATGTTTACAATGACGACCGTGTTTACGAGTGTGGCTGTAGTGCACTGTTGTGGTTTGGTCTAGCTGTCGCAGTGTCCGCATGTAGCGCTTGCTGCTATTGTTATTCTCATTCGTCTCCACACGCAGACCAACTGTAGTACACCGTGTTACCAGACGTCTGTGATATGTAGTGTAGTGTTGTAGGAACTGTGACCATGGTGTATTCGAACTCTGGAAAGGCGGAGATGATACTCACCTATGGCGAGTGTCGACGAAATGGAGCTGAAGCCTGCAGGGTGTATGCAGAACGGTACCCGGACAGAGAGTATCCAACGTGCCGCACATTGCAAAACATCTACCGCCAACTGTATGCAACAGGTATGGTCGTAGCACGCAAACGGGTCCGTAACAGGCCCGTCACAGGAGACGCGGGTGCAGTTGGTGTGTTAGCTGCTGTTGCCATGAACCCACACATGAGTACATGGGACATTGCGAGAGCCGGTGGACTGAGTCAAAGTAGTGTCATGCGCATACTGCATCGTTACCGCTTTCACCCGTTTCATGTGTCGCTACATCAGCAATTACATGGTGATGACTTTAATCATCGAGTGCAATTCTGTCAATGGGCATTAACAGAGAATGCGTTGCAGTTCTACCTGTTTACCAATGAAGCGGGTTTCACAAACCACGGGGCAGTGAACATGCATTACTGGTCCGTGGACAATCCTCGCTGGCTCAGACAAGTAGAGCGACAGCGACCGTGGACTGTAAATGTATGGTACGGAATCATTGGCGACCACCAGATTGGTCCTCACTTCATTGCAGGGGCCCAAACAGTTGCAACATACATCGCGTTTCTACAGAATGATCTGCCAACGTTGCTCGAAAATGTCCCACTGGAAACGCGTCGACGAATGTGGTATCAGCATGATGGTGCACCAGCACATTCCGCAATTAACACTAGGCTGACCCTTGACAGGATGTTCGACGGGCGTTTCATAGGAGGTAGAGGACGCATAAATTGACCATCCCGTTCTCCTGATCTTACACCTCTGGACTTCTTTCTGTGGGGTACGTTGAAGGAGAATGTGTACCGTGATGTGCCTACAACCCAAGAGGATATGAAACAACGTATTGTGGCAGCCTGCGGCGACATTACACCAGATGTACTGCGGCGTGTACGACATTCATTACGACAGAGATTGCAATTGTGTGCAGCAAATGATGGCCACCACATTGAACATCTATTGGCCTGACATGTCGGGACACACTCTATTCCGCTCCGTAATTGAAAACGGAAACCACGTGTGTACGTGTACCTCACCCCTCATGGTAATGTACATGTGCGTCGGTGAAAAAGACCAATAAAAAGGTGTTAGCATGTGGACGTAATGTGCTGTTCCAGTCTCTTCTGTACCTAAGGTCCATCACCGTTCCCTTTGGATCCCTACGTAATTCGGTGCTCTCCGATACACACGATCGAACAGCGGAGGAGTGGTACTCAAGCGTCAACTTTAGGTTACAATATCTCCGGATGTAATTAACATTTTACAATGCAACAAACGGCACTGATTACGTATTTGTTTATATGTTCAGATGTGCTAACAAAACTAACGGGGTTCCATTTAAAAAAACGTAGGTTTGTGTTAAGAAACATACTTCCGTGCATTTTTTATGGTTTGTATTAACCAGTTACACTAGCCCCTCTCCTCACGTTCGGTCTGTGGAATCGATTCGTCAGTATTTGACGTGGTTTACGAAATATATCCAGCGGTAATGTTAGGTGACTCACCCTGTATATCACCGGTAAGGCAAAAGCCTTAACTCATGTCATGCAGTGCTTCAGAAGATATCCACACTCGGTGAGTTAGCTGAGGGGAACGGAACAGTGCACGGTGTATTAGGGAGAAACTCAATAGGTTAACACAGAAGACGAACGAATCAGTGGGACCATTTTCTGATAGAATACGCAAAATCGATGCACCGAATTAAGAGCCGACGCACACGCCAGATATGAAGTCTTGTTTAAATAAGCGTAAAATAGACTTTCGGATACGATTCTCAGAGGGATCCACTCGGATTTTTCACGACAGGTGCGAATAGAAAACCCTGAGGATTTACCCACATTTCACGTTGCTATGCATTTACAAGACGTCGATAGTGCAACTAGGGTGCGTACTCAACGGGAGATTTTCAGATCTGGTAAAGAATGTTACCATTGTGACCATAATAAGGCTCGGGATTGTGAATTTAGTAGACAGGGCTAGTACAAGGCGAAAAAGAAATAATTAAACGCCAATAGCAGATCCGTACCGTCGGGAAACGTTCCCAGTACATCGTACTACGCTTTTCATTCTACGTAAATGATATGGGATCAGTTTTGACCTTCTGCAGGTACCACATTCACGCTTATAGACTCCAGTGGCATCTAAAGTGCAAAGCCTATAAATATGAAGACAGCTAATAGAGAAGAATTTCGTTCCTACCTGTGTGCACTATCGAAATGGGCGCAGAATATAGGGTTAAAGCGCAACCCGTCCCAAATCCAAACAGTACTGGTTAGCCATTCTAGGCTCATCAGTGCGAAATACCAGGAATCCTTGCCATCTTTAATACTAAGTGGGACAAAAATCAACTTCTCTTCTTTAACAAACAGACTAGGTGTAATAATAGATGAAAATCTAAATTGGATTGATCGCGTAACTGTAATGTTCAGGAACGCATTAGCATCTCTACAAGCCCTACAAAAATATAAAAAGCTATACCCTGTTGACCTGAAAAAGAAACATGTACGAACGCTTATACCTCCAGTTACTGATTACAGCGATGTTATCCTGCAAGGCCTTTCTCATGAAAGCCCACGGCGTCTGGAACTGATTATGAATGCTCTAGTTCGTTACGTCTGTGACCAGTTTCACCCTCATATGCATAACTATGCGTGCAGACAAGTGCAGAGACTTTCATACCCTCTATCTTCCTCACCGCCACACACCGTTAGGTGGCTTACGGAGTATGGTTGTAGATGTAGGTGTAGATCAATCAACACTGCCCCTTATATCTCTCCTCGACCTTACCTCTCTAGAGAGCGAGCTGGCGCTGTGGTCAGCACACTGGAATCGCATTCGGGAGGACGAGAGTTCAAACCCGCATCCGGCCATCCAAATTTAAGTTTCCCGTGATTTCCCTAAATCGCTACAGGCAAATTCCGAAATGGTTCCTCTGAAAGTACAGGGCTGATTTCCTACTCCATCCGTGACTCAGTCCGAGCTTGTGGTCCGTCCCTAAACACCTCGATGTCGACGGGACGTTAAACCCAGCAAAAACACCCGTTCCCATCAGAGCAAAATCCTTTCTGTCCCACTCTATCGTAGAGCCACCTTCTGGTATCTCACCTCAGTAGCAGGCACCTGACTATGGAACAACCTATCGCTTATATTAGAGAACTAAATAACACCTCCAGCTTCAGAAGGCACCTTCTACATATCTGCTGAAGCAACAGTAGGGATTACTATTCACCATGTACGCACTCGTTACCCTTGTACATCCCTCTTTCGAAACAGATCTTCCTCGTTTCCTCGTATCCTTAACCGATGCAGTCTCCTTAAATTTCCTTCTCATAGAACCCGCTATATCAGAAAACATCTGTTCTGTTCACATATAAATCCTTCTTATACCCGCCACTATCATTATTGTTATTAATATCACAATTATTGTTATTATTATTAGTGGCTGCAGCTGCTACAGTAGTACAAGTAATCCCAGTATTAACTTTGTTGGCTCAGTCATTTCAATTTACTCACACTGCCATTTCACCACTTTGGATACTTAGGTCATTTTAATACTAGCTTTCATATTAAAAATTGTTATTTCTAGGGTAACTACGATGTAATAGGTAATACATGTGTGAAACCCCAGCCTGATACAAGAGGGCCTTACAGCGATAGTCAGATCAGCTTACACAAATAAATAAATAAATAAAAATTGAAAACGTAAGCAGAGATGATTTTTGCTTCATAGCTTGGATGAATAACACAAAATATAAGCTTTTATTAGAGACTGGGGGAATCACATCGGTTTTGAATCGAGACATCATGGAAAAGAAGAAATTGAAAACGCCAAGATGCAGACTGCTTGCAATAGGGATACCAAAAAAGATTCAGTGGGGCAACACAGCTAAATTTCAGAGTAGGAAACACGTGGTTTCAGTTGCAAATGGTAGTGTTGAGCAGGGATTTTCTGCAATATTGGGTTAGACATCATGTAAAAGTCGACCTTTGGCAACAAACAGTTGAACTCAATGGGGATTCGTTTTCAGTGGATGCAACTGTTGGAAATGTGTTTGTGTCACACGGTACAGTCATTGCTAAAACTGTGTAAAAGTGCATCAAAAACTTGTGCAGGTACAGGAAAGTAAATGTGGTTTACGATAGATGTTCCACAAGAAGCTTTATGTTTAATACAATCTATGTTGAGTAATGACATCTTGGATGAACAGCACTATGTTATATGAAAAAGTGAAGAAGTGTACCAAATGCTAGGGAAATATATGGCCTGGTTTTGGTGCCAATAAACATAAATAATTTTGGAGTGAACGAAGGTATTAGTAGTAGCTACTCACGGGTACCGATGTAGAAGACATCGATGGGACAGAGATAGAGCACGGTGTCACGCAAAATGTCAGCACATGTGTATTATTTAACAAGATTAGTCACTTAAAGGGTAATGATCGATCAGTCATGCACTCATTGTTAGTTCAGTACAGAGATTTGTTTAATTCAGGGGGTCCTTTACCAGCACACCCATAACATAGCCTCATACTCCAACAGGTATTCATGCACCAGTGGACTGTAATCAGTATAGGTTACCAAAACATCTCCAGCCATTAATAGCAAAACTCATACGTTAAAAGCGTAAAGAAAGTATAAAAGAGCACAGTGACAGTACTTGGTCAGCAAGTATACTACAAGTGCCGAAAAGTCACCCTATATGACAAGAAAATATAAGGTCTGTTGCGATTACAGATTTTTAAATGTGCTTACAGAAACTGATGCATAACTGATTTCAAATATAAATGAAACTGTGGATAACCTGGGACAATGTACGTTCTTTCCTGAGGTAGGTTTAAGGAGCAGGCACCACCAGATTGAGATATGTCCAGAAGATAGACCAAGTTTTTACAATATCATCCGATCACTACCAGTATCACTGAAAACCTTTCGGGTTAAGAAACGTACCTGCAACATTTCATCACTTCTTAGCTCGAGTTAAAAAAGGTTACAAAGGTTTACAAAGGGCTACAACCAAAAGATGCATGGTCTGTTTGGATGAAATCATTCTTTTTTTCAGAAGATCTAGATGAATACACATAGTATCTAAGTGCAGTACCTGACAGATAAAAAACAGCTCATCTCAAGTTAAGCACTGACAAATTTCATTTTGCCCAGTCTCAAATTACTTACCTGGGGCATACTATTAGCGAAGATGGAGTAGGGTTGGATCCTCATCAGCTGTGTTTGAATTTCCAGTTTCACAAATAGTTAAGCAAGTAATTACCAAAACTTCATCAAATGCTTTGCAGAAATTGCTCAGTCGTTGACTAGATTATTGAAAAAAAAGGGTTATGTTTCAGTGGACACCAGTCTCTTAAGAAGCATCTCAAAATTTGAAAGAGTTTTGTCTTCAGATATCGTATTAAATTTTCCTTATTGTACTACGGAACTTATATTACTATATTATGCAAGCAATACAGCTTTCACAATCATTTTAAGTCAGACTGTAGATGGACAAGAAAATCCAGTTGCTTATGTATCTCACCAGCTGAACAAAGCTGAACGCAATTATTCTGCTATAGAATTCTGCTTTGATGAACGGTTCAAATGGCTCTGAGCACTATGGGACTTAACAGCTGAGGTTATCAGTCCCCTAGAAGTCAGAACTACTTAAATCTAACTAACCTAAGGACATCACACACATCCATGCCCGAGGCGGTATTCGAACCTGCAATCGGAGCGGTCGAGCGGTTCCAGATTGAAGCGCCTAGAACCACTCGGCCCCACTGGCCGACCTTTGTAAACGGTATTCCATGTCTAATGGCATGCTAATATAAAGTCGTTATGGATTATACATCCTTGAAGTTATTATTAGGACTAAAAGACCTTTCAAGTTGATTAACTATATATATGGGCACTGAAACTGAATGAATTCGAGTGTGAAGAACTTTACAAACCTGATGTCACGCACATGAATGCAGATACGCTCAGTAGAAAAAATGCAGTGTTGCAGGTATCAGGATTGAATACAGCAGATTTGAGAGAGACAGAAGCAGTGGATATGGAATGCCAAGAGTACAGTGGAAAACCTCAGTTTCTTATGGAAGACGGTGTACTATGTACCGCACATCATCTGTCCAGCACCACTAGAAGTGAAGTGATGTGACAATCATATGAACATGTACTATCAGGGCACAGAAGTAGGAGAGCTATTAACAGACAAGTTGCAGGAAGATTTTTTAGGAAAACATGGTGTGATGATATAGAGCAATATGTAAAAAGTCCATTTCATTAGCCCAGGAAACAGCTTCGAGCCACCAAACGATTCAATTTCAGATATTACCAGACTCAGGAAAACCTTTTCAATTTATAGGAACTGACATATTACGGCCGTTTAATAGAATTCGGGCGAGTAATAAGAACGTACGGACGATGACCGGAAATCTTTCAAGATACCTAGTAATGACAGCAACACCATAT
This sequence comes from Schistocerca americana, assembly GCF_021461395.2. Taxonomy (NCBI): domain Eukaryota; kingdom Metazoa; phylum Arthropoda; class Insecta; order Orthoptera; family Acrididae; genus Schistocerca; species Schistocerca americana. The sequence goes on along the minus strand of NC_060125.1, from coordinate 97,283,519 downwards.
CAAAAAGCGAGCAATGGTTAACAACTGGTTACTTAAGTATGATGTACTAAACACTATAGTCACAGATCAAGGAAATAATTTTATGTCTGATCTGATGAAACAGTTATGTCATTTATCGAAAGTACTGGTCCAATTCCACCCGCAAGCTAAGGATCTTACAGAAAAAGTCCACTGCACTGTAGTGAAGATGTGAAGTTACTACATGAACGCTAAGAATACAACTCAAAATTCACACAAGGACAGGTATGTCACTGTACAAAGTAGTGTGCGGGCAAAATATGTCATAACCTGTTGATGCAATGCAGTCAGAGATATGAACGCGTGGCAAACATGTAAAGCAATTTTTCAAAATATTAAAAGATGTTTGGCAATGGATGAAACCTGCAAATACGAAGGCTTGCCCCAAAGGATAAAACCAGGAAAATCTTGACGGAGTTTAAGGAGTGTACTACATAGTGAAGATGACTGCACTCGTCAAACTGCATTTACTGACGAAAATATTGGTTGTACACATTCGTCGAATTCAACCCACTAAGGGTACAGTTGATCAATAATCGCAGATACCTACACCGTTACTGTAGAAAAAGAAATCACTACACGGAATGAGATTAGCACAGAGCATATCTTATTAGCTTAGTCCAGGGATAAGTGATAAATGGCAGTCTGTTGTTTTTGAATTTGTGTTGTGTTACCCAGATTAACATTACTTTTTGTTTTTCTCTGTGATATGCTCTTTTTCCTAAGAAAGCTGATGTTGAAGATGACACAATAATATATGAGGTGTGTTATCGCCCTGTTAAATTGTTAGAAGCTTAGTCAGCCGGTGTCATAATTTTAAAATGAGAGTCATTACGAATGTTCCGTACTAACCATTTAGCGTGAAGCACCGTTGCGGTACTCGCAACAGGTCAGTTGTGGAAACTAAGTCACTGAATATTACAAGTAACGTTACTTAAGAATACACCCGACTGACTACACAAAATGAGAGGGCACGTATATTCGCGAGTGAGTGGTTCAGAATAAGAGTTAATACTGTGAAGGAAATGGGTCATAAGTATAGTTAAGTTGGTACACAATCAATGTATGCGAATGTACCATCGGGATAGAGTCACATATGTTTAAGTACTATCATTCCCCGTGGCCTGGATAAAAAGAATTGTGGTTAAAATGCATTTATGATCTGAGAAAGGAAATAATCGGACATTGCAATTAAATGAAAAGAAAGATTGTAGGTTCTGAATGTCGCAGCAAATATATTGAAATTAATATTGGCGTCCACTAAGGGAAAGAGATGAAGACATTCAGGTACCTATATAGTTGCGCAGAACCGACGTGAAAATCGTCGCCTCCATCTAAATTCTCCATACAAAATTAAAATAATAATAATAATCTTCGAGAGTTACAGGAGCTGGGATCCATGGTATCGTAAGTGACAGAATCTCATAGTTCATAAATTGCTTTCATTATATAACACTATTTCACTTTAAAATTACGCAGCACGTTTTATCACCAGGACATAAGAACAACAAAAGGTAAATAATACTAAAACTAATAAACGAAGAGAGTAAACCTTCTTTTGTTAGTTAGTGTTAAATAGTTTTCAAGTGGATCTTTGGTGTGAGAATCGAATTATTATCTATACATTTATCAATAAGAAAAAACTATTAAGATTCTTTATAGGTGGTTATAACAAAACTGCACCTACTCACAGAGGTTCAGTGTGTAATTATCGTATTGCAGTGTAACTTTGTAAACATACTAATGAATTAATGTAGATCGATTTACTTTGGAAAAAATTAGTTCCAATTTTCATCACCAGGTGAAAATCTGACACACTACAGCATCCCAATGACGCCCCCGGTGCTCATTCTGAACAGTCAGCAGCTGAAAATAAAGTCAACGACATATCTTTATACATGTTTAGGTCTGGCCACATCCCATTCTTAATCCATTACATATGGGAACATTTTATATGTCTTTCTTGCATTCACAGCGCCAGATTTGCACCTGGTGGGCAAAATTGGAACTAATTTTTCCCAGCATAAATCAGTTATGTCTTAAAGCATTAGGATATGTAATAAGTTTCGCTACAATACTATAATTATAGCCCACACTAGATCTCTGTGAGTAGCTGCACTTTAATTGTAAAGACTCAGTATCATCATCGGTATTACATTCTAGCACGTATGTGAAATAGAGGTGATTAAAATACAGCCTTTGGAAAACGGAGTCTTACTCTCACAACACATTGTACTACTAGTGAAAAGGAATACAGCATTTTCCTTTCATGTTTTTACAGTCAAGGTTTATTCAGATCGAACTAGGGTGTATATTAACAGTTTTCAGCTACAAGTTTAAATTCTCGTTACCTGTGATTCACGATCCACCATATCCAGTCAAGTGGAAAATTATCAATATGTGTGTACAGATCAAATGAATGGAATGTTACTTGTGTCAGAACAAAGAGCCTGTTACCCATGCAATGCACAACCTTACTGAACAATACTTCAGATCCCACTCTACTACAGGCAATAGGTGAACTAGTCAGTTAAGGAAAGGGACAAATTCAGGTCGATCACATGTTACAACTTCTGCGGAAATATCAAGAGAAGTGTAAACCAAATATCGCTACAATCAGCTACTAGCTTTTACTTGTTTAGTCTAATTTGGTCTCAGAAACAGAATGTATCGTGCACACCAGACAACCGTCCATGAAATTCCTTTAGAATGGATTCATACTATTTTTTTAAGTAAGAGATTTTAGAGCGTGTAAAGAGAAGCATGCTAGAAAAATAATGTTGAGCTAGAATAAGATTTTCTTTGTAGTTAAAAGAACAAAAGGTTTAAACTAGACGTAAATATATAAGATAGTTAACAAAATAGCGTAAAATCTGGGAGGAATTTTAGAAAAATGGAGGGGAATGTAATGCGAAGGAAACGTGAGCGTAAAATTTTCCAGTCCAAACGGACAGCGTTAGTCAGTCATGTGGAAGTACCAGGTTGGAAGTACCAGCAGCCGCCAGCCAGGAAGTGTAAATCGTGACTCTAGATACATTATGTAAGGGACACTAGGTAGGATGCAACATCGCCTAGCAGGCGTTTTCCTAAGCAGTAAAGTCATTTTAACAAATTCATGAAGCAAATGTAGTGGAACTGAAGACTGCTGACAACTCGAGATGAGTAGAATCTATGTTGTAGAGCACAGCCTCTCTCTTCGGCGACATAAATACTCCATGTCCACTGGCTTAGGGCACTCGACCAGTAGGGTCGATGACGTTCATGTCGTCTGCACTCGGTTCTCTAGTTATGATATGGAAACATCTTGCATGTGAGATTGTTCAAGTGTTGCTCATGCATTTTCTGCCTTACGAGAAGATCAGCGATCTGTAGCCACAGATAATGAAGTCCAATTTCCAGTACTGAAGTCAGCACAGCAGAGAACTCTGATGGATAGTCCAGGGGTCCACCAGCATGGCTTCAGTCCAGGGCAGAAGCAGCTCGAAAACTCCAAAGAGTTTTCTCATCTTTTAAACGAACACAGTGTTGTCATTGAGTATAATTGCTCTAGTACATCTTTAAATTTTTTACCCCCCCTTGTATGATTACAATATATATCACTCATGCTTCGATTGCAAACTCTACATTTATTTGATACTCATTGATATGAAACATTACAGCTTATCTCTCACATTATAATGAGCCATCACTGAAATACGTCGTAACATGTACTATTTATGATATCGAATGTAAATTTCTATGCAATGTTGAAACTCGTTTTTATCACTGTAACAAAAATAGATATTTTATTATGTTCGTGCATTGTGCACAGTGTCAGCTATTAATTCCCATGATCAACGCTGGTTCAATTCAATCTGCACATATTTCGTCTTACCACAACGTAATAGACAAAAGATCTGATTAGAGAGATCACACTTATAAGCAATTCATTGTGTGTGTGTAAGTTTGCATGTGAGTAAAATCTAAGTTTATCTCTCACATAAATCTTGGCCATGCAGTAGAAAGTAACATTAGCATTTATTCTTTAGAATTTAACTTTCTTCTTTTCTACATTTAAAATAATTTAATCACTTTACCAAAGACGCATTTTACTGTGCACATACACTCTATACAGCTTCTATATCTGAACATCTTTAATGCTTTAGCATCTATGAAACAAACGTTCTCATTACTTATTGGAAGCTGGGCAACGCTTTGTAAATATTGAGCGTGTGGGCGGCCACCGTCTAGTAAAATCATCAGACGATAAATTCCAATTACAAAATGATCTAGAGAGAATTTCTGTATGGTGCGGAAAGTGGCAATTTACACTAAACAGAGAAAAGTGCAAGGTCATCCACATGGGTACTGAAAGGAATCCGATAAATTTTGGGTATACGATAAATCGCACAAACCTAAGGGTTGTCAATTCGGCTAAATACCTAGGAATTACAATTACGAACAACTTAAATTGGAAAGACCACATAGATAATATTGTGGGGAAGGCGAAACAAAGACTGTGCTTTGTTGGCAGAACGCTTGGAAGATGCGACAAACCCACTAAAGAGACAGCCTACATGACACCTGTCCATCCTTTGCTGCAATATTGCTGAGCAATGTAGGATACTTACCAGGTAGGATTGATGGAGGACATCGAAAAGGTGCAAAGAAGGGCAGCTCGTCTCGTGTTATCGCGGAATAGGGGTGAGAGTGTCACTGATATGATACGTGAGTTGGGGTGGCAGTCACTGAAACAAAGGCGGTTGTCTTTGCGGCGAGATCTATTTACGAAATTTCAGTCACCAACTTTCTCTTCCGAATGGAAAATATTTTGTTGACATCCACCTCCGTAGGGAAAAATGGTCATCATAATAAAATAAGAGAAATAAGAGCCCGAATGGAAAGATTTAGGTGTTCCTTTTTCCCACGCGTCATTCGAGAGTGGAATGGTAGAGAAGTTGTATGAAAATAGTTCGGCGAACCCTCTGCCAGGTGGTGTGTGTTCAAGTTTTCTGAGAATTTAAAAGCCCTCATGTACCAGTTCAGGCGAATGTATAGACCCCGAGCAATGTCTTTGCCTATTCTTGTTTCGTTCCTGTACTTTCTGTGTCTCTAATGACCTTGACGTCAACACAATTCCAAACTTTCAGCTGCCGTCTTCCTTTTCAGCAGGACAACCATCTCCCAGTGATTCAAACGGTGATACTTCTTCTCTCTTGTTTTCGCTGATGTCGTGAATGGAAAGTGAACTGAATAGGCTAGCAGATATACGATATACGATACGTCTCAGTTCCAGCTAATAATTTCGGTTGGTGCCTCCATAGCCAACATAAACACAACAAAGGCTAACTGCCCACGTTTATGTCAGCAGCAAGCCGTCTAAAAGAACGTTGTATACACTGTTAAAATAAAGTGGTTTTGATTTGTTCTGTCGTGGTTAAATGACCTGAATCGCAAGAAAATGTTATCTGATAAGCTTCTCAGTACAAAAAAGTTACATAAATTATTTTCTTTAGCTCACGGTTAATTGTATTGTAAAACAAAATAAAATTAGCTGAATTTTATTATCTTTTAATTTGATTAGGCTACAGTACCTTTTGCAGTTCAGAAAGAGAAAAGGAATAAATTATGACGCTGCAAATTAGTGGACTGTGCTTAAATTTAAATCAAATCAAGTTAATTATTTGTTGAAAAGGAAATGAACTGACGGCTGGTGCCTGAAATTTATGTACTACGCAGCAAAAGCACTGTAAACCCAAGCTAACTGCGATGCAAGACATATAAAACAGTAGACAAATATTCAGTCGACTAATTTTCACTGTATCAGTACTTACTAAAAACACTCTCTCACACACACACACACACACACACACAAACACATGTACGAGCAAAGGAAAAGTTACAAATATCTAAACTAAATACCTCATCCCCAATGGTCGTCACTTTGCATTAAATCCGCAGCCAGTGTGTCCTAAGCAAGGAAGCAACATGGTAATTTCTGCTTCTCAGTCCAACATTCAAATCTGTGAATCGTCGGGAATCTGTCGCTCATGCCAAAGTGACAACTTCATTCCATGTCTCAAACGAAAATTGCGAGTGCTATGAAGTGTTAGTGTTACAGACTGATATGATAAGAAATGTGGAGATTTTCAGGAAAATCGACGACAGAAGGAAGGTGTATAAAACGTGATCTACAACAAGGCACAGATTTATACGACACTTGTGAAGCCATCAGGTAAGCTCTTACAAGTTATCTTAAGGAACCGAAGAGGGCAAAAAAAGAAGGGGTAAATTGAGACTGGGATGTACAGGATAAATAATTTAGATCATTGGGTGTTAGTGCTACTTCAAAATTGCCCACACAGCCCGATTAGTTGGCCGATGCCACCGCCTCCACCTCTGCCTCCCCCCCCCCCCCCCCTCCGCCCCCACCACAGCCCTTGCCGACTGGATTGTGACCTGACTGACTGTGTAGGCACACTGTGACTGCGTGGCGGACCCTACCTGCCTGCAATGATGGAATGTGAGATGGTAGGTAGTGGCTGGGGGCAAGCAGGTAGAGGTCCATCAGAAAACCAATGCACCTGTACCACGGACACGACCGCTATAGAATCGCCCACACAAAGACGACGAAGTCCGGGCAGAACCGCTCAGCAGGAGGGGTCAGCTGTCTGGTCAGTCTGTGTATGAGTAGCTTTAGATGGAGAGGTTGGAGGGCAAGGGGAAAACAACAGTGAGCTGCAACAATCCAGTCACAATACCGATGGCAAAAAAGATTTACTCCCTCTCGTGACATGCAGGCGAACAGCAGCGCATACTGTAGTCAACATACTTGTTCACTCTTCATTATTAGAACGGAATTCCGTAAGAAAAAGAGTAAATGGTCATTTGGACTGTAATATATAATTTTTTGCACTAAAAGGAATTTGTGCATACACACATGTTCAATGAAATTTCAACAACTTAGTAATGTTACTCCACCAGCGACAGACACTAATTTGAATCTCATTAAAGATCAAGAGTGACAGGATGTTTATAGTGCTGGTAACATACATGAACAATATAAAACTTCCCTCAACATATGTTTGCAATTCTCTTTCAAAATTGTTTTCTATTAGAATGTTTACTAGCACTATTAGAGAGTCTGGGTGGCTGACTACTGGTATAAGGGTATCGTGTGGAAAAAAGTAGGAATTATATCATAACTTAATAAATTGTCACAATCGAGCTGTAGTATCCCACTAATAATAGTACTGCAAAAAATGTTCGCATGTTACATCTTATGGGACTTCACTGCTAAGGTCATCTGTCCCTAAGCTTACACACTACATAACCGGTATTATCCTAAGGCCAAACACACACATCCATGGCCGAGGGAAGACTCGAACCTCCGCCGGGACCAGCCTCACAGTCCATGACTGCAGTGCCCTAGACCGCTCGGCTAATCCAGTGTGGCAATAGTACTGCAAGGTGCTTAAATGTCACTGAGAACGCAAAATGCATGTGATATGAGGATGAATGAATGAATGAATGAAAATAGCCTGTGTTGTCCCATTGAGGGCAAAGGCCTCTTACAAGTAGGGGTAGCTGTTTTTAAAGACTCACGTGGTGAGCTAGTCCGCGTAAGAGGGTACGGCACTTAATGAACACTACACATTGAGTTACACTTGATCACTTAGTTGTGGTTCTAGTTCTTTCCACTCCTTTCTGTTTCTGGCTACGCTGGTCCACTGTCTTACTGCTTGTTTTCTGAATAATCCCGACAGTCTTGGTCGTACTGGGAGTCTGATGTCGATGCAGGGGTCCCATGTGGTAGCTCGTGCCATCCATCTGTCGTCTTGTAGCCTCGCCATGTGGTCGCCCATTTCCATTTGGTCTTTGTTGAGTACACAGTTCCGCGTAGTCAGCGCATACACAACTTTCCCACTAGAGCGCGTCCCGCTAAGCACAACAGTGCAGGCGCAGCGCTCGTCCATCTCCGCACTACGAGCTGGCGCTGTCTTAGAGACGGACCAAATTCTGCTTCCGCCGATCCGCGTATTAATATGTAACGCAGCCAATGAGATTGCTGCTTACGTAGAACCTTTTCTCCTCGCGGATCACACTCGCGCAGTGATACCTGAACGCGCGCGGTATTGTAACGAGTGTACAGACCTCCGCTTAGCCCAGTCTGCTTTAGTCTGTAGTCAAGTTTCAGTCTGCGCCTAATAAGATTATCATATTCCTGTACATAGCCATGAAGAGAAATGTATAGACACTTTGTCAAGTATCAGAGATATGTGAGAATAAGATTAACGTACCAAGACCAAAGGAACTTCAGATTGTCAATTGTAAACCGCATCCAGAATCAAGTTACGTAATGCCTACGCTTTTTATTATTTTAATAAAATGTGTGTGAAAATTAATCAAGTTCTGTTTAAAGTTTGTCACCGTCAATCTGCTACTCTAAGCGTGCAAGTGGCATTTCTATCGTCTGACCTAACGGCAGAAGATAAACACGCCACGATAAGACCACGAGACATATTGCTGACACTCGGCTATTTCTTTAGAGCGACAAGTCAAATAATCTGATGATGTGTGTACCGAAGGTCTTACAGTATGCACACCACAGTCTTCGTAGCCTGTTGTGCTATGTCTGTTGCTACTGACATCCTGTGTATCGAGGTGCTCGATATTCTGTCTTTCAGACAGATGCCAAGGATCTTCCTCTGCATTTTCCTTTGGCCTACCTGTAGAGTATTTCTCTCTTTGGCTTTGAGAGCCCATGTCTGACATCCATATAATAACACTGGAAAATCGCAGCTTTCGAGTGCCTCCATTTTGAGCCTGCTATTCAGGGTTCTGTCTAGCAATATGAACTTTAAGGCCCAGAAAGCTTTCCAAGCTAAGGAAACTCATAGTTTTACTTCTTTTCCCACTTTGTTGTTAAAGGGAATTATTTGGCCTAGGTATATGTGTTGTGATGCTTACATTAGTTCCGTTCCTTCAGAATATATTGGGGTTTCTAATCCATTTGTCATTATTGCGTTTTAGATTTGTTCATTGTGAGTCCCGCCATCTTTCTTTGCGTGTTATCCTACTGGAGTATTTATTGCTGTTCCCTTGCAGTTTTGGCGAAGATGACAATGTCGTCAGCGAACCTGAAACTCGTTAGTCTCTTCCCATTGAGGCACATTCCTTCTTTCTTGTTCTATTTTAGTTTCCTGAATATGTCCTCCAGTATGCAGGTAAATAGTTTTGGGGAGATGGGATCCACTTGTCTTAACTCCTCTTTCCACATTGAAAGGTTGCTTTTTATTTTTTCAAATTGCACCGTAAACGATTTCAGATCGACAGGTTCATCTTCAGGCTGCTTTTCCCTCTTGTTCAAGTAAGTGTACATAAGTTTTCCTCTTTATTCCCCCTGGAGGTGAACGATTCTTGGGATGGTGGTGCCCTACAGTAAAAACGATGTTAGAACGTAATCATCCTTCATGACGATCGAACGCAATGTAAGCAAATCTTGAAGACTGAGTTGTTGTTGTAGTTGTATTTTACTTACGTCGAAAGTCTAGTGTAATTTTATTGGAATGTTGGTGGCTTGTATTCACAGAATAGTGTAGGGTATACGCAGCATTTGGTTGCAATACATTTGGACAACGGATCAAAATCTGCGCTTGCAGTGCGCACAACACTCAACAGACAAGGAGCAAAAGACACTGACGACCACATGCAGATACTACATCATGTTGAGAAAGGTAGCCTTATGAACGTACTCGAGGAGATGGAAATACATGTACATAAAAGCGAATCATCACATCACCTCCTAAACGAACAGAATTAGCCAATGCGAGCATTCTACAAAATTTCGCGCAACTACTTTCAACTTTAAAACGTGAAAAAAATACTCCCTTTGACAACAACATGCAGTCAGTAATCCAATAAAACACTACATTAAAATATAGCAGCCACACATTAATATGATTATTAAATTAACTTAAACTTTCAACTAGCCATCACATCTTAATATACTTTCTACTGTTGTAATGTTTATTTATTTCTCACCACTTAAATTATTCGTTGTGAGTGCCACAATATCCATATAATAAAAGTAACATTTCCTGACCAATTGGTTGCTGCATTTGTTGACTTTATTAGTAATTAACGCTCAATGAATGTTAAATGCATATAATGTATCTTTATTCTTGTAAATTTTCTAGTGTGGCTAGCATATATTGTAATACCTCTGAGAGAGAATTTTTTTTTGCTTCTAATATCGTCATCTTTGTGTAGGTTTCCCAAGACCAAAAAACTTTTTGGTGTGTGCATGCTATTTTACACAGTATGGTTGTATATAAATGAAAGAAGTGCTGCATATACGCTACAGTATTTCGTGAATGCAAACATCTACATTGTGTTTGATTGTTATGAACGATGATTGCTTTCACGTAGGTCGTTTCTAACAGAGTTTTTTATTGCAGGGCATCACCATACCAAGATAGAGCAAAGAGGCAAAAATTTATGTAAACCTCAATAAATGTGCAACTTGGCTTGGACTTCCATCTGAAGGTGAAAACGACTGCTTGAAATCAGTTACGGCGCTATTTCAGTGAATACACAGCAATGTCAATAGCGGCAGTTGGCAGTAGAGAAACCACTTTATAAGAAAAGAGAAACTATTAATGTAAACAATTGAAGACTGGTGTCCACGCTATAGGTGTTTGCAAAACGTAGTGGTGTATCTTTAAGGAAAAATTGTTCTTTCAGTTCACGTAATTTGCTGTCAAACGGATAGTTTGGTTTTGAAAATGGTTCAACAACTGACAACGGTGTATCGTCTTTTCCTTGTGACCCAAAGGACGGTTAAAAAAAAAAACTGCGAAAAGTAGGTGTCTACTTTAATTTGACTAAGGCATTTGGTTGTTTTGATAGCAAAATATTATTGTAGAACTTGGACTATTACGGAATAAGCGAAGTGGCTTGTAATTGTTCCCTCTTATACTATAAGAACAGACACCAAACCGTCATTCTCCAAGGTTTAGTGTGTTTGGGTGGGGAAGAGGGACGCAGTGGTTGGCATTAGGCCCACTACTATTTATTCTGTATACTTAAGTCATGTGCCTTCTAATATGATAGCTAATTCTAAAATATTTCTGTTTGCTGATGACACCAGTTTGGTAGTGAGTGATGTTGAGTGCAACACAGACAGTGTGGCAAAACAGTGATGTTAAAGACGTAACTTAATGGCTTGTAAGAAAATAAAGTATTGCTAAATCATAGTAAGAGTCAGTTGTTTACAGTTTCCAAGAAACAACATAACTAAAATTGACATTTTCATTACACAGATTGCACATGTTGTTAGTGAGTCTGAACTTACCGAATTCCTGTGTATATACATGGTAAGCTGTCATGGAAAGACTATGTTCATGATTTTGTTCAAAACCTGACTGTTGCTATATTCACCATAACAGTATCTGCAATAATTGATAGTCGTATGTGAAAGTTGGTGTAATTTTCTTATTTTCATTTATTTATGAAATATGGGCTATATTGCTGGGTACAGCTTCCCATTCAGAAAGAGTATTTTTGGCTCAGAAAGAGCAATTCGAGCAATATGTGACGTAAGTTTGCGAACTTCTTGTTGATCCCTGTTTAATTCTCTGGAAAATCTGACATTGGCCTCTAAATACCATGATGTCCAAAATTAAAGCAACAGACGAAATTTTGCAAGGTTGCGTTTATTTTGTCACAAAACAATATAAACAGGTGACAGTAAAGTAGAAAGAATGTAAAGAATACAGAACATAAACAACTGGAACCCACAGAACGATAGGCAAAGATGGTCTTTTTTTCCAAATTAACGGATTTACATACACTTTCTGAGAACCAGTTAATGTGCACAGGTGCACAATATGGGGTGTGACAACCTCTGGTACTAATACAGGCCGGACGACGATGGGACATGCTGTGAATGATGTCATCAATCTCACGTTGAGGCAATAACGCCCATTCTTCCTGCAAAACTGTTCACAAGTGGTTGATGGACACTGACGTGATAAAATCCATCTCCCTAGTGCATCCCAGACGTGCTCTGTTACTGCGTAAAGCCAACCGCCGGCACGCCAGTCGGGAACGATAGAGAAGAGATGGCTGTTAGAAGACGTCAGCCAATCGCACGCTGACCGACCCCTCTCCAGGATGACAATGCGACAACAGTGGCCCCTATGTGGAGAGGATGTAAGCGCCGCGACCGACTGATGACAGGCCAGTTGAGTAGCAGCTTTAAGATTAGGCACTGGTATAGCAGCATGAACTCTAGTTATTTCGTTTGTACTGTCTATGTAGCAAAGTCTTGTGATCGTTTATACTGACGAAGATTACAAGCCGCGTGGAGTGACCGTGCGGTTTGAGGCGCCATGTCACGGATTGCGCTACCCCTCCCGCCGGAAGTTCGAGTCCTCCCTCGGGCTTGGGTGTGTGTGTTGTTCTTAGCATAAGTTAGTTTAAGTAGTGTGTAAGTCTAGGAACCGATGGCATCGTCAGTTGGATCCCTTAGAAATTCATATATATTTGAACATTTGAAGAAGACTGCATATTTTGTATGTCACCCTTTGCTTGCTACACCTCTGGGTAATTGCCAAAGTTACATATTGACATTTACTTTTTTGTGATAGAACTCATTAACACTTTGTCTGAACTGTCTATCAAACCGATTACTCAGGACATAATATGCTCTATGGGATTGAAATAGGGAGAGCGATAAGGACATGCCATGCGTGCAATATCTTCTATTTCCATAAAAAACATCATCACTTGTACTCTGTGAGGGCGACCATTATAGTCCGTCAGTACGAAATCTGGGCCAACAGCACTTCGCAGCACCCACGCATGAAATCCCAAGATCTCCTCACGGTGCCTGACAGCAGTTAAATCTTGCTGATTCACTCATACAATTTCATGAAGAACTGTTCGAGTGGTCAACATAATCCCTGGCCACTCCAATAGGGATCCTCCTCGATATCAGTCTATTTCCACAATTGGGTCCTGAAACTGTGTTCCATGTGCTGTCCAGATGCGAATCCGTCGAGAATCGCTCTCCAGACTAAATCGGGTCTCATCTGCGAAAAGAACATTGGCTCACTGTTCGACCGCCCAGGTGACGTATTGACGGCTCCACTCTAGACGTTCCTTCCTGTCAAGACAAGCCACAAGTAAACAGACAGCAGATCTCCAACAATAAAGGCCACTCGGCTGAAGCCTTCTGTGCCGGCAGGTGTGGCCGAGCGGTTCTAGGGGCTTCAGTCTGGAACCGCGCGACCGCTACGGTCGCAGGTTCGAATCTTGCCTCGGGCATGGATTTGCGTGATGTCCTTAGCTTACATAGGTTTAAGTAGTTCTAAGGGACTGATGAGCTCAGATGTTAAGTGCCATAGTGCTCAGAGCCATTTGAACCATTTTTTGAAGCCTTCTGTACACCGTTTGCCTCGATGTAACACGTCCAGAGTATGATGGAGCGAGCTGTTACGTTTTTGCAAAATGCAAAGTGGTATCTTTGTACATCTTCTCTAAAGTGAACATTGCTCATATGTGTACATACTGGCTCTTTGAATATAAGCCTGGGCGTCAAACATACGAAATGCAGTTACTGTGTGCAGCATAATGTGCAATCTACTGTAGACAATCTATTGTGTTTTTGTACCTTGTACAGACGATGTTACTGTATACACAGCTATTTTCTATTGGTTTTATTTGTGTCATGGAGGGAACAAAGTGGTCCTATAAGTCTGTAAGAACTCATGTCATGTCTTAACGTTTAAATAAAGCCAAAGTAACAGAAAAAATACAAAAGATATCGCATCGTAGAGGTATAAATTGGATAAAATTTTTTATGCTTTAATTAAAAAAAGAAAAGTTTGGCGCCAACACCACTCTAACACTGGAGAGTCTGCATACTCATAACATGCAAGCTTTCACGGCCGGCATCTTCATTAATTAAATCTTCCGGGCTGAGTTGCCGTGGTCCATACATAAAACTTCTCCTTTCTGACGTTTCGTTGTCTTCTGCGGGCAACATCTTCTGACGTGAGTCGGCGACTGGCTGCTAGCCGCTGGACGTCCCGCTTATACACAGCGCTTAGATGGCGCCACCGCTCATCACGTGCTTTTGACATTAAAACTATCTCTGGCTAGTGCCATCTCTCTCGATTACAGGAAATCGATTGTCACTTCATTTGTGCAAAGTCGACCGCCATATTTTGTCTAGTTTTAATCCTTCTTCCTTTTTATTAAAATTATTTTCGTGCTTGTAGATCTCTATAGCAGTAGGAAACGAAACGTCAGGAAGGAGAAGAAGTTTTATATATGCACCACGGCAATTCAGCCCGGAAATTTTAATTAATGAACGAGCCTTTATACTGCTCCCCACAACATTTCCTAGTCTCACTTTCTTTTACTTCTGTTAAATGAATTAGGAAGACCCATAACCATTTAGAAAATAAATGATGAAAAAAATTTGAGGGTAGGTGGGGGCAAACCTGCTACCTTTCTCTTCACAACTTAAGAGCTCACGATGCATTTTTTTACCCGATATCCTTCTATCGAATGGTCGCATTGACAACTTTTTCTTCTTTTTTTCTTTGCATGTAGCGGCAGGAAAGGGCGGACACAGTCAGCTTCGCGCTGGGTGAAGACACAGTGGCCAGGCGCCGAATCCCGGAATCCCAAGGCCTGCCCCCCCCCCCTTCCCCACCCGTCACTGAACCTCTCCTACACGAGGTACTGGCCTTTTTATTACTTTTTATCTTTATTTTTTGGTTGAAATCTCACATGTTGCTACTCACAAAAGAAAAGAAAGATCAGATTTAATCCTACATAGTTTCTTCAACTTAAAAAGAATAATTTAACGTCGTAGCTTGCATCAATTTTTGTTTATTGTGTATTAAGTAAGCAAATAACAAAAAGTAAGGGAGAAGGGCCACAAAAATGAAATAAACTTTCTAACAATATACCTGACAGTGGACGATGACGGGAAGACCAAGAGGACAAGTCATCTCAACACAAATTTCTTTTTGTCAATGTTGCAAGTTAACAAGAATGAAACATTCGAACAGAAAAGGAATTTTACACTTCACCCTACTCCGATTAAATGCCAGGTCCAGCATATTCCCAAAAAGCTCGCCTAGCGTGGCATCGTTTGCCATGTCTAAAGGGTCGTTACCAATATATTGTTACCAGGCACAAAGGTCATCCCCGCTCCCTACCACATAATAAACATAATGCCCGACAAGGCATATAACCGTATTGTTCTCGTTCTGGAAAAAGAAGGTTGAATCAGGATGCAGGAGAATATCACAGTAGATTGCCGCTTCCATCGTCCTGACGAGAAAGGGCAATGCTCAGCGGAACCAACGCCTGTGTCCACAGGCGACCAACCGAAATCGTAATGTGTCCGTTTCATGACAACGACTGCACTGGTCTCTCTCTCTCAGACCAATGCGAAAAAGTCGAACTTTGGTGAGTATGAGGCTATGAACGACTTCGTACCATGAAAACGCCACTTCCATCGGAAAAAGATAGGTAGGATGAAGTTGGACCAAACAGTCTTCCAATCTGTCTCTGGAGATAGGGACTTCACACAGGAAGCCAGAGTTGGAAACGTCCAGTGACATAATAGTATTCTGACAGAGAGATGCGATTGGGATAGAATATCAATACTCAAATAACTGACATCAAGAAAAAAATTCACGAATATGCCTCAATTTATTATTTACCCTACCAACATCTATTGGAGGTCAGAGCCATACGAAAAGGAGAGGGTAAGTGATAGGGGGACGAGAAGAAATAAAACAGGAGCGTTGGCCTGAACATCAGAGAGGCCAAAACTTGCCGTCAGCTGGGGGTCTCGTCATAACCTTATAGCGCTTTGGGCTATAAGGGCTTTGCTAAACTTGTAAATTTCCATGGATCGAACCTTATGAAGTAACGAAAGGGAGCGACGATCGCGTCCAAGACTCGCTCCTTGGATCCCGTCAGTGACGCACTTCCAGTTCAACGAAGCCATCTTCATCGGACAACGATCACACAGCTCATGGATTCTCAACTGCGTCAGATAACCGCAAACTGAGTAACCGACACTTCTCGTCATTTATCTTTGCTCCCGTAGAGGACAAAATGCTTCCAAGACGTACTTGAGCGCCTGAATACTAGCAATTAGAGAAGTGAATATCCTTAGTGCTGCATAATTTAAATCGAGAGCCGTCAACACTTGGAACAGAAAATCATGGCTAAGTTCGTGAAGCACACGATTAAAATCAATAAAAAGTAAAGCTCCCGACACAAGAGCAATGGAAGCAATTGAAATGAGCTCCCGACGTTCAGTAACGGGACTCAGGAGAGTACGATCAGGGAGACAGCTTTGATAACGCGCGATAATATGAGCAAGCAAAATCGACAAGCGGCTTTTTGTCGCCCGCGCTACGATTTTAAGATCAAGATTGAGTAGCGTTATCGGTCGAACCTGATCCACGGATAGACGTGGGAATCAAGACAATTTTTCCCACCTTAAAGGATGGCGGGATGTGTACCCCTTGCGCCATTCGCCACTCCTATCAGAGACCGAAACCGAACGTAAAATTCTATGTGAAAACCATCCAAACCTGGATACTTGCGGAAAGGAGAACGAAATAAATCTCAAATCTCAGATACCTCATCACGCTGAAAAGCTGCCAGAAACTCCTTATGGAGAGCTGGCGTAACAACGCTTTCAGAGAAGTAAAATCACCAGACGGTATACCGTCTGATGCCACTTGCGTGTGAAGAACGGAAAAAAGGCGGAAAAGTTCACGCATTATAGCAGACTGGGATGGCCGCTCACGTCCATCAATATAACGAATGGTTGTGAGACAGTCGGCCGCTGTGGCCGAGCGGTTTTAGGCGCTTTAGTCTGGAACTGCGCAACCGCTATGGTCGCAGGTTCGGATCCTGCCTCGGGTATGGATGTGTGTGATGTCCTTAGGTTTGTTAGGTTTAAGTAGTTCTAAGTTCTAGGGGACTGATGACCTCAGATGTTAAGGCCCATAGTGCTCAGAGACATTTGAACCATTTTTGTTGTTGTTGTTGTGAGACACGTCCTGTGAGATCACATTCGAAGCCGAACTAGATGTCACAGAGACGCCAGTTCATCATGGAGACCTGAACGTGTCGCAAACAAAGATAATCTTACTGTTGTCTTTTGAGCTGCAGGAGTTTCACCTTCACGCTGTGAAGTTCATAATTATTAAAGGGGCGCTTCAAGAACTGCTATGGTGATGAATAACAGCATAATAAAATTCCCGAGTCCTCCTCATTTCTGCCGCTTTAGCAACGCTAAAACGAATGAGTGCAATGCGAAACCGAGATGTGGCAATGGCTATCCACCAGTCCATGACTGAGGGATAACGAACTTGGGAACGGATTGCCAATTCGCACACGGCAGCAGTGATATCATCCAGAGAGGGGTCCGGCAGAAGTCAAATATTTAGTTTCGAAAGAGGGCGAGAAAGATGTAACCGCTGCAAGACGCGGGTAAGAGTCATTTTGAAACAACACAGTGGTCAATGAAGCCGGCAGGAATCACATCAGCTGACAAAAGATGGATACATAGGTAAGAATAAAAACGGACCATTGGACTGCTAGAAGTAGCTGTAGAATACGTCAAACGCACTAATGTGGAATATCTGAAGATCCAAGCATCCTGCAGACTCAACGACGACACCATATCATTAAGTTCACGACGCTAGTCATATTTGGGAGTCTGATGCTCAGGACGTAAGACGCAGGTAAATCTCGCCCCGTCAGAATGTTTCGCGGGTCCTGACGAAGTAAATAAATGGCATCTTCCCTATAAAATTGCCAGCGGTCGTATGTACGACCAGACGGAGATGGAGCATAAAGAAAAATCAAGGCGAGATCATAAAAACGACACGCTATACCCCGGCCGTCATCCAGCGTTTCAAAGTCTATCAACGGGACACGGTCCCTGTGAAGCACGCCTATGTCGTTAGAACTTTTTGGTGCAACATTAAAAATACATGAAATATCCAGGCAGACAAAATAAATGAAGTAAAACTTCTTGCAAACACACAACATCAGCTTGGGGATAATAAACAAACTGTCGTAACGTAGCCATCCACAATGAAGAGCTTACTTCCCCTGTTAACATTTAGATTAAGGAAGTGTAACACCTACAGCGCCTCTCGGTGTTAAAAAAACAAAAATAGCTCCCAAATTAGCTCCCATGTCCTTAAAATATCAAAGTGACCCAAGTCCCTCCACAAGTAGTAATTACGAAAAATAAATAAAAAACAAATAGAGGGAAATATCTATTATAGAAAGCAAAAGAAAAGAAAAGGAAAATTTAATTATAAATTTTAGAAACATGGGAAGGGGGAAAACAGTAGAAAATATTAAAATATTAGTTATTCCAATACGTAAGAAAATCAATATTATAGTCATAGAATGTAGGTCTGGGACACCAAAGTTAGTGTTTATTAAAGTATAAATAGCCATACGTTGTAATTACGATACTCCAGTCTCTAGTCTGTTCTAGTTCGGAAGTTAATTAGGACGTACAGCTTTAGAGAACAACAATAGGGACTTTATTAAACGGGGATCAAGAATAGATCGTGAAAAGATTGTTTTCGAAGATTATCAATTCAAGACTTTAATTTGGACATTTATATGATTAGGTAAACAGGAAGGTGAATAGTAATCTCTTTGGCTTTAATGTCAATTCGTGTGATTATTTAAACGCTTTATTGAATTGAGAATTTTAACAGGATTCGGACTTTGAATTGTGATACTGGGAAACTTTAACTTCACGCGAATAGTGATCATAGTTAATGGCAGTTTGCCGATATGAAATAGAAATAACTTATTTACCGAAAGTGACAGGATATTATCTAACATCTCTGATGCTAGCGGTAATCCCACTTAGACATCTAATTAAAGAACTTCTTTGAATGAAATTGTATGAGTGAACCTATTTATTAATAATTCTTGTCAATAAATTGATGTTGTTAATTTGAAACATAATACAAGTCTTGAACATTAATTTAACTTAGATTAATAAACGTTAAGGTTACGTGATCTATGCCAAGAACAAACTAGCGATTCATAACTAAAACAATTGTATGAAAGGTTAAAGTATCGTCGTCTGTAAACATTGGTAGTAAAGCTGCTAAAGATTTTTTTCTCAGAGTTGGGAAGACTATACGTGTAGTGACTCACGTTTAACATTGCGTTTTAAAAGTAATCAAACATATACTTAGCCGGGCAATATTAAATAAAAGTAAAACCCTTCAATGACAGTCAATGTGTAAAAAAAAAAAATCAAACTTTCACCTATTAGACGAAAAAGCGAAAATAGAAAAAGGGCTGCTAATAAAAGGTATACACCTGAATTAGTTAATACTTGTGAGGCATGAAATTAGAACTAGAAAAATATATGCATCTCGTTCCACCCTCCACGGCACCGGCAGACGATTGGATTGTGCATATTCCATGCTTTTTTTTTCGTGGCTGCGCTGCATGCGCAGGTTGAAAACAATGTTTCACACCTCTACACCACTCTGTGACAACATAACTTCTTAACGTGGAAGGGTAAGGGGCTCGCTCATCAAGGTCCAGTATCCACAAAAATTCAAGTGTGAAAGAGTATTCTCTTGAACCCACATTTCCACGGTTCGGATACCAATGTAAAATTGCAAGCAGTTTGGGCAGACCAGTGTTTGCCACATTTGCAGGAAGGACTGGACTAACGGAACCATCATGATGTGTAAATATCATCTGGGAACCAACCCGAAGAAAAAGCCGGTCATCTTGCAAGTGATATTGAAACTTCACAAAAAAATGGATATGACTCAGAATCAAAATAAGTGCTATGTGCCTAAACACATGTAACTCGAATCGTATCAACCGACCAATCGTCAAATTCTGGAGATCCCCATTTCATATTGTGGTGTGCTTACTGTAAGACCTTCAGTACACAAACCATCAGATTATTTGATTTGTCGCTCTAACGAAGTAGGTGAGTGCCAGCAATGTGTCTCGTGGTCTTATCGTGGTGTGTTTATCTTCTGCCATTAGGTCAGATGATAGAAAGGCCACTTGCACGCTTAGAGTAGCAGATTGACGGTGACCAACTTTAAACAGAACTCGATTAATTTTCATACACATTTATTAAAATAATAACAAGCAAAAAAAGTACTTAACTTGGTTCTGGATGCTATTTACAATTGACAATCTGAAGTTCCATTGTTTTTGGTACGTTAATCTTATTCTCGCATATCTCTGATACTTGACAAAAGTGTCTATATTATTAGGCGCAGACTGAAACTTGACTATAGACTGGTACAGATTGGTGCAGACAAATGCAGACTGACTAATCGGAGGTTTGTACACTCGTTATAATACCTCGCACATTCATGTATCACTGCGCGAGTGTGATCCACGAGGAGAAAAGGTTCTACATTAGCAGGAATCTCATTGGCTGCGTTACATATTAATACGGAGATTGGTGTAAGCAGAATGTGGTCCGTATCTATGGCAGCGCCATCTCATAGTGCGGAGATGGACGAGCGCTGCGCCTGCGCTGTTGTGCTTAGCGGGGCGCGCTCTAGTGGGAAAGTTGTGTACGCACTGACTACACGGAACTATGTACACAACACATATGACGAGTACTCTTGGCAAAACTGAAACGAAGTGTACCTCGACAAGGAACGTTCTTGGGTGACTCGACAGACACCATGGCGCAGGCAGAGAACGCCGCTGCTAGAGAACAAACCAACTACGAACTCAGATAGGCAAGAACGATGTGACACCGGCCGATACACGCACAAGAATTGAGTACAAAAAAATTCGACACACGCGGCGCTGCTAGACAGGCGGAAGTGGGAACATCCTAATGGGGCAGCTCTGGCACAACACAGTTTACGCTACCAGTTATTGCCAGAACCTCGTTTTTTAAACTGCATTTCTACTGAACCTGTTAGCGGGACTAGATTTTGCAAGGTACACTTTCGTCTAGAATTTTGATGAGAGATTGCATGCCATATATGACACTTTTTATTCATCCTGTATATTGAGGTCCATGAGCGAAGTGTTGCATCCCTGTCGAACTCTTTTTAATGCGAGCACTTTATTCTTGGTTTTCCACTGTTATTTGTTCCTTTTGTTTCTTGTATGTAACGTATACTACTCGTCTTTTTATATGCCTTACAACTGTTTTCCAGAGAATTTTAAAAACTTACACCGTTTTACGCCATCGAATGCTTTCTCCAAGTCGAACCTGCGTAGGTATCCCGATTTTTCTTAGCCTCTGTATGTCCATCTTTTTAGAGATGGTTGTGGGACTCGGCTGTTCGATACAGCATGTGAAATTAAACATATTCCAGGCGATCACTTCAACCATCATCTGCCGACCAGATGGCAGGTGATGGTTGAAGTGGTCGCTGTAGCAGAAACCTACCAATACCGGTATTACTGGCCCTGTTTTGATCAGAATCGAGATAGAATCTTCCGACACGTCGACCAGGGGAATGAAGATGGCGTAGTAAAATGCTGAAACTGGTAGCCAAATAAAATATTTTTGGAGTCTAGAAGGTTGAAAGGTGTTTAATTTGACATCCTGATTTTTCTTAAGTCTTGCTCCCATTTTCAACAAAAAGTCCAGAACTGTCGCTCTAGCGGTATACCTTCCTTAATGCCAAGGTTATCATCCGACAGATCCTCAAATTTCTATTCAGCTCATTGATATACACTGCTGGCCATTAAAATTGCTACACCACGAAGATGACGTGCTACAGACAAAAAATTTAACCGACAGGAAGAAGATACTGAGATGTGAAAATGATTATCTTTTCAGAGCATTCACACAACGTTGGCGCCAGTGGCGACACCTACAACGTGCTGACATGAGGAAAGTTTCCAACCGATATCTCATACACAAACAGCAGTTGACCGGCGTTGCCTGGTGAAACGTTGTTGTGATACCTTGTGTAAGGAGGAGAAATGCTTACCACCACGTTTCAGCCATGCGGTTCCAAGCGCTGCAGTCTGGAACCGCGAGACTGCTACGGTCGCAGGTTCGAATCCTGCCTCGGGCATGGATGTGTGTGATGTGCTTAGGTTAGTTAGGTTTAACTAGTTCTAAGTTCTATGGGACTAATGACCTCAGTAGTTGAGTCCCATAGTGCTCAGAGCCATTTGAACCATTTGAACCACGTTTCAGACTTTGATAAAGGTCGGATTGTAGCCTATCGCCATTGCGGTTTATCGTATTGCGACATTGCTGCTAGCGTTGGTTGAGATCCAATGACTGTTAGCAGAATATGGAATCGGTGGGTTCAGGAGGATAATACGGAACGCCGTGCTGGATCCCAACGGCCTCGTATCACTAGCAGTCGAGATGACAGGCATCTTATGCGCATGGCTGTAACGGATCGTGCAGCCACGTCTCCATCCCTGAGTCAACAGATGGGGACATTTGCAAGACAACAACCATCTGCACGAACAGTTCGACGACGTTTACAGTAGCATGCACTATCAGCTCGGAGACCACGGCTGCGGTTACCCTTGACGCTGCATCACAGACAGAAGCGCCTGTGATGGTATGCTCAACGACGAACCTTGGTGCACGAATGGCAAAACGTCATTTTTTGGGATGAGTCAAGGTTCTGGTTAGAGCATCATGATGGTCGCAAACGAGTTCGGCGACATCGCGGTGAACGCACATTGGAAGCGTGTACACGTCATTGCCATACTGGCGTATCACCCGGCGTGATGGTATGTGGTGCCATTGGTTACACGTCTCGGGCACCTCTTGTTCACATTGACGGAACTTTGAACAGTGGACGTTACATTTCAGATGTGTTACGACCCGTGGATCTACCCTTCATTCGATCTCTGCGAAACCCTACATTTCAGCAGGATAATGCTCGTCCGCATGTTTCAGATCCTGTAGGGGCCTTTCTGGATACAGCAAATGTTCGACTGCTGCCCTGGCCAGCACATTCTCCAAATCTCTCACCAATTGAAAACGTCTGGTCAATGGTGGCTCGTCAAAATACGCCAGTCACTACTCTTGATGAACTGTGGTATCGTGTTGAAGCTGCATGGGCTGCTGTAACTGTACACGCCATCCAATCTCTGACTCAATGTCCAGGCGTATCAAGGCCGTTATTACGGCCAGAGGTGGTTATTCTGGGTACTGATTTCTCAGGAACTATGCACCCAAATTGCGTGAAAATGTAATCACATGTCAGTTCTAGTATAATATATTTGTCCAATGAATACCCGTTTATCATCTGCATTTCTTCTTGGTATAGCAGTTTTAATGGCCAGTAGTGTATTATTATTGTCAACATCTTTGACGCATGATCTGTTAAGCAGATTGTGAAATTGTTTCTTTAGATACACGGAATGGACAAAAGTATGAAAACATTGCGAACGCAACATGTTAGTGTGCTTATTACGGCGTAGGGAAACAGTTGCCGTTGAAAGCAGCTTCCAGTCGTCTTGGAACCAGTAAATACAGCTCCTGTATGGCCTTCAGGGGAATCTGATGACAGTCTTTCTGAAAAATAGTGGCTAGTGCCGGTAAGCATGATGGAGGAGTACAGCGATCAAGCACCCTTCTGTCCAAAGTAGACCGAAAATGCTTAATAATATTATTATGCAGTAACTTATGTGGCCAGGGCGAATGCAACAATTCATCCTCATTAAGCTGTTTGAACATAGGCCCCATTGCTTTCGAACATATCATCACCATTGGAGAAGAAACGTGATACGGTGGGGTAGATCTGATCAACTAAAACGATCACATATCGTTGGCAGTAATATGACATTGCAGAGTAATCATCGGGCACGTGATATCACGATTTTGCTTCCCAAATATTCATCGATCCTTCGCCATGTATCGCTCTTGGGACGTTAACTCTGCCAGAAGTTGGAAACAGTGTGAAACAACAGCCACCCTACCAAATGACTTTCATCCATTTCTCCATAGCCCAGGTTTCATGGCTTCGGCTCCACGTTTTCCTGCTACAGATGTTAACATCACTGGTACTCGTTCTGGGATTCCAGCTCACCCTGAAATTCCCTGATTATGGTGCTTCCCTCGTGATGTTTCGGTGCTGAACAGGGCTCGCGAATGCGGCATTCAATTCTGCAGTGACTTTTACAGCTGTCATCCTGTTATTTTTGTCTCACTCCTCTTCAATCCTGCTGCTATCACTCAGCACACGCATTCTTCCGCTCTGTGACTTAGTGGACGTTAGTTTTTTGTGTATGGTTATAAATCTTCGCTACGTGCCTCTTGAAACATCGAACACTTCGGCTGCCTTGCTTACGGAAGCACCCCCCTACAAGAACAAACAATTTCCCCACTTTCGAAATCATTTAGTTCCGACATAAAGCACTCAAAGCTACGAGCTCGGTCAATACGTAATGCCCCACATTTTTAAAAAAGCTATTAATATACATAGGGAAACGTCCCTGTTGGTACTTCATATTTGATGTTTGTTCCGAGCACCGGTGAACTTTCGAACCGTTCTGGCGGATGGCACAGCGGTAGTACAGCGTCAAATTGGCGTCTACATACGACTCATGTTACAAGCAGCGTGCTGTTATTGAATTCTTCCGTGCAGAAAAAGAAACCGTGGTGAACATCCATCAACGTTTGTGTGCAGTGGCCGGCCGGTGTGACAGAGCGATTCTAGGCGCTTCAGTCTGGAACCGCCCGACCGCTACAATCGCAGGTTCGAATCCTGCCTCGGGCATGGATGTGTGTGATGCCCTTAGGTTAGTTAGAATTACGTAGTTCTAAGTTCTAGGGGACTGATGACCTCAAAAGTTAAGTCCCATTGTGCTCAGAGCCATTTGAACCATTTGAGTGGCATGGAGAGGTGCATTCAACCAGTCTCAGGACTGAAGACCACAACAACAACAACAACAACAATGCACTTCTCGCTGTTTTCATCATTTTGTTCAGCCCATGTGTCTGCCCTTGCTGTCTACTGGACTGTGGGGATGATATTTTTCACAAAGGAGGATGGTATGCCTCGAGTCTGGTATACGGTCTGTAATAAATACTAAGCGAGTCTGGAGCAGGATACTTGGAAGCTTGCGAAGCGCTCCTGATCCCCGCTTGCAAGCGAGGCTTCTCTCTGTGGCCACCGATAACAGTCAAATGCGGTGGGTTTGCCTAGGAAGGGAAGCGATTGCGTTTCGTGTGCGCCTGCCTGCGCCTGGAGTCGACTACTTACACTCGCCCAATTCCGGCGCACGCGACGCAGCGTGCTGTGCAAAGACAAACAGATCGCCAGTGGCTGGGTCCGCGTGACAGCCCATGATGCATTGCGCCCATAGCCAGGTCTAGGGAGGGGGGGGGGGGGGGGACACAGCGCCCTAAGCCGCCGCAGGTGGAACCGCGGAAATTAATTCGCCTCAAAAATGATTAGCGTTCTCATTTTCAAATAAGTTAATTAATACAGTTTTTTCAACGCTCGCAATGCAGCTCAAAAGCGCCGCGTTCATATTTTTGCTGTTGGTGGATTAATTTCTTTCAGAAGGATGCTACTGCGTATAATTTTCAGTGCATTTTGTTAGCAGCTGATGTTTTATACAAGAAGTAAGTATGCCTCACAAAAAAAATCTTCATGCGTGAGATATCCAGCTGAAGCTGCAGTCATTACGAGTAGGCCAAGTAGAACTACCAAATTTGAGGGGATGTTGATGACTACGCTTTACTCTCTGGTAGGATAATTTAGCGAGCCAACAACGTACGACAAGATGCCTGTGTATTCGTAAAACCAGCAACACATGCATGCAGCCCTCTAAACACAACGGTTATCATCTCTGAAGACATGAGTGTCCACAGCTCATTCGTCGTGAAGACGTAGAAGAAACACTTGTTTACCGTGAGTGTGAAGGTGAATATACTGGTTAATGTTCACGACGACGTGAATGAGTGGCGCAGTGACGGTACGGAATTAACCCTATAAAAGCCACACAACAGCCTTCAGCTTGAGCTACAGCGTCAACACACGACGGGTTAAAAGCCTCTGTTGTCGGTATACTCGGCGCCTCATGTCGTTTGAAAAGAAAATGCCAACACGTCGGACCACATCACATTCCTGTAGTCAGCTAGTCTGTGTGTGTGTATGTGTGTGTGTGTGTGTGTGTGTGTGTGTGTGTGTGTGTGTTAGAGAGAGAGAGAGAGATAGAGAGAGAGAGAGAGAGAGAGAGAGAGTTCGTGATTTAAAATAGGTACGCTCAAAGGCCAGTTTAATCCGGACCATACGAAAGTTAGTAGAAACGGGTGTGGTTAAAATATAGAAATTATGATAGAAGAAATAAAAAGCAGTCTGAGGCAATATGGCACTCACTCTGTAGCAGTCTCACACAAGATCAGCGACACACTCGCATTAGCTCACATCTTGTAATATAGCGTTAACATAGGAGAAATGTTCTAAAATTGTCAAATAAGACAAGACGAAAACTAAAATAGATTGACAAGAATATGCTGCTGGTTGATCACTTACAAAATCTCGGATGAAGCAGCCACCTGGAAAATACATTGAAACTGTCGCCGTGAAATTTTAGCAAACAAGCTGGACATTGCGCAAAACTTAAAAAGACGAGTAGTCGATGTGTGCGGGTTCTGCGATAATGGCCCCAATGTTCTTCTCGAGTAAACAAATCAGCCGCTTGCACTAGGTTAATTTAATGGCCTTTATTTAAACAAGCTGTTCACTTGGGAACATGTTTGGTTTATTAAGATCTTAATTAATGAGCAATTACTGTCATGATAATTACCATAATTTATGTGCAAGATTGTGGCATGTTTGCTCAGGTGTTCAATGCTTTTTAGCTTAAAGCTTAAAAAGCTTTTCAGCTTAAACCCGGAAGTTAATAACTAAATTATCCTTTATAAAAGATACGCTGACGACACGTTAATATTGTACGAAGGTGGAAAACAACTCACCTTAAGCGACATGCATCCTAAATTACAGTTCACAGGCGAACATGAATATGATAAGTAAATTAATGTACCTGACTTGACTATTATTAATTTTAAAGGAAGATATTGTTTCGCGTTTTCAAAAAGCCTAAGCAACTGATGTTGTAATTAATGCGAAATCTTTACAACCATATATATATATATATATATATATATATATATATATATATATGCATGTTGTAAAACATTCTAGTCTTACCAGTGATAAGATAAGGTGGGTATCGTATTACACATCCGGTGTCAGATTACCCTAGTGGGCTTCTTGATAGGGAGCATTCTCTCTCTACTGGGCACAGAGAACTGAACAAGGTCACTTAAGCGAATCATCCAGGCAAGTGTGTCACGCGGCATAAAACTGGCGGTAACCCCTCCTCCCCATTACCATCTCTTAGAATAGCTCAACTGTGCGTAGGCTGCTTCATTGGAGGTCTGAGCATCGTAAGGGAGAGGTGGATGTTTATTATAAACAATAGAAAATTGTCAACAATAAATTTCTTTGTATAGTTGAGTTACTGCATGATACTAGTCAAATGTGCTCTTCAGTGAAAGGCTTTGCAAATAACAATATATAAAAGATAACATATGGTTTATTATGAACAACATAGTTTTTCCCGTACATTTTTCTACAACGCTTGTTTATTAAAACCTTTTTTTACAGGGCTATTGCCGGCAGTCAGCGCCGGACATGCATTAGTTTGAACTGGGGTGTTCGCACTGGGACACAGATCACAGACACAGCGCTGCAGATTTTCCAATAGACAGGCAGGCATTTCTGAGACAGTGCGAAACATTCATTTTATATTATACTGTACACATTGTAGCCTTGAGTTTCGATTTCACTCACACGGAAGATTGCCCCTCTACAGCATACAGAGGCTCATGTGGGTCCCTGAATGCAGGCGGCTGTTAACTGGTGGCACTTCCAGGAAACTGTCGAGGACGTTTCAAGAATTATGAGTCCAGTACTCAGTGAACTGGACATACAGCATGTAATGAGTACTTATCTGAACCCTGCAAGAGGAGAAGGAGGAGAAGGGGTATGCGAATAAACAAAATAACGTTTAAAAAAACAATATCATTTATTTAGTACGTAAAAGTACTTGTACATTTGCTGAAGCACAAATGTAATCACTTATGTGTTCATATTATTTCATCAGTCGTCGAAAAGCTGGGCATTCAAGGTCTTCAAGGTTCCTCATCGAATCAGTTTTGAAAATGACGCGAAACCACACAAGATTTCACGACCTTTGACAGTTGTGCAACAGTAATGCATACACCACTGTGTTTGGTGGGAAATCGCCTGACGATTCAAATTCCGTGTAGATGTCTACAGGGTCTATCTTGATACTTTCGTTTTGGTTCGAGCAGTCAGCCTCAGCAACATGTGTTCTTCAAACATTTGTGCGTTGAGCATGCATGCCAGATTATGACCTTCTCAGTAACAAGGTCGGCATCTTGAGTGCATATCATACACTAGATCCATAGTCCAGTCAAGTTGTAGATCATCGTATAGGTAACATACCGAATCCAGGCACAAGTTTGAGTTGGTTAGACTACAGTTGTGCAATACACTAGAATCCTTAATCATACTTCCTCTCCTGTCTGTTTGGAGTGCCAGAATAATGAAGCAAAGTGTTTCTATTTGTACAGTAGTCTTATTAGACCAGCTATATTTTGGTGTAATTGTTAGAGCTGAATACTTGTTGAGGTCCAACGAATGGATATTGGGAGATAGGACTGCAGTGATAGTCAGTGAGAAGCAGGAAAGAGTAGCTTTGTCCAGACCAGCACAATAGCGCAAGGATGTCAGACCCGCCATGGAAAAGCTCCAGATTTCAGTACATGTAAAAGTTTCAGGTGGATTATGAGATGGGAACTTGCGGTACTTTCCACACTAATATATTCAAAGCAGTTTTATTTTCTGCTGCTTGCCCTTCTCCTGAATTTACGCATTACTGTCTGTTACACTTCGAACCAAAGTAAGTTCTTGTTTAGCATATAAAATGGCTCTCATATTATCCTCAAAGAACACCATAAGTATTTTGAGAGGATTGTACATATTAAGACGATTACTTATAGATCCGTCAGTGAAACATTCAGAAGGGAATCTGATGTGAAGACGTAAGTTTTGAGTGTTGATGTGATTCCGTTTCTTGTTCTGTCGACATCGACGCCATTAAATTTGTATCGTGCCTCTTGAAAGAGGAAGGTGAACGCGTTACGGTAGAGTTTCGAGGTTTTTGCTGAAGTGCTTCTATAGTTCTTCATAAACTTGTCTTCCAAGTACAAGAAGCTGCTGCCCAGAATTGTTAATTCATCTTGATGTTGAGTCAATATTCATATCTCGTTGTTATGTCGTCAAAGCAAACGCTTTTTGAGATACATGCACAGAGATGATAAAAGTTATGCGATAACGATATTCACGTGCAGGGTGTTCGGAAGTTGAGGAGAGTGAGTTGACAATGTTTTGAATAGGAATCCAGTCAGGAAACGTACCGCTTCCGTGCTGCAGCCGCCTGGAAACATGTCTGCAGGTATGCAACAGGGTACTCACTGAGGCGGACGGATGTTTACGTAGGATTGGTTGATGTCATTTGACGTCTGTCCCACCTCTCTGACCCAGTTTGAGCCTGATTCGTGTTCCTGTGAGTGTTAGAGCAACACAATTGAGTACACATTTGCAGAATACGCCTACATGATCCTTCGGTATGGCAAAGGAAGAGCTGTTCGTCGGCTTTACCAGAACCATAATCCACAACGTAAGACTCCATCACATACCCTTTTCTCCACAATTACGCAACGGTTTCGAGAAACGGGCACTGTTACCGTCATCAGTCGCGACTGTGGTATTCCAAGGAGACACCGAACACCCGAAGTGGAAGAGGCCGTTCTGCATCACTTTGAAAAGAACCGGTAAACGAGTACAAGAGCAATTTCTTCGTTTATTAATGGGTAGAACTGTTAAACAAGTGATGTACCAGATCATGCCTACGAAGTTACCTGTAAAACTGGTCGCATTACCAACATGGTTTCAAATGGTGTAGCAGATAAACGATACTTTTCCAGACGTGAGCTCCTGTTCCAGATGTTACGTACTCACTCCCCTCTAGAGGTCCGAGAAGACTGTAACGGGAATTTCCGAAAATCCTGTATGCAGATGACGGTTGTTTCGCTTACGCAAGATATGAAAGTGTAGTGCATTGGCGGAGCTGTCATTTGTACTCAGTTGATGTGAAAAGGTTGCAAGAGTGATTATGGCCGCACGACGGTAGTTAAAGACTTTCAACACAGAATGGTAGTTGGAGCTAGACGCAAGGAGCATCCCATTGCGGAAATCTTTAGCGAGATCCACAGTGTCAAACGTGTTCCGAGAATACCAAATTCCACACATTACCTCTCACTATGGACAACACAGTGTCGACGGCCTTCACTTAGCGATCGAGAGAGTAGATTTCAGTGCTAACAGACAAACAACACTGCGTGAAATAACCAGAAAAATCAATATGAGCCGTACGACGAACGTATCCGATAGGGTAGCGCGGCGAAATTTGGTGTTAATAGGCTATGGCAGCAGATGATGGACGCGAGTTGCCTTGCTAATAGCTCAACATGGCCTGCAGCGCCTCTCCTGAGCCCGTGACCATATTGCTTGGACCCTAGACGGCGTGGCCGAGCGATTCTAGGCGCTTCAGTCTGGAACAGCGCGACGGCTACATTCGCAGTTTCGAATCCTGTCTCGGGCATGGATGTGTGTGATGTCCTTAGGTTAGATAGGTTTAAGTAGTTCTAAGTTCTAGGGGACTGATGACCTCAGAAGTTAAGTCCCATAGTGCTCAGAGCCATTTGAACCATTTGAACCCTAAACGGCTGGAAAGCCGTGGCCAGGTCAGATGAGTCCAAATTTCACTAGGTAAGCGCCGATGGTAGGGATAGAATGTGGCGCAGACCTCACGAAGCAATGGACCCAAGTTGTCAACAAGATTATGGTGGCCCCACAATGGTGTGGGCTGCGTTTACATGTAATGTACTGCGTCCTTCTGATCAACTGAACCGTTCGTTGACTGGAAATGGTTATGTTTGGCTACTTGGAAACCATTTGCAGCCATTCATGTTTTATGGATAACAATGCGCCATGTCACCAGGCCACAGTTGTTTGCGATTGTTTGAGGAACATTCTGGGCAGTTTGAGCGAACGTTTTGGTTATCAGGATCACTCGACATGAATTCCATCAAACATTTATGGGACATAATCGCGAGGACAGGTCGTGCATAAAATCTACACCAGCAACACGTTCGCAGTTTATGCTCGGCTATAGAGGCAACATGGGTCAATATTTCTGCATGAGACTTCCAACGACTTGTTGAGTCAATGCCACATCGAGAAACTGCACTACCCCTGGCAAAAGGATATTAGGAGGTATCACATGGCTTTTGTCACCTCACTGTATTCCTGACGTGTGATTCGTTCGTCATATTGTACTGTTGTCGTTTCTTCAAGCGACGTGATTGTGACGTTTCAGTCCAATCGACTTAAGAACCTCGTCATTGTGACATGTTATCGTCTTGTCCTTCTGCAGTTGAGACGCTTGCTGACTGGTATGTGGTGTATCTTTATATTCGTACGTTAATTCCATGGTGGTGCTGTTTCAAATGAAACACGTCTATTTCGCCTTCTCTAAAATCAACCAGTTTCCCGTCCTGCTCAGTAATGTTCAACTGAAGATGGTCTAATCTCTGAATAGTTACTGGGAGGTGTATTGGATGACTGGATACCTCCACGAGCTGGTATGCTGATCCCACTGTAAGAAAGAACGCGTAGATCGTACGTATTAATCGGTTGTTGCTGTACCATTTCGTAGTGATGTTATCGTCAAGACAGATCATATTACCCGGAAGAATACCCACAGCCTGATTCAACTCGTAAATTCTCTCACTATTACAGTCAAAACTTGGCACCTCAAGATACGGAGTATTGATCCTAGTGAACCATGCTGGCTAAAGTATATTGTATGTTTTGTGATCTCTGTCTCGGTTTTAAACGACGTAACATTTGCACATAAGTTAAAGAGTTTTACAGGTCGTTTTATAATTGCATTCAGATCGTCAGTGTCGTTCGAGTCAGGAGGAATCTCCACAATCATGCCGCCTCGATCCGGCCGTTGTGGCCGAGCGGTTCTAGACGCTTCAGTCCGGAACCGCGTGACCGCTACGGTCGCAGGTTCGAACCCTGCCTCGGGCTTGGATGTGTGTGATGTCCTTAGATTAGTTAAGTTTAAGTAGTTCTAAGTTCTACCGGACTGATGACCACAGCTGTTAAGTCCCATAGTGCTAAGAGCCATTTGAACCATTTGTTGCCGCCTCCAAGACGAAGTTTATTGTTCCCGTCAGTGGTGTTAGAGGCTTCTAGACCCGTCAGTGCAATAATCCACTCACCCTTGTTTTGATCTATGGGATGAAGTGATTTGCACTTAATACAGGCGAACAGACTGTTAGAGAGTATGACACGGCATCTCAAGCTCGACTGACGAGGTGATATGCGTGCTGCTTGTTTTAATGCATTCGTCAAGGGAAACTTTAGACAGAAATGTCCACAGAGGAATGAATCAAAGTCTTGGTAGCAAAATTGTGGAACACACGTCTGTTGGCGAAGTATCGGCACAGATCTTCCCGCTGGCGTAAAGTCAAAGTACAGCATATTGTTATGTTTTCTCTTAACATATGCAGTCCAGAGCATTCTATATCCTCCGGCGACTTCTGAATCTACGGTCTCAAACTCTTTGTATTTTCAGATTATTATTTTTTTTTTTTGGCAAAGTACCCTGCATAAACATACCACGCAATCTTGGTATCACCGAGCGAGGTGGCGCAGTGGTTAGACACTGGACTCGCATTCGGGAGGACGGCGGTTCAATCCCGCGTCCGGCCATCCTGATTTAGGTTTTCCGTGATTTCCCTAAATCACTACAGGCAAATGCCGGGATGGTTCCTCTGAAAGGGCACGGCCGACTTCCTTCCCCATCCTCCCCTAATCCGATGAGACCGATGACCACGCTGTCTGGTCTCCTTCCTCATAACCAACCAACCAACCAACCAATCTTGGTATTTTGAGTTTCTTGACGAATTTAAGCACATCAGTGTTGATAAGTGGTCCGTTATCCAATACAGTTAGGGGATTTTTTTTCTTTTTTGAATAAATAGTGCAAGCCATTTCTTGTATGGTTTTAAATATAGACGTGTACTGATAGAAAATGGTTCAAATGGCTCTGAGCACTATGGGACTCAATATCTGAGGTCATCAGTCCCCT
Organism: Schistocerca americana; assembly: GCF_021461395.2. Classification (NCBI taxonomy): domain Eukaryota; kingdom Metazoa; phylum Arthropoda; class Insecta; order Orthoptera; family Acrididae; genus Schistocerca; species Schistocerca americana. The sequence goes on along the minus strand of NC_060125.1, from coordinate 97,250,180 downwards.
AGAACTTAGAACTACTTAAACCTAACTAACCTAAGGACACCACACACATCCATGCCTGAGGCAGGATTCGAACCTGCGACCGTAACGGTGGCGCGGTTCCAGACTGAAGCGCCTAGAACCGCTCTGCCACACTGGCCGGCCATTTACTGATAGCGACGGCCTCCGTCATACTATTATTCATTTCAGATGCCCGTAGCTTGTGATGTGCATTATGTGATTTCTTCACTGTTCGAGCTATGGTGGCAGCGCCACCTGCCAGTGACCCAGCTGTTGAGAGCCCTCTTAATGCTGGAATTAGAAATGGGGTAACTCTACCAGACATCGTAAATATTGGCAGGACTCTGAATATTTTGACACGACTTCTTCTCCTTATTCCTTTCTGCTTCTTCTTCATCATGCTATACTGAAAGACGTACCAGTTTAAATGCTACAGAGCATTAGTGTTTCCTACATAGCTTATACGCCACCTATGTGACATTTCACACAGGTTTAAGTCACTACCTCAAGTGTTTAAAAATAATGAACTTATTTTTCCATAGCAACCCAACTATACCCATTACGATGTGAACTGTCAATGCCAGATCAGTGAACCTCTGTCCATTAAATTGCACTGTGTTGGCTGTAAAATGCAAAACAATAAATGACTTTCCCTACGAGTTGTAAGTATTTATTTTGTCGGCTCTTACCAAACCATGAGCAGTCGCTGGGGGGGGGGGGGGGGGGGGGCGACAGATATGGCGGGCTCTGGAGGCGACGGCGGAGTCGGCCTGGAGTCGGCCCTCTCCATGAGGAAGTTATAGGTTTTCGGACAGGGCACTCCTTACACACACACACACACACACACACACACACACACACACATCAAACATGAAACATTATCTAGTTTTCGGATGTCTTATGCTGTGGTAGCACAAAATTCGCATAATAACTGCCATTTGTAGGCCTTTACTCATCCTGAATGGTTTCAAGACCATAGGCAGACGTGGACAGGTTCTACAGATACACACATTGACACAGGGGTATACAGGAATTTATACACTGTTCCACTTGTTACACTGTAACTCTGTTTTCGCTGAGATGGTCAAACTCACAGCAAGCACCTGTTACATACAGCTGCCAACTCACAGCAAGCACCTGTTACATACAGCTGCCAACGACACAGTCTTTCCTGAATCCCTCAACGCCGACCGGGCTGGCCGAGCGGTTCTAGGCGCTTCAGTCTGGAACCGCGCGACTGCGACGGTCGCAGGTTCGAATCCTGCCTCGGGCATGGATGTGTGTGATGTCCTTAGGTTAGTTAGGTTTAAGTAGTTCTAAGTTCTAGGGGACTGATGACCTCAGATGTTAAGTCCCATAGTGCTCAGAGCCATTTGAACCGTTTGAATCTCTTAACACTCCAATATTCTCATTATATATTCAGACCCCAAAAATTTAGTTCCAACACGCTCTTGCCCCACATATCAGCTATGGTGACTTTAAGGCCTATCATCCGAATGTCAGAGTATGGGATGAATCATACACATCTGTCATCTTACTCTTTATATAATCAATCATACTGCTCACATATTCCCACTCATACCACGAATGTTGAACCTGAGAATCAATGCACTGCACGTTTTCTATTTCAGTAACTACAGAAAAGTCATTAACAGGATCCAGACTCACATTTACTTGTTAAGGTCCACATACGGAAACATTATATGTGCCTGCAATGGGAACAGTAGTAGATGGGGGACTTGCCTGCATTTCTACGAGCTACGGTGGTGACGACTGCCATTGCTGCTCCTGCAGGACAGTAAAATTGAATGAAGACGGCAGTGGGGTATAGTTAAAAGACATCAGATCTTATAAATCGGGAATTCCATGTAATGGCCACTGCTGTTGCTTCAACGCCAGTGTGGCCAGTAGTATGAGTCTTTTCTCATCCACAGTTCTGCTGCACAGTTTTAGGGGCATGTTGCGATGCTGCAACAGTAAGTATTAATTCGGATATCTCCTTCTCCCCTCCCAATGAACCATGGACATTGCCGTTGGTGGGGAGGCTTGCGTGTCTCAACGACACGGATAGCCGTACCGTAGGTGCAACCACAACTGAGGGGTATCTGTTTAGAGGCCAGACAAACGTATGGTTCCTGAAGAGGTGCAGCAGCTTTTTCAGTACTTGCAGGGGCAACAGTCTGGATGATTGACTGATCTGGCCATGTAACACTAACCAAAACGGCCTTGCTGTGCTGGTACTGCGAACGGCTGAGAGGAAGGGAGAAACTACAGCCGTAATTTTTCCCGAGGTCATGCAGCTTTACTGTATGATTAAATGATGATGGCGTCCTCTTGGGTAAAATATTCCGGAGGTAAAATAGTCCCCCATTCGGATCTCTGGGGGGGGGGGGGGGGGGGGGAGACTACTCAAGAGGACGTCGTTATCAGGAGAAAGAAAACTGGCCTTCTACGGATCGGAGCGTGGAATGTCAGATCCCTTAACAGGGCAGGTAGCTTAGAAAATTAAAAAGGGAAATGAATAGGTTAAAGTTAGATATAGTGGGAATTAGTGAAGTTCGGTGGCAGGAGGAACAAGACTTTTGGTCAGGTGAATACAGGGTTATAAATACAAAATCCAGTAGGGGTGATGCAGGAGTAGGTTTAATAATGAATAAAAAATAGGAGTCCAGGTAAGCTACTACAAACAGCATAGTGAACACATTAATGTGGCCAAGATAGACACGAAGCCCGCACCTACTACAGTAGTACAAGTTTATATCCCAACTAGCTCTGCAGATGATGAAATTGATGAAATGTATGATGAGATAAAAGAAATTATTCAGGTAGTGAAGGGAGACGAAAATAGTCGTGGGTGACTGGAATTCGAGAGTAGGAAAACGAAGAGAAGGAAACATAGTAGGTGAATATGGATTGGGGCTAAGAAATGAAAGAGGAAGCCGTCTGTTAGAATTTTGCACAGAGCGTAACTTAATCATAGCTAACACTTGGTTCAAGAATCATGAAAGAAGGTTGTACATGGAAAAACCCTGGAGATACCAAACGGTTTCAGATAGATCATATAATGTTAAGATAGAGATTTAGGAACCAGGTTTTAAATTGTAAGACATTTCCAGGGGCAGATGTGGACTCTGACCACAATCTATTGGTTATGAACTGTAGATTAAAAATCAAGAAACTGCAAAAATGTGGGAATTTAACGAGATGGGACCTGGATAAACAGAAAGAACCAGAGGTTGTACAGAGTTTCAGGGAGAGCATAAGGGAACAATTGAAAGGAATGGGGGAAAGAAATACAGTAGAAGAAGAATGGGTAGCTTTGAAGAATGAAATAGTGAAGGCAGCAGAGAATCAAGTAGGTAAAAAGACGAGGGCTAGTAAAAAACCTTGGGTAACTGAAGAGATACTGAATTTAATTGATGAAAGGAGAAAATACAAAAATGCAGTAAGTGAGGCAGGCAAAAAGAAATACAAACGTCTCAAAAATGAGATCGACAGGAAGTGCACAATTGCTGAGTAGGGATGGCTGGAGGACAAATGTAGGGATGTAGAGGCTTATCTCACTAGGGGTAAGATAGATACTGCCTACAGAAAAATTAAAGAGACCTTTGGAGAAAAGAGAATCACTTGCATAAATATCAAGAGCTCAGATGGCAACCCAGTTATAAGCAAAGAAGGGAAAGCAGAAAGGTGGAAGGAGTATGTAGAGGGTCTAAGCTATCAGTTTAATAAGTCACAGCTGCAAAATACTAACGCGAATTCTTTACAGACGAATGGAAAAACTGGTAGAAGTCGACCTCGGAGAAGATCAGTTTGGATTCCGTAGAAATGTTGGAACACGTGAGGCAATACTGACCCTACGACTTATCTTAGAAGAAAGATTAAGGAAACGCAAACCTACGTTTCTAGCATTTGTAGACTTAGAGAAAGCTTTTGACAATGTTGACTGAAATACTATCTTTCAAATTCTGAACTTGGCAGGGGTAAAATACAGGGAGCGAAAGGCTATTTACAATTTGTACAGAAGCCAGATGGCAGTTATAAGAGTCGAGGGGCACGAAAGGGAAACAGTGGTTGGGATGGGAGTGAGACAGGGTTGTAGCCTCTCCCCCATATTGTTCAATCTGTATATTGAGCAAGCAGTAAAGGAAACAAATTAAAAATTCGGAGTAGGTATTAAAACCCATGGAGAAGAAATAAAAACTTTGAGGTTCGCCGATGACATTGTAAATCTGTCAGAGACAGCAGAGGACTTGGAAGAGCAGTTGAACCGAATGGCCAGTGTCTTGAAAGGAGGATATAAGATGATCATCAACAAAAGCAAAACGAGGATAATGGAGTGTAGTCGAATTGAATCGGGTGATGCTGAGGCAATTAGATTAGGAAATGAGAGGCTTAAAGTAGTAAATGAGTTTTGCTATTTGGGGAGCAAAATAACTGATGATGGTCGAAGTAGAGAGGATATAAAATGTAGACTGGCAATGGAAAGGAAAGCATTTCTGAAGAAGAGGAATTTGTTAACATCGAGTATTGATTTAAATGTCTGGAAGTCGTTTCTGGAAGTATTTGTATGGAGTGTAGCCATGTATGGAAGTGAAACGTGGATGATAAATAGTTTAGACAAGATGAGAATAGAAGCTTTCGAAATGTGGTGCTACAGAAGAATGCTGAAGATTAGATGGGTAGAGCACATAACTAATGAGGAGGTATTGAATAGAAGACTAGACGAAGGGATCGTTTGGTAGGGCATGTTCTGAGGCATCAAGGGATCACCAATTAACTACCGGAGGGCAGCGTGGAGGGTAAAAATCGTAGAGGGAGACCAAGAGATGAGTACACTAAGCAGATTCAGAAGGATGTAGGCTGCAGTAGGTACTGGGAGATGAAGAAGCTTGGACAGCATAGAGTAGCATGGTGAGCTGCATCAAACCAGTCTCAGGACTGAAGACCACAACAACAGCAACAACATCTCCTTCTTAATAACAATAGCAGTAATTATGTTAGGTATGTTATTCCTCTTACAGCTGGCAGCGCTGGCTGGGTCCTGCTGATGCTGCTGGCACTCCATCATCTTCTCACTATGAAGTTCACATCTCGAATGACAGTGGAAGTCAAGCTGCTGGTGGAATTATATTATCATAAAGAGAGTGGGAGAGCGGAGCAGGACTATATTCCTATTCTACTGGGTTTACCATCATATTATAGTGCTCTCATTGGCTGAAAGGGGTTACCACATCTTTATAACAGGTGACCAGTATGGAGTTACATCATGGCCTTGAATATGAGTCACTCAATTGTCTACATGTTTCCCCTGGGCGATTATCAGTTTCTGGTGGTTCCTCAGGAGATAGGCAGAGGGTGTGGGGGAACCAAGGAGGCCAGGTGGGTAACCTGACGCCGGATGTGTAGCGAGATATCCCCTTATACTGATAAGAATGGACGTTCTAGAGGTAGTCCTGCTATTCTACTGCCGGCGGCGTCCTGCACATCACATCTTTGTGTTGGTGTCTGCATTGTCTATGCCATAATATTTGACAAGATATGCACGGTCAAATAGTTTCATCTGTTGCATACAGACTTGCTTCTCTTGTGTTACTTAACTGACCTCTTTTACTAATTTCAGTGACATAACAGCTCTGAAGAGGGTGAACACATGAGTGAAACCGTTTCCCATACCGTGAAATTAAACAGCATTTGCGATATTGACTGACTATTTTTTGTCACATTATAGGTCAAGAACGCTAACGCCCCAATCATGAGTGCAAAAATTAGTAGAAAGGAAGGACATTTACCGCTTACTACATTTATTTAAACAAGTCCACGCAGGTGTGTTCACCACAAGGTCTGTTTTACCACCCATCCATTCATCTCTGCTGTCGCAGGTCTGAATCCTGCCTCGGCCATGGATGTGTGTCATGTCCTAGTTAGGTTTAAGTAGTTCTAGGGAACTGATGACCTTAGAAGTTAAGTCACATAGTGCTCACAGCCATTTGAACCATTTTTCAAGACTCCAACTGACTTAGTACACATCGCCACCACCAGAGGGGCTCTCATCTGTGATGTAATCCAAGACGGCGACACTCAGTGTATTCACCATTGATTCCAACTGACTTAGTACACAGCACCACCACTAGAGGACGTCATCGTGACGTCAGATCATGACGCAAGTACCGTTATTCAAGGTGGCTACACCCAGTGTATCCACCACATGGTGGAAGATTGTACACTTGGCCTACTTCCACTAACCTAACCCCCACCCAAATAAAATTCCAAATGGTAATGTGGCACACCTATGATAATGGAGGGAAAACTGACTTGTCTTTATTATTATTTAAACAATATCATGCAAGTGTGTGCGCCATGAGGTCCGGACTCCAACTGGCTTAGTTCATATTCTCGTCAGCAGAGGGTGCCACCCTTATGTCAGAACATGATGCATGTACTATTATTCAAGATGGCTGCACCCACTGTGTCCATCACGAGATCCAAAGCTCAAGTGGCTTAGTTCATATCGTGCCTGCAGAAGGCAAGTTTGAGTCTCAGTCCGTCACACAGTTTTAATCTGCCAGGAAGTTTAACATCAGTACACACTCCGCTGCAGAGTGAAAATCTCATTCTGGAAACAGTGGCGTCCTCTAGTGGTGGCGCTGTGTACTATGTCTCCGCAATATCCTTTCTTTCAGGAGTGCTAGTTCTGCAGGGTTCACAGGAGAGCTTCTGTAAAGTTTGGAAGGTAGGAGACGAGGTACTGGCAAAAGCAAAGCTGTGAGGATGGGGCGTGAGTCGTGCTTGGGTAGATCAGTTGGTAAAGCACTTGCCCGTGAAAGGCAAAGGTGCCGAGTTCAAGTCTCAGTCTGGCACACAGTTTCAATCTGCCAGGAAGTTTCCGAATTATGACTGCTTGTATCAATGGGTTCTCTATAGAAGAAGAGGCCGTGGTTAATATATTGATTGTGGAGGCTGTGGATGATGTTAGGTGTAAGAGCGCTGTGTGGGGCTGCCGTGATTATCTGTCCCCTTCCCCCCCCCCTCTCCCACGCACCCACTTTCACTGGCTAAGCCAGTGTATCGGGCTCAGGGGATGGACGGATCCCAAGCTACGACGCTTTCTGTTTTTCTGGGCGCTTTGTGTGCTCGTTTAGCGTCCAAGCTCCTCATTCCGTTTTGCGGGGCTGTCCCGCACTGTAACCTACATAGCTGCACGCATTACCTGCTGTACTTGCGCACTTAAGAGGGCTCCATACGTAACTTCATAGTTTACACGCGAGCATAATCAAGCATTTTGCGCAAGCATGCTTGAGCCTGCACAGTATTCGTCGGTTGGTTTCGTAGCGATCGTGACCAGTGATCCAAAAAATATCAACAGAGAATTCCTGGAAGATTTTATTCACTCTTAAGAAAGTCAGCTTTTGCTGTGGAATATCGAATCAATGGCACATTATGATAATCGGAGTCGGGCGGGATTAGTCATGGACTGTGCGGCTGGTCGCGGCGGAGGTTCGAGTCCTCCCTCGGGCATTGGTGTGTGTGTTTGTCCTTAGGATAATTTAGGTTAAGTAGGTGTAAGCTTAGGGACTGATGACCTTAGCAGTTATATCCCATAAGATTTCACACACATTTGAACATTTTTTGATAATCGGAAAAGAAACTCTGTGTATGATCTCTGTCTTGTTAAAAGTTAAGCAGTTTATTCTGCAGCAGAGAAAGATAAATTCATCGAAATCTAATTATCTGGAGGGAGAAATGAAAAGTAGTCAATAAATTAGGGACTCCTGCAAATCAGGTATACAAACCAGTGATGTAATTTTTAATTCATATAGTTTTCTGAGGAGCCATACAGGAGCTGTACAGGAGACACCCAGTAGCTTTGCAGCTAATCTAGAAGAAAGAGAAGTGAGTGGTATAGGTTGTCAAGAATGCTGGTAGTTAGTTAAAATAGCGCTGCTATAGTTGAAGATACTTGCCTTTATTTATTTCTAAAAAGTTTCCATACATAGGGCGTTCGACAATTAGTGCTACACACTTCTACAGATTTGTAGAGGAGAGTTACCAGATCATGTTTTACATGGGAAACCGTGTCCAGAAACGTCATATAACGACGCTACAGAGCGTCAAGTTATAGGCGCCGTTGTCTGGAAATGTATGTATATACAGGGTGATTCCACGATGATCTTACAGGTTTTCAGAGATGATAGAGAAGGATAAATTTATCAGATTGAGATAAGGGACTCTGGTCCAAAAACTAAATAGTCACAGATTCCCAGTGACATCGGTTCTGGTATCTTTGATAGTGGAATACATATATCCGTAATATTGTTGTTAAGATTGTAGGGGCATCTTTCAGAGATAGTAGTATGGCTCAAAAGAAGAAAAAATGTCCAGTACAAATTGGCTCTAAAATGCCTACATTAAGAACTAAGAGCACTTGTTCAGTAGAGGAAATGCGCTTCACTGTAGCGAAGATCAACATGTGCTTATAACGCCTCGTTATGCATTATAGAGGCCGTATTTACTAGACATTTTTCTCCTCTTGACCAATGGTACAACCTCTGAAAGTTGCATGCCCTCCATTCTTAACAACGACAGTACCAGCACATGTATTCCACTGTCAGAGGTATCAGAACAGTTTTCGCTTATAACTTTCGACTAGTTCCGGTACAGGGACCTTGCCTCAGATTGATACAGTTATCCTGCTCCAATATCCTTGTGAGTTTGTAACATCATCATGGAATTACCCTATATAGACACACATTTACAGGCGCCGGTGCCTACAACTTTTACGCTCTGTAGCGTCGTTGAATAATGTTTCCGGACATGCGTTTCTGTGGTAAAACTTGACCTGTGAAGTCCCCTCTACAACCTGTAAAAGTGGTAACATGAACTGTGTAATGACACATTCCTATGCAGAGACATACAATATCTTAAAAGCTGCGCCAAAGATAAATTGAGAGGCATGTATATTATAATCTTTGTAAAGTTCACATTGGATTCTCTTTTGTTTGATACTCCAAGGAGCTAAGGGACACTTTCGATTGTTGCCTTGTGGAGGATGGACGTGATTTTTGGACTGTGCGGAAAGGCAGCCATATGGTTGGTAATTATGGTTTGTACGACGAGCACAGCAAGTCTTATTGTGTTGTGAATAAAAAAATAGTGAAAAGTATCGAAGTGTTACGAAAATTATTTAAAGCAACGTAGCATTGTATTCCCTGGTTTCCACCGTCTTCGTGAAGTGAACCGATGCCGACTCATGATGGTACACACGGTCAACAAAGAGAAGAACATCGATGGCGACTAATGAATTAATATTGTGGCAGAAGGACTAATTCTACGTCTGAGGTGAGAACTCTGATTAAATCAACAATGACGTGGAATTTAAAATGTAAAATGTTTTTTATTTATTTCGCCACAACTGTGAAACACTCTGTATAGAGTTTTATTTTGTTAATGCACAAAGTATTGTGACAAGGCAATTTGACCTTCGATTTTCAAAGCGTTACATGTTTAGTATCAAGCTGAATGTTTTGTGCTCAGACCTTAGTAATGGTAACATACTCGATTATCTGATGTTTTGCCAACATACACTAGGTCAGTTCCATGTCCTCACAATCTAGAGGATCACATGGAACATAGGATTAACCCATAGTGATCATTAAATAATTACGTAAAGCAAAAGATGCTTGTACTACTTTACCAGTATGGCCTGTTTCCAAATATATATAGCAATGTGAAAATTGCTTAAGAGTGCTGCCAAAATTCCAAAACGTACTCAATAATGAGTCCTCTACACAGTTCAAGTCGTTCTGAATGGTTTTAGCATATAAGACCTCAGAAGAAAAGCATCGACTGCTACGAGAGCGGTCGCTCATTTAGTTGGCATGGAAGATTCACCAGCAATGACAGAGTTGAAAGGCGTCTAAAATATGGCCACTTAAAGCTCTCAGAAGTTCTATGACAAATCACAGTTAAATAACAGATACAGAAAACATTTGTGATCTCAGAAAAATGAGGTACATACAGTGAAACAATAATATTTTCAGTATCTTAAAATATACAGAAGTTAGCAATTTATAGTGACTAAATACTATCACAAAGAAGCTTAGATATAAGAACATTTAAACAATTCATGCGATTTCAACAAACCATATCTCAAATGACAGAATGGCACTACAGCTATTATCCCTGAAAGTATATATCTGTACCAATTTTTTAATGGATTTCTTATGTTTTGTTATCATTTTCCTTGTGCAAGTGTTTGTCAGGACATCGTATTCTCCACAATAACACAGCAAATGAATACAGCCTGAGTGTTTCATGTCTTGTCATATTTCAGGAATGAGTTACCATTTTGCGAATAACTTTATTTAAATAGAATTACAGCCGATATGAAAAAAAAACATAATTTAAAAGTGGTCAATCGCATGTGTTAGCTAACCCCACCTTTGAAAAGAGTACCAGAAGACGCTTCTATCGAGCAGACATGTTCTTGTTGTTGTGGTCTTCAATCCAGAGACTGATTTGAAGCAGCTCTCCTTGCTACTCTATCCCGTGCAAGCTTATTCATCTCCAAGTAACTACTGCAACCTACATCCTTCTGAATCAGCTTAGAGTATTCATCTCCTGGTCTAACTCTATGATTTTTTACCCTCCATGCTGCCCTCCAATACTAAATTGGTCATTCATTGATGTCTCAGAACATGTCCCACCAACCGCTTCCTTCTTCTAGTCAAGTTGTGCCACAAATTCCTCTTCTCCCCATTTCTGTTCGGTACCTCCTCATTAATTACGTGATCTATCCATCTAATATTCAGCATTCTTCTGTAGCACCGCATTTCGAAAGCTTCTATTCTCGTTTTGTCTAAACTATTTATCGACCACGTTTCACTTCCATACCCCATAAAAATACATTCAGAAAAGACTTCGTGACACTTTCATCTATACTCGATGTTAACAAATTTCTCTTCTTCAAAAACGCTTTCCTTGCCATTATCAGTCCACATTTTATATCCTCTCTCATCATCAGTTATTTTGCTCCCCAAATTGCAAAACTCATCTACTACTTCAAATGTCTCATTTCCTAATCTAATTCCCTCAGCATCACCTGATTTAATTAGACAACATTCCATTATCCTCGTTTTGCTTTTGTTGATGTTCACGTTATATCCTCCTTTCAAGACACTGTCCATTCCGTTCAACTGCTCTTCCAGGTCCTTTGCTGTCATACAGAATTACAATGTCATCGGCAACCTCAAAGTTTTTATTTCTTCTCCATGGATTTTAATTCCTACACCAAATTTTTCGTTTGTTTTCTTTACTGCTTGCTAAATATACAGACTGAATAACATCGGGGTAGGCTACAATCCTGTCTCAACCACTACTTCCCTTTCATGCCCCTTGAGTCCTGTAACTGCCATCTGGTTTCTGTACAAATTGCAAATAACCTTTCGCTCCCTGTATGTCGCCTGTGCCACCTTAGAATTTGAAAGCTACCTCTAAGTCCACAAATGTTAGAAACGTAGGTTTGCCTTTCCTTAATCTATCTTGTAAGATAAGTCGTAGGGTCAGTATTGCTTCACATGTTCCAACATTTCTACGGCATCCAAACCGATCTTCGCTAAGATCGGCTTCTATCAGTTTGTCCATTCGTCTGTAAAGAATTCGTGTTAGTATTTTGCAGCTGTGATTTATGAAACTCATAGTTCGCTAATTTTCGCACCTGTCAGCACCTGCTTTCTTTGGGATTGCAATTATTATATTCTTCTTGAAGTCTGAAAATATTTCGCCTGTATTATACATCTTGCTCACCAGATGGAAGAGTTTTGTCATGGCTGGCTCTCCCAAGGCTTTCAGTAGCTCTAATGGAATTTTTTTTTTCAGTACTGTGTCAAGCTCTTCAAACCCTCAAGTACATCGGCCTTGTATAAACCCTCTATATACTGTTTCCACCTTTCTGCTTTCCCTTCTTTGCTTAGAACTAATTCTCCATCTGAGCCTTCATATTCATACATGTGGTTCTCTTAACTCCAAAGGTTACATTAATTTTCCTGTAGGCAGTATCTATCTCACCTCTAGATATATATCACTATACATCCTTACATCTGTCCTCTAGCCATCCCTGCTTAGTTATTTTGCACTTCCTGTCGATCTCATTTTTGAGACGTTTGTACTCCTTTTCCTGTTTAATTTACTGCATTTTTGCATTTTCTCCTTTCATCAATTAAATTCAGCATCTCTTCTGTTACCCAAGGATTTCTACTAGCCCTCGTCTGTTCACCTACTTGATCCTCTGGTGCTTTCACTATTTTATCTCTCAAAGCTACCCATTCTTCTTCTACAGTATTTCTTTCTTCCGTTCTTGTCAATCGTTCCCTCACGCTCACTCTGAAACTCTCTACAACCTCTGGTTCTTTCAGTTTATCCAGGTCCCATCTCCTTAAATTCCCACCTTTCTGCAGTTTCTTCAATTTTAATCAGCAGTTCATAACCAACAGATTGTGGTCAGAGTCCACATCTGCCCCTGGAAATGTCTTACAATTCCTAACCTGATTCCTATATCTCTGTCTTAGCATAATGTAATTTGTCTGAAACCTTTTAGTGTGTCCAGGCTTCTTCCACCTATATAACCTTCTTTCATGATTCTTGAACTAAGTGTTAGCTATGATTAAGTTACGCTCTGTGCAAAATTCTACCAGGAGGCTTCTTCTTTCATTCCTTACCCGCTTCCATATTCATCTACTACTTTTCCTTTCCTTCCTTTTACTACTATCGAATTCCAGTCACCCATGGCTATTAAATTTTCGTCTCCCTTCACTATCTGAATAATTTCTTTTATCTCATCATACATTTCTTCAGCCTCTTCGTCATCTTCGGAGCTAGTTGACATATAAACTTGTACTACTGGGGTAGGCTACAGTAATACGTTCATTATGCTGTTCGTAATAGCTTACCAGCGTTCCTATTTTTTTATTCATTATTAAACCTACTCCTGCATTGTATTTATAACCCTGTATTCACCTGACCGGGCCCAGGAAATGACCTGGGGGGTCTCTGCAGACATCGTGAGACTCTGGCATAAAATGGGGGTGATACGCAATTACAAGAACTCAGCAAGAGAGTTCTCACAGCCTCTGTCACCTCAGTTCTCCAACTTCCTACCTACACGTGGTGCCCCTGTTAAGCCGAGCAACTCAGCGGAAGGTTGGGTAACCAACTCCAGCGGGAAACTAAGTCGGTGAGCAGATAGGAGTTGGAGGACAGTGGAAGGCAACGGGAAACCACCACTGAACTATCCCAAGAAAACCCCATGGCTTCGCTCAGCTCAAAATGTTCTGGAGTTTCAAGTTCCCCGATCGGATCTCCGGGGGGAACCAGGTTGAGAGGAGCTTCACGAAGAGTAAGATGGTGCAAAGAGAAGCACTGCATAGGAACATGGAATGTAAGATCCATGTATCAAGGAAAACTAGACATAGTGAAAAGAGAAATGGAGAAAATTAACATCGACATATTGGGAATAAGTGAAATGAGGTGGACTGGCATGGGAGAATTTGCTTTGGATGCCCATATGGTGTATTATTCTGGGCACGATAACAACAGAAGTAATGGAGTAGCCTTCATAGTTAGTGATAAAGTGAGGAAAGCTGTGATGGGATGCAAATATAAAAATGATAGAATGATGTCCATCAGACTTCAAGGTCAGCCCCTCAACATCACAGTAATTCAAGTTTATGCACCAACAACCGATGCTGAAAAGGAAATTATTGACCAGTTCTATGGAGATTTACAAGAATTACTACTGTCAACACCAAAAAAGGATATCGTCTTCATAGTTGGAGATTGGAATGCAAAAGTGGGAAATGAAGCTGTAGAAGGTATAACAGGGAAATATGGTCTTGGTACAACAAATGAAGCTGAACAGAGACTCCTAGAATTCTGCCAAGAAAATTCATTGATAATTACTAATACACTGTTTCAACTACCAAAACGACGCCTATATACCTGGACTTCGCCAGATGGCCAACACCGGAACCAAATTGATTACATACTTTGTAATCAGAGGTGGAAGAGCGCGGTTCAGTCAGCTACAACAAGACCTGGGGCTGACTGCGGATCAGATCATGAGCTCCTGATTGCAAAATTTCGGCTGAAACTTCAGAATGTAGCAAAAAGTATCCCAACTTGCAGATACGACCTTAACTCTATACCCTCCGACTATGCTGCAGAGGTACAAAACAGATTTAATGTATTACAGCTGGAGGACAAAAGCTCACAAGAGATGTGGACAGAAGTAGCTAATACTGTCAAGGAGGCCGCAGAGAATCACATTCCCACGAAAAGGAACAGTAAGAAGGCTAGATGGCTATCAGTTAAGGCACTGCAAGTTGCAGAAGAACGAAGGAAAGCAAAAATCAAGGGAGATAGATCAGCTATGTTTGAATTAAATAAAGATTTTCAGAAATTAGCTAGAAGAGATAAAAATATACAGGGTGATTCAAAAAGAATACCACAACTTTAAAAATGTGTTTTTAATGAAAGAAACATAATATAACCTTCTGTTATACATCATTACAAAGAGTATTTAAAAACGTTTTTTTTTTACTCAAAAACAAGTTCAGAGATGTTCAATATGGCCCCCTCCAGACACTCGAGCAATATCAACCCGATACTCCAACTTGTTCTACACTCTCTGTAGCATATCAGGCGTAACAGTTTGGATAGCTGCTGTTATTTCTCGTTTCAAATCATCAATTGTGGCTGGGAGAGGGGCCGAAACACCATATCCTTAACATACCCCCATAAGAAAAAATCGCAGGGGGTAAGATCAGGGCTTCTTGGAGGCCGGTGATGAAGTGCTCTGTCACGGGCTGCCTGGCGGACGATCCATCGCCCCGGGTAGTTGACGTTCAGGTTTCATAACTAACCTTTCTCGTAGGACTCTCCATACAGTTGATTGTGGAATTTGCAGCTCTCTGCTAGCTCTGCGAGTCGATTTTCCTGGGCTGCGAACAAATGCTTGCTGGATGCGTGCTACATTTTCATCACTCGTTCTCGGCCGTCCAGAACTTTTCCCTTTGCACAAACACCCATTCTCTGTAAACTGTTTATACCAACGTTTAATACACCACCTATCAGGAGGTTTAACACCATACTTCGTTCGAAGTGCACGCTGAACAACTGTCGTCGATTCACTTCTGCCGTACTCAATAACACAAAAAGCTTTCTGTTGAGCGGTCGCCATCTTAGCATCAACTGACGCTGACGCCTAGTCAACAGCGCCTCAAGCGAACAAATGTACAACTAAATGAAACTTTATAGCTCCCTTAATTCGCCGACAGATAGTGCTTAGCTCTGCCTTTTGTCGTTGCAGAGTTTTAAATTCCTAAAGTTGTGGTATTCTTTTTGAATCACCCTGTATTCTTTAATGTACAGTGCAAGGAAGTTGAAGATAGTAACGTAATGGGGAAGACACGAGATCTTTATAAGAAAATTAGAGAAATTAAAGGAATATTCCAGGCAAAAAATTGGAATGATAAAAGATAGAAACGGGGAAGATCTGAGTGAAGCAGAGGATGTTAAGGAAAGATGGGCAGAATATGTAGAAGACCTATACAAGAAAGAACTGCATCATGACAGGGCTCCTACTGCTGATGTTAATGTTAATTTAGAACTAGAGCCAGATATTTTGGAGAGCGAAATCCAGTGGGCCCTTGAAAATATGGCTGATAACAAAACTAGTGGACATGATGAAATACCAGCAGAATTGTTTAAAGTCACTGGAAAGGATACAGTGAAAGTGCTGCACTCAATATGTCAAAAAATGTGGATCACGCAGCAGTGGCCAGAAGACTGGAAAAGATCAGTATTCATCCCCATTCCAAAGAAGAAAAATTCTAAAGAATGCTCAGATTACCGAACAATCGCACTTATTCCACATGCTAGCAAAGTTATGTTGAAAATCTTACAAAATAGACTTCGCCAATATCTAGATCGAGAGCTGCCAGAAGAACAAGCTGGATTTAGGAAAGGAAGAGGAACTAGAGATCAAATTGCTAACATTCGGTGGATTATGGAAAAAGCGAGAGAATTACAGAAAGATGTGTAACTCTGCTTTATTGACTACGCCAAAGCCTTTGACTGCCTCGATCACAACAAATTATGGAACGTACTGAAAAACATGGGTGTACCAGATCACCTCATTCACCTGATACGGAGTTTATACCTTGACCAAGAAGCCACGGTGAGAACTATGTATGGAACAACGAAATGAATAAAGACTCAGAAAGGGGTCCGGCAAGGCTGCATACTGTCACCGTACTTATTCAATCTGTATGCAGAACATGTCATGAGGAATGCGAGGCTAGATGAAGGAGAAACAGGAATTAAAATAGCTGGAATAAATGTAAACAACCTCAGGTACGCGGATGATACGATCCTGTTGGCAGAAAGTGAAGAAGAATTGAGAACACTCTTACTGAAGGTGAAAGACGAAAGTGAAAAGGCTGGTCTTATGCTGAATGTGAAGAAAACGAAAATTATGGCAACTACACCTACCAATTCGTGGGATATAGCAGGAGAAACCATGGAGGTAGTGACCACATTCAGTTATCTCGGTTCCCAGATCTCTGCTGACGGTGACTGCAGCCATGAAATCCGGAGTCGCCTGTTGCTCGGTAGACAGGCGATGTCAAACCTTGACAAGGTTATAAGGTCCAGAGATATAACACTAGCAACAAAGATCCGTATTGTGAGGGCTACGGTCTTTCCAGTTGTGATGTATGGATGTGAGACCTGGACCATTAGAAAGGCTGAACGGCGAAGAATTGACTCCTTCGAATTGTGGTGTTGGAGAAAACTTCTTAGAGTTCCATGGACTGCAAAGAGAACCAACAGATCAATATTGGAGCAAATTAAACTAGATTTCTCCCTGGAAGGTCTAATCTTAAAACAAAAGCTGACCTACTTTGGACACACAATGCGAAGGCATGCCTCGCTGGAAAAAAACATTGATGCTGGGGAAGATTGAAGGAACTAGAAGAAGAGGACGTCAGAGGATGAGATGGATCGATGGCATCACAGAAGCAATGTGTTCCAACCTGGAAGGTCTACGGGAGAAAGTGTAAGACAGGAAAAAGTGGCGTGATTTGGTTCATGGGGTCGCGAAGAGTCGGAACCGACTAAACGAATAGAGAGAGAGAGAGATTCACCTGACCAGAAGTCTTGTTCCTCCTGCCACCGAACTTCACAAAGTCCCACTATATCTACCTATGCATTTCCTTTTTAAATTTTCTAAACTACCTGCCCGATTAAGGGATCTGACATTCCACCCTCCGATCCGTAGAACGCCAGTTTTCTTTCTCCTGGTAACGACGTCGTCCTGACAAGGGAACTTCCCCATCGCACGCCCCTCAGATTTAGTTATAAGTTGGCACAGTGGATAGGCCTTGAAAAACTGAACACAGATCAATCGAGAAAACAGGAAGAAGTTGTGTGGAACTACGAAAAAATAAGCAAAATATACAAAGTTAGTAGTCCATGCGCAAGATAGGCAACATCAAGGAGAATGTGAGCTCAGGAGCGCCGTGGTCCGGTGGTTAGCGTGAACTTCGTTCAATTCTTCCCTCGAGTGAAAAGTTTAATTTTTTATTTTCAGTTTATGTGACAAACTCTTATGTTTTCATCACTTTTTTGGGAGTGATTATCACATCCACAAGAAAACCTAAATGGGGCAAAGTAGAAGAATCTTTTTACCCATTCGCCAAGTGTACAAGTTAGGTGGGTCGACAACATATTCCTGTCATGTGACGCACATGCCGTCACCAGTGTCGTATAGAATATATCAGGCGTGTTTTCCTGTGGAGGAATCGGTTGACCTATGACCTTGCGATCAAATGTTTTCGGTTCCCATTGGTGAGGCACGTCCTTTCGTCTACTAATCGCACGGTTTTGCGGTGCGGTCTCAAAACACAGACACCAAACGTATTACAGTGAACAGAGACGTCAATGAACGAACGGACAGATCATAACTTTACGAAAATAAAGAAATTAAACTTTTCACTCGAGGGAAGACTTGATCCAAAGACCTCTCGTTCGGCAGCTGCTCACGCTAACCACAGGACCACGGCGCTCCTGAGCTGACAGCAACCTTGATGTTGCCTATCTTGCTCACGGACAACTCAGTTTGTATATTTTGCTTATTTTTTCATAGTTCCATACAACTTCTTCCTGTTTTCTCGATTTATCTGTGTTCAGTTTTTCAAGGCCTATCCTGTGTGCCAACTTACATTTAAATCTGAGGGGGGTGCGATGGGGAGGTTCCCTTATGAGTAGTCCCTGCCCGGAGATCCGAATGGGGTCTATTTTACCTCCGGAATATTTTAGCCAAGAGGACGCCATCATCATTTAACTATACAGTAAAGCTGCATGCCCTCGGGAAAAATTACGGCTGTAGTTTTCCCTTGCTTTCAGCCGTTCGCAGTACCAGCACAGCAAGGCGTTTTGGTTAATGTTACAAGGTCAGATCAGTCAATCATCCAGGCTGTTGCGCTGCAACTACTGGAAAGGCTGCTGCCCCTCTTCGGAAACCACACGTTTGTCTGGCCTCTCGACAGAAACCCCTTCGTTGTGGTTGCACCTAAGGTACGGCCATCTGTATCGCTGAGGCACGCAAGCCTCCCCACCAACGGCAAGGTTCATGGTTCGTTGTGGACAAGCAGACATAAGAAATTGTTTAAACAATTTTTGATGACAGTCTGTTGCCGTTTAACATACGCACACTTACGCAAGAATACTAGCTTGTTTTTGTATGAACCAACTGTTATTTATACTTATTGTAAATGATCTGAGTGTGACCGAATCTCTGTAACATTCCATTATTTAAATAGTTGTAATGGATTAGGTTAGTGTGGAAAATGGTCAGGTTGAGGCAAATCATGTCTATAAAACTTAAGAACGATGTTAAGTTTGGTGGGGGGTCGCCTTCAGCCAGTAAGGGTTGGTCAGCACCGGAATACTGCTGGAGTCACGTGGAGACACCGACTTAACGAGTGGTGCTCTCAAGGAAGACAGTTTACGGTGCGTTCTGGTAGAAGGAACTCTATCAGTGGTAACATGTGTTATTGGATCGAGTGGGTGATTGATTCTGACTAGTGAAGAGTCGCTGCTCCAACTTTTGAAGAGATTCCAACTCCTGTGAGGTCTGAGTGTGCTCCACTACAGAACATTAACATTTTTGGATTGCATTACGGAATTAAGAATAAAGAGAATATGAGTTTGACTCGTTATCTTGCGTTCGTTAATTTGTAAATCGTCATGCTAAACTCTTAACTATTTTGGGCTGGTGAAAGTAGGGTATATTCTGATCACGAAATGGACTTGTTTTCACGAGACTTGCATGACTAATTAGTTTGGGAGTACTGCTAGCATTCTCGTAACATTCTCAAACCAATTTTACTGCATTTAATAAGATTATTTGTGTCTGTGTTACACTAAGTTATCGTAGGACCTGTGACAGGCACCCACATGCCTTGCTCATACTGTGGCATCAAGCAGTCAGGCCTGCAAGGTGAGTGGTCTGTCAAGCGAGTGGATTTATTCTTATTTCTCGAAAAAACATCAATGATTATGAGCTCTAGTACCCACAATTAAGCTACAAATTATTCTCCTGTTTGAATATTACGCAATGGGAACGGATAACGCATCCCTGACTATTAGTAATTTACACAACTCTGATTGTTCACTACGCACTGGCAATACCACATTTTCCTTGTTGACCAATGGCTTTGACCAACACGTGGCCATCGTACTGAATATGAATGGCGCACAGATTATAAATTCTGTGTATCATGACTACACACTACTCAAAGAACAAGGCCACCAATCTTTTTCTTTTCACTATCTTTTTTTCCGATCGATTCTATTATGATTCAAAGATAACCTAAACACACCATTACATTTTATACAGCAATTACACATGAGAAACTCCGCCCAGTGGGCATGGCTTTACATTGGTGGTTCTCTATCTTATGGTCTCGTAATTATCTAACGCTACAGTGCACTTTCTGGATAGGATGGTGGATCTTTTGCTATAACTCACACTTCGACTCTCACACCCATCATCATGATAATTTCCTCCAGACCAAGCAATACAAAGAGGAACATGCATAACCCACTGCCTCTGAACCTATCTTGCTACTCTCCCATGCAAACCACACATACTTAAATTACATGAAATACATCACACTGGCAACATACAATACATCACAAAGAATAGTCACAACGTTAGAATCACTTCACTTTCAGCTTTCCCACTTCAATTAGTATTCATCCCAGTTTCACAAGACACTGCCCCACTTTGTAACTTTTCTTTCCTACTACGAACGCTGGAGGATATATGCACGTCTTCCTGTGCAATGCAAGCCAAGTGGCGTTGCTGGATAGACGGCTGACTCACCTTGCTTCTCTCTCAGAGTATTAGAGTTTGAATCCAGCGTCACACGGAAACATAACATGCAAAGTAATACTAAGATCACATTCGTCACACACGTGAGTCCTCAAGTGACATACAATGCATCACAAAGAATAGTCACAACGTTAGAATCACATTATAAATTCTGGGTATCATGACTACACACTTCTCTTTATCCTTTGTCTCATACCCAGATTGAGACTCACACAGTACTCACCTCGTGGAAGTGCTCGTCTCTAATTGCAAGTGCTCCACATGCCATTTCTTAAATGTTTCCAATTTATAGTACACAAGCCAGTAATTCAGCTTAACTTTAGCACTCGGAAGTATTTCAACTTAGTACAAGCACTCGCAAGTATTTCAACTTATTGCTACACTCGCTGTGACACTGTCCTGACACTATCTCACTACTGTCCGATGATTGTCTCGAGCTATTAGATACTGAACACAGCCGCGCGTCAACTTACATTCACTTTTTGCTGGTTGATGTCCACTTGGGGACTATTTGTGTGGCATAAGGCAGATATAACGAAGTCATGTCATGTACTACCTCTCTGGAGTGTAAACTTAACTATATATATACTAAGATGGTATCTGTTCTTTCGGACATGTCCGAAAGAACAGGTACCATCTTAGTGTATATATATAGTTAAGGCTCACCGGCCACTTGACCATCTTCTTCTTCTGTGCGAATGCACAAACAGTGCCCGAACTCTTACGGGAATCGGCAACGCGCCGCGAGTAATCAGTATAATGGGCGGGGGCACTGCGAATGTAGCGTGGGACAACACATTGATAATGTGGGTTTCGCGGGAGGCGTGCCAGAGATAAATCCCTGCAGTCGCGCTATCCTCTGTGTCCTCGGTGGCTCAGAAGCCGGCATGGTAGCTCAGCGTGTTCGGTCAGAGGGTTAGCTGCCCTCTGTAATAAAAAAAATTGAGTTAATCGATCAACCAACGAACTTAAACGGAAGTTTTACGACGTCCGCCCCGAGCAGATATAACGATCAAAAAGAGAACAAAACGTGATTTAGGAAAAAAAAGAAGATAGATAGAGCGTCTGCCATGTAATCAAGAGATCCTGGGTTCGAGTCCCGGTCGGGGCACACATTTTCATCTGTTCCCGTTGACGTATGTCAACGCCTGTAAGCAGCTAAGGGTGTTCATTTCATTGTAATTTTAAACTTAACTATGTTACGCTTGCGTGGTAGGCAGCTCAGTGTTATATAAGGTAGAATACTTCCTATGTCTTCTGGAGGACACAGGAGAATGGAAAGAATCTTCTGTCTAGGAAGTTACATTGCACAGAACAGTCAAAGCAAGGAAGCCGTAAGAAGTAGATTCACACAGGGGAACAAAATAAAACACTGATATGGAACTGTCACAGAAGTTCCTGAGATTTCGAACAGCTGGTGACACAGAACGGCCAACATCGTCGTAATTTGTTAGCTCTGCGGGACCTCATCATAAATGAGTGACTTCAGCTGAATGTGGGAAATAAGAAGAATCATCTGGACTGGAATTTGATGCCATTATCATGGCTACAGCCTGCGTCACGAGATATTGGCGCTATGTCTCTTGGATGCAATTTCCCAATGTTTCCTATGTTTTGTAGGAATATAGGAGTCGTATCAGTTACTAAACTACAAAAGTATCCATGTACGTTCACAGCAGTAACAACAGGATTAAATCCCCCATTTGTCATTGCGATACGAAAATATGGAGCTTTGGTGTCGACTGTACAGAAACAAGGATTTATGTTTACAGTAAGCGGAATAATTAGAAATTTCGCGGTGGCCGCCGTTCCTTAGCTAACCGAGTTTGCTGGCCTTACTCCGTTGTAAAGGAAGACGATAAATTGTTATTTAAGTCTCGCAGGGGGAGAACCGCGGTGAAATTACGCGAGTGCTCTGAAGTTAGAGAGGAGCGCGCTTGATTTAATCATCTCTTTTGACAGCGGAGTGAGAGGCAGAGAGGATAAGCCCCACTCCAAAAGCTAGCCCCTCCCCTCCCCTTCCCCCCTCCTTCACAGCCACCCTCCTTTGCACGCACCTCTTAACACTGTCAGCTAAGAGCCGTCCGGTTTGGATGGAAGATCCTCTAAGCCGCTCCACTGTGTTTGTAATAACTGAAATGGCGGCAGAAGCGTGCGTTAACGACATTATCACTCTGCCGCTCGAAGCGACTCTTGCTTCGTTACAGTTCGCACTTACATTTAGCCGAGATGGGGGTTCATTACTGTCAGTTTTATTCCAAAAACGCAGAAAAGCATAACTTTGTGCCTGTCCCACGTTGTTGATAACGCGCATGATAATCTCAACGTACAGTTATTTCCACGGCCCAAGGTAGCTGCAAACTAGCGACAATTCAAATACTTACGATGAATTGGACTGGTATCGAAGACGTTATTTTTGTCTGTGTTTGAGCAATTAGTTTGAGATTTTCAACTATGGAAGTCTTAAGACAGACCCTGTCGTTTTGGGACTGTGTTCTGAAGGAGGCAATTGAAATTTGAGTGGCGACGGATTGAGACAGTGGTTACGCCCTAAGAAAAGTTTGGAATCCAGCGCTCAGGCAACTAAAATCACAATGTCGGCCCATAGCCGCTTCCGCGCCTGACAGTGTCTATAGAAGCACTGGTTCGTACCAATCCTTCGGCTGTCTCGTGCGCCCACCACTCCACCGGACTCGGCATGCGTCTGGGTGATGGGGGAAGGGGTGGGGAGTGATCACACTATAAAGGAGATACGATCTAGCAATGACGCTCGTTCTACAGGTATCGCCAGAAGACGATGGCAATGTACACTGCCTAAATAAACATCGTGTTACGAAGACAGCTCCATATGGCTGGACATTCGAGAACGGTAAAAACATAGCATCATCATGTATTGTGTTAATGGGCCTTTGACGTCAACAGCAGAAGGAAAATAAAAACTATACCCTCTAAGTTTTTTAAAAGAACGCCTTACAAAAATCACAATACAAAAGGGAAGTCAAGAACAACAGAGGAGGTATCTACTGCAATTGACGGTACTGGTCTCTAGCTTCATCTACCACCGCTGTCGGTGGGATTGTAGAGGTTTATTATAAGGAAACACATGTTATGTGTATAGTTATGCAGGTTGCTACACCATTCCAGTTATTGGCTTCTAGGAGTTGTAGAGGGGATTTAGTAGATGAAATTATGTTACGGACTCCATGTACGGCAACATAGAGTTTGAGTGTAAATTAAGACTGATGATCGGATCAAATTGAAGCTGCGAGATTGTTTGGGCAAGTCTCAGTATCAGCGATGGGCATAAAATGATAAGTGGATCCTTCTATCACCCACCACACATCCCTTAACGTAACCGAAAACTTTGGAGAAAACCTCAGTTTGCTTATACCTAAGTTCCTCAATCACACTGTAATCATTGTTGGAGACTAACCATCCAACAATCAATTGAGGAAACTTGTGGTTTGTTAGTGGTGTGCGTGACAAGACATCTTGTGAAAAATTATTAAATGCCTGTCTGAAAACTACATAAAATAGATAGTTCTAAACCTCATTCATAATGGAAATGTATTGGGTCTAATGAAAAAAAAAAAAAAAGACACCCGATCTCTTTGAGGAAGTCCACATCGAAATTGTTATCAGTGACCATGACACGTTTGTGACAACAATGATTGTTAAAGTACAAAAGCCAACCGAAACAAGTAGAGAGAGATCTATGTTCAGTAAAATAGATAAAAATGCAGTAGCGTCAAATCCGAATGAGGAGCTTGAAACTTTCAACACACAGAAGGAGCATGCAAAGCAGCTATGGCTCAAGTTTAAAGGAATAATTTACCATGCGCTGGATACATATGTACTTAGTAGAACAGTTCATAATCGGAGGGAAGCTACTTGGTATGTACGAGTACTCATTATTAAGAAACTTCTAAAGAAACAGGGACTGCTCATGATGTGTAGAACAATGCATAAGGATATACACTACCGGCCATTAAAATTGCTATATCACGAATATGACGTGCTACGTACGCGAAATTTAACCGACAGGAAAAAGATGCTGTGATACGTAAATGATTAGCTTTTCAGAGCATTCACACAAGGTTGGCGCCAGTGGCGACACCTAAAACGTGCTGACACGAGGAAAGTTTCCAACCGATTTCTCATTCACAAATAGCAGTTGACCGGCGTTGCCTGGTGAAACACTGTTGTGTTGCCTCGCATAAGGAGGAGAAATGCGTACCATCACGTTTCCGACTTTGATAAAGGTCGGATCGTAGCCTATCGCGATTGCGGTTTATCGTATCGCGACACTGCTGCTCGCGTTGCTCGAGATCCAATGACTGTTAGCAGAATATGGAATCAGTGGGTTCGGAATGGTAATACGGAACGCCGTGCAGGATCCCAACGGCCTCGTATCACTAGCAGTCGAGATGACAGGCATCTTATCTGCATGGCTGTAACGGATCCTGGAGCCACGTCTCGATCCCTGTGTCAACAGGTGGGGACGTTTGCAAGACAACAACCATCTGCACGAACAGTTCGACGACGTTTACAGAAGCATGGACTATCAGCTCGGAGACCATGGCTGCGGTTACCCTTGACGTTGCATCACAGACAGGAACACCTGCGATGGTGTACTCAATGACGAACCTGGTGCACGAATGGCAAAACGTAATTTTTTCGGATGAATCCAGGTTCTGTTTACAGCATCATGATGGTCGCATACGTGTTTGGCGACATTGCAGTGAACACACATCGGAAGCGTGTATTCGTCATCGCCATAGTGGCGTATCACCCGGCGTGATGGTATGGGGTGCCATTGGTTACACGTCTCTGTCACCTCTTGTTCGCATTGACTGCACTTTGAACAGTGGACGCTACATTTCAGATGTGTTACGACCCGTGGCTGTACCCTTCATTTGATCCCTGCGAAGCCCTATATTCCAGCTGGATAATGCACGACCGCATGTTGCAGGTCCTGTACGGGCCTTTCTGGATACAGAAAATGTTCGACAGCTGCCCTGGCCAGCACATTCTCCAGATCTCTGACCAATTGAAAACGTCTGGTCAATGGTGGCCGAGCAACTGGTTCGTCACAATACGCCAGTCACTACTCTTGACGAACTGTGGTATCGTGTTGAAGCTGCACGGGCAGCTGTACCTGTACACGCCATCCAAGCTCTGTTTGACTCAATGCCCAGGCGTATCAAGGCCGGTATTACGGTCAGAGGTGGTTGTTCTGGGTACTGATTTCTCAGGATCTATGCACGCAAATTGCGTGAAAATGTAATCACATGATGGTTCTAGTATAATATACTTGTCTAATGACTACCCGTGTATCATCTGCATTGCTTCTTGGTGTAGCAGTTTTAATGACCAGTAGTGTAGAAAGATAGAGGCTGAATGAGATGCTTTTGGCTCTCAAGAAAGCAATTCGTGAAGCCTTCATTGGCTACCGTAGCAGAATATTGTCTAACGATCTTTCACAAAACCCTAATAAATTCTAGTTGTACGTAAAGCGACCAAAGTCAGCATCCAGTCACTCGCGAATGAGACAGGAAATGAAATTGAGTGTAGCAAAGCGAAAGTTTAAATGTAAGAATGCAGCGGTAACAGTGAATAAAAAGTTTCGTCAAGTGATTAAAATTACACTAACTTGGCGAAGCACTCGTTGGTCATTGTCTGGTGGTATGACTGCCAGAGGGCTGCTGGTACACCCTTGATATAATCTAGCTGCCGGCTGTGACGTCACTGGTGCACACGTTGACTCGACATTCGCTGTGCCCCATTCAGCCGCGCGATCGTTGGATTCTACGGTGTTCTGAACTGCAGGCCACCGTCCCTGTTTAAGGTATTATCGGTGATTTTTATTTCAATGCCTTCTTTAATTGCGTAGTTAGTGCAAGCATCGAAGTATGATTCGTCCCTGTTTAAGGTATTATCGGTGATTTTTATTTCAATGCCTTCTTTAATTGCGTAGTTAGTGCGAGCATCGACGTATGATTCGTCCCTGTTTAAGGTATTATCGATGATTTTTATTTCAATGCCTTCTTTAATTGCGTAGTTAGTGCGAGCATCGATGTATGATTCGTCCCTGTTTAAGGTATTATCGGTGATTTTTATTTCAATGCCTTCTCTAATTGCGTAGTTAGTGCACGCATCGATGTATGATTCGTCCCTGTTTAAAGTATTAACGGTGATTTTTATTTCAATGCCTTCTTTAATTGCGTAGTTAGCGCGAGCATCGACGTATGATTCGTCCCTGGTTAAGGTATTATCGGTGATTTTTATTTCAATGCCTTCTTTAATTGCGTAGTTAGTGCGAGCATCGACGTATGATTCGTCCCTGTTTAAGGTATTATCGGTGATTTTTATTTCAATGCCTTCTTTAATTGCGTAGTTAGTGCGAGCATCGACGTATGATTCGTCCCTGTTTAAGGTATTATCGATGATTTTTATTTCAATGCCTTCTTTAATTGCGTAGTTAGTGCGAGCATCGACGTATGATTCGTCCCTGTTTAAGGTACTATAGGTGATTTTTATTTCAATGCCTTCTTTAATTGCGTAGTTAGCGCGAGCATCGACGTATGATTCGTCCCTGGTTAAGGTATTATCGGTGATTTTTATTTCAATGCCTTCTTTAATTGCGTAGTTAGTGCGAGCATCGACGTATGATTCGTCCCTGTTTAAGGTATTATCGGTGATTTTTATTTCAATGCCTTCTTTAATTGCGTAGTTAGTGCGAGCATCGACGTATGATTCGTCCCTGTTTAAGGTATTATCGATGATTTTTATTTCAATGCCTTCTTTAATTGCGTAGTTAGTGCGAGCATCGACGTATGATTCGTCCCTGTTTAAGGTACTATAGGTGATTTTTATTTCAATGCCTTCTTTAATTGCGTAGTTAGTGCGAGCATCGACGTATGATTCGTCCCTGTTTTAGGTATTATCGGTGATTTTTATTTGAATGCCTTCTTTAATTGCATAGTTAGTGCGAGCATCGACGTATGATTCGTCCCTGTTTAAGGTATTATCGGTGATTTTTATTTCAATGCCTTCTTTAATTGCGTAGTTAGCGCGAGCATCGACGTATGATTCGTCCCTGTTTAAGGTATTATCGATGATTTTTTTTTCAATGCCTTCTTTAATTGCGTAGTTAGTGCGAGCATCGTCGTATGATTCATCCCTGTTTAAGGTATTATCGGTGATTTTTATTTCAATGCCTTCTTTAATTGCGTAGTTAGTGCGAGCATCGACGTATGATTCGTCCCTGTTTAAGGTATTATCGGTGATTTTTATTTCAATGCCTTCTTTAATTGCGTAGTTAGTGCGAGCATCGACGTATGATTCGTCCCTGTTTAAGGTACTATAGGTGATTTTTATTTCAATGCCTTCTTTAATTGCGTAGTTAGTGCGAGCATCGTCGTATGATTCATCCCTGTTTAAGGTATTATCGGTGATTTTTTTTTCAATGCCTTCTTTAATTGCGTAGTTAGTGCGAGCATCGACGTATGATTCGTCCCTGTTTAAGGTATTATCGGTGATTTTTATTTCAATGCCTTCTTTAATGGCGTAGTTAGTGCGAGCATCGACGTATGATTCGTCCCTGTATAAGGTATTATCGGTGATTTTTATTTCAATGCCTTCTTTAATTGCGTAGTTAGTGCGAGCATCGACGTATGATTCGTCCCTGTTTTAGGTGTTATAAAGGCACATTTGCATGCTGTGCGTGAGTTTCCTCGGAAACGCGAAATCTTAATTAAATAATTAATCTCTGACAAATAAATAAAGCCTATGGCACAGAACTGCAGCGCTATGTCGCTGATAAAACAAAAAACACAATTACGATACTCTTATGTTTCATTAAGAAGAGAGAGGTCTTGGATAAGTGGTGCGGGAAGCACGTATATTTCATTGACTGGCACACCGCCATATTTGATGTTGTATAAGAACACTGCGAGTTGCAATCTTACTAGGCACTCGATTCTGTAAAGAATTTATATTTATGAAAGTAAGTAGAATTATTTAACTGTAGGCTTATTGGTTGAATATATCTGATTTAACTAACTGTGTAAACTTTTTATATTTAGTAGACAGTCACCTCTGTACGACGTGTTGACATGGCTGGCAAAATTACTCTAATATTGAGAATTTAGATTTGAGTCCACACCTACCGCTGCAGTCTTTGGAAACGATTTAAATACGAAGTCCGATTATTTGAGTCTTATTTCATGGTCAACTACGAATAACATTGTATTTAGGAAAAAGCCATTGTCAAGCGTCTGATACCAAATACACTCCTGGAAATTGAAATAAGAACACCGTGAATTCATTGTCCCAGGAAGGGGAAACTTTATTGACACATTCCTGGGGTCAGATACATCACATGATCACACTGACAGAACCACAGGCACATAGACACAGGCAACAGAGCATGCACAATGTCGGCACTAGTACAGTGTATGTTCACCTTTCGCAGCAATGCAGGCTGCTATTCTCCCATGGAGACGATCGTAGAGATGCTGGATGTAGTCCTGTGGAACGGCTTGCCATGCCATTTCCACCTGGCGCCTCAGTTGGACCAGCGTTCGTGCTGGACGTGCAGAGCGCGTGAGACGACGCTTCGTCCAGTCCCAAACATGCTCAATGGGGGACAGATCCGGAAATCTTGCTGGCCAGGGTAGTTGACTTACACCTTCTAGAGCACGTTGGGTGGCACGGGATACATGCGGACGTGCATTGTCCTGTTGGAACAGCAAGTTCCCTTGCCGGTGTAGGAATGGTAGAACGATGGGTTCGATGACGGTTTGGATGTACCGTGCACTATTCAGTGTCCCCTCGACGATCACCAGTGGTGTACGGCCAGTGTAGGAGATCGCTCCCCACACCATGATGCCGGGTGTTGGCCCTGTGTGCCTCGGTCGTATGCAGTCCTGATTGTGGCGCTCACCTGCACAGCGCCAAACACGCATACGACCATCATTGGCACCAAGGCAGAAGCGACTCTCATCGCTGAAGACGACACGTCTCCATTCGTCCCCCCATTCACGCCTGTCGCGACACCACTGGAGGCGGGCTGCACGATGTTGGGGCGTGAGCGGAAGACGGCCTAACGGTGTGCGGGACCGTAGCCCAGCTTCATGGAGACGGTTGCGAATGGTCCTCGCCGATACCCCAGGAGCAACAGTGTCCCTAATTTACTGGGAAGTGGCGGTGCGGTCCCCTACGGCACTGCGTAGGATCCTACGGTCTTGGCGTGCATCCGTGCTTCGCTGCGGTCCGGTCCCAGGTCGACGGGCACGTGCACCTTCCGCCGACCACTGGCGACAACGTCGATGTACTGTGGAGACCTCACGCCCCACGTGTTGAGCAATTCGGCGGTACGTCCACCCGGCCTCCCGCATGCCCACTATACGCCCTCGCTCAAAGTCCGTCAACTGCACATACGGTTCACGTCCAAGCTGTCGCGGCATGCTACCAGTGTTAAAGACTGCGATGGAGCTCCGTATGCCACGGCAAACTGGCTGACACTGACGGCGGCGGTGCACAAATGCTGCGCAACTAGCGCCATTCGACGGCCAACACCGCGGTTCCTGGTGTGTCCGCTGTGCCGTGCGTGTGATCATTGCTTGTACAGCCCTCTCGCAGTGTCCGGAGCAAGTATGGTGGGTCTGACACACCGGTGTCAATGTGTTCTTTTTTCCATTTCCAGGAGTGTAATTAAACGTCCACGTTCCAGATAAGCAAATATTAATTACAACCAATCACTATCATACAGATAAAATAATTAATATTTTATTTTATTTTATTTTAATTATTTTATATTGGCGACTGCGTGTCGGACTTGTTACTTTGTCATTTGTTACATTGTTCTCTTTGTTTCATGTGAAAAATCAACTTTCTGGACCTGGACTTGACTATATGAGAAATAACAAAAATCTGAATATATTTGCCAATTATAAAATTTTGCGGGAAGACGCAATGAAGCTTCCAGCAAAATAAGGTAAGACGCAGCATCTTTGCATTGGCAGGCTTGACCAGACGCATAATTCAGTGTATTAGCTCTTCAGTAGATTCTGTAGTATTTCTTTCGCGCGTAGCAGTTTTCAGTGATAAATTTCATTCTCAGTACTTTTCCTTAAACAATAACTTCTGCAACAATACCAATACACGAGTGTACGATATGGCCGACTTCTGTACGATATGTTGTAACACGGACAGCAGCCATTAACAATAATCCCATATTCAGTTTACATTTCTAAATTAACAGACAGCCATTGTTGCTACGAGCGATTCATGCTCAACTGCATTTTATTTTAAAACCAGTGTCAAACATTATTTTCTTGAAACATATATCACGTGTGGCATGGTCATAACTAGAAAACAATACGCAAAGATGGAACAGCAAAGACATACTATTCAGACGCAATCCGACTCGGACGAGAGACAAGTGTTAGAAAATGACTTTACGACAGCAACCGGTAGTGATGATTCATAAAATATTGACGCAAGTGTTAACGGAAATTTTGACAATAGGCCGTCCACCACAAAAATTTCAAAGTCTCAGTCAGAGCCCATGTTAATACATGATGTCACGTCTAATGACGCGGCGGGGGCAGAGACCTTGCAAACAGTAAACATTGCCAACATGTTACAAATGCCAATGAAACAGAACGCGGAAAACATGGCAACCTTAAAGACACAGTTAAAGACACAAAATGACGAAATTAAATCTGATCTCATAGCAATCAAGACAGGTAATGACACTTTATGTAAACGTGTAGAACTTATAGACGCCACACTGACCAAACAGATGACTGAGCTCAGTACGAAATTTTCCAAGCTTAATACGATACAAGGAAAGACTACAGATGACGTAGCACTTTTACAGACACAATTAAAAAACCTTAATGTCACGTGTGAAGCTCTTACTGAACAAATTCAAACATATCCTTCAGTACACGACAACCTTGAAAAACGAATTACTGACGTGCAGAATAAATTTGACGATGTTGAACAACACCTGACTGACATCTTACAATCTGATGCCACAGCTCATTTTCAAAATATTAATAAAGAATTTCATGATTGGGTAGAGAACAAAGAGAAACATTTTGATAGATGCATACGTGAAAATTTACCAACAATTGTGCACGACTCCGTAGCGGAATACATGACTAATAACAAACAGCTGATTAGTGACGCAGTACAATCCGTCACTGCACCCATGCGACAATGCACCGATCACCACAGTCTGAATGTAACGAAGATATCAGTCAAAATGTACAGTTCAGAAACCAATATACATTCGAGTATGACGCACACATACCGCACACGACAAACACACAAGAACAAAACACACCACGACTACAACACATACCACGACGTGCAACCACAAACACAAGCTATTATCATGGTAAACCACAGCAACATTATCGTAATTACTCGTCAGCTGAACATTGCAGTAATTACAGTGGAAGAAATCCATATCATAATGCAAAGGAAGAAGAAAGCTTAATAAAACACAGGCAATTTCAGGCTTTTATCCCAGAAAAACGAACCATTCATCCGGTGATTTTTCTTAAATCTTTTAGTAACGCATTTCCACGCACTTGGAGTGATCGGAAAAAGATTTCATATATTATCGGTTACATCCAAGGCGATGCAGCTGTCTGGGCATACAGTCAAGCTGACGTATGTACCACGTACAGTGAGTTTGAGCGTGCCTTTCTGAACAAATTCTGGTCGCAATCCGTCCAGGAGCGACAAATTTTAGAACCTGAAACTTTTAACAGTAAAAATGGTAACTTACGCAGATATTTTGAAAAATACTTGAACATGGGACATTTTTTAGACGAACCAGTCGCAACACGTGATATACTCCGTGCGTTGAAGGCCAAATTGCCTTTCAACATTAAAGAAAAACTCTTACATATTCCGGATGACGATCCAGATTATTTTTTAACAGCTTTAGATTCGGTCGACATGTTACTAGAAGATCAGCGCTTCGCGCGGCAAAACAGCAGCCACAATGTTTATACTAGTGGTATGCAAAACATGCAGGCTTGCCAACTCAATTCTGGCGCGCCCACAGTTGGATACGCGGTACAGCAAAAACAGCAAACTCACATGCCGTCTCAATACGGAAATCAAAATCAACACGCGTATTCCAATACGAACAACAGTTGCAACAGTAATAACGCTCCATGCGGCAATCCATACAAAAGGCACTGCGGTAATAACAACAACGGTAACAACGGATACAAATGTAACAACAAAAACACAAACAGAAATAGAAATAATAATAACTATGAGCCAAGACAGCATCAAGGCTGGACTCGTAGCGATCAATACTTTCATTCAAACACTGCTTTACCACAGCAGCCACCAGGACAAAATTGGAGCATTCCTTACGACCGACAGGTAAGTTATAATGCGCAACAGCAACAACAACCGCAAAAGTTTGGAGATCACAACAGGCAATATCCGAATGTGAATATAATAGAAATGACACCTGATACACAACCTCAATCTGTGTCAGTACCTAATACAAATGCTAATCCAACAAACTAGAAACAGTCACTTCTATGCCCCGGGTCGTGGCTGAAGAATTCATGGGGGGCGACTTCAATGTTAATCAGTTATTTGACACCACAATTGAACAACAAAATATTGATATGCCAAATAATTCTAAACAAAAACTACCTGTTTTATTTATAAGATACAACCACAATGACAATATATCAGATGAACTTTTGCAAGACAGTACACAATGTCGTTCAAACACAAATGAAATTGTTTTAGCATCTACTACTGGTGTAGTAGGTGGGATTCCAACTACTATTATCTTAGATACAGGTGCAGCTGTGAGCGTTTTGTCTTTTAATTTCTATAAAAAGATGTGTGAATTGGAGCCTGTGCCTGAGTTTCCTGCCCAAAACTGTAAAATAACTACTGCTCTAGGTAATAAGTCATGTAGGGTTACGAAGCAAGTTCTTGTAAACATTAAAATAGGGAATGGAACCGTACAATGGCCATTCCTGGTTGTACAAAACCTTGTGACAAATTGCATATTAGGAATAGATATTATGAGCGAGAAGGACTGCATTATAGACTTCTCCAAAGGTAAATGCATTTTAAATGATAAAGGCAGTGTAATTATTATTGATTTGGACAGGAGAACTCTAAAGCATGACAAACACTGTACAGGGTACAAGGTTCAGTTAGTACTTGACACTGACATTCAAGACACGCACACACACTCATCTGACACAGAGCTAATGGACTTGAAAACATTGCTTGATCATAAGATAAATGAAGCTACAGCTCTCAGTGTACATGAACGTATAAAACTACAGGAAGTGTTATCCAAATATTTACAAGTTTTTACCAAACGATTAGGTGTTATCAACACGTATGTGTACAAGATTGAAGTTAAGCCTCACAAGATCTTCTACCACAAGACATATAACGTACCATTATTTCAACGACCTGCTGTGTGGCAAGAATTAAAACAAATGTTAGACTGGAAGGTCATTGAACCATCCACCTCACCTTACTGTAGTCCTCTACTTGTTTTCAAAAAATCAAATGGTAGCATTAGGCTAGTGTTAGACGCACGAGCAATTAATGAAATAATTTTACTGGTTCACACAAAACCCGAAAATTTAGAAGAGCAATTACAGAAATTTCTAGATGCAAAATATTTTTCCACAATAGATCTCGCTAATTCATTTTGGCAAGTAGGTATCACTCCTGATTCTCGGAAATATACTGCATTTATGTTTGGGGGGCGAACCTATCAGTTTTGTGATCTACCCTTTGGATTGAATATCAGTTCTGGGGTATTCATTACAGCCTTGGATACCGTGCTTGGTGATGATTTAGTTGAGACAGTCACACACTATGTAGATGATATACTGATAGCTACACAATCTTGGAATGAACACGTTGACACACTTCAAAGAATTTTAGAAAAAATTTGCACAAGCTGGAGTCACAGCCAATCTTAGAAAATCAAAATTTGGTTGCAGTGAGATAAAATATTTAGGACATATCATTAATTCACAGAGCATACGTCCTGATCCCAGTAAATTAGATGCTATCAGAAACTTTCCTAGCCCTCGAACTAAAAAGCAGTTAAAATCATTCCTTGGGCTATGTTCATTTTTCAGACGTTTTTTACCACAACCACTTTTGAACAGTAAACATCTGCTAAATCTACTCAGAAAGAATCAAGTTTGGATCTGGTCGGAACAGTGCCAGAATGACTTTAATACAATTAAACATGCTTTAGTGAATGCAAACATATTGAGCCATCCAGATTTCAATTTAGATCTTTGTATGACTTGTGACGCTTCATGTACTGGCTTGGGCTGTTGCTTATTTCAAGTTGTAAAGAATAAAGAAAAGGAACAGATAAGAATTATTGGGTTTGCAAGTCGTACTCTAACTGAATGTGAGCGTACATACTCCACTACTGAGTTAGAAACACTTTCCATAGTCTGGGCATTCAAGAAATTCAATTATTATTTATTTGGAAAACATACAGTAATTTATACCGATCACCAGGCCCTGACAATTTTGTTAACTTGTAAACTTGTACATCCTAGACTATCACGATGGGCAGCTACACTTCAGAACTACTCTTTTGAAATTAAGTACATAAAAGGTAAGGACAACACCATTGCCGACGCTTTGTCTAGACTTCCACAAGGTATGAATGAAACCAACAGTGACTTAGAAAATATAAATGACTACAGGATTCTCTTAATGCAAGACAAGCAGTATCACCAATATTATATTGATATGTGCAGAAACATGGCTAAATTACAAAAATCTGATCCTCACTGGTATAAGATAATAACATTGCTGGTAGAAAAACACAATCATCCTTTGACTAGGTACTACAAGTTACACAATGATGTGTTATTTTATCGCCGACATCCAAATGTTACTAACTGGTGTGTATGCATTCCCAAAGTGTCTGAACGTAATCTGATTTGGCACACACACTTAGTTTGGGGTCATTATGGGACGAAAAAGTGTTTGGCAAAGCCCAGCACATACTGTTATTTTAGCAATATGAGAAGAAAAATTTACAGGGAACTGAAAACATGTGTCATATGTCAAAAATCAAAACCTCAGAATTTATCCACAAAAACAGATTTACATTCTATTTTACCGAGTAAACCCCTGGAAATTCTATGTACTGACATCAGTGGACCGCATCCAGCAAGCTCTGGAGGTGTCAAATATATCTTAGCTTTTTACGATATATTTTCTAAACATGTAAAACTTTATGCTTTAAGATCCGCCACTGCAAATGCTATAATACGAAGATTCTCAAGTGATTACCTGACGCACGTGGGAAAACCTAAAGCAATTCTGTCAGATAATGCAGCATACTACTCTGGGTACAAATGGAGAAATTTCTTGAAGGACAATAACATTAAAAGTATATTTATTTCAAAGTTTAGTCCACAATGTAACGCGACTGAAAGACTTTTCCTAGAACTAAACCGATTCATGAGGACCTATATTTCAACAAAACATACTAATTGGGTGTCCTACCTAAGTCTTTTCGAAGACGTACACAATAACTTAAATATTTACAATACAAATTACACACCTAACGAGATCATGTTCAGTTGCAAACAGAACGATCAATGAATAGAACCATTACCTAAGTTGTCAGACAAGGAAATCACACCTGAACAGAAAATAAAAGAAGTATTGACTACACTGGCACATCACGCACAGATACGAAACAAACATCACACAAACATAATAAAAAGAAAACAAAAATTCAAGGTAGGAATGCTTGTACTACTTCGTACTCATCATAAATCTGTAGCACTCAAACGACGCAATGCTAAGTGGCGTCTGCTATATGAAGGACCTTATATAATTGTTAACATACCGCATCCTGGTGCGTATCTGTTACAACATCCTAGAACTAACAAAATTATTGGGCTATACGCACACCGAGATCTTAGAGCATTTCATGCTAAATAATGTCAAAGTCATACCCATGAAAACATTGCTAAGTAACTCGCAAAACTCTGTTTGCTACAACACAGATAATAAGTAGTATAGAAAATTTTCATTTCAGCGGTTCCAGTGACGCAGTTGAAGACAGAAGAACTTTTCTTTCAACGCCGCGGCACCACCGAGAAGACTGAATATTAAAGTAAAATTTATGATTACGTAGCAGTGAATGATATATTAATTTTTCACGGAACATTTGTGACTGTAGGTACCACTGACTTGGTATGACACCTGACGAACCGACAGACGTCATCTGTGAAGCGATCTTTTACTTCGAGAAATAGATTAGACGCACATCTCTCAGCAAGAAAAGCATCTACCAGTAGCCAAGGCCACACAGACACTATACACACACGCACAAAACGCGAGGAATCGAACAGTTTTCCGTCTCTTATTATTTTGAATATTTATTGAGTAGTGAAAACGCCTGGTCTTGCCTACTGATGTAGTGAATGTTGTGTCTAACCTATCTTAATTTCAGATGACATCACAAAAAAAAAAAAAAAAACATCGATAAAATCCCTGCAAAACCGTTAAAGAGGACGTAAATATCTGCAATTCCTGTAATCAAATGTGACACAATGTAATAATTTATAGCTATGTAATGATGATGTAAACATGTTTATGTGTAACTGTATTATGTTTATGCTAAGAAAATATGTGACGTGTATATGTATGATTACTTATGTTTTTTTTTTAACTGATGTATAATGTAACTGTTACTATGTGAAAATTTGAACAATAACGAGTGCCAAAATGTAAAAAAAAAACTTAAAAAAAAAAGAAAAATGCGTAGTGAACCACTGTTCACGGACATTAACGTACATTACTAAGTCTGCAACTACGCGGAAACCTATGTGAAAGAAACTGTTAATGACATTCATGATGCATCGTACCTTTGTAAACGCGATGAACGATTTCTCCGATAAGTAACTACGAACATTTAGGTGAACTATATTTTTAAAAAAAAAACTGAAAATGTGAAGTGCGTAATTGGTGCATCGTTTAGTGACATTACTACAGTATCTAACTTCGAGATGTTAACTGGATTAAATGGTCACAACGTGCCTGTCCAGAAAACAACACGACAAGTGGAAGAATTTTGGTTGGAACTTCAGGGAATGGAATGTTCTCGAAATGTGACGGACACACTTACCTGGACTATCCAAGGATCGACGCCAGCTATGTGCCGTCCGAGGTTCTGCAACCAAGCTTCCACGGAATATCGAAAACAAACTGCATATGGACCAATTACTCGACGGGTCACGTCTGATCTGTAATAAACAATGCTTTTTGTCACAACGAACTGCATCACAACGACTATAATGGAAATAGGAAATGGACATGCTTATGTATCAATCACGTTGTTATACAGCGATGTTACTGTGACAAAAAAAAAAAACTTTACTACGACGACACTAACCTGTGAAAAATTATTGTGCAGCAGATGAATATAAACTGTAATAACGACACGATGTGTATAGGTCAACGCACCTGAAACATAAAGACATTTTTCTTTGAAGCATTTCAATGCAATACTATGTAACTAAGAACATTCAACAATCTAAAGTTGTACTGTATTATAACAAACATTGTAATTTTAAAACTAAGTTACCTGTCATAGAATGTAGTCTTCATATGTAATCTTGGTGGAATATTTTCTTTGTGCAACGACTAAGAAATGCGCGCGCACACGAACAATATGAACTGCAATACTGCGCCGCGTGATATAAATTTACGATATAACGGCAGTGCCGGAGGCATACTGACGCTTCTGCGCATGCGCGCCCTCTATTTTGTCAACATAAGAACTTTTACGGCGCACGCGCGTCATTCAAATTTTGTATATAATATACTGTATAATGTATGTCATGTAAATAGTTGTAGATAACTTAGATTTTCTTGTGCCTTTAGGTGAATTGCTCGCCTGCAGGTGTGTCCTTTCGCCTCGCAATTCAGGGGGCAATATAAAGGCACATTTGCATGCCGTGCGTGAGTTTCCTCGGAAACGCGAAATCTTAATTAATTAATTAATCTCTGACAAATAAATAAAGCCTATGGCACAGAACTGCAGCGCTATGTCGCTGATAAAACAAAAAACACAATAACTATACTCTTATGTTTCATTAAGAAGAGAGAGGTCTTGGATAAGTGGTGCGGGAAGCACGTATATTTCATTGACCGGCACACCGCCATATTTGATGTTATATAAGAACACTGCGAGTTGCAATCTTACTAGGCACTCGATTCTGTAAAGAATTTATATTTATGAAAGTAAGTAGAATTATTTAACTGTAGGCTTATTGGTTGAATATATCTGATTTAACTAACTGTGTAAACTTTTTATGTTTAGTAGACAGTCACCTCTGTACGACGTATTGACATGGCTGGCAAAATTACTCTAATATTGAGAATTTAGATTTGAGTCCGCACCTACCGCTGCAGTCTTTGGAAACGATTTAAATACGAAGTCCGATTATTTGAGTCTTATTTCACGGTCAACTACGAATAACATTGCATTTACGAAAAAGCCATTGTCAAGCGTCTGATACCAAATAATTAAACGTCCACGTTCCAGATAAGCAAATATTAATTACAACCAATCACTATCATACAGATAAAATAATTAATATTTTATTTTATTTTATTTTATTTATTTTATAGTGTTATCGGTGATTTTTATTTCAATGCCTTCTTTAATTGCGTAGTTAGTGCGAGCATCGACGTATGATTCGTCCCTGTTTTAGGTGTTATCGGTGATTTTTATTTCAATGCCTTCTTTAATTGCGTAGTTAGTGCGAGCATGGACGTATGATTCGTCCCTGTTTGAGGTATTGTCGGTGATTTTTATTTCAATGCCTTCTTTAATTGCGTAGTTAGTGCGAGCATCGACGTATGATTCGTCCCTGTTTAAGGTATTATCGGTGATTTTTATTTCAATGCCTTCTTTAATTGCGTAGTTAGTGCGAGCATCAACGTATGATTCGTCCCTGTTTAAGGTATTATCGATGATTTTTATTCCAATGCCTTCTTTAATTGCGTAGTTAGTGCGAGCATCGACGTATGATTCGTCCCTGTTTAAGGTATTATCGGTGATTTTTATTCCAATGCCTTCTTTAATTGCGTAGTTAGTGCGAGCATCGACGTATGATTCGTCCCTGTTTAAGGTATTATCGGTGATTTTTATTTGAATGCCTTCTTTAATTGCGTAGTTAGTGTGAGCATCGACGTATGATTCGTCCCTGTTTAAGGTATTATCGGTGATTTTTATTTCAATGCCTTCTTTAATTGCGTAGTTAGTGCGAGCATCGACGTATGATTCGTCCCCGTTTAAGGTATTATCGGTGATTTTTATTTCAATGCCTTCTTTAATTGCGTAGTTAGTGCGAGCATCGACGTATGATTCGTCCCTGTTTAAGGTATTATCGGTGATTTTTATTTCAATGCCTTCTTTAATTGCGTAGTTAGAGCGAGCATCGACGTATGATTCGTCCCTGTTTAAGGTATTATCGGTGATTTTTATTCCAATGCCTTCTTTAATTGCATAGTTAGTGCGAGCATCGATGTATGATTCGTCCCTGTTTAAGGTATTATCGGTGATTTTTATTCCAATGCCTTCTTTAATTGCGTAGTTAGTGCGAGCATCGACGTATGATTCGTCCCTGTTTAAGGTATTATCGGTGATTTTTATTCCAATGCCTTCTTTAACTGCGTAGTTAGTGCGAGCATCGACGTATGATTCGTCGCTGTTTAAGGTATTATCGGTGATTTTTTATTCAATGCCTTCTTTAATTGCGTAGTTAGTGCGAGCATCGACGTATGATTCGTCCCTGTTTAAGGTATTATCGGTGATTTTTATTCCAATGCCTTCTTTAATTGCGTAGTTAGTGCGAGCATCGACGTATGATTCGTCCCTGTTTAAGGTATTATCGGTGATTTTTATTCCAATGCCTTCTTTAATTGCGTAGTTAGTGCGAGCATCGACGTATGATTCGTCCCTGTTTAAGGTATTATCGGTGATTTTTATTTCAATGCCTTCTTTAATTGCGTAGTTAGTGCGAGCATCGACATATGATTCGTCAAATTTACTCGATGGACGTTTTGTAAAGCATGCCCAGCTATAGCAGATTTCTCGGAGTAGCGTAGACGATAAAACCTCCCATGTTCCTCCCTGCTTTGGTCCACAGTGCGTACTGTTTGTCTGACGTAAGACTGGTAACACTTACAAGGTATCTTGTAGATCCCAGTTGTTCTGAGACCTGCTCCGTCTAAGTGATCTCAGTAATTGACAGATTTTTGGCGGGGGCCTGAAGATCTATTTCGTCATAAGTCTTTTCAGCAGGTGGCTTATCTTGGCCGACACAGTCACAGAACGGCAAGAAAGCAAATTTCTTTTCCTGCTCTTCGTCGATGATATTATTGTGATTCTTGTTTAACACTACTCATTTGATAAACGTTGTAGCTGTTGTTCCCAGACCTTGCGTGGGTCCGTCAGCTCACGGTGCAGGTTAGCAGCGTTTGATGTTGTTCTTGCATGATGCACAAATGTTTGTAATACTGTGCGCTGTTGTGTCGGCGGATGATGGCTGATGGCGTGCAAGTACAGACCGGTGTGGCAAAGGAATTCATTTCATTTGCGGCGGACGTGGGCGTCGGGGAAGGGCAATGCATTGTGTTTTTATAACTTTGGGGAACAGCAATGCATTGTGTTTTTTTACCTCAATGGAGAACTGGATGTTACTGTCAATGGCACTAAGATGTTCCAAGAACTAATCAAGTTCTCACATTCGCGAGGCCAAATGAGGGACAGGGTTATTTGGTAACCGTGATAGCGTTACGGAGATGTTTAATAAACTCAAGTGGCAGACTCTGCAAGAGAGGCGCTCTGCATCGCGGTGTAGCTTGCTCGCCAGGTTTCGAGAGGGTGCGTTTCTGGATGAGGTATCGAATATATTGCTTCCCCCTACTTATACCTCCCGAGGAGATCACGAATGTAAAATTAGAGAGATTAGAGCGCGCACGGAGGCTTTCCGGCAGTCGTTCTTCCCGCGAACCATACGCGACTGGAACAGGAAAGGGAGGTAATGACAGTGGCACGTAAAGTGCCCTCCGCCACACACCGTTGGGTGGCTTGCGGAGTATCAATGTAGATGTAGATGTAGATGTAGGGACGTGTCGTCAGCGCTTCGAAAGAAGTAACTAGGCTTTAATGGCGGCGTATCTAACGCAATATGCTCAAAGACACCAAAGATGAACAAGGATAGTGCTCCGGCGTAGCCACAAGCACCGGAACGAAGATGAAGTACAGAAGACTAGAGAAGGTGGTGAAACGGCGTCGGCCAATGGTGTGCTGATCAGGACCGCACCACGACAGGAGCGACACCTGCAAGAAGTGAGTACAAGCACCGCTTCTGCCAGCCTTGGGCGGATATTAGTGGAAAGTATTTGCAGAGTAATAGCACGGCCTTGACTGGGTTGAGGATTTTTTGGTATGGAGGACGCAGCAGATTATCTTGGGTGGAGAGTCATCGTCACGTGTAGAAGTAACTTTGAGTGTGGCCTAGAGATGCGTGTTTGGACCCTTTCTTTTAATGTTGTATATTAATGACCTTGCGAAAAATATTAACCTCATATTTTTTGCAGATGATGCAGTAACCTATGCTGAAACTCTGTCCGGAAGAAGCTGTTTAAATAATCAATCAGAGCTTGGTAAGATTTCAAAGTGGCGCAAAGACTGACAATTTGCTTCAAATTGTTCAGAGATGTAAAACTGTGCACTTCACAAAACGAAAAAAACGTAGTATCGTACGACTTATATGTCAATGAGTCACTGTTAGACTCCACCAATTCATACAAATGCTTCGGTGTAATACTTTGTAGGGATTTGAAATAGAGTGATCACACAGTCAAAGTTATGGGTAAAGCAGATGGTAGAAATCGGTTTATTGATAGAATACATGGGAAATGCGATCAGTCTACAAAGAAGATTGCTTACAAATCACTTGTGTAAACCGCTCTAGAATATTGCTCAAGTGTGTGTGATCTCTACCAAATAGGACTAACATGTGTAAGGTTTTGAGGACAGAACAGCAACTGTGTAAGATATAAATATTTTTGGTTTAACGTTGCAATCTTATCACAGAAATACATGCATTTACACAGTTTACAATGTGACAATGTTATGACAGTTTTCAAACGAACGCATCTCGTCCTCAGAAAGTGAAATAATCCTAAACACAACAATGGTAAATTTTAACTAGAAATTTCTTTACAAAATTATTGAAACGCCCTGCTAAAACCGCAGGACAGGACATGTAGTTTAAATTGTGGAAAGGGGCAAAAATATGCGGCTGTCAGTTACACTCAAACATTAAAAGAGCCAAGAATTGTTTAAAAAAAAAATCTTGATTAGTGGCTGAATGCGCCGTACAATCACGTGCCTTAAGGGCAAGACCACTTTAATTTAAAAAAGGACTGAAAGCCAATAACTTAAAGCTCAACCAAAATCATAAATTTAAGAGGCAAAGCCTTATCTTAAAACAGTTCCTTAGTGAGGCTGAAGGCCCAAAGAATCTGACACGTTAAGAGCAAACTACTTAAATTCAAAATCGGCTGAAGGCTCAACACTTAAGTCTCAATAACATTAATTTTAAAAATGCCAAAGGCTTTACGTAAAACAATCCTTAAATTAGGCTGAAGGCCCAAACCATCTGGCAGATTAAAAGCAGAACAACTTTAATTCAAAATTGGCTGAAGGCCCCAAGAATTTGACACTTTAAGACCAAAGCAACCTAAATTCAAAATCGGCTGAAGGCCCAGCACTTAAGACTCAATAACATTAATTTAAATAAAATTGCCAAAGGCTTTACATAAAACAGTTCTTAAATTAGGCTGAAGGCTCAAACTATCTGACAGCTTAAGAGCAGAACAACTTTAATTGGCTCTGAGCACTATGGGACTTAACATCTCTGGTCATCAGTCCCCTAGAACTTAGAACTACTTAAACCTAACTAACCTAAGGACATCACACACATCCATGCCCGAGGCAGGATTCGAACCTGCGACCGTAGCGGTCACGCGGTTCCAGACTGAAGCGCCTAGAACCGCACGGCCACACCGGCCGGCAACTGCTTTAATTCAGAATCGGCTGAAGGCCCAAAGAATCTGACACGTTGAGAGCAAAACAACTTAAATTCAAAATCTGCTGAAGGTCCAACACTTAAGACTCTATAACATTAATTTTAAAAATGCCAAAGGCTTTACATGAAACAGCTATTAAATTAGGCTGAAGACTCAAACCATCTGACGCCTTAAGGATAAAACAAGCTTCATCTAAAAATCGGCTAGAAGCCATACAAGTACAAACAACAAGAACAAACAAGAAAAGGCAGTACACCCAAGTGCGCTCAGAAGTTCCAAGGGTCGGCCTGGAATTCAAACACTAACGCTCACTTAGGTGACACAAGCAGACGGCCCAACCATTGTCGAATCTGACGACAATCCAATCGACAGACAGTCAATGGACTTACCGACAAGCTACCCGCTAGTTCATCCGACCAGCACACAACAGGGAGTTCAATGGAACAACGTAGAAGGTTTTGGCGCCCACAACCAATTATACATTGAGCTGTCAAACTACACACCATGCTGGACAGCGACAACATGATGAGAAATATACACTGCCTGCATTTACATCAGTGGACAGAGCAGGTAACCAGAACGTTAACGACCACAAGGCAGAAGATTCCACTGGTGCCCTTCAATTCAAATAACCAAGTACAGTTAAACTCCACTGGAGGGTGGCTAAAATTTGCCAACTTGAAAACACACGTTTTTGCTCGCGCGATTATCCCAAAAGCTGACAAAGAACTCCAAACGACACAGTGTGAACAGTCGTGACTTGCTGGTAGATTAAGTCAAAACTCAACTTTCATGTCCAGGATCGGTGAGCCACGAACCTCATAGCAATGGGAACAGCGCCACACACTCCAACAGCGGGCCCGGCCAAAATACGCCAACGGAGATATCCTCGCTGCTCCCTGCCAACCGACCAACTGCCGCACACAGCCCAGCCAGAAACTATAAGCGCCAGCCCAAAGATAGTCCAAGGTGCAGATATCGATACACACCGCTGTTGCCACCCGCGGAAAGAGAGGATAACAGCATAATCGTGAATTCCCTGGGAGACTAAACACAATAGCCACCAAGGTTTAATCCAACACATAGTATGAGCCAGCCA
This sequence comes from Schistocerca americana, assembly GCF_021461395.2. Classification (NCBI taxonomy): domain Eukaryota; kingdom Metazoa; phylum Arthropoda; class Insecta; order Orthoptera; family Acrididae; genus Schistocerca; species Schistocerca americana. The sequence continues at coordinate 97,205,442 of NC_060125.1, read as the reverse complement.
TAGCTCAAGTAGCTCCTCAATTGGCCTCACAAGGGCTGAGGGCACTCCACCTGCCAACAGCAGTCGGCAGACCCTGACGGTGACCCATCCGAGTGCTAGCCAAGCTGAACAGCACTTATCTTTGGTGGTGTTACCACTGTGACATAGCTGTAGCTTGATATACAGGGTATACATTTTAACTGGAGACGTTGAAATATCTCGAACTACACTTCAGATCAAAAATGTTATGATTCCAATTTGTTTATCTTGGAGGGGAACATCCAACGATAGTAGTGGGGCAACCTGCACATCGCCCTACTCTCCATTGTTGCCAGATGTATCCAAGATGGCAGCGATGACATCATCCAAGATGTGGGCGTGCAGACTTGGCCACAGTGCATGACATCATCCAAGATGGCGGACGTTATGTCACTGATGAGGCAAGTGCCACACCCCCTACCACACCTCCCTGGTGGGAAGTTTGAAATTTGGCAGGAAGATAGGTCAGGTGGGCTACCTCCATTAACCTAACCCCATCCCAGAAAAATGACGGGAAATTTGAATTTTGGCGGGTAGATAGGACAACTGGGCTACCTGCACTAACCTAACCCCCCGCCCCTCCCCTCCCCCAGAAAAACGGCGGGAAGTTCATATTCCAACAGGATAATGCATCACACCACGGTTATCTCTACTAAGAAAATTGAGGGAAAATATGTCACTTGGGCTACCCCCACTAATCTAAGTCACCCGACTGCCTACGAACTGGGGCCAAGTTTGAATTTTAGTGTATCTCTACTACTACTAAGAAAATGACACTTGAGCTAACCTAACTCACTTCTTCCTAGGAACTCGAGGGGAAAAAGGACTCGGACTGAAGTCTTTATTTCATGCAGTACAGCCATCCAGTGTGTGCGCTCTACACATGCTCCAGACTCCAACTGGCTTAGTACACACTACCACTAGCAGAAGGCGCTGTCGTTCGTGACGTCATCTGATGACGCGAGTACCGTTATTCAAGATGGCTTCATACATTGTGTTAACCACGTGGCCTTGTACCCAGTATGGTCACCAAAGGGCGCCGTCCTCTGTGACGTCAGCTGATGACACGAGTACCGATATTCAGAATGGCTGCATACATTTTGTTCACCACGTGGTTTGGTACACAGTACCAGCACCAGAGGGCGCTGTCGTCAGTGACGTCAAATGTACGACCGTTTTCTCTCTATCACCATTCTAACGGGACATGACTGACGCGCGCTATTGACGTAACAGCGTCAAGCTCGCGTGCTCATACTGACGTTACAGGTCGTCCTGTTCCATCGCTCGTGACGTGCGTGTGTGTGACGCGCATATCTACGTCTCAGGTCGTGCTATAGAGAAACTGTTCCACCGCGCGCGCGTACTGACGTGCTCTATAACATATATGCCCGCGATTCAAATGAGGTACGCGTGACTCATCGCGCTCGCAGCTACGTACCGATGCAACCGGATCTAACAAAGTTCTCAATTCACATCACTATCTAAAAAAAATAAGAACCAAGTCCAGCCCTGTTAAATTCTGCAGTGTCCCACAAATATTTAACGTTCGCTTTCTTGATGTCTCCAAAGAAAGAATCATGCCCTAACATAAACTGGTTACCAAAATAACCGAGAATTTCATCTTCTCTGCTGTACACCATTCCTAAATGCCAAAAAAAAAAATTCAGCATTTCATCATCTCAACACTTTCTAAATGATTTGCTCTAGCATTTGCGAAACTAAGCTAAATCTAACCAACACTTGCCTTAATACCAGCAGCCTAGAATTAATCTATATATCATTCAAGTTCGAAAAAATTTCTAAGCTCACAGATTTTGAGCGAGCTGCAATAAATCCTTGATCAAGAATACAGCTAATTGCCTCCTCATCAAACGAGTTCGTAATATACACGTATAATGACTTCAGATTCAAACGCTGAATTCAATATCAACACTGTGTATTCCAAATAGCATATTCACTCATAGTATGAATTACTTCGCTGTAATTTGATAAATGATCATAGGCTCAGGTCTCCTCGAGGTACTGGAAGCATCTGACTAGTTCAGCTTTCAGTCAGTAGGAGTGTTAGTGAGCTTAACCCCCACCCCCACAGAATGTTCAGCACCCATTGGTTCACACTGAGATCACGTGATACTACGTCATCACATCTATATAAGGAACTGCTCCCCAACAGACGTTCTCACTCGTTCGTTGTTCGTTCCTGCGTTTGCTCGTGTGTGTCTTTGTGTGTTCACTATCTCGTTTAGCAGTCCCAAGATGAAGAGGAGTGGAAACGGTCTTTCTCGCGGCTCGGAGGAGCTCAAGCGCGTCTCCTCATCCGAGACGCAGTGTAAGTTATCTTCTTTTTATGTGTGATCAGTCTTCCAAACTTCGAACTGAAAATTGCTTCAGTTCTCGTGCGTTCGTCCCACTCAAATTTTGTTTCTCTCCTTTAGTTTCAGCAGAAATAAATCCGAAAGTTATCAAGGAGATAAGCGAACAACAATAGCAGTCTTCATCATCATCATTCTAAAACCGTGAGTTTAAATTTACATTTCTTGTTATATTCTTATTCTGTCCCTGCATCCTATTTTATATTATATGTATACACATCTGATGCAGACGGCATAACCTCCTCAGTTATTCTTTAAACAATTTTTTTTATTTAATCAAATTCCTTCACTAAATTCATGTGCTTTATGTTACAGAGTCTGTAGATCCACGTGCATCCTCCTCCCCATTCCCCGAGTGAGTGCACGAAATGGCCGAGGAGCGGAGGTATATAACGCCCAGCCGCATCCCAGACATACTTTTGGATGCGGATATTTGGGAGGAAATTTACTCCTGGCGGCAGGGTGAATTAGGAAATTACCATTATTATTATTATTATATTGTGATTATTATTATTATTACCGTATCAATAAATGTTCTATTCCTAATATATATCCTTCCGACTAATTATTGCCTCCATCCCATCTTTACAGAACCACCTTCTCAGCACATGATGTGCGCCCCTGTAGCCCCTCCCCCCCTACCCCCCTAGATGCACGCGGGGTTGCACGAGCGACAGGCCCCCACTGTCACTCGTTGCCGCTCACACCCTGTTGGTCGCTGCACGTCAGAGGCTGCAGGCGGCTGCAAGTGACCGCAGGCTAATTGACGGTTGGGGAAGAGCTATAGTCTGTCGGTAAACTGAAGAGCGAACGAGCGAGTCCCCACTTTGCCTACCCTGCTACGTCACAGGACGCTTCTACAGGCTGTTTCACAGCGTAGTACCGTCCCTGCTGCGGCGCGCGCTTTAAATTTGTGGCGAAGCCGTGTACAGATGCGTCCCGGCTGCGTTTATTTTTAGACAAATGCGTTAAGACACACAACGTTCTAGAGTAGATAATATTAACATAAGAACGGAAGTCAGGATTCTATTACAAACATAATACCGAATGCCTATTCATGTGAATGTATGTTCCTCTATTCGTAGGACGAACCAGATATAGTGCAATCACTCTGTAGAATTTAAGGCTTGTTCTTACTTTGTGTTTCTACTAAAAGGTAGAAGTTTTCTTTGAAGGGCTGCAATAAAACTTAACAATTCTTGCAACACGAAGAGTGTTTAACAAGTAACCAGAAATTCATAATTTTGTGTATTGTATTAGCTCTATTCGCACTGTCTTCGTAAACATGTCTGAAAAGTATTTCCAGGTAAATCCCATTTCACGCAATGTCTTGGGTAAACCATCTTTCTGCCAAGGAAAATGTATTTTTTGTTTCACGGTGGTAAGTAATTTGCGTAATGTGGGAACTATTTCTTGGTTTATGTGAAAGTCCTCCATCGTTTGTCGAATGACCGATTTTGTGAAACTGTCTATAACGATGGGTTTCTTCCCTAAATTATTAGTTTATCTTCGCGGCGGTTCCAGTAAACCATGCGCCTTGTTTTCGCGTTCTTTCCTTATGCGTCCTATTGTGGCGAGGCTGACGTTCGCATAAACTGCAGCCCATCGATTGGTAATGGTAATATTAGCCAACAGTTCTTTTTGTGTCGCCACATTAACACACGTTGAGACGATCGAACGCTCGTTACTCCGCAAATTCTGCACATTCTTGCAATGTAGGGCGATTATCCATCACTTCCGGATACTGAAGTATATCAGTGAGTGCACAAAGTCAACTGACTGACACTGGTAACTAATATCCCACGAACAGAAACGACGTATATCACCGCACGCCGAACTACACCGCTAGACAGGTAACGGGCGGGGCAACTGATTTTTGGTGGCCCTGTAGGCCAGTGGCAGGGTTCTTCCGGGAAAGGCCACTTCCCCCACCAAAAGCGCTGCTCGCTCTTGAGTTTACAGACAGACTATAGTGTCATATGCTATGCTCCACCGGCACCCGCATCAAGCCCGGGCCACTCTCACCGGGAAGCGCCTCCCACAGCCCAGCCTCAACTTGTCCCGGGTTGCTCTCACTGGGGACCGGCCGCTGCTGCACTGTCTGCCACCGCCGCCACTCCGTCGCTCAGACCTCCATGGGCCGCCACTCTTCTAGTTATAGTCGTATTAGTGATGATCCTGTGGCTAGTGGCAGTTCTCTACCCCGCCCTTTTAGTGAAAGACATCAGGTCAGTGACACCATGTAAGTTGCAGTACCCGCTGATTGCCAACGCCTTTGAGGAGCGAATCTCATTCACCAGGATCGAAAACCCGACAGGAGTGTACTGCGGTCCTGTTGGATTTCTAAGCATATGCCTTCCCGTCGTGGAAACAGAGCTCCTCAAGGTAATCAATGATATGCGGTATCCCGCCATTAAATGGGGTGCAGTGCTTTACATTGAATTATTGTACCGCTCCAAAGTCGCGTCTGGTCTTGAAGAGACAAGTATTAATTATTTTTGGGGGGAAAATGGTGTGATATCGCGGAGCACATCAATCGCCGAGTGGTTTCGTAAATCCACCTTGAGTGCTATATTAGGCCGGTTTTCAGAGATGGATGTGAAAGGCTCAGCTAAACCACTCAGCATAATTCTACACCTGGACGTCCATATACATGTCTATGATCTGGTAAATGGAGGGTCTAGCTATATCAAGCTCCCTAAAGATATAGCTAATAAGCAGGCATGCATTAATGTTGAAAATACAAAGGATCAGGCTTGTTTTGCAAGGTCAATCCTGGCTTGCGAAAGAAAGTACAATTACATAGATCATTCTGACCGTCCCAGTATATACCATGTAGGTGGTAATATTCATTCGTGTTATAACTTTGATGGTATAGTTCCCCGTCAAGATCCAGTACATACCTGAATTTGAGGCCCAGAATACAGGCATATCGGTTCATGTTTATGGCCTGGAGAAGAAAAGCACACGTACCATATATGGCAGCGTATCAAATTGTGTTGTTATATGGTTCCAACCATAACCGATACAAATCTTACGTCAGGGATAATCCTGTGGTTTGGTTGCTCTCTGAGCTTGAAAAATTTTCATGGGAGGGTGATAAGCTTTACAGAGGCAACGTTTCCATGACCAAATCGAAGGAGAATGAAGATTTGTGTAATAACGCCACTGATTGGGCTGCCGTTAGACAGAAAAGTGGAAACTCCTCTTAGTGACCACTGTCGTCTTACGGGTAAGTTCCGTGGTGCAGCTCACAATGCGTGCAATTTGAAGTACCAGTTACCTAGACATATATCCGTTTTCTTCCACAATTTAATTGGGTATGACGCTCACTTTCCAGTTGGGCACTTGGCTGATTTCGGTTTGGAGAAAGATCAGGTGAGTGTCCTACCTTAGAGTGTCAAGAACTATATTTCATTCTCCAAATAAATGACGCCAAGCATTACACTACGTTTCCTCGCGCTATGTTTTATGCATGAGCCACTACAGAACTGCATTTCCTGATGAAGAAAAGTTTCATCGCCCGCATCTCGTGGCCGTGCGGTAGCGTTCTCGCTTCCCACGCCCGGGTTCCCGGGTTCGATTCCCGGCGGGGTCAGGGATTTTCTCTGCCTCGTGATGGCTGGGTGTTGTGTGCTGTCCTTAGGTTAGTTAGGTTTAAGTAGGTCTAAGTTCTAGGGGACTTATGACCACAGCAGTTGAGTCCCATAGTGCTCAGAGCCATTTGAAGCCAAAAGTTTCATCTTGCGACTAGGAAGGGGGTTTTCCCATAAGAGTATGTAGATAGTATGGCGAAACTCAACGAAACCAGGCTACTCGACATGACTGCATTCTCCAGCAGCCTCACAGGCGACGCCATAACGAATGCAGAGTATGAGCATGCCGTGAATGTCTGGTGGGAATTCAACATTTCCACTTTAGGGGAGTACACAAGGTTTTACATGGACACACATGTGTGCTTTCTTGCGGACATTTTCGAGAAGTTCCAGAGTGTATGTATGACCACATATTCTCCAGATCCCGCCTTTTATTACAGGGCACCTGTGTTGTCTTGGGATGCAATGCTCAAGAAAATGAAATGCAGCATCGAATTGTTGACTGATACTGACATGCTTCTTTTCTTTGAGCAAGGGATCCGTGGGGGACTTTGCCAATGTGTCCATAGTCACGCAAAAGCAAATAACCCACGGATGGGTGACAGGTTCAACGTATCCCTTGATTCAAGTTATCCAATGTATCCTGACGTGAATAACTTACACGGAAACGCCATGCCGGAATTACTGACCATTGGTGAGTTTCGATGGCTGTCCGAAGAGGAATGCAAGGGATTAGGTGGAAAAATCATGGGGATATGGCAGCTTATTCTGATGTAGGGTATATGGTGAGGCAGAACTCACGTACCCTATTAGTTTGCATGATGCCCATACCGATTTGCCGCTGTGTCCAGAGAAACTATTTCCGAGAGGAGGGTCCACACCAAAACTGATGACAGCCCTGGGGGATAAACAGAGGTATATCATTCACTAACGTAACCCCCGGCAATGCCTCAGGTTGGGTATGGAACTGGTTAGAATCACCCGGGCTATCTCCTTCAATCAGTCTCCGTGGCTGAAGAGTATATTGATTTAAGTACGAGACAGAGAGCTTCCGCGACGTGTAAATTTAAGAAAGATTTTTTATAAATTAATGAATAATTCAATTTTCGGTAAAACTATGGAGAATTTGAGGGGGCGGCGTGAAATTTTCGTTGGAACCGAATGGGATGGGCGTTATGACGTAAGAAATTCATTGCCAGACAAAATTTTAAATGGGTCACCATATTCAATAAGAACTTTGTAAGACTGCAGTAGAGTTTACGAAACCTATGCATGTGGGGATGTGCATACTGGACCTATCCAAAATCCACATGTACCGCTTCCATTATGAGTTTGCGAAAACTCATTTTTCAGATCCTACATTACTTTATATGGGGACAGATAGCTTCATCTATTGGGTGAAGAACTGCGATCCATTTGAAGTAATTAGGTGCCATGGTAATGAATTTGACATGTCCTCATGTGCAGCCGATAATCTTTATGCTATTATTACGCAGAACAAGAAGGTTATCGGTCTTATGAAGGATGAGTCGAATGGATTGCCGATTGTGTAGTTTGTAGGTCTACGGTCAAAAATGTATGCATATCTCACATTGGAAGGTGCCACCCAGAGGCGGGCTAAGGGTGTGCATGACATGGCATCGAGAGCCCTATCTATCGAAAATTATTTGCAGTGCCTGCGTAGTGGAGTTCACGGTGCTGCACTGTAGCCACGGCATATGGTATGGCAGACCAGTGTTCGATCGATAGGTCATGAGGTGTACACTGTACTACATTCTAAAACCGGTCTGTCACCTCATGACGATGAAAGGGTCATTTGTGATGACGGGATTGAAACTCTCCTGTACTCACACCCCTCACTTTTAGCGAAAGAAAGGGTGGAGGAATCTAATTGAGAGAGAGCGGGAGAGAGAGAGAGAGAGAGAGGGAGAGAGAGAGAGAAGGAGATATATATATTGTCTGCAGAGTAGTAGTATGATCCATTCACCGTAGTGCAATTAATTTTGTGTGTGTGTGTGTGTGTGTGTGATGTAAATATGTTTTTGTGTACAATGTACACGTATATATATATATATATATATATATATATAGAGAGAGAGAGAGAGAGAGAGAGAATGTGTGTAATATTTTTGTGTACTATGTACTCGTGTATCATAGAGAGAGAGAACGTGTGTGGAAGAGAAAGAGTAAAAGGAGAAAAAAAGAATCTAATTTCATGTTTATATATCCATAATATGTGTGTGAAAAAAAAAGAAAATATTTTAAAATAGAAAAAAATTATACACTCATATATTTGTTGACAGACAACGTATTTCTATGCTGTAAATGCATCTATGTACCATGTGCATATTTTTTTTTAATAGAATAGCTTTTAAGTTTTTCACCTGCCACTACCATCCAGTCAAAGTAGTTTTATTTTGGTCCAAATAATTTTTTTTCTTTAATGCAGCTGTTTGGGTTGTACGCCTTAGAGCCACCCAATTAATTGTTATTATTAAAGTAATTCAGCTGTCTGTGGTGGAAAATGTCTAGAGCCACCCAATTCAAAAAATATTTAGAGCTGCTCAGTCACGTTGGACCCATACAATTAAATGTTGATGTTATTAAATTATTTCAATATAACTTGTTGAGTCACACAGCTACTTAATTATTTCAAGTAAAATGTCTACTTAAAAAAAATTTAGAGCCACCTAGGTAATTAGAAGAACGTTAATTTACAGAGCAGCTCTGTTCAATATAGTCTGTTTGGATAGAATTTCATTAGTAATAGTATTTATCTTGTAAGTAAGTTAGTCAATACCTCCGGTTTAGTTTTAAGTATGGCTCTATAACTGACATTCCTTCAAGCAATCCCCAATCCTAGTAATTAAGTTAAGAGTATCACTGCAATGAACTGAACTGTACCTCAACAACTATACATATTTCACATCACTAACTAAATTGTAAACTCAAAAACTGAATTGAAATCGATAAAGGAAAAAAAATCGTTACCCTACATCACTGTTCTTATTTTGAAAAACCCTAATCATTATGTTTTTGCTAATATATATATATGTTCGAACGTTCTACAATTGCATCTGCATTGCACCTTGCAGGTCTACAAGACGTGGCGGATTTAACACAAACAACTTAAGAGAATTGACTGCATTCAGATATGCATTGCACTCGTCTAGAAGACGTGCTGCCTTTACAAGGTGTATACGACACGGGACAACCGGGAGATCCGGGAAAAAACCCGGGAATATCTCAGAATTCCGGGAATTTCCATTGTTTTAGTTTTCAGTTAAATTGTTGTAATTTTGACTGGTAAGAACCGATACTCTGGCAAAGGATATTATTGTTATCTACTATTGCATAATCATACTTCAAAAATAAAACATAAACGAGAGTTGTTGTTGTTGTGATCTTCAGAGACTGGTTTGGTGCAGCTCTCCATGCTACTCAATCCTGTGCAAGCTTCTTCATCTCCCAGTAAGTATTGCAACCTATATCCTTCTAAATCTAATTAGTGTATACCTCTCTTGGTCTCCCTCTACGATTTTTACCCTCCACGCTGCCCTCCAATACTAAAGTGGTGATCCTTTGGTGCCTCGGAATATGTCCTACCAACCGATCCCTTCTTCTTGTCAAGTTGTGCCACAAACTTCTCCCCAATTCTGTTCAATAGCACCTCATTAGTTATGTGATCCACCCATCTAATCTTCAGCATTCTTCTGTAGTGCCACATTTCGAAAGCTTCCGTTCTCTTCTAGTCTAAACTATGTGTCGTCCACGTTTCACTTCCATACATTGCCACACTCCATACAAATACTTTCAGAAACGACTTCCTGACACTTAAATCTATACTCGATGTTAGCAAATTTCTCTTCCCCAGAAACGCTTTCCTTACCATTGCCAGTCTACGTTTGATATCCGCTCTACTTCGACCATCATCAGTTATTTTGCTCCCCAAGTAACAAAACATGTAGTACTTTAAGCGTCTCATTTCCTAATCTAATTCCCTATCACCCGATTTAATTCGACTACATTCCAGTATCCTCCTGCTTTTGTTGATATTCATCTTATATCCACCTTTCAAGACACTGGCCGTTCCGTTCAGCTGCTCTTCCAGGTCCTTTGCTGTCTGTGACAGAATTACAATGTCATCGGCGAACCTCAAAGTTTGTATTTCTTCTCCGTGGATTTTAACTCCTACTCCGAATTTTTCTTTTGTTTCCTTTACTGCTTGCTCAATATACAGATTGAATAACATCGAGGATAGGCTACAATCCTGTCTCACTCCCATCCCAACCACTGCTTCCCTTTCATGCCCCTCGACTCTTATAACTGCCATCTGGTTTCTGCACAAATTGTAAATAGCCTTTCGCTCCCTGTGTTTTACCCCTGCCAAGTTCAGAATTTGAAAGAGAGTATTCCAGTCAACATTGTCAAAAGCTTTCTATAAGTCTACAAATGCTAGAAACATAGGTTTGCCTTTTCTGGTAGGGTCAGTATTGCCTCACGTGTTCCAACATTTCTACGGAATCCAAAGTGATCTCCGAGGTCGGCTTCTACCAGTTTTTCCATTCGTCTATAAGGAATTCGTGTTAATATTTTGCATCCGTGGCTTGTTAAACTGATCGATAATTTTCACATCTGTCAACACCTGGTTTCTTTGGGATTAGAATTATTATATTCTTCTTGAAGTCTGAGGATATATCGCCTGTCTCATACATCCTGCTCTCCAGATGGTAGAGTTTTGTCATGACTGGCTCTCCCAAGGCCATATGTAGTTCTAATGGAATGTTGTCTACTCCCGGGGCCTCGTTTCGACTCAGGTCTTTCAGTGCTCTGTCAAACTCTTCACGCAGTATCTTATCTCCCATTTCATCTTTATCTACATCTTCTTCCATTTCCATAATATTGTCCTCAAGTACATCGCCCTTGTATAAACCCTCTATATACTCCTTCCACAATTCTGCTTTTCCTTCTTTGCTTAGAACTGGGTTTCCATTTGAGCTCTTGATAATCATGCAAGTGGTTATCCTTTCTCCAATGGTCTCTTTAATTTTCCTGTAGGCAGTATCTATCTTACCCCTCGTGAGATAAGCCTCTACATCCTTACATTTATCCTCTAGCTATCCCTGCTTAGCCATTTTGCACTTCCTGTCGATCTAATTCTTGAGACTTTGTATTCCTTTTTGCCTGCTTCATTTACTGCATTTTTATATTTTCTCCTTTCATCAGTTAAATTCAATATCTCTTCTGTTAACCAAGGATTTCTATTAGCCCTCGTCTTTTTACCTACTTTATCCTCTGCTGCCTTCACTATTTCACCTCTCAAAGCTACTCATCCTTCTTCTACTGTATTTCTCTCCCACATTCTTCTCAATCGTTCCCTAATGCTCTCCCTGAAACTCTCTACAACTTCTGGTTCTGTCAGTTTATCCAGGTCCCATCTTCTTAAATTCCCACTTTTTTGCAGTTTCTTCAGTTTAATCTTCAGTTCATAACCAATAGATTGTGGTCAGAGTCCACATATGCCCCTGGAAATGTCTTACAATGTAAAACCTGGTTCCTAAATCTCTGTCTTAATATTATATAATCTATCTGAAACCTTCCATTATCTCCAGGTTTCTTTCATGTATACAACCTTCTTCCATGATTCTTAAACCAAGGGTTAGCTATTATTAAGTTACGCTCTGTGCAAAATTCTACCAGGCGGCTTCCTCTTTCATTCCTTACTCCCATTTCATATTCACGTACTTCGTTTCGTTCTCCTCCTTTCCCTACTATCGGATTCCAGTCGCCTGTGACTATTAAATTTTCGTCTCCCTTCACTACCTGAATAATTTCTTTCATCTCATCATACATTACATGAATCTCTTCGTCATCTGCGGAGCTAGCTGGCATATAAACTTGTACTACTGTGGTAGGCCTGGGCTTCGTATATATCTTGGCCACAATAATGCGTTCGCTACGCTGATTGTAGTAGCTTACCCCCATTTCTATTTTTTATTCATTATTAAACCTACTCCTGCATTACGTCTATTTGATTTTTTATTTATAACCCTGTATTCACCTGGCCAGAAGTCTTGTTCCTCCTGCCATCGAACTTCACTAATTCCCACTATATCTAACTTAAACCTATCCATTTCCCTTTTTAATTTTCTAACCTACCTGCCCTGTTAAGGGATCTGACATTCCACGCTCCGACCCGTAGAACGCCAGTATTCTGTCTCCTGATAACAACGTGCTCCTGAGTATTCCCCGCTCGGAGATGCGAATGGGGGACTATTTTACCTCCGGAATATTTTACCCAAGAGGACGCCATTATCATTTAACCATACAGTAAAGCTGCATGCCCTCGGGAAAAATTATGGCTGTAGTTTCTCCTTGCTTTCAGCCGTTCGCAGTACCAGCACAGCAAGGCCGTTTTGGTTAGTGTTACAGGGCCAGATCAGTCAATCATCCAGACTGTTGCCCCTGCAACTACTGAAAAGGCTGCTGCCCCTCTTCATGAACCACACGTTTGTCTGGACTGTCAACAGATACCTCTCCGTTGTGGTTGCACCTACGGTGCGGCTGTCTGTATCGTTGAGGCACGCAAGCCTCCCCATCAACAGCAAGGTCCATGGTTCATGGGGGAGGATACAAGAGAGAGAAAAAGGAAATAACTTAAATTGCAAATTAAATGTGCCATATACAACAACGACATATGGTGCTCATGCAAGCGTCTGCCAACAGTAAAATGTGTGAAAGGCTTCAGGAAGACTATGGAATGCTTCGTAACAACAATTAGCCTGCGATGAGAGTGAAGTCACAACTGTTTACATTTGATTCGTTTTAGCAGTTACGAATGGGCTCATGCGCATACGCAATTGAGTCGCGTTTGAGTAGAGATTCTCCCACCTCTGGCTAGAGGAATGTGGCTATTGGCTGTGCAAGCAGTCGCGGCAAGCAGCTAGATGCTACCGGGAAAAGGGGGCGCTAAATTCATGTTCTTGAGGAAAAAAACTTGGTTCACAAAGCACCTAGCATCCAGCGCACGTCTGTCTATCGATTATTCATACGATATTGAAACGCTTCCCTGTTGGTTTTTGAACATTTTTGAACACTTTTTGATTTCTCAATGAATCATAAGTTGATTCTTGAATGCGTCATAGTGTACATGATGTCCCTGTTAGGAGAATCCTCTTCGCATCTAGAAATAAACTTTCCGCAGACGAAAGGAGACGGGACCATACGAGGTGAGCGGAGTAAAGCCGAACGGATGAAAGCCAATCGCTGTCTGATTATGTGGTTGATTGGGTTTGCGAATGATTAGCGATGTTATAATTACTAACGAAATCGTTAGATTCAGACTATCAGAATGAAAATAAGCGTTTGACAGGAATAACAGGTGAGATAGATTACGTATTATCTTCTCGGTGCATCCAAGAAAATGAAATGTTGACAGAAAATTTTTGGTCAGATAGCTGCACTAGTAAGGACCAGTTGTACAGTCCCCGGCTAGAAGCCACTTCAGTTCTGTTCTGGAATTAACGCGGAAAACATGTTGTACGAACACGTATAACGCCTAACCGGAAAATAATCGCGGGATAACTAAACCTGTGATTATGGCAGTGTTAGTGTAGTTAATCGGCGAACAAATTTTGACAGTAGCAGGAATAGCTACAGAATTGGCGATGACCAGATTGTTTGTTAGAACGAGGAAGGAGAAGAAACGGGGACACACACAATTATGGAAGAATAAGACGATCCCAAATTTATATAAAAATTTCGTTATACTACTTTTCGATCACATGCTTGAGAAACTGGTGCGTATGAACGAAATGTGAATCTATTTCCTAACATAAAACTTTTTGCTCGTAGTAGGCCTAATGGGTATGTGATACTGGTACTTCGTAAATTATATTCTGTCGTGTTATAAAAATGGCCATTTGTGCCAAAACAGTCTCGTTTATTTGGTGCGTGTTACAAAATTTCTGTAATATTAGAATGTCCTATTTTGTTTTATCTAGCAGAAAGTGACAAAACAGTCGTAATCAGATCGAGAAACCACACCAGTCTTGGGTAGTACTTGTGTTAACAGCTTTTTCAGTACTGGATAACGACATTTCGATTTTTCATGCAGCATAACGTTTAACGAACTTTGATGACGTAATAGATTCTTTCGCAGAAAGGAAAGCACGCCTGTAAAGCTGTAGCAAGATTAGAGAGACAAAAATGCTAGGAGCTAAGGATTGAAGAAATGTGTACTGTATTGCTTGTCTCTTGTCTTTATTGGTTTTATGTATCCTATATCTAATTTTATGTCACACAAAACAGCAAGTTATTAGCTAATAGGCAATAAAGAGTGCAAATTTTCTGGAGAGTTCTTGTTCTCTCGATTCCAAATAATCGCATCCGTTGTTAATTGCGAGATTTTTTTAAAGAGGGGCAGGCTGTCCAAACGACCGACTGGGAGCAGGAGAGGCACCGCAGGACATTTCAATTTCCACTGTCCTGAATATAGTTTGATGGCATCTATTACAAAATATACACGTTTCAATTCCACAGAGCGAAATACAGTGACGTGCGACAGAAGACTGCTGTATGAAGAGGCGTGGCACTGCACTTCGGCACACTTAAAACCAAATAACGTGTCTAACATTTCCTCGAACAGATGTTTCATGTTTCAGACTTTTCAGAAAGCTGTGCGCTACAAGATGAATATATTTTTTGAAAATTCGTTTTTTTAGTGTTGACCCGGTTAGCAAATATCGTAGATCCGGGGCTGAAGCGCAGAACAGTGAGTTACAGTGGATAGTCTCCATGTGACCCGTGTTTACATTTAGTGATTTTGTTGTTTTCTCTTCGTTTACTGCTCTCTTGTCAAATGAAAACAAAACGGATATCTGTGGCCGGGAGCTATCAAGTGAGTTAAAATATATTCACATAATTACGGAAGGCCAAAATATGTTATTGGTTTCATATCTTATTTTACTTCCACCTTTCTGACAGTGAAGCATTAATGGCCTTGCAGAACAATGAATTTATTTTTGTCTGTTTCCTAAAGAAATTTGACTTTTATTAATTTTTTCCGCAGAGGCAGTCAATGTATTTGAAACGAAATGTTTAATTCCAAAGTACTGGCTAATTTCAACTGTTCGCTGCATTTCAAGTGCACGTTTTCATCTTCTAGCACATATGCCATTATGTCATAATAAAGAACTAAACATGATATAATACAGTACTGATGCTCCAAGAAAATTTAAATCCCGAAAACGACACTGAAAAGCTTAATATCAGGTCGGGATCTACTTCGTTGGGAATCTGGACATACGAATGTGCACTTTAAGTATGCACTTTAAATGTGCATATTTTAGTATGGTTCGCGAAATTCCGATGTTCTTGGAGTATCCTCTGATGTCTTGTTTCTTTTATGACATAATGTATGATCTTTCAGTGTTTCACACGTACGAACATACGGGCTTCCTACGTCATGCTAACTGCGCGGTGACGCCTGTCATCTGCGCTCTCAGGCAACTGCTGAAACGAACCTATTTCTAACAGGTCGCGGGAAAATATTGCGAATGGTGGTTTGAAAACCGTTACTTTCAAAGTTAATATCCTTTTACCTAAGTTGAACTACGTGCGAGAATGTACCATGATTTTCTTACATCACAGAGTATTTGACTCTCATTTTTAAATGACTCTTTGATGACGAGCCGTTTAGAAGAATTTCGAACCCTGAAGATCAGTCATTTATGTCATTATTAAAAATTTTACTTACACATTTGTGTGATATACCTTAAAGTGTAAAATGGGCAAAAAAGATCAATATTATATGCGAAAGCTTAGCTTCTCCTGCAGCTTATTTACCTTAGAGACCAATATTATATGTGAAAACTTTGCTTTTCTTGTAGCAACACTATGTATATAAATTTAAACTATTAACTTCCCATCTTTATGTGTTCGTGCTACTTAACACCGATGTTGCTGTTGGCAGACTACGTCACGTGTCCTATGCTCTGAATATCCGCTGTCATCGGCTGGCGAGATCACGTGACATGAGCTACGACTGGCTTACAAAAGCGCATCGCAATCTCGATTTCAATGATTCGGGAAACAACATGCAGTGTTTGGTGCAATTCCAATGTGTACTTTCGTAAAACGAAAATACGCAGCGTACATGTTGCTGTACATCAAAGATATTTCAAAAATGTGTCTTTTTCCCCGAGTTTCGTTTCCTAAAGTGCCGGTAAATTCTACGCCCGTGTATAAAACCATAACCAATCAAAGGATTGATAAGTTTTGCGGTTCTGAGGGAAAATATACTGTCACTTAACACGGAAAAAGTGTGTTTTCACCAGGGAGGAAGTGTACTTTTAACTGGGAAATCCGAGAAAAATCCGGGAATTTTTTTTCCTTGTCCGCGTATACACTCTGAATTCGTGAATTACGAATGTGTACCCATTTCCATTCCTCCGATTACGATACAGCGTCATCTGCGGCGAAACGAAGAAAATGCTTCAGACAAAACGTATGTAGATTTTGCGATAAAAAAGGGGGTTCCCATGGACGATTTCAAAGCTGCCCCAGCCATCCATGCACGTCGTGGGTGGGGGGTTGAGTGTGATGTCGTTGGATGATCCCTGCAAGAGAAAGAAATTGGAATTAAAACTTTATTGGATCCGATATGTAGTTTTCGAGAAATTTTAATGTCATCAGTTAAAATGAACACCCTGAATACACCACTTAATCAAATATTTGAATCTGCCCACCTCTTTCCATAGCAGCCTGAGTATAGTAATTTTTGTGTGAACTTTTCCTGATCGCCCACAAAACAGTATTTTTTCTCTAAATAGTCTACAGAACTCCTGCCAATTATAGACTCCTTCTCATTCGGTACCGCCCATTTTGTGGTTTCGTCACAAACATGTCCAAATATAAATTGAACCTTTGAATTGAATCTTTTTCTTATTGCAAACCAAGGCGGAAAAGAACCCAGAAAAACACTATTTGGTGTACCATATTTCCTATTTCAAACGTCTTGAATTTATTTGACGCTCCATTTCTAGGGCATGGGTAAAATTAGAATGTCTATAACTGGTGATGGTGATAATTAAATTCCACACGAAATTTCCCTAACTGAAGATGTCTTCTTTACTGAATGAATAACGCGTAGAAGGATAATATAGTTTTTCAATGTGACTGCCCTTCAGGTATGATCCGATACAGACATACATACTTAATGCAATGGATATTCTTTGGCATCTGAAATGACACGCTGTTATTATTAAAAGTCAGTTATGTTCCTCATATTGGACCTAGATGGGCCAATCGGGCCTAAGCTACTGCTGTGTCATCCTATGCCAATGGCGTCATTTGATGCGATTTGGAGGGGAATGGGGTCAGCACACTGCTCTCCGGTCGTTGGCGAGTTTCTTGAGATTGGGACCGTTTCTACTAAGTTGAGTGGCTTTTCAGCTTGCCTGACAAGGCTGACTGCACCCTGGACCAGTCTTCCTGTCAATGAAAAATCCCTGCCTGTACCAAGAATTGACCCCAGATCCTCCAAATGGCAGTCATCAGTGCTTACCATACAGCTACAAAGGCGGAAATTACTATTCTTAACTGAACTAATTTCTCATCACTGAATCTAACTTTTGATTCCATAAACATTACCGAGCTTACTGCTAGTAGGAAATGCATGTACCATTTCGTTCTTTCGATTATGGCTTATAATACTCGACCCTCGTAATCAGTAATATATCGTTCCCAAGAAACATTGTAACAATATGATAAACAACCTTTAGTTAGGAGTTCTTGAGGCAACCTAACCTTATGGAATCTGAAAACAAATTATTAAAGTAATAGAAATCATCTCAGTACAAACACTTCATACAACATAGGAAGTGATTATAATCGAACTAATGATTAAGGTGAAGGTGTAAGATCATTTCTCTTATTATTCCTGTGCAAGGTATTACTGCAAAGCCTTACGATTACTGAGTACCATCATCTG
Organism: Schistocerca americana; assembly: GCF_021461395.2. NCBI lineage: Eukaryota > Metazoa > Arthropoda > Insecta > Orthoptera > Acrididae > Schistocerca > Schistocerca americana. The sequence continues at coordinate 97,187,464 of NC_060125.1, read as the reverse complement.
AAAAGTGTACTTCATTTAATAAATTGATAAACGGGCCAAAATAAAGATATAAGATTTTTCTTTTCGCTTGTGACTACTATCACCCAATGAATACAAATGTTTTTACACAGGACACGAAGATTAACATAACATAAATCATATGGTACACACTCCATTACCGTAGAAAGACCTACTCTTCTGGATGTTTGTGAAATATACAAGGAGCCACAACACTTTGGTGAAAGAGATATCAATTGATAATCTCAAATACAAACAAGTATAGCACGTAAACAGAATGGAAGTTGCTCACATAAACTGCAACTGCGAATACCACTCTGCTATTCATTCTGCATTAGCAACCATGAAATACTGTTTCTCTATTACGGCTCACCAAGTCTTAAGTAGGGAAAGACATTACCTACATTTCTTGGTATCACTTCATGAATCCGGACTGTAAAATGCTTTCAGGTATCTCTATTGATATTGATCATACCATATCACACACAAGCAGAAAGACACCTTCACTCCAAAATACATCAAATGGAATAGAACGAAGAAGAATGCGTTGTTCTCGTCGTAACTTGCAATCCTTGTAGAACATCTCAGCGCCCTCATTTCTTTTTGGCTGGCGATGCAACGACTCAGCGATCTTAGACAAGATAAACTAGTATAGCAGCTGCAGAAGTGAATATACGGGAAGTCGATCAGTGGGCACAGATATGACAGCAAACTTTGCTCATGAGTAGTAAACATGTAAGAAGATAACGTGTGGAAGGAAATAAATTATAAAAAACAACTTTCATGTTATTTCTTTCATAATGAAACTCCTCCTAAGACGTTCTTGTTGAACTTGTTTTCTTTGTCTTCCCTTATTATTTCTCTTTCTTTTAATTTCTCCTTAATGCTACAAAAGCTTACATTAAAAGGACTGCCAAAAATGCTAGTCTTAGATATCTGTGCAGAAAGTGCATCGGGATTCAATCTACCTACCTCCTCAAACTCTCTTTCCTATGTCTTCTTACAGAACTCCTGATTTCATACTCCCTTCCCACTCTCGAGACATAGATTTCAAATATGAGTTTGCACATCCTCTAGATCTATTCTGTCACTTTCCAGTTGATCTTCAATATTTTATATCTGGGCTCATGTTCGTTATAATGTATTTTCTACTTTTTTAAAGCTATCCTCGTGTACAACATAAAAGATTTCTGAGCGTTGTACCACATCATAAGGTAAAAAACTGGACTGGAGAAACCAACTTTTCCACCACACTTGAAGTGTCTTTCTTCTGGGTCTACTGTAGACCCAGGAGAAGGCCACTGTAACCATGGCCCAAAGATTAGGTTCTCCGATAACACTGTTTTTTACATTATACCACAGTACGATGTTCAGAAAACGTTTATGTCAACTGACTCTGGCTGTGGAAACTTACGCAATTACATTATCCTCTCTGTAGTTTGGTATTGTCAGAGTTTACTTTGTCTGTTTACTGTTGGGCTTCATTAATTCTTTTCTCTGGATCTTTCCTAGATATGATCTTGAAATTGCTAAGTTCCTCAAATAATTTATTTGTTTTTTGATTCATTCCTTCTTTCTCTAAGTTAGACTTCTTAATATGACCATCCATTATTTCTGTATTCTCTATCTTTTCCAAGAGCTCTTCCCTTATATTTACCACTTGTAGTTTGTCTGTTCCTTTTCTGGCATCGATTCCTTAATATAGACAGTAATTGTTCAGTTACATTATTTATTTTCTCTTGAACTCCCTTTTTTCTATACAACTTCAGTCCATAGATTATTCCTAACCCTCTCCATTTTATCATTCATGTCTTGTATTTCCTTGTCTATTTTATTCCCTTGCCTATCAGCAAGTTTTCTCATTTCTCTTTTCATCTCCATACTAATAAACGTACTTTCATATTATTATCCTGCCTAATTGTCGTTTCTTACATTCTACTTGACAATTTTATTCTTAGTTCTGTGCTATTACCAACTTAACTATCTCTCGTTCTTTTCATTCCATTATCTGTTTTATAATCCTGTCAACATGTGCTTCCATTTTATCTTTAATTTCTACTGTAATCTTTGCACTACTAATAGCTAAACTATCATACATTTCTTTTTATATTATTATCTTGCCTATTTGTCATTTCTTTCATTTAACCTAACATTTCTGTTCACATTTCTGCACTGTTAGCAACTAAAGATTTATTTATTTTCAACATTAAATGGGAATATTCAGATAAAGATTCCCTGTCTTCTATTTTGAGCTAATAATATTACAAGACATTTTGTAGCAAAATTGTTACTGAAATTAAACTAGATAATAGTCCTGATATCAATATTCTATGACATCTCCTAGTTCTCTATTGCCAAATGGCTCTTTAAAGTGCTAAATAATCACTTGACAGTCAATGAATGGTAGATGAAATCTCTACCATTCGACCTAAGTGACCATCTATGATATGTTTTATAAAGTAGTAACAACTATGAGTATGGCTGGCATTAGCTGGAACATACTGGCTAGATGCTGCAGCAGCCTCATAGAGATGTATTGGAGGTGAGTTGATTCAGCACCATGGATTCCCAGGGCACTGATTAGAAGTTGTGCTTACAAATATCTCGACAAAGAAATTTCCTTCAGATGGCTTCTTTTTCTTTTCTTGTGGCTTCATCATCTTGTTTGAGTCTTTGAGTTGTGCCTTCAAATTCTTGCTTGTATCTTGTCCCTTAATGATGTATCTTCACTGTCCCACATGTATCCCATTTTACCAACAAATTTCGTTATTCCAATTTGTGCACACTGTTTCAGTCCGTATATGCGGTCACCACATAATGTGTGAATGACCTGTGCAAGAAATAGCCCAGCAAACTTGTGTATCTCAGCATTTTGAGTCTAGTTGTTTCAATATCCATAATAGTGATGCCACTATAAATCATACATCACTTTGTTGTCTGAAGATTATTTTGTAATTCAGAACCTTCTTTTTGTTCGCTAATACATGGGGATGTAGGGATAAATTCTCTTGTGTTAATGCAAACAAAATTTCAGTTCGGATTCTAGGTTACATCACAATGCTTGATTTTCTAAAATATAGAGACCAGAGATGATATAACACCCAGATATGGTATAACACCGCTTCCCTGCAATTAGTGTCCCTATCTGTATGCAGCCCCATAGTTCTCCAAGTATTTTAAATTGTAATGTAAGGTTTTATTTTCACTCTAATCGCAGGTGCTATTAATAAATCTCCTACTTTTGAGAGTTATATCAATTACAGATTACTTCTATCTATAGCATATTAAATAATCTGGAGTAAAATTATTTCATTGTGTTACATCAGTGCCAAAAATCAAGTAAGCATCACAGCTTTTCATCTTAAATGCTTTTAGTTCAGTTCAATAATATTAATTCGTTCTAATATTTTCCCAGTAGATGAAGTCTGATTAAACTCTATTTAATACTTTCAGGTAAAATCTTTATAGGGACACATCTATTTTCAATTAATACCCTCAAGTCAGTTTATTCTTCTCACAAATGACAATACGAGCCATGGGAAAAAAAGACTTTAAGTTTAGCAATGAATGTAATCATAAGCAAGTGTGGACAAACATGAAAATAGACTCATACATACTGACCATTTTTTGTTACATACAATATTCGCTTACTTTTACGCTGTTAATATAATTAACAAAGGTAACTGAGCGCAGCTTCTGCCATGCTCTCGCGTTTCATTGATACTGACCCAGTGAGAATTTCATCCGACGATGAGGAAACTATTTGTGCAGTGCAGGAAACTGCCATCAGCTGACACTCGATGGCTGTTTCGTTCATGTAAGAAAAGAAACATAAGCAAAACATTTCATAATGTTTTCATTTTAAAATACTGCTGTTATTAATGCAGTAGCCAACACAAATTAAATTGTACATGTGACTTACCATACAGATACTAAACAAGCTGTATCTAACAGTTATGCTATAAATGTTAAAGATTTACTTTTAGATGCCCACATGTTTAACTACGTACTACATTTAAATCGAGGCTGTGACTAGTATTGTAGCGACCGCTTTGAATTCCTTCTACGTCTGCTATCAGGCATACTTGATAAGGAATGAAAACATTTGAACTTTTATCTAGATAAATGACACTAGCATTTTGTACACACTTTCCTTAACAGATTTACTATACCTTCCTAGAGTCCTTGCAATATAATTTTACAATTGCCTTACTTACTGTGTAAGGTGGTCGTGTCATTTGGTTTTTGTGTGTCATCGATACGCACGCCAGAGAGAGAGACAGAGAGCAAGTTACGTTGCTGTAAAACAACTTTTAGTCTTGTTGTGCCACAGACGTTGCCTCTGTGCAGTTTGATACACTCTTTGCTGAAGTGTGGTAGATGATGGACGTATTTAATGGTGCTGTGCGGCATTGTGATTATATCTGTTAGATGAAGAAAGGACAGCAAGGATGAATATAATATATACATTGAAAGGTGGAAGGAATATATATTTTGAACAATGTTATTATTTTTGAAGAGAAGAAATTTGAGGTAAGACTACAGCATTGCGCAGCTAGGAGCGATTATTATCAGCTAGTTAACTTGCTCAGAGCCGAGAGAAAGACTTCCCTAATTCCCCGAGTCATGGATTTGCGTTTTAATTGATTAAACTCTTTGATTGTTATAGAAGTTCTCTGTTAACTTTGTACCCCTTTTTAAAAATCATTGTTCACTTTGTTAAACGTAGTATTGTTCAGACCAATGTCGCGTGTAAAGATCACGCGATGTAGTACTCAGTCTTTTTGAATACACGTTTCATTCTGAAATCGTTGTCTTGGGGTATCAATCCTCACCCCGCTGTTTTGTCATTACGCATTACCACATGCAACAGTTTGAATATGTATTTAGAAACAGAAACAGCTTAGCCGCGGCCTGTTTGCTGTTTGCTGTTGTGTTTTCGAGATATCTGCAACAATGTTGTCAAGACGAGAAGTAAGTGGAAATTTTAACTTGGGCCAGATAATTGTTTTACTTCCGTTGCCCATTTAACACAAAGTCAAGCTGCATTCAGATCTGTTACAATTCAGTTGACATTAGCTTCTGTAAAGTTGGTCTAAATTTCAGACAGAAACAAATTTAGGGAGCAACATACAACTGTTACTATTATATGTTTGTTCCATTTCTTATCTCTTCCTATTACAAGTACTACTTTAACAATGTGGGACGCTCCAGAAGTTTTATTGATTACGCGGTTTATGTAAATCACACTAGAGAAATGCTAGGGTGGTTTCATTAGAATCCTTCAGTAGCAGTGCTTGTGCTGAGTGGCTACGTTGATGTCGATGGGGTGTTGAATTTAAACCTTCCTTGTTTCTTCGCAGGTGTTATTTCGCCTTTTCATGACTTTTCATCATGAAATTCCTTTTTTCCGATTGGGGGCATGTAACAGACTGGGCTGACAATGTAGCAGTGCATTCAGTGAAATGGACAGTCGATAATCAGAACGACCCATGCCCTTCATGGCAGACAGAATTAACCACCCAAATGGGCTATAATTGTGTTCATGTGTTTATTAAGACGCCAGTGCTACTGGAAACAATACGCAGAAATTTGTTGCACATAGAGTGCTTGCTTAACGTTAGTAGTTTCTTATGGGTGGAGAGCAGTCATTAACGCAAATTTAGACGAGCTGTAAGGTAGGGCTGGTGGCCAGGTGGGAAGCCGGTGTTCATGCGCAGTCCGCTGACGGCGCTTCGGCTGCCACACACCAGCAAGTGAGGGTTTTGCGCGCTCTAATCGCAGCGAGCGGAGCCCCAATAAAACGGCAATGAGGCGCGCTCGTAAATATGTACTGCCCTGTGAAATACGGTCCGTAAACAACACGGCTTGTAAATAAGCGCACCTTAATGCCGGCACGAATTTCCGACGTTACATTGCCCCGCTATCAAAAACACGTCACAGGACCTTTCATTTCATCCGATCGCCGATAAATAATGGATTTTATTTGCATGGTGATGAAGGCAGCCATTGCAGTGGTACACTGACAATCGACGAAGATTAGTGTGATTGAAGAATGACTCTACTCTGACAGCAGATGAATTGAGTAAAGTTGTTTTCCAGCAAATTTGCACGTTACATACATCTAATTCAAGATATACTTTGGAATCATATCACTGAGCCTACGAAGTGAGAGAAAATTCGCTGCATACTGACGTAGATAATGAGTATTGCATGATTATTGTTTCTATTAAGTTTCTATTGATTTTATTCTTGCACTGAACGCCAAGTGTAAATTAATTGCACTATTGTTAAATATTTAGTCTCCAATGTAAAAATGTCCCTTTATTTTCTGTTTCCGACATGTAATTATTATTTAATCTTTTATTGCGCAATGGCTTTGTTTAAGTTAATAAAAGGTTCTGCGATGTGCGTTATCTATTTTTGAGTACTGAATCCATTTGTGTTGATCTTGAAAATGTGTCTTGATCTGTCCTCTGCGGCCTAAGTGATGGTTCAAAAAATGGCTCTGAGCACTATGGGACTTAACATCTATGGTCATCAGTCCCCTAGAACTTAGAACTACTTAAACCTAACTAACCTAAGGACATCACACAACACCCAGTCATCACGAGGCAGAGAAAATCCCTGACCCCGCTGGGAATCGATCCCGGGAACCCGGGCGCGGGAAGCGAGAACGCTACCGCACGACCACGAGCTGCGGACCCGAAGTGATGGTTTCTGGACCATGCCAGTAGTGTGCTGCTTCTTACGTGTGTACTGGCGGCGAGCCCTGGTTAGCCATCATGATGACGTCACCGAAAATGTTGTAGCATCACATCCGTGGGCGGGTGATTACATTAAATACAGAGTCGACCATTATATTCAAAGCTGTGATTTACTTATTGTTATTAACTAGTTAAATTCTTAGCACGGACTGTTAATGTATAGAGATGGTATCGGTTGCACTATCTTCGTCAATCATTTCACCGACCATTTAAACGACAAGTACTTTGTCTATTATTTACTCGTCAACTCAAAGCTTCCTTCCTTCCTCGACATGATTTTTACAATCGTAACATTTTATCAGTTCTGTGCGTGACTACACACCATAACTGTCGCCACTTCTGTTTCTCTGAGGGGATCTAAAATGGGTACTTGTACCTAAATTAGTTAGTCATGAGTGCATATATATCTGAAAATGTGTCCCTTATTCTTACAGAAGATAGCACTGATGTATGGGCCTTTGTGTCGTATGGTATGCACCAGCCTGTTGAGACTCAGGAACTGCTAAGTGCGGTTTCTGCTCATTTTTCCCACATCCTTCACCTCTCATCGCAAAGATTCACAAACTCGTGCGAACACACCTGTATGCCCTCGGATTTGGTCACATGTATGGAACATTTGCCCCTGTAACGTTACACATTATCAGCACGTGTGGAATACGCCAATGCTCTTAAGTATCCCCACAACCAGAAATACACTGAAGAGCCAAAGAAACTGGTACACCCGCCTAGTACCGTGTAATGCCCCCGTGAGCACGCAGAAGTGCCGCAAAGCGACATAGAATGGATTCAGCTGATATCTGAAGTAGTGCTGGAGGAAACTGACACCATGAATCTTGCAGGGCTGCCCATAAACCCTAAGAGTACGATGGGGTAGAGATCTCTTCTGATCACCACGTTGCAAGACATCCCAGATATGCTCAATCATGTTCTTTTCCGGGGGAGTCGGATGGCCAGCGGAAGCGTTTAAACTCATAAGAGTGTTCCTGGAACCACTCTGCAGCAACTCCGGACGTGCGGGATGTTGCATTGTCCTACTGGAATTGCTCAAGTCCGTCGAAATGCACAATGGACATGAATGAATGCAGGTGGTCAGACACGATGCTTACGTGTCACCTGTCAAAGTCGTGTCTAGACGTATCACGGATACCAAGTCATTCAAACAGCACGCTCGCACACCATTATAGAGCCTCTACCAGCTTGAACAGCTCCTACTGACATCCAGGGTCCATGGAGTTATGAGGTTGTCTCCATACCCGTGCATGTTCATCCGCTCGATACAATTTGAAACGAGACTCGTCCGACCAGGCAACAAGTTTCCAGCCATCAGCATTCCAATGTCGGTGTTGACGGGCCCAGGCGAACTGTAAAGCTTTGTGTCGTGCAGTCATCAAGAGTACACGAGTGGGCCTTCGGCTCCGAAAGCCCATATCGATGATGTTTCGTTGAATGGTTCGCACGCTGACACTTGTTGACGGCCCACCACTGAAACCTGCAGCAATTTCCAGAACGGTTGCACTATTGTCACGTTGAGCGATGCTTTTTATTCGGCGTTGGTCCCGTACTTGCAGGATCTTTTTTCGGCCGCAGATGTGTCGGAGATTTGATGTTTTACCGGATTCCTGATATTCACGGTACATTACGGAATACCTGATATTCACGGTAGAATCGTGAAATGGTCGTACGGAAAAGTACCGCTTCGACACTACTTCGGAGATGCTTTGTCCCATCGCTCGTGCTCCGACTGTAACACCACGTTCAAACTCACTTAAATCTCGATAACTTGCCATTGCAGCAGCAGTAACCGATCTAACAACTGCGCCAGACACTTGTTGTCTTATATAGGCGTTGCCGAGCGCAGCGCCGTATTGTGCCTGTTTACATACTTCTGTATGTGAATACCATGGAGGTAAGAATAAGGGGAGATGGCGCTACGTATCTCAGCCGTACTAAGTTTTGAAGCCATGGGGGCGTGGCTCGCTGCCATGACTCTCTGACCAAAACATTGCCAGTGTGCTATAGCGCTGCGTGTATTACAGTCGCTAATTGCACCATATACGCATGTAACGTCATCAGATTGGTTGTTTCAAAGTTTTTGTTTAAAATAAAATCTCGTAAAGGCGAAATTCCGCGTTTCTTCTGATTAAAAATAGTTTTTAATGTAATATTACCAGTAGCTAGCCTTCAATGTAAACGATACAATTTTGTTAATTCAGTAATAAACGTGTATCACAAACTAAATAATAGAAACTGAAAACTAAGTTAGCTATACCCTCCCTCCAAAGCCCCATAAATACATCTTGTTTGTAATACGTACTGGGACATTTCAGTTACGTTACACTACTGGGAAACACTGTTCATTACCACCAATATTTACTGAAATACGGTACATAGAATGTCAAATCTACACAGTGTCCTGTTTGGGCCTATACTTTACGCCAGTTAATGTAGTGTTAGCTTTTAATTTGGTACATGATGAAGACAAAGTGAGTTACTCAACACTTCGATTATCGACGATACGTACGTATTATACTGAAACGTGAACTTGAAAACTAAGAATTTAATTCTTTGAATTAACATACCTTTTGCAAATGTTTTGGGTGTGTAGGGAAAACTGATGATACAGCATTTTCTCGGAGCCTTACTGTTGAAAGGGAAGTTCGGTCTATGTCCTCTTCTCGGAAATGCTGAGAACATATAGTGCTCCATTTAGACGCACGCCAATTCTTCCTCCTCACGGCATTCTCCCACAGAGCTTTCCGACTTTCATTTTTAGGAAATCTAAAATCATACAGGAGAAAAACACGCTATAGTACAAGTACCGATGTAGCACGCTTTCATTCACAATGAAGTAGTAAAATCACACTTAACGAGACAACTTACACATGAAATGTTATTCCCTTCGGGCCGGCCGCGGTGGTCTAGCGGTTCTGGCGCTGCAGTCCGGAACCGCGGGACTGCTGCGGTCGCAGGTTCGAATCCTGCCTCGGGCATGGGTGTGTGTGGTGTCCTTAGGTTAGTTAGGTTTGAGTAGTTCTAAGTTCTAGGGGACTTATGACCTAAGATGTTGAGTCCCATAGTGCTCAGAGCCATTTGAACCATTTTTTTGTTATTCCCTTCGATTTCGCATCACAATCAGAACGATTCGTACATCCGAACACCACACAAGTCACCATAATAGCGCAAAATCCTTCCAAAAGCGAGCGACAAGCCTACGCATACAAGCTTACAGCAGCAATGTTTTAGTCGGATTGAGATAGCTACCCTCGGGTTCACAGCTGTGACGTCACGGCGTCTCCCTCTATTCTTACCTCCATGGTGAATACACATGCCTATACCAGTTTCTTTGGCGCTTCAGTGTATAAGCGATTCAGATCACGTGAATAGGAACGTAATGCAGTGGATCTCCTCGACCAATCTAATGATCATTAAAAGTTCGTGATGTGTACAATCGTATGAAGTGTTTAAAGTATCGTCGTACCCTCTCACTCTTAAATCGCAGCCTTTACCTTCTGCAAAGATAATGTTCTGCAATTACGTGTGTAATGTATAGTGTAGAAATGGTGGTGATGAACAGCATCTGTTAAACCAGTACACGACAGTGAACTGGATTGTTCACGTAGCTTGTATATGAATATGGAGGAAAGATCATAGGTACCCAGGATTTATACGATGGCCACAGCTGGCTCCTGCAAAGGGCACTGTCGCCGCAGTGCCACGTGGCATGGGCCCGAAAATAAACGACGGTATCCGTAAATATGCAGCCCCGCACGTGGCCGACGGTTCTCGGTATCCGCTGAAGCCTTCGATACGTGTCATTTGCAGTAGAGTGACCTAGCCTGAGTTTAAGTTTTTGAATTCGGTTTGCTCCCTGGACTGTATTCACTCTTTACAAGGACCTCCATTTCGCTCTAGACTTTGTTTCTGTCCAGCTATGTACTTTGTGAATTCCACCGTCGTGGACAACAGGAGCTGACTACTTGTTCCACTGGTATCTGCTTCACCACTAGTACGAGAGATCGTAAATTGTGCACTACCTCCGCTGAGTTGGATAGAAAAGTTAGTATATCTGATAATGTAAATGGCCACATTTTCTGCTCTTACACTGATACTAATGTGAACCTGATGTGCGGGTGGTCCCGGCGGAGGTTCGAGTCCTCCCTCGGACATGGGTGTGTGTGTGTGTGTGTGTCTGTTCTTAAGATAATTTAGGTTAAGTAGTATGTAACCTTAGGGACTGATAACCTTAGCAGTTAAGTCCCATAAGATTTCACACATATTTTTTTTTTGTGAACCTGATGTTTTGCTTCCATGAACGCTCGAGGATTTCCGTCTGAGCACACGCGTAGTTTATTAACTCCCTCAGTGTAAATCACGCTTCACCCCTAAATAAAAGGCAGGCTATCAACTAAGGATTTTCAGTGTCCCGTGTTAGAATCCGTTGCCATCGTGGCAATATGGCGTGGTAATCTTTTGGCCTGAGACCTTGCAAGTGCTGAAGGTAATGTGCGTAAAGTAACCTCTCATGCAGAAATGACCATGCCTTCAGATGCTCTATTTCTTGGAACACTTGCTTTGGTTTCGGCGTGGAATCATATGACTCCGTTTTACTGTTTACCTTGTTCATTATGTAGGTAATTACTGATCTCAATCTGATGTCAGCTCAACCTAAAAACTATACAGAGAGTACGTGGGCATTCCTCTATTTGTAGGAGCAAGCGTTTTATTTCCAAACATTTGTTTCAACAACGTTACGACTTAACTTAGAAGAAAGATTTAGGAAAGGCAAACCTACGTTTCTAGCATTTGTGGACTTAGAGAAAGCTTTTGACAATGTTGACTGGAATATTCTCTTTCGAATTCTAAAGGTGGCAGGGGTAAAATACAGGGAGCGAAAGGCTATTTACAATTTGCACAGAAACCAGATGGCAGTTATAACAGTCGAGGGGCACGAAAGGGAATCAGTGGTTGGGAAGGGAGTGAGACAGGGTTGTAACCCCTCCCCGATGTTATTCAATATTGAGCAAGCAGTAAAGGAAACAAAATAAAAATTCAGAGTAGGAATTAAAATCCATGGAGAAGAAATAAAAACTTTGAGGTTCGGCAATGACATTGTAATTCTGTCAGAGACAGCAAAGGACTTGGAAGAGCAGTTGAATGGAATGGACATTGTCTTTAAAGGAGGATATAAGATGAACATCAACAAAAGCAAAACGAGGATAATGGAATCTAGTCGAATTAAGTCGGGTGATGCTGAGGGAATTAGATTAGGAAATGAGACACTTAAAGTAGTAAAGGAGTTTTGCTATTTGGGGAGCAAAATAACTGACGATGGTCGAAGTAGAGAAGATATAAAATGTAGATTGGCAATGGCAAGTAAAGCGTTTCTGAAGAAGAGAAATTTGTTAACATCGAGTTTAGATTTAGGTGTCAGGAAGTCGTTTCTGAAAGTATTTGTATGGAGTGTAGCCATGTATGGAAGTGAAACATGGACGATAAATAGTTCGGACAAGAAGAGAATAGAAGCTTTCGAAATGTGGTGCTACAGCAGAATGCTGAAGATTAGATGGGTAGATCACATAACTAATGAGGAGGTATTGAATAGAATTGGGGAGAAGAGGAGTTTGTGGCACAACTTGACTAGAAGAAGGGACTGGTTGGTAAGATATGTTTTGAGGCATCAAGGGATCGCAAATTTAGCATTGGAGTGCGGCGTGGAGGGTAAAAACCGTAGAGGGAGACCAAGAGATGAATACACTAAGCAGATTCAGAAGGATGAGGGTTGCAGTAAGTACTGGGAGATGAAGAAGCTTGCACAGGATAGGGTAGCATGGAGAGCTGCATCAAACGAGTCTCAGGACTGAAGACCACAACAACAACAACAACAATTCGTTATCTTAGGTGGTTTAGTGTGCGGTTTAATTATCGTATGGTAGCGAAATTTTGCCAAACATGCTAATGCATGAATTCGGAACTGATTGCCGCTGCAAAAAAAAAAAAAAAAAAAAGTTAGTTCCAGTCTTGGCCACCGAGCGCATATCTGGCGCTGTACACTGTTTGTATGACGGTACGACAGCTATTTGACAAGCCATAACGTGAGTGGATAGTATGCCTATCGAGGAAAGAGGCGTGCGCTGTTAGTTAAACTGTTTTACGTGTGTAGTAGCAATTACTGTGCTGCACTGAGGAAGTCTCGCCGCCTCAACGGTCTGAGGTGAGACCCTAAGACGTTGCGTGGTTTAAAGTAGATCATAATAAAATTCGAAAACATGTATGAGCTTGGAGTGGCACCTGCAATACGAAGGCATCCCATTGGAACCTGTTGAGGAGGTTTGTGTTGCTGTAACTGACCACCCGTGCCCCAGGTACTGCTAATCTTCGTCAGTTTACTAGAATTCAAATGGTCAAATGGCGCTGAGCACTATGGGTTCAAAATGGTTCAAATGGCTCTGAGCACTATGGGACTTAACTACTGAGGTCATCAGTCCCCTAGAACTTGGAACTACTTAAACCTAACTAACCTAAGGACATCACACACATCCATGCCCGAGGCAGGATTCGAACCTGCGACCGCAGCGGTCACGCGGTTCCAAACTGATGCGCTTAGAACCGCACGGCCGCTGCGGCCAGCCTTTACGAGAATTGTTCAACCCATAGTCAACAGTACGGGTAGTTTACACTGGTTCCCGTACAAGATCCAGACGGCGAAGCAATTGAAACCTAATGATCGGCAGTAACGTTCTGAATATGCTCGTAAGTTTCTGGTACGGACTGAAGTTGATGACATGTGGCTGGACAATATTGCATGGACTGAAGAGGCACTTCTTATATTACAGGGAGCGGTGAATACACAGACTGTCGAATCTGGGGTACGGTTGTGCACGGTTCACTTCGTTGGGGCATAGCTTTTACCTCGCCCCATTTCCGTTGTACTCACTCTCTCTGGACGGCTGATTCACTAATTTGCTTACCACATCTTTCCAGTAACTAGACTTGAATTTTAGGTATACCCAATGATTAAACCTGATGTATCGTGTGTGACTGTGTGGCGTGCATTCACAGTCATTTTTACTCTCGGTCCATTCTTCTTTCTACAGAGGGTCTGCACCGAGACGTCTGCACATTATCGAGACCACCTGGTACAGCGTGTGATTCTTCCTTTGGAAGAGCGCAACTGCGTAACCACTGTTTCCACGCAAGCTGGGGCAACATTTCGTATCGCTCACCCGGTGAAAACTTTGCTTAATGCAGTATTCCACGAATCTGTTATCTCCAGAGGTTTTCCAGATGCAAGGTCTGCAAGATCACCTGATCTGAATCAATGTGATTCTTGGGTCTGGAGACATCTAACAGAACGCGCTTGCCGGGGACACGTTTGGTCTCTACCTGACATGATGGTCAGCCAGTACACAGGAACATGTTGCTCAGTTCCTCCACTGCGAGCAACTGTTGATCAAATCATTTTACGGATGCACTTCCCGTCTTTGGTACTCATACAGAACAAATTGTGTGAGCGGCGGTTAATGGTAACATAGACATTATGCCTTTCTCAGTTGCTTGACCGCTTCTGCCCACGTCCCACTCCTAAGCCATTACGTATGGTAACATTTCTATACGTCTTTCTTTCATTCACAGCGCTAGATTTGCACTTGGCCAAGATTAGAACAAATTTCTTCCCTCGTAAATCGGTTCCGCATTAACACATTAGAAAATCTGCTAAGTTTTGCTGTCAATTTCTTTCTACATCTTTCCTTATTTCTATAATCCATGCTATTGTTAAATACAAGAACATGTGTTTCCACATTAGTTATAATCACATGGTATTTTCTTGGCTAACATAACAATATAGTATTTTATTAACAGCTATTTCAAAGCGTAACACCATAACGGTTTTAATATTAGCTCAAAGCATGATTATTTCGAACACAAGATCATTAATGGAACTTAATACTTAGGGTAATATCCCTTCTCCTTTACTACAGCTTCCAGACGCTCTTGAATTTTACTAACGATTTTCTCAGTGTACTCACACTCAATTAGTTCCCGTTCTTGCTTCGTGTTCTTAATCAGGTTTTCTTTCAGACAGATAACAATTTCCTGGTCAGTCTGTCGAATACGCCCTCCACATGCTTGTTGGTGTTTAGATCGGTCGATTGAGGTGCTATCTGAACCACTTCGGCACAGCTGCAAAAAAGCCATTATTTTACGAGGTACGATGCTCACTTAGAATCAATGTGTTGAAAAGGTCTGAATGTAGAGCCACAAATGTTCTGCACTCCTGTACCAATTTTTCTTCAGGATTTTGAGATATCCGTCCGCGTCTAACGTGCTGTCAATGAATATAGGGTCCCTCACGCCAGATGACAAAACACAGTTGCATACCAATTCACTACCCCCTGTGTTTTACAAAAGATGGCAACTATTTAGCCTCCAACTCGTCATTCGGATTTCTCACCCTATAGTTCTTCTGTCTGTTGGAAAGACGTTGACTTCGTTCTCTTCATCAAGCATAACATTACTACACTACTCTGCTAACGCGGTGCTTTGCTAAATTGGAGGCATTTCCCTTTGTTCAATTTGTTATCACATGGTGTTATGTATGAGTCGGAATTATGGGCCTCATGGAAAAAGGGTGACCCGGCTGAGTCACGCAATTTGACTCTTAGTCTGATCACGAGGTGTGGCCATTAATTGCACGCGTTGATCACGTAAGCTGACGTGAGGATCAATGAACTATACTTGACGGGATGTATCTGAAACATCTTGGGTGATTAGAAAGTTAGTAGACAGGAATAGAATTAAATACTTACAAGGGAACATTCCCATCGCACCCCCCTCAGATTTAGTTACAAGTTGGCACAGGGATAGGCCCTGAAAAACTGAACACAGATCAATCGAGAAAACAGGAAGAAGTTGTGTGAAACTATGAAAAAATAAGCAAAATATACAAACTGAGTAGTCCATGCCCAAGATAGGCAACATCAAGGAGAGTGTCAGCTTACGAGCGCCGTGGTCCCGTGGTTAGCGTGAGCAGCTGCGGAATGAGAGGTTCTTGGTTCAAATCTTCTCTCGAGTGAAAAGTTTAATTTTTTGTTTTCAGATAATTATCAAAGTTCAGGCTCTCACACATAATCAACTTCGCTCCCCAAAATTCCAGGACATGCTCAGATTTGATTGGACATATGTAGGATTTGACGGTCTACGCACGGAAACATTTGAAAACGTAAAAAAACATATGTTTTGACAGAGCACAGGGAAAACTGTGCGACTGTGAAACTGTTGCATTCATTTGTTGCAGTTTATGTGACAAACTCTCATGTTTTCATCACTTTTTTGGGAGTGATTATCACATCCACAAGAAAACCTAACTCGGGCAAGGTAGAAGAATCTTTTTACCCATTCGCCAAGTGTACAAGTTAGGTGGGTCGTCAATATATTCCTGTCATGTG
Source organism: Schistocerca americana (assembly GCF_021461395.2). NCBI lineage: Eukaryota > Metazoa > Arthropoda > Insecta > Orthoptera > Acrididae > Schistocerca > Schistocerca americana. The sequence continues at coordinate 97,171,254 of NC_060125.1, read as the reverse complement.
ACGCACATGCCGTCACCAGTGTCGTATAGAATATATCAGACGTGTTTTCCTGTGGAGGAACCAGTTGACCTATGACCTTGCGATCAAATGTTTTCGGTTCCCATTGGAGAGGCACGTCCTTTGGTCTACTAATCGCACGGTTTTGCGGTGCGGTCGCAAAACACTGACACTAAACTTATTACAGTGAACAGACACGTCCATGAATGAACGGACAGATCGTAACTTTACGAAAATAAAGGAAGTGAAATTTTCACTCGAGGGAGGACTCGAACCAACGACCTCTCGTTCCGCAGTTGCTCACTCTAACCGCGGGACCACGGCGCTCCTCAGCTTGTCTTGTCCTTGATGTTGCCTATCTTGCACAAGGACTACTCAGTTTGTATATTTTGCTTATTTTTTTCGTAGTTCCACACAACTTCTTCCTGTTTTCTCGATTGATCTGTGTTTAGTTTTCCAAGGCCTATCCACTGTGTCAATTTATAACTAAATCTGAGGGGGGTGCGATGGGGAGGTTCCCTTGTTAGCCTTAATTCAGCATCAGCGGTGAACGTCGATCTTGCCTTTGTACCATATTATTTTCCAAGTGCAGTTATAGACTGAACTGCGAATACTTCTTTACAATTCTGATTGCTTCACACATATAGATCAATTGTCATGCATAAACTGTATGTGGCGCCTGGCTAGGTCGCAGCTACTGACTTAGCTGAAGGCTATGCTAACTAGCGTCTCTGCAAATGAGATCTCTGAAGCTATAACAAGTGAACCATTCCTATTCTAGTCGGCTGTAGAACTGGCCAGTGCGCTAGCTTGTCTCGTAAGACGAGCGTCGACAGTGGCGACTCGCGGGTCCGATGTGTACTGACGGACCGCGGCCGATTTGAAGCCTACAACCTAGCAAGTTTGGTGCCTTGCGGTAACACCACACATGGCTTTTATCTTGCCCTATTTCCGTTGTACTCACCTTCTGTTTGTACTCACCTTCTGTGGATGGCTTAACCACATTCTTTTAGCAACTTGATTGGAATTTTGGGTGTACCTTATCGATGATTACGCTAAATCACTCTTTCATTTAGCTTCGTTACCTGCCATTTTTGACGCACAGATTCTGCGCGATACTGCTCCTTAAATCGTGCTTCTAACTATTGTACGAAGACGTTAGTCTGTTCCTCGCAAGCACCTTTATATTTGAGTAAATACTCCAACCAACATCGCCATGAATCCGCTTAATCTGTTCATGCCTAGGTCTCCCTCTGCAATTTTTATATCACAAACGTTCCTCCATTACCGTACTGAATATTCTTTGATGCCTGAGGACGTGCCTAATCAATCGACCGATCGAATATTAAAAGTGGTAGTATTAAGTGTTTGAACAAGATCCGGAACGTGGGCTTTCCACGACAGCTTATCATCTACCTGAACAACTAGAAATTAGAACTGTTCAGTTTCAGTAATCACTAGAGGTCTGCATTATCTCCGATTTTTACCGGCGAGTCCCGCTCGCCCCTCTGGCTCTCGGGAGTATGCGGCCAAGCGTCCTCTTCCGCCGGCTGTGGGCAGCCGATCGCCAGCGCTCGGCCGCGTGCGCCAAACGCTCGGCCGGTCGCCAGTAACCGGTGGACTCAGTGCCAGCGAGCGGCGCTTCGTCACACTCCTTGAGATCAGAGGCCACCGCTTCACATTAACCGCTCACTTATTTCTTTTACAAATGTCTTTCGTTGTTTACTACCACTTCTATGACCTAAATAATACACTTGTCTATGTTACATTTGATGTTTGTTAATATGTTGCAGATTACTGGAGTTTCGCCTTTGAGGTTATCATATATTCTAGTAATTCTAACGTTAAAAACTGTAATGTTTGTGTTTAGTATTTTGTTCCGTTCGGTAGACAAACGGGAACACAGTAGTCTAATCATGGACTATGTGTAGCCTATCTCCAAACTCGGCCACGTATAAGTTGTACTAATATTGAATGCAGGATCGGGGAGGAATGACGGAGTTAAAAGTAATACTCACGAAACTTTATTGCACAAATGTTAATTTATGAACAAATTATGACCTGTAAATAACGTTACAAGTGAATCATGACTATACAATTCGTTTTTCGTCATTGGTGCTCCCTGATACACAGGCGTCATTTGTTTTCCTGGAGCTATTAATACAGCTGGCGGTTTGAACTTCTTCCTGTGAAGTCAGTGAAAGTGGAATCATACATTTATAGAGTTTGAGGAATGTTTCCTTCCTTGTGATTAAGTGGTATGTTGTGAATACTTACGTAATTGTGATAGATCAATAAGAGATCATCCACCTTGTCTGATTCCAGGCACGATCTTTTGCTGGACAGCAAGTATACCGGCCTGGCTAAAATTTCTCTCGCTGGCAGTACTAGTGGCAGGAATACAGAGAACTCTTCTGGCTACTACCGACAGCCTTGGAAATAACCCCGCGTGCGTTTTCCACCACTGAAAAATTTGTCCTTCGGCACAGCTACAGTCGGATTTGGAGAGGGAAAGGTACCTGTCGAGTTCATTGGTAGTAACTGTGTGTCCATCTTCGTTGTCCTCATCCGAACTCCAGTCCATCCTGGACTTTTTCATGGGAAGAACTTGGTCACTGTTTGCTCGAATGGACTCTAAATTTGAATGAAAACATCCATAAGATATTCCTGCCACCTTCAAATACACTCCTGGAAATTGAAATAAGAACACCGTGAATTCATTGTCCCAGGAAGGGGAAACTTTATTGACACATTCCTGGGGTCAGATACATCACATGATCACACTGACAGAACCACAGGCACATAGACACAGGCAACAGAGCATGCACAATGTCGGCACTAGTACAGTGTATATCCACCTTTCGCAGCAATGCAGGCTGCTATTCTCCCATGGAGACGATCGTAGAGATGCTGGATGTAGTCCTGTGGAACGGCTTGCCATGCCATTTCCACCTGGCGCCTCAGTTGAACCAGCGTTCGTGCTGGACGTGCACACTGCGTGAGACGACGCTTCATCCAGTCCCAAACATGCTCAATGGGGGACAGATCTGGAGATCTTGCTGGCGAGGGTAGTTGACTTACACCATGATGCTGGGTGTTGGCCCTGTGTGCCTCGGTCGTATGCAGTCCTGATGGTGGCGCTCACCTGCACGGCGCCAAACACGCATACGACCATCATTGGCACCAAGGCAGAAGCGACTCTCATCGCTGAAGACGACACGTCTCCATTCGTCCCTCCATTCACGCCTGTCGCGACACCACTGGAGGCGGGCTGCACGATGTTGGGGCGTGAGCGGAAGACGGCCTAACGGTGTGCGGGACCGTAGCCCAGCTTCATGGAGACGGTTGCGAATGGTCCTCGCCGATACCCCAGGAGCAACAGTGTCCCTAATTTGCTGGGAAGTGGCGGTGCGGTCCCCTACGGCACTGCGTAGGATCCTACGGTCTTGGCGTGCATCCGTGCGTCGCTGCGGTCCGGTCCCAGGTCGACGGGCACGTGCACCTTCCGCCGACCACTGGCGACAACATCGATGTACTGTGGAGACCTCACGCCCCACGTGTTGAGCAATTCGGCGGTACGTCCACTCGGCCTCCCGCATGCCCACTATACGCCCTCGCTCAAAGTCCGTCAACTGCACATACGGTTCACGTCCACGCTGTCGCGGCATGCTACCAGTGTTAAAGACTGCGGTGGAGCTCCGTATGCCACGGCAAACTGGCTGACACTGACGGCGGCGGTGCACAAATGCTGCGCAGCTAGCGCCATTCGACGGCCAACACCGCGGTTCCTGGTGTGTCCGCTGTGCCGTGCGTGTGATCATTGCTTGTACAGCCCTCTCGCAGTGTCCGGAGCAAGTATGGTGGGTCTGACACACCGGTGTCAATGTGTTCTTTTTTCCATTTCCAGGAGTGTATGTATACACCGTAGTTAGAATTACTGGTTACTAAACGACTATATTTACGGTGACATTTTATATACATCGCACAAATTACATCAAAACGCATTGTGGAATGTTTAAGCTGCGAAAGTTTTCCCAAATATCACATTGTAGGCGTAATAAATGTTGATCTAACGAAAGATGGCAAATTAGACAAACAAACATTCGTTTACTAATTGCTTTCAGTGAATGAACCTTACCAATTACGGGCAGTTCCGAGTACAATCGTCGAACTTCAGCATACGCGGCTTGCTTTTCGTCTGCTGTGAGTTTCTTCAAACGACGCCGTGATGGCCATAGAACCGTGGCAACGTAATGGATAGCCTCAATTTTGCACTTCTCTGTGATGAAGTATGCTGCTCTCCTTTTTATTGTCGCCATGAGCTGAAAAGGAAACCCAATGTATATAACTGAACTCTGATAATTCAACAGTTGTATAAAGGATCGTAACCTATAGAAAGTTTTCTTACCTCGTTGTCACTGTATGTTGGTTCACAATGATGTAACTGACTCTTGTACCACGGCAGCACATGTTCCAGCGTTGTTATCTTTGCAGTTTCAAAATCCAAACTCGCTTCTTTAAAGGGGGTTACAAAAGCGACAACCTTCTTGGAAGGTTTCTAAGAGTGTCGATTACCCCCGGGATTCTAGTAGATCTCGAATATCGTCGATTAGACTTATGACGGAATTGAGCATTAACAGTGTACTATTCCACCGAGTTACAGCTTTTTGCTTCACAGAGTGCCGCAGACGCCCCGAGTGACCCGATGTCTTCAAATAGCCTACTATAGCTCTTGCTGATAGTAGACACGACAGGATTTCAAGGGCTTCGTCTTAACCTCTCATGAAATGTGTGACGGAGCGCAGTCATCATGCAGTGATCAAAGAAAGGCAAATGGTCGTAAGATTCAAGTGCCTTCTTCATATTAGCTCCTTGGTCGGTGACAAAGTAACATTTCGTAAGATCATTCTTGTTAATTCCTAACTCAAGCATCCGCTCTTCGATTTCGTGCCGTATGTTCTCTCCTGTCTTAGGTACGTCCGGAAACTCGGTTGTTATCAAAGCAAGCGTTTCTAGCTGCCACTCATCATTCACATAATGCGACGACACAGTCAAAAAATTTCTCTTCTTGTAGTTATCAGACCACATATCAGCGTCTAAAGCGCACGTATTGTTCTTTAAGGCACATATTACCTTGGGCACCATTTCACACGTATTTTGTCTGCCTTTTCTTTAATATGCCGCGATACAGTGGTAGGGTGCAGAAGAACATCTTCTATACTGACTTTGCCGTAAGAGGCGCGAACATTGATGAGCTCCTGCGAATAAGTCTTGAAGCCAATCTTACCACAAGTATTTAACGGTAGCAAATCTATTCCACTCATATTGACCAACCTATCAACAACAACTTTCTTTATGCTACTTGGTACTGCAAGTGGCCGGTGGACTTCTGCTGCGCATTTACCTTTGCAGTGCCGAGTCATACTTGTTGTGCTTGACTGGTACGAAAGTATGGTATCGCATGTGGTACATTGCAAGAAACCAGCAGAAGCCTGCGTGACAGGATCCACTACAAGTGCAAGCGATTTCCAAGCTTCACTTTTCGCCTTCTCTTCCGACATGTCTTTCTTCTTCAGGACTAATGAGCCGCTGCTAATTCTCTCCATAATACTTCTCTTTGTTTCACGAATGGAACGTTTACGACCTATACTTGGATTATCCATAATGCTGTCTGCCCTGCTCAAAGCCAGGTCGTCAACTGCGTTTACACACGGTTTCTAATGCGATTCGGCAACGTAGAGCGCGAGGCGGTTGTACTGTCACCGGCCGAGATTGTGAGTACGCTCGAGCGCCCGGCAGTGCTCGATAGTCCAACAGATAACCGAGAGGTGGAGGACAACCGGCCACATGGTGCATTAGGCGGCCACAGCCGTATCGCAGTTTGGGTCTTTCTCAGCCGTCGAGCAGCGGCACGAAATGGGAAATGCTCGAGCGGTTGTTTTCATCGAAATGCAGAACTCTACTAATCACATGCCCGTTCTATGAAATTAAAATGTCAGGTGCCGGCCGGAGTGGCCAAGCGGTTCTAGGCGCTACAGTCTGGAACCGCGCTACCGCTACGGTCGCAGGTTCGAATCCTGCCTCGGGCATGGATGTGTGTGATGCCCTTAGGTTAGTTAGGTTTAAGTAGTTCTAAGTTCTAGGGGACTGATGACCACAGCAGTTAAGTCCCATAGTGCTAAGAGCCAAAATGTCACGTTTTGCTGAATTGTGTGTTAGAAACTGTAAAAACTGAGTCTTACTGTGATTTAGCGTTAGTTTATTTTCTACAAGCCATTAACTTAGGTCATGTAATGCACTATTTGAAACCGAGGCAATGTTGCACACAACATCCTTTACTACCGAAAGTATGAGGTGAACCAATTGTGAGCTACTCCCCATATTCCGTAATGGTCCAACTTCTGGAGCAATATTTTGTGATCAACACAATCAAATACCTTAGTTAAATCAGAAAACATGCCAAGCGTTCGAAACCTTTTGTTTAGCCCATCCAGTGCCACACAGAGAAAAGAGAATATAGCATTTTCAGTTGTTAAACGACTGCTAAAGCCGAACTATACATTTGATAGCAAATCGTGTGATATAAAATGATCAAATACCCTTACTTTTGCAAACACTGATGGCATAGAAATAGGTCTAAAATTACCTACATTATCCCTTTCTCCCTTTTTATAAAGCGGCTTTACTACACAGTACTTTAATGGCTCAGGAAACTGACCATTCTTAAAGGAAAAATCACAAATATGGCTAAATACAGGGCTAACATGTGCAGCACAGTACTTTAATATTCTGCGAGACACTCCATCATAACCATGAGAGTCCTTAGTCTTCAGTGATTTAATTATTGACTCAATCTCCCTCTTGTCTGTATCACAGAGGAATATTTCAGACATCAATCTCGGAAAGGCATTTGTCAAGAAAGTTGTATGATTTCCTGTAGAAACTGAATTTTCATTTAATTCACCAGCAATGCTCAGAAAAAATTGTTAAATACTGTACATATTCTGATTTACCAGTAACTGAAAGAGTGCATAGGACGATCAGGAAGATGCCTGAATACCACATAGACCCACTTCAAGCCAACTCGTGTGTCTATCTGAAGTACGACGTATCCGCCTACAACTTAAAACAGCTTACAATACAGGATTATCGCCACACCATTCGACGTATTGACAACGAAAAAATGGAAAACTGGAGAGACTGTTACGGAATTTGCCAGCGTGATTCGGAAAATTTAGAATACGGAATACACGAGCACTGGAGAAACAGGGAGAAGCAGTTGGACGTAGGGCGAGAACGCCACAGTGTAGGATTGGCCAGTGGGTGATCCTATACGCCAAAGGGAAAGACAAAGAAGTTTTTTGCGGAGTAACAGGGGCAATACCAAGTGGTAAAGACTTCATTGCCGCTAAATGTCAAGACTCAATTTCCGATGAGAACGACACTGTACGTGTAGGACGGTTGCAACCATTTCAGCGGAGTCCTGAAGTTATTCCACGTATAGGAGATGCGGATCAGGAAGGGAGAATGAGTATCAGACCATAAAAAAGAGGCTGTGAAAGAAACGGTAACGAGGAAACCGAATTGATTAGGGTGTAGGAGATAATAAAACAATTTCTCTCTTAAAATCCGGAGATACCAAAATCGGACTCCATGTTAAAGCTTCTTTTAGCTCTTTAAAGGCGTGCCGGCACTCTCCTAACCACACTAATTTACAACCCTTTTTTGACAATTGTCTCAACAGTTTGGCAGTATATGCAAATCCTCTTATGAACCGTCGGTAATAGAACGCTACTCCTAAGAACGATCTCGTACAGGAAATTCAATGTACAGCTCTAATTAATCCTGTGCCTGTCTTAACCCCATATTTACTTGGGATAACACCTAGGTATGATATCTCTTTCATCACAAAATTACAGTTTTCTGTACTCACCGCTAACTTCGCTGCTCTTAGCCTTAGCAATACTTCCCTTAATCGCTGCATATGCAGTTCCATATCACGCCATTCACGATTATGTCATAGAGATACATTAAGCATTGTCATCCTCTTAAGCCTCTGAGTACTCCTTCTAACAATCGCTGAAATGTTACATGTGTATTTTTTAATTTGAATGGCATTCTTCTGAATTGGTAGTGTTCCCAGGTTGTGGAAAACCTTGTGTAGATCCTGTTGTGCAACCTCTATCTGGTGATACCCACACTTCAAAGCCCTGGACGATCCAAGGGGCATCAGGAATCACCTCGAAGGGAACGATCTATTGATACGTAATCAACATGGTTTCAGAAAACATCGTTCTTGTTCAACGCAGCTAGCTCTTTATTCGCACGAAGTAATGGCCGCTATCGACAGGGGATCTCAAATTGATTCCGTATTTCTAGATTTCCGGAAAGCTTTTGACACCGTTCCTCACAAGCGACTTCTAATCAAGCTGCGGGCCTGTGGATATCGTCTCAGTTGTGCGACTGCATTCGTGATTTACTGTCAGGATGGTCGCGGTTCGTAGTAATAGACGGCAAATCATCGAGTAAAACTGAAGTGATATCAGGTGTTCCCCAGGGAAGCGTCCTGGGACTTCTGCTGTTCCTGATCTATATAAATGACCTGGGTGACAATCTGAGCAGTTCTCTTAGGTTGTTCGCAGAAGATGCGGTAATTTACCGTCTAGTAAGGCCATCCGAAGACCAGTATCAGTTGCAAAGCGATTTAGAAAAGATTGCTGTATGGTGTGGCAGGTGGCAGTTGACGCTAAATAACGAAAAGTGTGCGGTGATCTACATGAGTTCCAAAACAAATCCGCTGGAATTCGATTACTCTATAAATAGTACAATTCTCAAGGCTGTCAATTCAACTAAGTACTTGGGTGTTAAAATTACAAACAACTTCAGTTGGAAAGACCACATAGATAACATTGTGGGAAAAGCAAGCCAGAGGTTGCGTTTCATTGGCAGGACACTTAGAAGATGCAACAAGTCCACTAAAGAGACAGCTTACACTACCCTCGTTTGTCCTCTGTTAGACTATTGCTGCGCGGTGTGGGATCCTTACCAGGTGGGATTGACGGAGGACATCGAAAGGGTGCAAAAAAGGGCAGCTCGTTTTGTATTATCACGTAATAGGGGAGAGAGTGTGGTAGATATGATACGCGAGTTGGGATGGAAGTCATTAAAGCAAAGACGTTTTTCGTCGCGGTGAGATCTATTTACGAAATTTCAGTCACCAACTTTCTCTTCCGAATGCGAAAATATTTTGTTGAGCCCAACCTACATAGGTAGGAATGATCATCAAAATAAAATAAGAGAAAGCAGAGCTCGAACAGAAAGGTTTAGATGTTCGTTTTTCCCGCGCGTTGTTCGGGAGTGGAGTGGTAGGGGGGCAGTATGATTGTGGTTCGATGAACCCTCTGCCAAGCACTTAAATGTGAATTGCAGAGTAATCATGTAGATGTAGATGTAGATTTATGGCTTTCGTATTTGAATGCCTGTAATCACAACAAAACCTATATTTTCGAGTTCATCCGTTGATTTTTTGGTACGATCATTATTCTTGCCCCCCCCCCCCCCCCCCCCGTGCACTATTATTTTATTTATTCATTCTGTCTTTTAGTTATTGATCGATAAATACCTCCAAAATTGGTTGCAAGTACATGGGGACGCTGTATGGTTTTCAGTAGATTGGTGATTCGTTTGCCATTGGTGTGAAGTGCTGTGTAATGTGCGTAGCTGGCAATGGCCCTCTTAGAAAAAATGCATCCTTAAATTATGAAAGTAATTTTTCATTCTGTTCCCTCTTTCTACCCTCTAGGTGCTACACTTTTCCTCGTTTGAATGGTGTCTGGAGAATGTCCATGGCTGACAGCCCTTGTGCTCCATTCTTCTTCCAGAAGGGTAGACATATTAGCTGTTAACAACCATTTTGTTAATCCAATGTCCTCTGTCTTAAAATTATCTATAAAAACAGGTACCTTATTTTCACCGTTTATTTCTTCTACACGTACAATGCCTCTTTTAACTAAGCAGCCCGCATAATCTAGTACTTCATTCTCTTCTAACGGTTCCACCACACATAAAGTTCCTATTGGCAGGCTGGACTTAACACTAACCCAAAGTGATTTGGCAGTAGCCTTAGGTACACGAGGGTTGAATCAAGTGTTTGTGTGATCGTTCGCAGTTTAATCCGTTAGCCCTCGTGCCATCGCTGTACTGGCAATGGCTTCACCTAATTGAAACATTTTTCCGTCAAGTTCCAGCCTATGTTGCCGAAGATCGATTATGCCACAATGCTGATATAAGAAATCCAATTCTAGAATCATGTGGAAGTCCTCACTCACATGTGAGACAATATCTACATATTGTTTAAATTGAACCGTATCCAGACAAAAATCTATGTCCATCGATCTTAATGGTGTCACGTTTTTATCCCCCACTCTACGCAATCTGTACCACTGTCAGTCCCATACCTTACATTTCACTAGATCACTACTGGCGATCGGCACGTTTGCCCCTTTGTACAGTAATATCCTGCAACCCTTTTTTCCTACTATTCCTCTCATCACAAAGTCCACCTCTGCATACGATTTCGTAGCAGCCAATCTTACTGGAAATGACGGTAAGTGAATCTGGGGTTCACTTATCAGACCAACAATCCATTTCAGCCATATTTTCAAGGCCTCCTACAAAGACATGCAAATCCTCAGCTGGTGTTCAATACTTTATTCCTCACCGGTCCTCTGCTTCTAAAGCTATTACTTCCTTTTACTTTATTCACATCACGGTGAGTCTGGTGACACTGCCTCCTTAAATGCCCCATTCTTCCACATGTGAAACATTTTATATTAGCTGCAAACGCTGTCTGTCTGCCCTGCATGCCAGTCGACAAATCGATCTCCTCACGCTCTATAGATAACCGGGCTGCTGTGTGCAGATCCATTGGGCCACCTGTCACTACATGTCTTCCTATTTCTGCGTACAACCCTCTTAAACAAGCATGAAGTGTCCTCTGCTCAGCCTCTTGCAAGATAATTTCATTGACTGCAGCGTTCTGTCCTAATTCATAGGTACATCCATTAATTTTTCTTATCCTTTCCAAAAATTGTTCCACAGTTTCCGTATTGCTCTTAGTTATTACCCTTCATTGTTCCCTTTACTGTCTGACGCTATTTTGTTTCGTATATCTCTGAGTTAACCTTTCTTTAAATTCTTCGAATGCTGTGGCTCCCTTAAGAGCTTCTGTATACACAACGAATGTTCTCGCTTCCCCTGTTAGTCTCAATTTTGCAACACTCACTAATTACTTATTAGACCAACATTCCATCTCAGCCACATTTTCAAGACCTCCCACAAAGACATGCAAATCCTCAGTTGCCTTACTAGAAAAACTTGCAGTTGACGAATCCACATCGTGTTGTGACGATCGCGATTATACCATTCCGTGCAGTTCTGTACTATCCGCTGTTAATTGTGCTACGTTTTCCAACAATATGCGTACTGTTTCTGGCTCTGGCACACCTTGCGTCTCTGGTTCTGTCGAAGTTTTAACCCTGTCGGAGCTTTATCCTTGGAAACACCCATTTTGAGGACTAACAGCTGCAAGACAAGAAAACTTAATTCTTATGTTTAATCATCAGCTATCTCGACTCCCAGCATCGCCTAACCATATGCCCCCCAACGATTATGTGAATAAAATTTTACCTGAACTGATTCTGTACAGCCGCGCGGGATTAGCCGAGCGGTCTATGCCGCTGCAGTCATAGACTGTGCGGCTGGTTCCGGTGGAGGTTCGTGTCCTTCCTCGGGCATGCGTGTGTGTGTTTGTCCTCAGGATAATTTAGGTTAAGCAGTGTGTAAGCTTAGGGACTGCTGACCTTAGCAGTTAAGTTCCATAAAATTTCACACACATTTGTACATGGCGCTGAGTGACCCTCAAGGTTACACCATGCACATCTAACAGGCACTAACCAATCGTGACTTGCATTGCCTCTAAAGCTAGACAAGTACGCTGGTCCTGTACTCGCAATAAAATCTGCTTTACAAAATGCACGACTGTCAAACCTTTTCTCCATGACCAAAACACAACCAACATTTTTGCACTCGCCATGCCATAAGCTGTAGGATCAGACGTTAATGATCTGACACCAGTGTTAGATGACCCACATGTTGTCAACCATGGGGAGTGGAATAACGCGTCAGGATGGCAGTAGATTTGCTGAATTAACTTCTCTTCATCCTGACACTCGGCTGTAGTACATCAGGCATCCAGTTGCCTCTCATGCGAAACGATAGATGTCCAGCACTGTTGACAGCGGAAAGCGCAGGGCCGAGGGTCGCGCCACTCGAATGGCACTGTCAGCAACGTTTGTGGTTGCAACCGAGATGTCAGCGTGCCAGGGCGGTACCACGGAGCAGCCGTGACCTCCCTCCGGCGTACGGGCGGCAGCAGCTGGTCTCACGACTAAGGGCAGGCTTCCCCATCCCATGGTCGACCGTACTGAATTCTGGGATGTCGCCCAGGCGTCACAGGCTCGTGGTGTAGACTAAAATAGAGAGACGAGAATATTTTAGTACGTTAACGGCTGAGTACTTGTTCGCTCCAGACTCTGTCCATTTAGGGTCTAAGGCATGTACTCTAAACACTTCTGTGGTGGCGTGTGAGGAATGGCTTCTGTCTTTCCGCTGGTGTATTGCAGTGTTAGTTGTTGCTATACCGCACCCGGCTGTCTCTGCTTCACAGTGCCTGTCGAATGTGTTTTGCTTCATAACGCATAACACTCTTGTATGTACTGTTTTCGGGTCTCCAGTCGGGTGCGGTCGTTTTCAAACCACGATATTTCGATGGCGTTCCTTGCCGTCATCTTCAGGTGATACCTGCAGACTGAGTGTCTCCGCTGAATCACCACTCCCTTATACTCTGATCGCTCCCCACCCCTCCCCCCGCGTCATGCCGCACGCGGTGCTGCGGGGAGTGGTGGTGGGGAGGGGCGGGCTGCTGGCAGCTGTATGCGAACTGTGGACTATCAGATGTCCTGTGGCCTTCGTCGGCCGTGAAAGTCGCTGTGGGTCGGCGCTGTGCTTTTAGTTGGCTGAGTGCTGGGTCCCAGGTTTTGCTGAGGTTGAACCCGGCGTCTCTGTTGATCAGCCCATCAGCTACACGTATTTCAATCCCCTCCTTCAGAACACGGTCCCAAAAAGAAGAGGCCTGCCGTAAAACTTCCGTTTTCGCATAGTCCGTAGTATCTTCAGTACCCACGTAATGTTCCGCAACCGCAGATTTTGTAGGCTGCTCTATTTCCGTGTGCCTTCTGTGTTCCTGGCATCTTTCTTCGATTGTCCATACAGTTTGCCCGATGTATGTCTTATGGAAGAGAAAAACTTCAAGAGTTTCTCCAACGTCTGAATTCTTTGCATCCTAACATCACATTCACCATCGAGGTGGAAGAGAATGGTGTACTCCCGTTTGTGGAGGTCCTAGCCAAGCGCAAAACGGATGGCACCTTGGGACACAGTGTATACAGGAAAGAAACCCACACTGATCTGTATCTCCACGCTACCAGCTGCCATCATCCTTCACAGCGTGAGGGTGTACTGCGAACACTGGTACGTAGGTCCCGCGCAATATCGGATGACGAAAGCCTACAAGGAGAACTTAACCACCTTAAGGATGTTTTCAAGAAGAATAGATACAACGAGAGTCAAATTTGACGTGTTCAGGCAGAATGCACAAGCCCAGCAGACAGAGAACGAAGAGGACGAGATGACAATGGCGTACCTTCCTTACGCCGGCAAAGTATCCAACATAATCGGCAGAATTCTGGCTCGGTATAACATCAAATGTGTCTTCCGCCCACCTCAGGAAACGCGTGCCCTGCTAGGTACAGTAAAAGATGACCTGGGGCTCCGTAAACCGGGTGTTTACCGTATTCCGTGTAAATGCGGTAAGGCATACATCCGGCAAACTGTTCGGACAATCGAAGATAGATGCCAAGAACATAGAAGGCACACTGAACTGAAGCAGCCTACAAAATCTGCGGTTTCGGAACATTACATGGATACTGGAGATACTATGGACTACGCGAAAACGGAAGTTTTACGGGACGCCTCGTCTTTTTGGGACTGTGTTCTGAAGGAGGGGATTGAAATGCGTGTAGCTGATGGGCTGATCAACAGAGACGCCGGGTTCAACCTCAGCAAAACCTGGGACCCAGCACTCAGCCAACTAAAAGCACAGCGCCGACCCACAGCGACTTTCACGGCCGACGAAGGCCACAGGACATCTGATGGTCCACAGTTCGCATCCAGCTGCCAGCAGCCCGCCGCTCCCCACCACCACTCCACGCAGCGCCGCGTGTGGCATTACGCGGGGGAAGGGGTGGAGAGCGATCAGAGTAAAGGGGAGGAGATTCAGCGGAGACTCTCAGTCTGCAGGTATCACCTGTTGATGACGGCAAGGAACGCTGTCGAAATATCGTGGTTTGAAAACGACTGCACCCAGCTGGAGACCCAAGAACAGTACAAACAGTTAATTCGCCGGGAAAGCCTAAGATCTAGCATAACACTCTTACCCGCCTGCAGCTGTCGCTGTTGTAGCTCACTTCCGCTCTGGCGTCCTTTTTGACCGTATATGATCGACCTGAAAAACCTAAGCAGAAACAAGGCCGCCGGAGCAGATGACTTCCCCTCAGAAGTGCTGACCCTAGCACCCTGCCATGACACAACTATTCTGCCTGGGGTGTAATATGTATGAAACAGGGGAAACGCCTTCAGATTTCAAGAAGCCTATAGTAATTCGAATCCCAAAGAAAACAAGTGTTGATACTTGTGAATATCATCGAACTATCACTTTAATAATTCATTGATGCAAAATATTGAGCTAACTTACTTACAGAAGAACGGAAAAAAGGCGACCTCAGGGAAGATCACTTTGGATTCCAGAGAAATGTAGGAACGTACATTTATAGCATTTGTAGACTTATAGTAAGCTTTTGACAATGTTGACTGAAATACACCCTGTCAAATTCTGTAAATAGCAGTGATAAAATACAGGAGGCGGAAGGTTATTTGCAACTTGTACAGAAGCGAGACAGCATTTAGTCCAAGGGTATGAAAGGGCAGCAGCTACTGAGAATTGAGTGAGATAGGTTTGCAGCAAATCCATGATGTTATTCAATGTGTATTTGACAAGCATTAAAGGAAACGGAGGAAAGATTTGGAGCAGATGTCAATGCTCAGGAAGAAGATATGGAGACTTAGCTGTTTGCTGATGGCATTTTAATTCTATAGAGACAACAGAGGATTTGGAAGAGCAGTTGTAGGGAATGGAGAGTGTCTTGTAAGGAGAAAATAAGATGAACATCAAGCGAAACAAGAGTAAATATATATAATCTAATTATTCATATATTTAACCTGATCTCATGAAGGCCATCACGCCCTGCCATGCATTGGATCAGGGTCTCACATATACAGTACCGTACAGTACATCATAGTTACCTCGGAAATAACAGTTTTAATGTGACAAATAGTATTAAAATGATTTGAGTGTCTACAGTGACAATGTGGATAAGTAAGACTAATGAAGTTAATACTGGTAGTACTGTATTACTGCTCTGCGGCCACTACTACTGATAATAGTAATAATAACAATAATAACAACAATAATAATAATAATAATCATATTGGCAGTTATAAAAAGAATTTATAGGTTTACAAAACAGATGTTCTCTGATGTAACGAATTCTGGGGAAAAGAAACGCGAGGAGACTGCACCAGCTAAGAATACTGGGAAATGAGGAAGATCTGGTAGGAAAGAAAGCTGTACCGTGGTAATAGTTGCATACAGGGACAATGAAAATCGTTATTGTTGTTGTCGCAGATATATCATTAACTGTCTTCGGAAGAGAGATATTACTCAGTTCTCTAATGCGGGAGGTTATTCCAGAATGGGATTCCTGCAGCTGAGAAGGACTTCGAGAGAGTGGCTGAAAGATGGAATGGGACAGAAAGAATTTTACTATGATGGGGATGGGTGTTTCTACCGTGTTATTCAGACAAAAGAAGTAGAAGAAAAAAAGTGTGTGGAAAAGTCTGTATTTATTTGTACGTAGTGAGGATAACTGTCAATATGATGGTGAAACATGATCAAAGAGTCGAACATCAGAAATGTAACGAACACAGGCCTTCTTAACTAATTACAGGCGGCGTAAGCTTTCCTGAGAAAGGCCTTGCAGGATAACATCGATGTAATAAATACTGGAAGTGCTTGCACAAGTTCCTTTTTCAGGTAAAGAGCGAAGAGATTTCTATAGTTTCGTGGTGCATCGAGAGATGCTGATGCCATCTTGAACATTGCAGTTACATTCTCAGTCCAATTTCGATTTTCACCTGTTGCTACTCCTAGACTCTTTACTGAAAAAGAGAAGTTGATTAAAGATTGTATAGACACCTGATAATTCGGGGTAACTAGCCTAGATTGACAAACCAGTGACGCCTGGGTTTTGGATGGGCTGAGCCTTAACCCTGTATCCTGCAACCATTTCGATAGTGCACACGGCTCGATGCCGAGATTCTCGACAGCTGTCCTCAGGTTTATTGGTTTTGTACTTCAATATAACTGCAGGTCATCAGCTTACGTGTGGTATTTCCTGTAGAACATCTTTCACATACAAAGAAAGGAGTATAGGACCGAGTACCAAATACGGAACCTTGGGGTACACCTCCTTCCATTATGACTTTTAGTGTCGGACATGACACACTGCAGACGATACGTCAAGTATGAGCGAAACCATTGCACTGCATTTGGTGATAAATTTAGGCTGCTAAGTTTCTCGAAGTCGACAGTGTCAAAAGCTTTGCTGAAGACTGAGAAGCACGTGATGGTCGCCTCTTGTGCATCCGTGGCAAGCTTCAGGTCATCTATTAACCTTATTAAAACAGGTGATGCTGCGGGAATTAGATTAGGTAACGAGATACTGAAAGTAGTATATGAGTTCTGCTATTTGAGCTGTAAAATAACTGTTGATAACTGAAGTAGAGAGGATATAAAATGCAGACTGCCAATGAAAAGACTTCCTTTTGAAGGGAAATTGGTTTATATCGAATATATATTTAAGTTTAGAAACTCTGTTGTGAAGGTATTTGTCTGTAGTGTAGCTTTGTATGGAAGTGACAGGTGGATGATAAACAGTTCGGACAAGAAAAGAAATTTTTGAAATATGGTGCTGCAGAAGAATGCTGAATATTACACATATAGATCGTGTAACTGACGAAGAGGTACTGAACAGAACTGGAAAGAAAAGAAATTTGTGGCACAATTTGACTAAAGAAAGGGATCGATTGATAAGTAGCATTCTAAGACATCAAAGAATCATCAAGTTAATGCTAGGGGGAAGTGTGGGGAGTAAAAACTGTAGAGGGAGATCAAGTCTTGCATACAGAAAGTAGCATCAAATGGATGTAGGATGCAGTAATTACTCGGAGATAAAAGAGGTCTGAGCAGCGCACAGGATAGAGTACAAAGGAGAGCCGGTTCAAACGAGTTCAATGTCAGCCTTTCTCATTCCCTCCCATATGGATGGATGGTAGTTCTTACCCCAAAGTACTTTTATCCACACAGTAAGTAACCAGTGAACTCTCAATTCCTTAAAGAGTAGAATAGCCCTATTTAAATGAGCTTCAAACTTCTGATTACTTTGCAAATGGGTTATTTTGTTGCATATTTGATATGAAGTACGTAAGAGAGAAAATTTTATAAAAAGTTTGAAATTATGTATGACGTTTGTTGGAACCCGCAAAGTTCTTTCATTCTCAAACATTGGACGAGTATATTCCAGGTAATTTGCGCTCTGTTTTAAGAAAACCTACTCTCTGACCCATCTCGGTGTTAGTGTCATCATATCTACTAGACTACGTGTCGTACAGTGATATGATTTAGACGTTATGTTTAGCGGTGTGTGCACGATTTCTGAAAAATATGTTGTTAATAGACTTAGTAGTAAAGAAGTAAAGATTTAGTAGTAAAGAAGTAAGAAATTAAAACGTCATGCAAGATGGGCAGTTTTTCAAGCATCTGCTGAGCTACACGCCGTGCATTGACATAATTTTGCAGGCACATTTAATGGTATATCTGAATACTGTCTGCAAAATGCGTTGCGAACCGAGGTAGTAGTAAATAAGTAATACAGTAACACTGGCTCAAATCGGCAAGTGTATGATTTGGAAATCTGTCCAAACCGTACAAGTATTTCAGTACCGACGCATTGAATGCACTTTTATGATTTTTTTGTATAAAGCGCCAACGTGCCCAACGCTGAAACGGAAAGTAAATCTTAGAACATACTTAATAATTCATTATATGATGCGGAAAACAGCCTATACAGTACTACTGTATTACAGTTATTCAAGACTGTACAAGGACGTTACTTTTAACACCTCTGTTAAGCGGCGCAAAACCAAGAAAAGGGATATAGGGTGGTGAGGCGCTGCTGGTGTGGTCCTAAAACCGCGCCGCTCTGTGCAACAACGAGCAACTTGCGCTCAGTGTCGGTACAGTACGTCGAAGGAAACGGTTCGTTTGTCGGCTTTCTAGTTTTCCCCAGTATTTACGCACGCCGGCGCATAAAGGAACATTGTTGCGGATCTACCAACACTCTGCATGTGCGCAGCCAGCGAAAGAGGTGGGTATTGTTCCGTTAAACAATGGTTTTTCCCGACAAGGTCATTATTTTATGCATGTTCAGTTGACTGCTAGCACTTTAAGAGATGCAGTAACACAGGGCTTCCCAACGTGTGGTCCGCGGACACCTTAGGGGTCCGCCGGCTCTTTCTACTGGGTCCGCGGCCACCCTTCTCCAAATCGTGTAAAATAATGACTAAAATTATTGACTAAAAATGTGAAAATCAAATTCATCACTATTTTTTTTCGTGTGAAAAACATGTGTACTTTTACTTCAGGTCGTATTCCCAAGCAGCCTTTGCGGTTCCTAAGTGAAAATGCATACACAGTTTAGTGCCGGAGAATGCGGCTTCTCTGATCGACTGTTTCGCAACAATACGGGGGTTGTTTGTGCGCCGGCTCACGACACTAGATGCGCTGAAACTTATTATGCATGCGTGGAGCGAGCTTTGTCGACCAATCACAGCACTCGCTGGCACGTATGCGGCCCCAGGCATCATTAAATGTTAAACTTGCTTTTTTAGTGCAATAGCTATTTCATAAGTCGATTTTTGACCATTTTATTACTTCTGACATGGATCGGTGGCTGAAGTCAGGATCATTGAAGAAGGGTGCAGTTTCTCCATCGCCTTCACAACAAAAGAAGTTTCCAGTTGAAATGAATGAAGAGAGAGGGCGACCAAAGGAAGAACAATCACAAGAAGCTCCACAGCCAGATTTATTATGTGAAAACGCTGCAAGTACTCCATTGGTGGCAATATCCTGTGGAAGTGGAATAACCAAGAAGCGTAAGCACAACGAAAGCTATTTAGAAATGGGCTTTATGGAGACAAAGGAGGGTAAAGCTCAGTGTGCAATTTGAGCACGAGTCCTTCCGAAGAGTTCAATGGTTCCAGTTAAATTGCGCTGTCATTTTGAAGGTACTCACCCGGATTTCCAGGCTAAAGACCTCGATTTTTTCAAAAGGAAGAGTGCTGAACTAGCTGCTTTCAGCATTGCATGCAAACTCATGCAAAAACAATTAATGAAAATTCATTAAAAGCTTCTTTCTTGGTTAGTTATCGAGTGGCAAAAACAGGCAAAGCTCATACCAGTGCAGAAAATCTCATACAGCCGTGTGTTAATGATATTATTTCTTGCATGCTAGACAAAAAGGCAATAAAGCTTACATCTTCGGTGCCATTATCAAACAATACTGTGAAGAGACGCATTGTTGACATGTCGAATGGTGTGAAAGACACTCTGGTTCCTCACACCCAACACAATTCATTTTCTCTAGAGATAGATAAATCCACTGATGTTGCAGGATTAGCAATTTTATTGGCTTTTGTCCGCTATGAATATTCTGGATGTTTTGAGGAGGACCTCTTATTGTGCAGACCACTATCCGCCGACACAACAGATGCTGAAATATTCCGTCTATTGGATGATTTTTTAAGGACTAACGACGATTCATGGTTGAATTGCATAGATGTGCGCACAGATGGTGCAAAAGCTATGACGGGTCCTACAATCGGAGCAATAACGAATATAAAAGAAAATGCCAAGAATCGCAGCAGTGGTCATTGTGCTTTCCACAGATACGCTTTAGCCACGAAACAAATGCCTGTTTCGTTCAAGAAAGTCTTAGATGAATCCATTCAAATCATTAACTACATAAAATCAAGGCCGTTGAATTCAAGACTTTTCACAATACTGTGTGAAGATATGGGACGCTTTCATCGTTCCCTGCTTCACACAGAAGTGAGGTGGCTCTCACATGGGAACACTCTCTCTCGGTTGTACGAATTAAGATTGGAAGTCTCAGCTTTCCTTTTGGAGCATAGTACCAAATTAGCAGACCTTACTAATGATGAAAATTGACAGTGTATACTTGCCTGTTTGTCAGATATTTTCTCCAAAATGAACGAAATGAATATTTCACTCCAAGGGCAAAGTGAAACAAAGGTCACTGCTATCGATAAAGTTCAAGCATTCAAGAGGAAAATCAATTTTTGGGCAGAGAGTGTCGAGGAGGCGGTGGTCGAGTGTTTTCCTCTTCTCAAAGAGTTTTTGAAAAACAAAACATTGGCGCTTGGGAAGAATTTGTTTCATCAAATCCTGGAACATCTCCGAAGCTTGATGTCATTGATGCAGCATTATTTCCCAACAGCTAAAGATGAGAAGCTGCAGAAATACGAATGGGTAGTCAACCCATTCACTGAATCCAAAAAGCCGAACACTCTATCATCAAATCAATATGAGTTGTTGATAGAAATTGCCACGGACCCTACCTTGAAATCAAGTTTTAATATTGACGGTTACTCATACTTCTGGATCCGTTTGGATAACAAGAAATACTACCCCCTTGTTGAAAAGGCAAAACTTGTACTTCTGTTTGCCACAACATACATGTGTGAATCTGGATTCTCGATCTATGCTGCCCACAAAACTAAGTACCGAAGGCGTTAGCTGTGTTATTCAGTGGTTTGGTATTTAACTAATTTGTAAATGAAAATGATAATCTTATTTTTTGGTGGTCGCTCATGTCGGCACCAATGATGTGTGTCGCTATGGATCCGAGGAAATCCTCACTGGCTTCCGGCGGCTATCTGATTTGGTGAAGACTGCCAGTCTCGCTAGCGGGATGAAAGCAGAGCTCACCATCTGCAGCATCGTCGACAGGACTGACTGCGGACCTTTGGTACAGAGCCGAGTGGAGGATCTGAATCAGAGGCTGAGACGGTTCTGCGACCGTGTGGGCTGCAGATTCCTCGACTTGCGCCATAGGGTGGTGGGGTTTCGGGTTCCGCTGGATAGGAGTCCACTACACGCAACAAGCGGCTACACGGGTAGCAGGGGTTGTGTGGCGTGGGCTGGGCGGTTTTTTAGGTTAGATGGCCTTGGGCAAGTACAGAAAGGGCAACAGCCTCAACGGGTGCAGGGCAAAGTCAGGACATGCGGGGAACAAGCAGCAATCGGTATTGTAATTGTAAACTGTCGAAGCTGTGTTGGTAAAGTACCGGAACTTCAAGCGCTGATAGAAATCACCGAAGCCGAAATCGTTATAGGTACAGAAAGCTGGTTGAAGCCAGAGATAAATTCTGCCGAAATTTTTACAAAGGTACAGACGGTGTTTAGAAAGGATCGACTGCATGCAACCGGTGGTGGAGTGTTCGTTGCTGTTAGTAGTAGTTTATCCTGTAGTGAAATAGAAGTGGATAGTTCCTGTGAATTATTATGGGTGGAGGTTACACTCAACAACCGAGCTAGGTTAATAATTGGCTCCTTTTATCGACCTCCCGACTCAGCAGCATTAGTGGCAGAACAACTGAGAGAAAATGTGGAATACATTTCACATAAATTTTCTCAGCATGTTATAGTCTTAGGTGGAGATTTCAATTTACCAGATATAGACTGGGACACTCAGATGTTTAGGACGGGTGGTAGGGACAGAGCATCGAGTGACATTATACTGAGTGCACTATCCGAAAATTATCTCGAGCAATTAAACAGAGAACCGACTCGTGGAGATAACATCTTGGTTCTACTGATAACAAACAGACCCCAACTTTTTGACTCTGTATGTACAGAACAAGGAATCAGTGATCATAAGGCCGTTGCAGCATCCCTGAATGTGGAAGTTAGTAGGAATATAAAAAAAGGGAAGGAGGTTTATCTGTTTAGCAAGAGTAATAGAAGGCAGATTTCAGACTACCTAACAAATCAAAACGAAAATTTCTGTTCCGACACTGACAATGTTGAGTGTTTATGGAAAAAGTTCAAGGCAATCGTAATATGCGTTTTAGACAGGTACGTGCCGAGTAAAACTGTGAGGGACGGGAAAAACCCACCGTGGTACAACAACAAAGTTAGGAAACTACTGCGAAAGCAAAGAGAGCTTCACTCTAAGTTTAAACGCAGCCAAAATCTCTCAGACAAGCAGAAGCTAAACGATGTCAAAGTTAGTGTAAGGAGGGCTATGCGTGAAGCGTTCAGTGAATTCGAAAGTAAAATTCTATGTACCGACTTGACAGAAAATCCTAGGAAGTTCTGGTCTTACGTTAAATCAGTAAGTGGCTCGAAACAGCATATCCAGACACACCGGGATGATGATGGCATTGAAACAGAGGATGACACGCGTAAAGCTGAAATACGAAACACCTTTTTCCAAAGCTGTTTCGCAGAGGAAGACCGTACTGCATGCAGTTCCTACTCTAAATCATCGCACAAACGAAAAAATGGCTGACATCGAAATAAGTGTCCAAGGAATAGAAAAGCAACTGGAATCACTCAACAGAGGAAAGTCCACTGGACCTGACGGGATACCAATTCGATTCTACACAGAGTACACGAAAGAACTTGCCCCCCTTCTAATAGCCGTGTACCGCAAGTCTCTAGAGGAACGGAAGGTTCCAAATGATTGGAAAAGAGCACAGGTAGTCCCAGTCTTCAAGAAGTGTCGTCGAGCAGATGCGCAAAACTATAGACCTATATCTCTGACGTCGATCTGTTGTAGAATTTTAGAACATGTTTTTTACTCGAGTATCATGTCGTTTTTGGAAACCCAGAATCTACTATGTAGGAATCAACATGGATTCCGGAAACAGCGATCGTGTGAGACCCAACTCGCTTTATTTGTTCATGAGATCCAGAAAATATTAGATACAGGCTCCCAGGTAGATGCTATTTTTCTCGACTTCCGGAAAGCGTTCGATACAGTTCCGCACTGTTGCCTGATAAACAAAGTAAGAGCCTACGGAATATCAGACCAGCTGTGTGGCTGGATTGAAGAGTTTTTAGCAAACAGAACACAGCATGTTGTTATCATTGGAGAGATGTCTACAGACGTTAAAGTAACCTCTGGCGTGCCACAGGGGAGTGTTATGGGACCATTGCTTTTCACAATATATATAAATGACCTAGTAGATAGTGTCGGAAGTCCAATGCAGCTTTTCGCGGATGATGCTGTAGTATACAGAGAATTGTAGCGAAATGCAGGAAGATCTGTAGTGGATAGGCACTTGGTGCAGGGAGCGGCAACTGACCCTTAACATAGACAAATGTAATGTATTGCGAATACATAGAAACAAGGATCCTTTATTGTATGATTATATGATAGCGGAACAAACACTGGTAGCAGTTACTTCTGTAAAATATCTGGGAGTATGCGTGCGGAACGACTTGAAGTGGAATAATCATATAAAATTAATTGTTGGTAAGGCGGGTACCAGGTTCAGATTCATCAGGAGAGTCCTTAGAAAATGTAGTCCATCAACAAAGGAGGTGGCTTACAAAACACTTGTTCGACCTATACATTGAGTATTGCTCATCAGTGTGGGATCCGTACCAGATCGGGTTGACGGAGGAGATAGAGAAGATCCAAAGAAGAGCGGAGCGTTTCGCCACAGGGTTATTTGGTAACCGTGATAGCGTTACGGAGATGTTTAACAAACTCAAATAGCAGACTCTGCAAGAGAGGCGCTCTGCATCGTGGTGAAGCTTGCTCGCCAGGTTTCGAGAGGGTGCGTTTCTGGATGAGGTATCGAATATATTGCTTCCCCCTACTTATACCTCCCGAGGAGATCACGAATGTAAAATTAGAGAGATTAGAGCGCGCACGGAGGCTTTCAGACAGTCGTTCTTCCCGCGAACCATACGCGACTGGAACAGGAAAGGGAGGTAATGACAGTGGCACGTAAAGTGCCCTCCGCCACACACCGTTGGGTGGCTTGCGGAGTATAAATGTAGATGTAGATTTTATTACATTGAGTAATTACTAAATAATTTTTCTCCCGGCTAAAGATTTGGTCAAGTTGCTAAAGAACTCCAAGTTAACGTTGTGTTAAAGTGTTGCCTGTAAGCTGTGTAAGAGTCAATAAATCACAGTTCATACAACAGATTCTATACAACTATTGATTATGATGGAAAGTTATCTTCTGTAAAATGATCATTAAAACCACCGAATATCAGCCGCGCACAACACTGACGTATGTTACCTGAAACAATATTCTTCGTAACTCGTGCGTAATTAATTTCGGCTCCATACATCAGCTAGAAAAGTTTGTTATAAGGATCGTGCTACGAGCACTGTTTTTAAAGAACCAATCTGATTCGAATTATTTTCATTAAAATGAGTTCGGGACCACCGGTGCACATTTATTTTTACACATTTGTATTACCTTCGGCATTTACGTCTGCATAGTTGCGGAAGACAATTGATAGAGACTTTCTGTTGTTAGAGCAAATAGGATAAGTATTTGAAATTGCTTATTAAACTCTACTTTCGTATTGTGCACTATTTAGACTTCATCAAGCAAACATTTGATTTTTTTCTAAGGAAAACACAGACAAACAACGCGATACAAATCGCTTTCATCAATGGCTGCTCTCCTTGCAGCGGAAAGAAATAATTAACAAATGGCTCTGAGCACTATGGGACTTAACATCTGTGGTCATCAGTCAAATAATTAACACATATAATGCTTACTGAGTGAGAAATTAAAGTTACAAATAATTATTCACTCGTATTTATTATAATAAAGAACTCTATTCTCAAGTAATAATTAACAAATAATTACAGTTTTCTAACAGACCTCAGTTTCATATGCGTCCGCAACCTACAAAAGCCAACCAACAAAAGGTAAAAACAAAGGAAGACAAACGCAGATCATAAAAGGAATTTACAATGATCATTGTCTTTGCATGACAAACATCGATATGTCCAACCACATCACAAAACATTATATAAATAATTAATATTTATTATCTTTTCACTGATTTTTCATATGTCGAACAGATAATGTTTATAACTGTCAGAAGCATAACTTCCTCTCGCCGCACTGCAGCTAAAATTTATCTCGTGGATGTTACAATGTGGAACCAGAAATCCGTCTCCAGTTGTCAAGAATTGAACCCAACTTTTCAGAATTATGTCAGCAGAAGCACCCTCAACCATCACATCAGGATTCCATTATTGTTCCTACAGACTCATCTATAGTAAAGAAGAAAGCATTTTTCTTCGTAGATGGTCAGTGAACGTACCTGAACCATAACTCTGTAGGAATTTTGTTTCTGTCTTCTATCATTTACAAAATGATTATTAATTGAATTTTGTTGGGATTGATATTTTTGTTTCAAAAATTAAATTGGTCTCTAAAGCTAATTTCTTTTCTTTATAATATATTCTGTCCTCTCAGATAAAAATATATTCTTCCTGTACTTCAATTACAATTACTTGCTATTACTCTGACACTATATTGTGGCAACTGGCTGCGAGGACTTTTCACGTGCCACCTTGTAAAAGGTAAACCTCCTCTGCCAGAATTGTTTCCTTTTCACACACACACACAGCCAAAGACTATCGATACTTCGGGGGGAGGGGGGGGGGGGGGGGGGAGGCGGTCATTGGGAACATGGCACTTGCATTAGGAAGCTTTCAGTTCCTATGGATTTTGCTCTGAAATTTAAAGTTACTGCTCTCTTGACTGACTAGGGATCCGCCATGGATTTTCGACTGAAGAAGGGGTCCACCAGCTGAAAAGGTTGGGAAGCCCTGCAGTAACATGATGTCGAACAAACGGTATGCGTCGTAAACACGTAACGAAAAGTTTAATGTAGTCGAGGCGAATGAGATTTATGAGACTTTAAGAAACAAGGATAAGATTCTGGACGGATGGACGAAAGGGAACGGGCAAACGAAAAGAAAGGCGAAGAAGACCGGATATGAAGAAATTAACGAAATAGTGTGGGAATGGTTCGTAAGTGCGCGGCAAAAAACTTACCTCTATCTAGAACCACGTTGCAGAGTGAGGCTCTGAAAGTCACTAAATAGCTTGGAATTACGGAGTTTAAGGCATCCACAGGATGGCTGGACAGTTTCAAAGCTAGGCACAACATTGTGTGGAATGAAGTGTGTGGGGACGCTAAGGATGTGCAGGAAAGTGTAGAAATAGAATCGAAGACAATGCTGCCCAACGTAACTGTGAATTATGCACCGAAAGACGTGTTCAGTGCCGGTGAAACGGGACTGGTTTATCGCGCGCTGCCTTCAAAATCGCTAGCAATTCGAAGTGAAAAGTGCACCGGCGGAAAAATGTCCTAGGAAAGACTCACTGTATTGCTGTGTGGAAACAGGTGAAATGGAGATGCCACTGGTGAATGGAAAGGCGGCAAAACCGAGTTGTTTCAAAAACATAAACGTCAGTAAGCTTCCAGCATGGCGAAGCAATGAAAAGGCGTGGATGGTGAGTGGAAGAATGGCTGGGCTCTTTCAGTGCCAAAATGAAAAAAGAAAATCGCCCAGTTCTCCTTTCCCTAGACAATGATACCTGCCACCCGAAAGTAACGTTAATAAACGTGAAATTTTCTTGATTCCCTTCAGGTTCAATCAGCCTCACACAACCCATGGACCAGGGGATTAATTACACATTCAAGTGTCCTGATAGGTGATTACTGACGCAATCTCTTATTCTTAGTGGGTGAAGAAGCCGAAAGTGCGTTTGCTCTTGCACGGTCAGTTTCTGTCTTGACGCAATAAATTGTATCAGCTTGGCAGTACAGGAAATAAAACCCGAAACTGTCACCAAGTGCTTCAACAAAGCGGGGTTTGGTGGTCAAGAGCAAGACGCTTCTGTGACCATCAAAGTTCCAGAAAATGCAGTAGCAATTGCTGAATTAATGAAAATGCGAAACATTTCGTATAGTAAAAACGATTACACCCGAAGTGATGACTTCCTGTCAGCTCACTCCACTTTCACCTCAGCAACATGTTTAATGCAAATCTGCAACACAGAGGACGATGAAGAAGAAACAAAGGAAGAAGAAGAGGACCAAAATAATGTTCAAATGGTTCAAATGGCTCTGAGCACTATGGGGCTTAACTTCTGAGGTCATCAATCCCCTCGAACTTAGATCTACTTAAACCTAACTAACCTCAAGACATCACACACATCCATGCTCGAGGCAGGATTCGAACCTGCGACCGTAGCGGTCGCGCGGTTCCAGACTGTAGCGCCTAGAACCGCTCGGCCACTTCGGCCGGCACCAAAATGATGTACCTAGAAAAATTAATACGCCTGAAGAAGCCATTGCATGCATAAACGAGGTTATGCAATCTGCAGCACATACAAGGTCTCCCAACGTGTTGCAACTGTTGTATGGTGAAAAAAATTGCCCTGAAAAAACAATTTTGAATAGTAAATTAAAACAACTTTCCCGCCTTGGTATGAGGCAAAAAAGTGAAATGTAAAGCAAATTAATATGGGAATAATATGTATGTACGTACAATAATAAACAAATTTAAAGTTCGAGTAAAAATACAGAAATGCTGCGTTATTTATCAATTAGGTCAATTAGTGTGAAAGTCCAGTATTTTATTGTCCAATATACATTAAATGAACCTCTACTGTGCTGGAATGAAGATACGTAGATACAGTATATTCATAATTAAAAATTGTTACTGTACTTTTGTGCATGATTCCTGGCAAGTTTTACGTAGCCCAGTGAGTTTTGTGTAATGCGGAAACTTGACCAATTTGGAAAATTGTTTTAGTCCCAGGCGGTTGCGTTTTGTGCAAGTTGTACTGTAAATTAGAACGTCATGCCTCAAGCGGCAGTTTTACTTCATGAGGATCGAAAATGTAGCAATCGATAAACTTACTTCTTTTGAATGCTATATTGGGAGTGTCAAGGACAAAAAGTTTCCTAAGGATTTGAAATTATGTGTTAAGTTTGTTGGAAATCGCTCAGCGCTCTAACTCTCAAATACTGGATGAATACATTATGAGTATTTGTCAGCAGTGCTTTACGCTTCCACACTGAGGTGCCAAAAGTCGTAGGATCGATCCAAACAGCGTATTGGGCCTCCTTTCTCTCAGCGTAGTGCAGCATCTCTACGTGGCATGGACTTCAAAAGTCGTTGCAAGTCTCCCGCAGAAATACTGAGTCATTCTGTCTCTGTAACCGTCCATGATTGCGAAAGTGTTGTTATGTTGGCCTTTGTCCACGAACAGACCTCTCGATTATGTCCTATAAATTTACGATAGACTCATGTCGTGTGACCTGGATGATGACTTTGTTCGAATTGTCCAGTGTGTTCTTGAAACCAATCGCGAGCAATAGTGGCCTGGTGACATGGACATCGTCGTTTGGGAACATGAATAATTGGAAATGGTCTTGAAATGGCCGAACATAACCAGTCAATGGTCGGTTGAGTTGGACCAGAGGACCCAGTCCATTGAGAGGAAACACATCCCACGCCACTATGGAGCAGCCACTAGCTTGCGCACTGACCTGTTGACATCTAGAATCCATGACTTTGTGGGATCTGCGCCACACTCGAATCCTACCATCAGCTCTGACCATCTGAAATGGGAACTCTTCTGACCAGGCTACGGTTTCACATTCGTCTAGGGTCCGGCCGATATGGTCACGAGCCCAGGAGTGGTGAGAGGTATTCTCAACACACTGTTGACACTGCTGCCGTTCCCCACGGCCTAGATCGTGGAATATTGAATTCTCTAACGAGTTACGATGTGGAATGTCACATACGTGTAGCTCTAACTACCATTCCGCGTTCAGACTCTCTTAATTCCCGTCGCGCGGCCACAATCACGTCGGAATCCTTTTCACATCAATGACCGAAGTACAACTGACGGCTCCGCCACTGCACTTCCCTTTTACACTGAAGAGCCTGGTACGCCTGCCTGATATCGTGCAGGGACCCAGCGAGCTAGCAGAAGTGCTGCAACACGACGTGGCAAGGACTAGACTGAAGTAGTGCTGGAGGGAATTAACACCATGAATCCTGCAGGGCTGTCAATGAATCCGTAAAAGTACGAGTGGTTGGAGATCTCTTATGAACAGCATATTGCAAGGCATCCCAAATATGTTCAATAATGTTCATGTCTGGGGAGTTTGTCGCTCAGCGGAAGTGTTTAAACTCAGAATATTCCTAGAGCCACTCTGTAGCCTTTATGGACGTGTGGGGTGGCGCATTGTCCTGCTGCAATTGTCCAAGACCGTCGGAATGCACATAGGACATGAATGGATGCAGGTGATCAGAGAGGAAGCTTACGTACATGGCAGCTGTCAGAGTGGTATCTAGACGTATCTGGGGTCCCATATCACTGCTATTGTACAACCGTCACACCATTACAGAGCCTTGAACGCCTTGAACAGTCCGCTGCCGACATGTAGGGTCCATGAATTCACGAGGTTGTCTCCATTCCCGTGCATGTCCATCCGCTGAATATAATTTGAAACGACACTCGTCCGACCAGGTAACGTGTTCCCAGCCATCAACAGTCCATTATCGCTGGTGACGGGTCCAGGCGAGGCGTAAATCTTTGTGTCGTGCAGTCATCAAGGGTACACGAGTGGGCCTTCGCCTCCGAAAGACTATATCGATGATGTTTCTTTGAATGGTTCGCACGCTGACACTTGTTGATGGCCCAGCACTGAAATCTGCAGAAATTTCCTGAAGGATTGCACTTTTGTTACGTTGAACGATTCTCTTCAGTCTTCATTTGCCCCGTTCTTGCAGGATCTTTTTGCAGCCGCAGCAATGCCGGAGATTTGATGTTTTACGGTACACTCGTGAAATGGTCGTACTGGAAAATCCGCACTTCATTGCTACCTTGGAGATGCTGTGTCCCATCGCTCAGGCGCCGACTTTAATACCACGTTCAAACTCTTTTAAATCTTGATAATCTGCCGTTGTAGTAGCAACAGCTGCGGCAACACTTGGTATCTTACATAGGTCTTGCCGACCACAGAGCCGCATTCTACCTGTTCGCATATTTCTGTATTTGAATACGCATGCCAATATGTTTCTGTGGTACTTCAGCGTATACATTGTGAAAGCGATACTGCCGCCATCTGTATATGTGCATATCGCTTCCCCATGACTTTTTGTCACCTCAGTTTATTTCACCACGACCATGAACCCTTTGAAGGGCAATGAAATGTGTGTTAAGTTAGGTTGTTTGGCGGTTTAGGAGATGTTGAGCATACATCAATCTTTATAAGATAGAGATTTTTTTCCAGTAGCATCCTCTTATAACAGTGTGAAATCTTTGATAAACTCAGGAGCGAATAGTATCTTTAGACGAAAGGAAATGCGTTGTTTGCTTTGTAGTACCCCACCTGTCACTTATCTGGTTTTGGCGTGTGTTAACCCCAGCTAATTGACTAACAGATCAACAGAGAGTGCAAAACTGCCGCAATATCGGATAACGCAAAAAAAGTAATAAGGCCCTGTGTCTCCTGATTGAACCGTGGTGGCAGTGTTGACATTAATTGATTCAGAATTGATCACTTTTAATTAAAAAGGGGTGCATATTGATGTTATATTCAGCTATTGAACACCAGATACAAATGTTGAACATAAAATTAATTAAGAAAATGACTTGGGATTTCAACTACTTGATTGAAAACAGATGCAGTCGATTAGCACAAATTTATTTTAACTCCAGACCTTCAATCATCACATTACAAGACTCTCCTATCAGGCAGTGGCAATAAATTGCGTTTACATGGGGTAAAGCACGATAAATCAAAATTAATTCGTATTGACTGACCCAGGCGTAATTTCGAAGTGCGAGAAGAATTCTACAATAACGGCCTATGAAACCCTCGTGGAAACTTTGCCGACGTGATCCAACAAATTAATCAGTGACCGGAGCGGGCGCAATATCACCGAATACAGCATGGCGGAGCGGCGTCATTGTGCGGATGTCGGCCGACCTCGTGGTGGTGCAAGGCTGCGCTCGTCTATTCACTCCGAGCTATCTTGTTCAGTTCATAGCTGAACTAAGACTTCCTATCTTCAAGCTCAATCGTTCCATTTGCAGAAATGCTCACTTTTTCTCAGGTAAGGCGGGTAAAGAAAGCCACGTCTGCACTCTAGGCAAGCTGGGAACGGAAGACCACTACGGAGACTTCTCCCAGTCCGCTCTTCATGTCGGTTTCCCCTCCAGCAAAATCACTTACACCAATCGCAGCACAAGCCGCGTTAACTATGCGTCGCTTCCCAGCGCCGACCAATGCCTGCACTGGGAAGTCAACAAATTCCCACAAAATTTCCCTTCCTCTCAACTTCTGCTATTTAGCTCCTCCCAGGCCACCCATCAAGGTTAGCGTCTGTATAAAACACCAATTTTTCCGGAATTCTGACTCCCAGGGGAGTACTTCAAATTCCTCGGTCCTAGGTTCCCATCGGAGGCCGGCGTATTTCATTCTGTCGCTCTTCACCTGATTTACTTCAGACTCTGCGGACAGTGAATTCAGCGTGAAGTTGCTATAGCCACGAACACGCATATTTTGGCCTCTGTTGACCGCTGCGCCGTAGCTTTGAGTGGCTTTGTCGTATGTTTAACTGAAAACGGGACAACGGACATTTATCAACAGGCGTACAAGTTCTCCGTCTGCTTCCCGGTACACCAGCATGGGATCAACCACACACTCACTGGCACTCATCTTAAGGCAGCTGGAGGACACGCCCCATTACCGCTTTCTCAGAGCTTGAGCGACCCTAAGCTGCCTATTGTCGCTTTCCGTCGCCACTCCCCAGCCGGCCACAGTCAACTCGAATACTTCCCTGGGATAAACTAGCCTCCAGTAAATCGACGCGTTCCCACAAAGTTTTCATGTCGTGTGAATTACTTTAAAACCAACACCTGACATTAATTCTTCCAATACGTCCATACTATACCCTCTACAAGATGCGTTGTGCCTTGTCAGTCAATTTTGATCACCCCCACTGTTCGCTCAACGTGAGTTAGGTGATCTTTAATGACTTCATGTAAGGGGCATAGTTCTTGCCATCTTACAGCTTTTTACGACAGAAAAAAAGTCGTTTATTTCGCATTTATCACGTGGTTCACTGGTCATTTTGAACGAGAAGTGAGGGCGCGATTTTAGCAGCGAGTAAGGCAGCATCGACCGTTTACCGAAGGGCGGCCTGTAATCCGAAACCAAGGGATACTTAGACTCTGAAGGATTGTGGCTAGCCACGCGGTCCAATTAGAGAGGCCAATTAATGCAGCAGGACCCGGAAAAGCGATTCCCTGGCGCTGAAGGAAACCGCCACCCACAAGTAATTGAAAGTCGGCGAGACTGCTCAGTTCGACAGAGGGCGCGCGACCGGAGAGCGAGCAACGGAGACTAATTAAAAGCGTACGGTGTGAAGACGGGGGCGAAAAAAAAAGGAAGGAGCGCAGGAAAGAGCAGTGCATGGTGGAGAGGAAGGGGGGGGGGGGGGGGGGGGGGAGGGCTCTGGCCGAGCGCCGGCGGTTAGAAGCGCGCGCGTGCGGCGGCGCAACTTTTCTAATACCGCACAGCGCCAGGCGGCCGCAATTTCGCTCAACCCCTCCCCTCCCCTCTTCTCTTCAACGCCATCTAAACCTTCCCCGCGCCTCTTCTAATGAGAGCAATGCGTGGCGGGAGCACAGTCAGCTGTTCCGTGGCGGAAATGAGGTCGCGCTCCGAGCCACGAGAAGAATGGCTGCAGTTTAAGCTGCTGGGACGCTCCGCTATAGCTCCGACGATTTGCTGCACGCATATGCCGATGCCCAGCGCAGTTTTAACACAAATGTGGTAGGACTGATCCGCCCCCTTACCTCTGTTTATTCCACCTGCACCTTTCTTTGAATGTTAGTCTGGTTTGTACAGAGCATGTTATTGATTTCCAGCACTTTCGATATACGGATGTTTCATCAGTCTGGCTCTATCAAAACTACGGTTCGATGGTTTTGCTACAGTACATAAATGAAGTAGTAAATGATAAGATTATCGGTAATATAGTAATGGTACCATTGGTAGCGAAAGACAAAAGTACTGTTTTGCGTGACAAACTGTGGGGCGACGACTTCTCTTTCTTTTTGGTTTTGCACGTAAGTAGTATCGCACATTGTTTAATACTAGCCGGCCGGAGTGGCCGGGCGGTTCTAGGAGCTACAGTCTGGAACCGCGCGACCGCCACGGTCGCAGGTTCGAATCCTGCCTCGGGCATGGATGTGCGTGATGTCCTTGGGTTAGTTAAGTTTAAGTAGTTCTAAGCTCTAGGGGACTGATGATCTCAGAAGTTAAGTCCCACAGGGGTCAGAGCCATTTTTTTGTTTAATACTATTCTGTCATATTTTATATCCTTACAAAATACAAATTCTGTCGTATAAGTAATAATGAAATTAGTTGATTGCGTAACCTCTGCACTTTTATGCAAACGAAGCAATTTCATTACTGGCCATTAAAATTGCTACACCAAGAAGAAATGCAGATGATAAACGGGTATTCATTGGACAAATATATTATAGTAGAACTGACATGTGATTACATTTTCACGCAATTTGGGTGCATAGATCTTGAGAAATCAGTACCCAGAACAACCACCTCTGGCCGTAATAACGTTCTTGATACGCCTGGGCATTGAGTCAAACAGAGCTTGGATGGCGTGTACAGGTACAGCTGTCCATGCAGCTTCAACGCGATACCACAGTTCATCAAGAGTAGTTACTGGCGTATTGTGACGAGCCAGTTGCTCGGCCAGCATTGACCAGACGTTTTCAGTTGGTGAGACATCTGGAGAATGTGCTGGCCAGGGCAGCAGTCGACAATTTTCTGTAACCAGAAAGGCCCATACAAGACCTGCAACATGCGGTCGTCCATTATCCTGCTGAACTGTAGGGTTTCGCAGGGATCGAATGAAGGGTAGACCCACGGGTCGTAACACATCTGAAATGTAACGTCCACTGTTCAAAGTGCCGTCAATGCGAACAAGAGGTGAGCGAGACGTGTAACCAATGGCACCCCATACCATCACGCCAGGTGATACGCCAGTATGGCGATGACGAATGCACGCTTCCAATGTGCGTTCACCGCGATGTCGCCAAACGCGGATGACACCATCATGATGCTGTAAACAGAACATGGATTCATCCGAAAAAATTACGTTCTGCCATTCGTTCACCCAGGTTCGCCGTTGAGTACACCATCGTAGGTGTGGTGTCACCGCCAGACACCACACTTGCTAGGTGGTAGCCTTTAAATCGGCCGCGGTCCATTAGTATACGTCGGACCCACGTGTCGCCACTGTCAGTGATCGCAGACCGAGCGCCACCACACGGCAGGTCTAGAGAGACGTACTAGCACTCGCCCCAGTTATACAGCCGACGTTCATAGCAATGGTTCACTGACAGATACGCTCTCATTTGCCGAGACGATAGTTAGCATAGCCTTCGGCTACATTTGCTACGACCTAGCAAGGCGCCGTATTCAATTGATATTTATTATATGAAGCATGTATCATCAAGAGCGATGTTCTACAATTATGGATTAAAGTTAAGTATTCCAGAAGCTACGTACTTTTCTTTATAGCATTCATTACGTATCCTGTTTCAGACCTCACGCCAGCCTGCGTGAGTTTAAGCGCGTGCCTTTCGGCTGTCTTGCCTAGACACAACAGTAGGCGCTCCTGTCTGTGATGCAGCGTCAAGGGTAACCGCAGCGATTGTCTCCGAGCTCATAGTCCATACTGCTGCAAACGTCGTCGAACTGTTTGTGCAGATGGTTGTTATCTTGCAAACGTCCCCATCTGTTGACTCAGGAATCGAGACGTGAGTATTGGGACACGGCCGGCGCCATTCCAAAATACCGTCACCAACCCCCACCCCCCTCCCCCCACCTACGTATACGCGCTAGACATTCCAGTATTGGGACACGGCCGGCGCCATTCCAAAATACCGTCACCAACCCCCATCCCCCTCCCCCCACCTACGTATACGCGCTAGACATGAAATGTTTTCATAACATGTTTTTCCAAAACATCGTTAGTCGACAAGGTCGCACGCAGTGTATCCGGCAAGTGTTGACTCTCTAGTCGTTATTACTGGCGCGGGGTTGTCACATAGAGAGAGATGGCGGTGGTGGAAATGGCTGTATCCAATACGATCCCTTAATTGAGTCACATGTTCGACTTCTACCAATAGGATTCAACTATCCTATGACCTCATTGTAGGACATATATAGGTTAAGTTCCGGGACCTCAGTCTTGGTCACTCAGTCAGCGAGAGACTAAGAAGAACAATCATGAAGCACCAGTCGACCTCCAGTGCAGTCACTCAGAACAGGATCAAACGGAAAAGTAAGTATCATATTTCACATTATTCTATCTCGTTCATTATCCTTATTATTCAATGTTTTCACTTATTCGCTAATATCTACTCATTCATCTTCTTTTTTCAACAGAGTCAAACGCAACCATGCTTAGCTCCGCAGACGCGTCCGAACCTGCATCATCATTAGCTTCGTTAACCATCTCATCCGGACCTACACCAGCGACAGCCGACTCATTTGATCCAGTAGCGACCGCGTGGGATCCTGTAGCTCACATGTTGGAGCAGGACAAGGAGTTGCTGCTCTCCGTCCCACTCAGCAACTTGTGTGATGAAGAAGCTCGATCTGCTCACCACACAACGAATTCAACCACTGGTGGTGTTAAAGATCAACTAAATGGTGGTCAGTACTGGATGCCTACATATAAATCATCACAATCGAACGCTCCCGTGATAGTGCAACCACCGAGTTTAGATACTGTAAATAAAAAGAATACGTCTAGTGCGGCTACGCTATTCACCACGACATATAATTTAACCTCCAGTGGTTCCAAACGTGTGAACATTGCTATAGACGTCCATCATGTCTGGGGGATCCAAGCTATAATGGAGATTGAAAATATTTCCAAAAGTGTTAAAGTCCCGATTTCCGAGTTCGACTGGGCAGGGATCTGTAATGCAGAGCGCTACATCAATCAACAAATGACCACCGAATATGACCCAACTCATCCCCCACCAGAAATTCGTCTTGCCGATGTCACACTTTCCATTACTACTGTATATGATGACTGCGCCTTATGCATTAAATCAGGTGTCGACAGCGTCTATCTAAGGCATCCATCAGTTATCAAATTATTCAACCTAGACTCCTCTATACGGTTTGCTCTCGAGAGACTGAATCGTTGGGTTCCTAGCATAGAGGCAGCATATAGTGATGTTAAAAACTCTCTACGTGTTAATAATATACATATTGACGATTTTAAGCAGCATCTTCGTTCGCATATGGCCATTAAAACTACAGACATCCAATTGAAATGCGTGTGTCAAAAACCAGAGTACTCGGAGTCACCTATCGGATTGCGTGAGATACGTGCAGAATTTATTGCCAACCAAAGAGAATTATTTGGTATATATTGTACAGATTCTAAGAAGAAACGTGCAGATTATGATAACACCTCAGAAATAGTACATCCAATGTATGATTTTTAAATAAATAATTTATATTTAATCTTATCTCCTGTTTCTCTTTTATTTCAGACCACCACTCCTATTATAATCAAATTGATCCAATAATTTTTTAATTCTACTCAAATTATGACCATCTTACTCTTCATACATGTGTTCCTCGTGTAGGCAGTATAGCTCAATCGGTTAATTGATCGAACTATACCTGCTACACACAAATATTATTATTATCCTCTCAGATATATTTTCTATATATGTCAAGTACTTGTTTGTACATGGCTCATTTACTATCATGGCTGGCTGGGTGAAGAACCCTCACCACAAGGACTTTGTTGTCGGTGACTGGTCATGTGAAGATTCAAGTGAAGAGCAGAAGAAGAAGAAGAACAAGAAAAGCGGAATTCTCCTTCCCGATAATATAAGAGCAATTATTGTAGGCCCATCCAACTGTGGCAAGACTAATGTCCTCATGACTCTGCTAACTCATGTGCAAGGTGTCCGATTTGAACATGTCTGTCTATTCTCAAAAACACTCTTTCAACCCAAGTATCAGCTATTGCATGAGATATTTCGAGGTGTAGATGGCGTTACATACACAACATTCAGTGAAAGCTCTGATATCCCCCCACCTGAAGAAACAAAACCAAACACAGTATTCATATTTGACGATGTTGCAGTAGAAAACCAAGACCAAATTCGCAAATATTTCTCTTTCGGTCGCCATATGGGTGCTGATGTATTTTATCTAAGTCAAACATATTCCAGAATCCCCAAACAACTTGTTAGGGATAACGCAAATCTCATTATAGCCTTCAAGCAAGACAATCTTAATTTAAGACACATTTACCAAGCACATGTGGGGACGGATGTGTCGTTCAATGATTTCTTAAAGATATGTGCAGACTGTTGGAACCATTCACAGTATGGGTTTGTCGTTATTGATAAAACAAGAAAACTGTATGAGGGTAGATACAGACGAAACTTTCAAGAATTTTTGCATATATAACAAGGTAATAGACGTTAACACATCAGTCTACGTCATACCATGGACAAATTCGCGCGTATGTCCACCTCTCAACCTGAGATGATTGGTGTACACAGACAGAACATTCGCTTGTACATGGATGCGAAAATTCAAGCTATGGCTCTTAAAGTTGCAAGTATGCGCAGGGAACTAGAGACCTATTACCAAACCCTTCTGAGAATGGTTCCAACAGTCTGCACATATCTTTAAGAAATCATTGAACGACATATCCGTCCCCACATGTGCTTGGTAAATGTGTCTTAAATTAAGATTGTCTTGCTTGAAGGCTATAATGAGATTTGCGTTATCCCTAACAAGTTGTTCGGGGATTCTGGAATATGTTTGACTTAGATAAAATACATCAGCACCCATATGGCGACCGAAAGAGAAATATTTGCGAATTTGGTCTTGGTTTTCTACTGCAACATCGTCAAATATGAATACTGTGTTTGGTTTTGTTTCTTCAGGTGGGGGGATATCAGAGCTTTCACTGAATGTTGTGTATGTAACGCCATCTACACCTCGAAATATCTCATGCAATAGCTGATACTTGGGTTGAAAGAGTGTTTTCGAGAATAGACAGACATGTTCAAATCGGACACCTTGCACATGAGTTAGCAGAGTCATGAGGACATTAGTCTTGCCGCAGTTGGATGGGCCTACAATAATTGCTCTTATATTATCGGGAAGGAGAATTCCGCTTTTCTTGTTCTTCTTCTTCTTCTGCTCTTCACTTGAATCTTCACATGACCAGTCACCGACAACAAAGTCCTTGTGGTGAGGGTGCTTCACCCAGCCAGCCATGATAGTAAATGAGCCATGTACAAACAAGTACTTGACATATATAGAAAATATATCTGAGAGAATAATAATAATATTTGTGTGTAGCAGGTATAGTTCGATCAATTAACCGATTGAGCTATACTGCCTACACGAGGAACACATGTATGAAGAGTAAGATGGTCATAATTTGAGTAGAATTAAAAAATTATTGGATCAATTTGATTATAATAGGAGTGGTGGTCTGAAATAAAAGAGAAACAGGAGATAAGATTAAATATAAATTATTTATTTAAAAATCATACATTGGATGTACTATTTCTGAGGTGTTATCATAATCTGCACGTTTCTTCTTAGAACCTGTACAATATATACCAAATAATTCTCTTTGGTTGGCAATAAATTCTGCACGTATCTCACGCAATCCGATAGGTGACTCCGAGTACTCTGGTTTTTGACACACGCATTTCAATTGGATGTCTGTAGTTTTAATGGCCATATGCGAACGAAGATGCTGCTCAAAATCGTCAATATGTATATTATTAACACGTAGAGAGTTTTTAACATCACTATATGCTGCCTCTATGCTAGGAACCCAACGATTCAGTCTCTCGAGAGCAAACCGTATAGAGGAGTCTAGGTTGAATAATTTGATAACTGATGGATGCCTTAGATAGACGCTGTCGACACCTGATTTAATGCATAAGGCGCAGTCATCATATACAGTAGTAATGGAAAGTGTGACATCGGCAAGACGAATTTCTGGTGGGGGATGAGTTGGGTCATATTCGGTGGTCATTTGTTGATTGATGTAGCGCTCTGCATTACAGATCCCTGCCCAGTCGAACTCGGAAATCGGGACTTTAACACTTTTGGAAATATTTTCAATCTCCATTATAGCTTGGATCCCCCAGACATGATGGACGTCTATAGCAATGTTCACACGTTTGGAACCACTGGAGGTTAAATTATATGTCGTGGTGAATAGCGTAGCCGCACTAGACGTATTCTTTTTATTTACAGTATCTAAACTCGGTGGTTGCACTATCACGGGAGCGTTCGATTGTGATGATTTATATGTAGGCATCCAGTACTGACCACCATTTAGTTGATCTTTAACACCACCAGTGGTTGAATTCGTTGTGTGGTGAGCAGATCGAGCTTCTTCATCACACAAGTTGCTGAGTGGGACGGAGAGCAGCAACTCCTTGTCCTGCTCCAACATGTGAGCTACAGGATCCCACGCGGTCGCTACTGGATCAAATGAGTCGGCTGTCGCTGGTGTAGGTCCGGATGAGATGGTTAACGAAGCTAATGATGATGCAGGTTCGGACGCGTCTGCGGAGCTAAGCATGGTTGCGTTTGACTCTGTTGAAAAAAGAAGATGAATGAGTAGATATTAGCGAATAAGTGAAAACATTGAATAATAAGGATAATGAACGAGATAGAATAATGTGAAATATGATACTTACTTTTCCGTTTGATCCTGTTCTGAGTGACTGCACTGGAGGTCGACTGGTGCTTCATGATTGTTCTTCTTAGTCTCTCGCTGACTGAGTGACCAAGACTGAGGTCCCGGAACTTAACCTATATATGTCCTACAATGAGGTCATAGGATAGTTGAATCCTATTGGTAGAAGTCGAACATGTGACTCAATTAAGGGATCGTATTGGATACAGCCATTTCCACCACCGCCATCTCTCTCTATGTCACAACCCCGCGCCAGTAATAACGACTAGAGAGTCAACACTTGCCGGATACACTGCGTGCGACCTTGTCGACTAACGATGTTTTGGAAAAACATGTTATGAAAACATTTCATGTCTAGCGCGTATACGTAGGTGGGGGGAGGGGGATGGGGGTTGGTGACGGTATTTTGGAATGGCGCCGGCCGTGTCCCAATACTGGAATGTCTAGCGCGTATACGTAGGTGGGGGGAGGGGGGTGGGGGTTGGTGACGGTATTTTGGAATGGCGCCGGCCGTGTCCCAATACTGTAGTATTGGGACACGGCCGGCACCATTCCAAAATACCGAATGTATCCGGTACGTGTTGCCTCTCTAGTCGTTATTACCGTAGCGGGTTGCGACATAGAGAGAGTCCTTTCCTAAGCATCGTTAGTAGACAGCAACAAGGTCGCACGCAGTGTATCCGGCAAGTGTTGACTCTCTAGTCGTTATTACCGGCGCGGGGTTGTGACATAGAGAGAGAAACCCTTTCTGGAACTCGAACCCTGCTCCTCCTGGGTGGAAAGGCCAAGTGCTCCCACCTAACACAATTAAACCACCAGACACACATGGAATTGATGGGAAATTAAAAATGCCGGAGCCCTTTCTGGGACTCGAACCCTGGTGCTCCTGGACGGAATGCTCAAGTGCACCCCCAACACATGAAACCTGTCTAGATGCGGGAGAGGAAGGTTAGGTTAGTGTACTTTATTTATTTTGGTCGAGAAACTGACGCAAAGATCGATCCTAATTGCGTAATTAATCACAAAGATAGGTCCTAATTACACAACTATATGCAAAGCACTACAGAAGGACGGCATAAAATCGCAATACGCCGCGGAAACTGACGATACCATACAACTGGTGTTATCCTGCCAAGAAAAAAATTCGCAGAACCACTCGAAACCAGCGACAGAAACATCGAAACTCTACCCTACACCTACAAGCTGCCAGAGTCGATATTAGCTAACTTTGAGACGGGTGTATTTCCTGCTTTTCATGTATGCGTGTTTCTACTGCATTACAGAGAAGTTATTATCAGAGTTTTTTTTTTCTTTGTATACGTCTACGGCATTGCATGTTTCGAATACTTTAAGTTCAATGGGCCCCATGTACAATTAATCTTAAATAGAGTGATGGTAGAACTGCTGTCTGGACGCTTCCATATGAGGTCTACTTTTTTCGTATTTGGTCTTCATGGTCCTTATGCGCAATTAATGTTAGCTGCAGTAGAGTCGTTTGGTAGTTACCTTGAAATGAGGGTCTCTAAATTTAGTGTTTACAGTTCCTAGGAAAGAACACCGTCCTCCAAGGACTTCTGTTTGAGTTCTGAAAGCAGCTCCATGGCACTTACAGGTAACAAATCTAGAAGCCATTCGCCGAAATTCTTCAACATGACCTGGAACGGATCAATCCCACCAGTGAAGTAAGCAGGACGATAGTAATACTTCACCTGAAAGTTACTGGTTTATTATTCCTACTCATCAGCATTAACTTGCATTTTTTCCGCATTTAAGGCTAGCGACCATTCATCACACCAAATGGAAATTTTGTCTAAATCGTCTTGTATCCTCCTACAGTCACTCAGCTTTGATGACTTATCGTAGACCGCTGCATCGTCGGCAGACTATTGACCCGCCAAATCATTTAAGTATAAAGAGAACAGCAGCTATCCAATTGCACTGGGCTGCATATTGGATATAGCCACTCTCTTATCTCTGAGCCTGTTAAATATGCTCGTGCCTTCGTTAACGGGCTGCGATGGGAGATCGTGTCATATACCTTCCTGAAATCTGGAATATGTAATCCACCTGTTACCTTCCTTTATAGTTCTAGATATATCATGTGAAATAAAGGCATGCCGAGTTTTGAACGAATGATGCTTTCTAAAATCAGGCTGATTCATCAACATAAACAGCTTAGCCTCAAGAATGTTTATTATATTCGAACTGAGAATACGTACAAAGATTCGGGAGCAGTTCGAAGTTAGGGATATTGGTCTGTAATTTTGCGGTCTGTTCCTTCATCTTTCTTGTATACTGGAGTGACCCGCGCTTTCTTTCTTTCCTTTATACCATTCGTTTCGATCTTCGTGTTGGACGAGAAAGAAAGAGAGAGGGAGAGAGAGAGAGGCGGGGTGATGGACCAATTCCCTGGAGTACTCCTTCTAAAATCTAACAGGAATGCCATCCGGACCAGATGATTTGTCTGTTTTTCAAATCTTGACGGTACTTCCTTATGTCAGTTACACACCTTCCATACGGGGGTCCGTCCGAAGGTCAAGAGACTGCATGTTTGTACGGTTTTCATGCTTGAACGATGTCTTAAACGTGAAATTTTAAACTTAGGTTCGGCTTTTGCCATCTTCAACTGCCGCACCAGACTGGTCAACAAGGAACTGATTGGAATCCTTAGACTCGCTTACCGATTTTCCACACGGCCTGAAAGTTCTCGGCTCCCTGCCAAATCTTTTGCTAAGTTGTGACGGTGGCAGTTACGTGCTTCACGCATTAATATTTCGGCAGCCGGCTAATGGCTTACGAGGCCTCGATTCAATCTATTAAACGTGCTTGATTCGATTATTCTATTCCCTACAGCTTACAGCCATGAAATATCGGTCAAATTATACATCATCTTCGTTTTCCATTAATGTCGATGGTACTTCATTCCTAAA
The DNA here is from genome assembly GCF_021461395.2 of Schistocerca americana. NCBI lineage: Eukaryota > Metazoa > Arthropoda > Insecta > Orthoptera > Acrididae > Schistocerca > Schistocerca americana. The sequence continues at coordinate 97,128,116 of NC_060125.1, read as the reverse complement.
TATACGGCTTACAAGTAGTATTGTTTAGTGCTCGTCGCAGTTATGAGTACCGGTAACTACAAGCGAAGTTCATTACAAAAGCGATTCATTACAAAAGCGATACTGTCTGACTCGAAATAGCCAGGTATCTATGACAGGGTATGCTAATACACAGAAAATTCGATGCATAACTGATTCTTTGTCTATGTGATGCACAAAACTAATTTCATTTTGTTTTGATGTTATTTATTTATTTATTGATTTTAGTTTCAGAAGCTATCCCCGATAGCTCCGCATCGCCGTCACCGCTACCATCACTGCCAAGATGGTACTTACTTCCGGAGGAGGGGTATGGAAAAGATGATAATGATGACGATGACGACGATGTAATATTTCTCTGTGAAATAATAAATATCGACTAAAAGCACTACATATTTTGGAACACAACCTACGAGCAGCTTAGAGACAGAAGTGATGACACTTTCTGCGGGACCTGACCATCATTTTGCAGAACAATGCTCAAGCACATAGAGTGCAAACTGTTACTGATTTGTTTGACTGATGGGACTGCTGAGTGCTGTACCACCTACTGCGGTCCCCTGACGTAAGTCCTCGTGAGTTCAACTCGATTTCTGACTGAAGGAAACACTTCACGGCATTTGCTTGACGGCTGCTGCAACTCATCGATTAACAGACCGCGCCACTCGAACTGTCGACACATGTGACACTGCTAAGAGCATCACTAGCAAGGGTTATACACTATGCTGGAGACTACTTTGAAGGTCAATAAAACTTTGAAAGACATATTTATTTTGTACGAGCTGTAAGTAAATAGTTTTTCCACTGTTAAATTTCCAATCCTCGTATATAAACTCTCTCCTAGTATCCACCATCTTCTACAAGACGAGTCCCTTACAACAGAGTATACCACAGAGGTGCATGTGTGTTTGATGCTTTAGAAATACGCAGTGTGTTGCCTCTACAGTTGCTAAATTCATCATAGCATCCACAGTGAGTAAATGATACACTGTCACTGTTGCGGCCAAAGATGTCAATACAGAGATAGAATGTATTGTACTTAAACTGCCAACAGCCTTGTTCAGTCTATTTCAGTAATGTCCAGCCTCGTACCTATCCATATATCCTCAATTTACACTATAACTTTGATGCCACTGGCTGATCTCCATGGCAGCAGCAATATCTCCCTCCCTGTAATACTATTACTTGGAGTGCAATAAGACTCTCTTCACCAACTGTTCGGTGTTGTAATCAACGAAGAAATTAACCGCATATTTACCTTCTCAGAGGAACCGAAAGTATAGGACCACTCGGATTACGTTTCGCAGACTCATCCATCATTCAATTTGATTTCGTTTGGCTCCCATACAGCTCAGCTGATGACGCCATTCTTACGTGCTCTCCGTCCCACTCAGCAACTTGTGTGATGAAGACGCTCGATCTGCTCACCACACAACGAATTCAGCCACTGATGGTGTTAAAGATTAATATGTTTTAGAACAGTTAGTCTAATTCTGAAGACGACGCTAGTTTGACTGATTATGGCATTGGTCTTCCGCTCCTAGTCTGCTTCTGTCTGTAACGGCAGGCTCAATTCAACGTCATGCTTATCTGTTGAACAAAACAAGAGTTAGTTTTACACGCTACAACAAGTAAAAATCAGTGATAGTGGTCAAGGTTCATGGCTGGACTTGAGAGCATCTATCTTTTGTGGTGACCTTCATTATCATCCTTTAAACTGACTGGCGTGTTGTTTTAGCGTCTCTGCTTAACTCAAATAGTTAAGCCTAGACTCGGCTAGCGTCGCTAATACGTCTCTACAACACTCCTACGGCCCAAATCATCAATAAGCTCTATCGACCACGCTATTGCGTGCGACCAGCCACCTGATTTACGTCTTTCTATGACGGCTCAAAACTCGTCTTTTCACACAACATCCTCATCGCACCGATTACGAATTATCCATGTTTGATGCGTCCCTATCGCCTAATTTCGATTGACTGGCCACCGGATAGTCGTTTTGATCACCGTACTCACACTATCAATTGAGATAACAGGTGCGTCTCGAACACTACTGCGTCGGACAGACCACCTCATAATTATCACCCGAAACACCCACAATCACCATACGCCGATAACGCAACGGGTGGGTCCTGAACACTACCGCATCGGACGTCATACCCTGCACTCGTCTCAAGAAACGCAACACATTCGGTGGGACGCAATATCCACCTACCACATCACAACACGCTCAACACAGCCCAAATCCATCCACCACAGAGCCAGATTTTATCCTGAAAGCACTCCTGTCCAATAGTCTTGCCATAAAATTTTGTATAGGAAGTTATCTACATAAGATAACCCCTTCTGTAATTAATCTAATACTTCTAAATATTGTTTGTGTCATAGCTGAAGCAAATTTTCTATACTAAGCGACCCAGTGGTCCCCATACAACAAAATTTAACATCAAACACATAATATACACACAATCCATGCCAAAATAAGACAAGCACATGAAAATAGGAAAATAAATACACACAACATAAAACAAATAATCACAAAACACAAATAAAACAGTGCCTATACTAATACAAATAAACATCGCCAACAAATCACAAAAATCTAATCTAATTATACACTACTTTGTTCCCGGCCGCGTTCTTCCGCTGCCGAGTGTGCCGCCCTAGTCATTCTTGTCTGTTTTGCGCAGTTTGCATACGGCCAGGGTTCGCCGGACGTATTTTGATTATTTGTGTAGGTTCTGGATGCGGTCTTCACTCGCTCTCCAGTTCTGCACTGGTTGATCCCTTCCATTTTTATTGGTTGGTTTCCAGTTATTATTACCCTGGTTCCACCTACGTTCCTGTGGCGGATAATGTCTGTCCTCTATTATCGCGTCACTTCGGATTGTTTCTTCAAGTTGCATGCTTTGTGGGCTGCACCGCGTTCTGCACTGGTTGATCCCTTCCATTTTTATTGGTTGGTTTCCAGTCATTATTACCCTGGTTCCACCTACGTTCCTGTGGCGGCTAATGTTTGTCCTCTATTATCGCGTCACTTCGGATTGGTTCTTCAAGTTGCATGCTTTGTGGGCTGCACCGCGGAACTTACCCGTAAGATGACAATGGTCTCTACGAGGAGTCTCAGCTTTTCTATCTAAGGCCAGCCCGCAAATATGACAATTAACAGCCTTTTCATACAAGTCATCATTTTCCTTTGATTTGGTCATAGGAATATTGATGCTGTAGAGCTTGTGAACTTGCCATGAAAGTTTTCCAAGCTCAGTGAGAAGCCAAACCGCCGGATCGCCCCCTACATAAGACTGATAGCTATTAAGTTTACAATCATATGCGCATACAACTTGGAACGCAGTCGCATAAGGTAAGTGTTTTTGTGTGAAGGTTGTGTGTGAGGCTAAGGGGTTCCCTTCACAACGAGTAATAGGAGCCAGCAAGCATCAAAATCGGCGTACACAACAAAAGGACAACGCTGCTGGTGGTGAGCATTTTTAAATTTAATGAAGTTATTTTCCTCAGTGGGCATAACAACATGTACCGGGTCCATGCATGCACAATCTAATAGATGTGTCGCTAATAACTCTTGAGATGAAAAATAATTCAAACACCTTATACAAATATGTTGTTTATGTTCATTTTTACTTAACTGGGAGGAAATGAGTCGGGACATGTCTTTGATCCAGACGTAGTGATAATTATCACGTTCGGAGAAGAGCAGCATGTTGACATGCAACTCTCGCTCACATGCAAATTTTGAGAAATGGAGGGGGTCTACTACTGTACGCTTGTTCTGCTCATCTGACTTGCTTTTCCTCTCCAGGCCACAAACGTGGACCGATATTGCGGTATTCTGAGCTTAAAACTTAGGTATGTCCTGGATTCTTAAAGGGAACTCTATTCCATCAAAGTTGTACTGTCTCTTAATGTCTTTGACTTTGTAACTGCAGTGACGCGATAATAGAGGACAGACATTATCCGCCACAGGAACGTAGGTGGAACCAGGGTAATAATAACTGGAAACCAACCAATAAAAATGGAAGGGATCAACCAGTGCAGAACTGGAGAGCGAGTGAAGACCGCATCCAGAACCTACACAAATAATCAAAATATGTCCGGCGAACCCTGGCCGTATGCAAACTGCGCAAAACAGACAAGAATGACTAGGGCGGCACACTCGGCAGCGGAAGAACGCGGCCGGGAACAAAGTAGTGTATAATTAGATTAGATTTTTGTGATTTGTTGGCGATGTTTATTTGTATTAGTATAGGCACTGTTTTATTTGTGTTTTGTGATTATTTGTTTTATGTTGTGTGTATTTATTTTCCTATTTTCATGTGCTTGTCTTATTTTGGCATGGATTGTGTGTATATTATGTGTTTGATGTTAAATTTTGTTGTATGGGGACCACTGGGTCGCTTAGTATAGAAAATTTGCTTCAGCTATGACACAAACAATATTTAGAAGTATTAGATTAATTACAGAAGGGGTTATCTTATGTAGATAACTTCCTATACAAAATTTTATGGCAAGACTATTGGACAGGAGTGCTTTCAGGATAAAATCTGGCTCTGTGGTGGATGGATTTGGGCTGTGTTGAGCGTGTTGTGATGTGGTAGGTGGATATTGCGTCCCACCGAATGTGTTGCGTTTCTTGAGACGAGTGCAGGGTATGACGTCCGATGCGGTAGTGTTCAGGACCCACCCGTTGCGTTATCGGCGTATGGTGATTGTGGGTGTTTCGGGTGATAATTATGAGGTGGTCTGTCCGACGCAGTAGTGTTCGAGACGCACCTGTTATCTCAATTGATAGTGTGAGTACGGTGATCAAAACGACTATCCGGTGGCCAGTCAATCGAAATTAGGCGATAGGGACGCATCAAACATGGATAATTCGTAATCGGTGCGATGAGGATGTTGTGTGAAAAGACGAGTTTTGAGCCGTCATAGAAAGACGTAAATCAGGTGGCTGGTCGCACGCAATAGCGTGGTCGATAGAGCTTATTGATGATTTGGGCCGTAGGAGTGTTGTAGAGACGTATTAGCGACGCTAGCCGAGTCTAGGCTTAACTATTTGAGTTAAGCAGAGACGCTAAAACAACACGCCAGTCAGTTTAAAGGATGATAATGAAGGTCACCACAAAAGATAGATGCTCTCAAGTCCAGCCATGAACCTTGACCACTATCACTGATTTTTACTTGTTGTAGCGTGTAAAACTAACTCTTGTTTTGTTCAACAGATAAGCATGACGTTGAATTGAGCCTGCCGTTACAGACAGAAGCAGACTAGGAGCGGAAGACCAATGCCATAATCAGTCAAACTAGCGTCGTCTTCAGAATTAGACTAACTGTTCTAAAACATATTAATCTTTAACACCATCAGTGGCTGAATTCGTTGTGTGGTGAGCAGATCGAGCGTCTTCATCACACAAGTTGCTGAGTGGGACGGAGAGCACGTAAGAATGGCGTCATCAGCTGAGCTGTATGGGAGCCAAACGAAATCAAATTGAATGATGGATGAGTCTGCGAAACGTAATCCGAGTGGTCCTATACTTTCGGTTCCTCTGAGAAGGTAAATATGCGGTTAATTTCTTCGTTGATTACAACACCGAACAGTTGGTGAAGAGAGTCTTATTGCACTCCAAGTAATAGTATTACAGGGAGGGAGATATTGCTGCTGCCATGGAGATCAGCCAGTGGCATCAAAGTTATAGTGTAAATTGAGGATATATGGATAGGTACGAGGCTGGACATTACTGAAATAGACTGAACAAGGCTGTTGGCAGTTTAAGTACAATACATTCTATCTCTGTATTGACATCTTTGGCCGCAACAGTGACAGTGTATCATTTACTCACTGTGGATGCTATGATGAATTTAGCAACTGTAGAGGCAACACACTGCGTATTTCTAAAGCATCAAACACACATGCACCTCTGTGGTATACTCTGTTGTAAGGGACTCGTCTTGTAGAAGATGGTGGATACTAGGAGAGAGTTTATATACGAGGATTGGAAATTTAACAGTGGAAAAACTATTTACTTACAGCTCGTACAAAATAAATATGTCTTTCAAAGTTTTATTGACCTTCAAAGTAGTCTCCAGCATAGTGTATAACCCTTGCTAGTGATGCTCTTAGCAGTGTCACATGTGTCGACAGTTCGAGTGGCGCGGTCTGTTAATCGATGAGTTGCAGCAGTCGTCAAGCAAATGCCGTGAAGTGTTTCCTTCAGTCAGAAATCGAGTTGAACTCACGAGGACTTACGTCAGGGGACCGCAGTAGGTGGTACAGCACTCAGCAGTCCCATCAGTCAAACAAATCAGTAACAGTTTGCACTCTATGTGCTTGAGCATTGTTCTGCAAAATGATGGTCAGGTCCCGCAGAAAGTGTCATCACTTCTGTCTCTAAGCTGCTCGTAGGTTGTGTTCCAAAATATGTAGTGCTTTTAGTCGATATTTATTATTTCACAGAGAAATATTACATCGTCGTCATCGTCATCATTATCATCTTTTCCATACCCCTCCTCCGGAAGTAAGTACCATCTTGGCAGTGATGGTAGCGGTGACGGCGATGCGGAGCTATCGGGGATAGCTTCTGAAACTAAAATCAATAAATAAATAAATAACATCAAAACAAAATGAAATTAGTTTTGTGCATCACATAGACAAAGAATCAGTTATGCATCGAATTTTCTGTGTATTAGCATACCCTGTCATAGATACCTGGCTATTTCGAGTCAGACAGTATCGCTTTTGTAATGAATCGCTTTTGTAATGAACTTCGCTTGTAGTTACCGGTACTCATAACTGCGACGAGCACTAAACAATACTACTTGTAAGCCGTATATTTAGGAATGAAGTACCATCGACATTAATGGAAAACGAAGATGATGTATAATTTGACCGATATTTCATGGCTGTAAGCTGTAGGGAATAGAATAATCGAATCAAGCACGTTTAATAGATTGAATCGAGGCCTCGTAAGCCATTAGCCGGCTGCCGAAATATTAATGCGTGAAGCACGTAACTGCCACCGTCACAACTTAGCAAAAGATTTGGCAGGGAGCCGAGAACTTTCAGGCCGTGTGGAAAATCGGTAAGCGAGTCTAAGGATTCCAATCAGTTCCTTGTTGACCAGTCTGGTGCGGCAGTTGAAGATGGCAAAAGCCGAACCTAAGTTTAAAATTTCACGTTTAAGACATCGTTCAAGCATGAAAACCGTACAAACATGCAGTCTCTTGACCTTCGGACGGACCCCCGTATGGAAGGTGTGTAACTGACATAAGGAAGTACCGTCAAGATTTGAAAAACAGACAAATCATCTGGTCCGGATGGCATTCCTGTTAGATTTTAGAAGGAGTACTCCAGGGAATTGGTCCATCACCCCGCCTCTCTCTCTCTCCCTCTCTCTTTCTTTCTCGTCCAACACGAAGATCGAAACGAATGGTATAAAGGAAAGAAAGAAAGCGCGGGTCACTCCAGTATACAAGAAAGATGAAGGAACAGACCGCAAAATTACAGACCAATATCCCTAACTTCGAACTGCTCCCGAATCTTTGTACGTATTCTCAGTTCGAATATAATAAACATTCTTGAGGCTAAGCTGTTTATGTTGATGAATCAGCCTGATTTTAGAAAGCATCATTCGTTCAAAACTCGGCATGCCTTTATTTCACATGATATATCTAGAACTATAAAGGAAGGTAACAGGTGGATTACATATTCCAGATTTCAGGAAGGTATATGACACGATCTCCCATCGCAGCCCGTTAACGAAGGCACGAGCATATTTAACAGGCTCAGAGATAAGAGAGTGGCTATATCCAATATGCAGCCCAGTGCAATTGGATAGCTGCTGTTCTCTTTATACTTAAATGATTTGGCGGGTCAATAGTCTGCCGACGATGCAGCGGTCTACGATAAGTCATCAAAGCTGAGTGACTGTAGGAGGATACAAGACGATTTAGACAAAATTTCCATTTGGTGTGATGAATGGTCGCTAGCCTTAAATGCGGAAAAAATGCAAGTTAATGCTGATGAGTAGGAATAATAAACCAGTAACTTTCAGGTGAAGTATTACTATCGTCCTGCTTACTTCACTGGTGGGATTGATCCGTTCCAGGTCATGTTGAAGAATTTCGGCGAATGGCTTCTAGATTTGTTACCTGTAAGTGCCATGGAGCTGCTTTCAGAACTCAAACAGAAGTCCTTGGAGGACGGTGTTCTTTCCTAGGAACTGTAAACACTAAATTTAGAGACCCTCATTTCAAGGTAACTACCAAACGACTCTACTGCAGCTAACATTAATTGCGCATAAGGACCATGAAGACCAAATACGAAAAAAGTAGACCTCATATGGAAGCGTCCAGACAGCAGTTCTACCATCACTCTATTTAAGATTAATTGTACATGGGGCCCATTGAACTTAAAGACGAAACATGCAATGCCGTAGACGTATACAAAGAAAAAAAAAACTCTGATAATAACTTCTCTGTAATGCAGTAGAAACACGCATACATGAAAAGCAGGAAATACACCCGTCTCAAAGTTAGCTAATATCGACTCTGGCAGCTTGTAGGTGTAGGGTAGGGTTTCGATGTTTCTGTCGCTGGTTTCGAGTGGTTCTGCGAATTTTTTTCTTGGCAGGATAACACCAGTTGTATGGTATCGTCAGTTTCCGCGGCGTATTGCGATTTTATGCCGTCCTTCTGTAGTGCTTTGCATATAGTTGTGTAATTAGGACCTATCTTTGTGATTAATTACGCAATTAGGATCGATCTTTGCGTCAGTTTCTCGACCAAAATAAATAAAGTACACTAACCTAACCTTCCTCTCCCGCATCTAGACAGGTTTCATGTGTTGGGGGTGCACTTGAGCATTCCGTCCAGGAGCACCAGGGTTCGAGTCCCAGAAAGGGCTCCGGCATTTTTAATTTCCCATCAATTCCATGTGTGTCTGGTGGTTTAATTGTGTTAGGTGGGAGCACTTGGCCTTTCCACCCAGGAGGAGCAGGGTTCGAGTTCCAGAAAGGGTTTCTCTCTCTATGTCACAACCCCGCGCCGGTAATAACGACTAGAGAGTCAACACTTGCCGGATACACTGCGTGCGACCTTGTTGCTGTCTACTAACGATGCTTAGGAAAGGACTCTCTCTATGTCGCAACCCGCTACGGTAATAACGACTAGAGAGGCAACACGTACCGGATACATTCGGTATTTTGGAATGGTGCCGGCCGTGTCCCAATACTGACGTGGCTGCACGATCCGTTACAGCCGTGCGGATAAGATGCCTGTCATCTCGACTGCTAGTGATACGAGGCCGTTGGGATCCAGCACGGCGTTCCGTATTACCCTCCTGAACCCACCGATTCCATATTCTTCTAACAGTAATTGAATCTCGACCAACGCGAGCAGCAATGTCGCCATACGATAAACCGCAATCGCGATAGGCTACAATCCGACCTTATCAAAGTCAGAAACGTGATGGTACGCATTTCTCCTCCTTACACGAGGCATCACAACAACGTTTCACCAGGCAACGCCGGTCAGCTGCTGTTTGTGTATGAGGAATTGGTTGGAGACTTTCCTCATGTCAGCACGTTGTAGGTGTCGCCACCGGCGCCAACCTTGTGTGAATGCTCGGAAAAGCTAATCATTTGCATATCACAGCATCTTCTTCCTGTCGCTCTAATTTCGCGTCTGTAGCACGTGATCTTCGTGATGTAGCAATTTTAATGGCCAATAGTGTACTTTCGATACTTAGATGTTATTTGATTAGGGCGGAAGTTGTTTTTGAGTAACAGAAACATATTTTATGTAAGCTCGATGAAGTATTGAAGCAATGTTTGATATATTCTTGTTTTGCGTTTTTCTAGCGCTGTATGATAAAGCTGTGTGTTTTTTTTTTTTTTTTTTTTTTTTTGTTCTTAGTACAACGTGCCCCAGTTTCACGTTACAAATGAACAATTTTCGAATGAAACCTGAAACAAAAATTGACAATTTAATTTTCTATAAATACTGTTCATCTGTAATTAGAGAGGAGGATAGCTGTGTAGAACAAAAACGCTCTGTAGGTTACGCAGGTCTTTATATCTATCCTTCCTCAGTTTCTAGACGGTTCACTCCCGTCGGTTTCTAGGAGAATTTAGTGAGATACTGATTGCCTAGGCCAGCGGTCGACAAAGTCGTTAGTGAAAGGGGCGAATATCAACATAACAAAGATTGAAATTTCTTTTTGCGAAGCGAATTTTTAAACTGTAGAGTGTGATATTCCTGGCTGTGGCCGCTAGTATCTTATTTTGCTAGAAGCCCGCCTTGACGCAGTTTGATACAGGTGAAGTAGAATTATGGTACAAGCGACAGATGGTACAGTCCCGCGGGAGAGTCCGCCAATTGTACTGGCCTTGCTTCTGATTGGTCGGCACGTTCGGGTGCCAGCCGCCAAAACGCCTAGCTGTCTTACTAATTATTTATATACTTTTCATTGTATTTAACCCAATTTTAGTATGATACTCTCTCATGATTACCCTACGAGTCTACCGTTTTTGTTTATTAAATTTCACTAGTTTTGAGAAAGATGTTAATATTGAGCCGTGCACGGCTCGTGTTCATGCCATTTATTGTTTACCATCTTCTACATCTACATCTACATGATTACTCTGCAATTCATATTTAAGTGCTTGGCAGAGGGTTCATCGAACCACAATCATACTATCTCTCTACCATTCCACTCCCGAACAGCGCGCTGGAAAAATGAACACCTAAACCTTTCTGTTCGAGCACTGATTTCTGTTATTTTATTTTGACGATCATTCCTACCTATGTAGGTTGGGCTCAACAAAATATTTTCGCATTCGGAAGAGAAAGTTGGTGACTGAAATTTCGTAAATAGATCTCGCCGCGACGAAAAACGTCTTTGGCTTTAATGACTTCCATCCCAACTCGCCTATCGTAACTGCCACACTCTCTCCCCTATTACGTGATAATACAAAACGAGCTGCCCTTTTTTGCACCCTTTCGATGTCCTCCGTCAATCCCACCTGGTAAGGATCCCACACCGCGCAGCAATATTCTGGCAGAGGACAAACGAGTGTAGTGTGAGCTGTCTCTTTAGTGGACTTGTTGCATCTTCTAAGTGTCCTGCCAATGAAACGCAACCTTTGGCTCGCCTTCCCCACAATGTTATCTATGTGGTCTTTCCAACTGAAGTTGTTTGTAATTTTAACACCCAAGTACTTAGTTGAATTGACAGCCTTGAGAATTGTACTATTTATCGAGTAATCGAATTCCAACGGATTTGTTTTGGAACTCATGTAGATCACCGCACACTTTTCGTTATTTAGCGTCAACTGCCACCTGCCACACCATACAGCAATCTTTTCTAAATCGCTTTGCAACTGATACTGGTCTTCGGATGACCTTACTAGACGGTAAATTACAGCATCATCTGCGAACAACCTAAGAGAACTGCTCAGATTGTCACCCAGGTCATTTATACAGATCAGGAACAGCAGAGGTCCCAGGACGCTTCCCTGGGAAACACCTGTTATCACTTCAGCTTTACTCGATGATTTGCCGTCTATTACTACGAACTGTGACCTTTCTGACAGGAAATCACGAATCCAGTCGCACAACTGAGACGATACCCCATAGGCCCGCAGCTTGATTAGAAGTCGCTTGTGAGGAACGGTGTCAAAAGCTTTCCGGAAATCTAGAAATACGGAATCAACTTGAGATCCCCTGTCGATAGTGGCAATTACTTCGTGCGAATAAAGAGCTAGCTGCGTTGCACACCTAATCGGTATACAATCTGTACCTGAAGACTTTCCCGTATCAAGCGATTTGAGTTGCTTCGCAACCCCAGAGGTATCTACTTCTAAGAAACTCATGCTAGCAGCTGTTCGTGTTTCAAATTCTGGAATATTCCATTCGTCTTCCCTGGTGAAGGAATTTCGGAAAACTGCGTTCAATAATTCCGCTTTAGCGGCACAGTCGTCGGTAACAGTACCATCGGCACTACGCAGTGAAGATATTGACTGCGGCTTGCCGCTTGTGCACTTTATCTTGTGTATCTTCTGTTACGATACTGCCACCTCGTTTTCTTACTCGACTTACTGGCGTCACTAACTTCCTGCCTTACTTGCCCGTGAGTGGCAGCAGCAGCACGAATCTATAAGTACACTGTCGTGGAGTGACCGATAGTATTTCCGAGTTGTCGTGTGTCTGGAGGTCAGTTGGAGACGGACCAGGAAGGCAGTCTGGAGGCAGCAGCAGTGAAGTCGGGGACGGAGCCCCAGTGAGGTCCGCACGGCCAGTACCAACGGGGACGACCGTTGGTTGGTCGTTCTGTAGGTCGTCTCATCGGCGACGTGTATTTGGGTCGGTGGCTTCCTGTGCAGAGATGTCGGTTGTGTTCCCTCTGGATAGTTGGGTCCGAGCCAGGGTCTCGGGGACGTCGTCCGTCCGAAGGAAGTCAGTTGAGTTGGGAGGTCAGTCGGGCATGGAGCAGGAGTTGTTGACGGACCAGCAGTTCAGTCTGGATGCGGCAGCAGTGAAGTCGGCGACGGAGCACCTGTGAGGCGCGGACAGCCAGTGATGCCGACCGCTGGCGACACACTTGAGCTGCCCGAGGGAAGGAGACTGGAGCGGGAACTACCACTGGTTGGTCGTTCCATCGACCGTCTCATCGGCCGACGTGCATTCGGTCCTTTGACCGTTTCTGGGTTTAGGCAGCCGGTCGATTGGCGTAGAGCAGTGAGGAGGTTCGCACCGTGTGGAGTCGGGCTGGAGCCGCTGGCAGCATGCAAGCGCGGTTGGAGTTGTGCGGCGCTTCTTGCAAGGGTTGCGAATAGAGATGGGTAATTCGCGAGCGAACGGGTGCAAAGGAACGGTTTACCAAGATGAACGAAAGGACCGAGGAACGAATTCCAAGGAACGATCGGTTCATAGTCCACATCGGTTGCGGCGGTCTACGTATAGTTCCCGGGAACGAGGAACGATCGGTACATAGTTCACTTCGGTCGTGGCGGTCTACGTATAGTTCCCGGGAACGAGGAACGATCGGTTCATAGTTCACTTCGGTCGCGGCGGTCTACGTATAGTTCCCGGGAACGAGGAACGATCGGTTCATAGTTCACTTCGGTCGCGGCGGTCTGCTTATAGTTCCCAGGAACGAGGAACGACCTATTCATAGTTCACTAGTTCATTTCGGTCGCGGCGGTCGCTTCGGCAGTTCTCGTTCCAGCCTCGGTCGCGTGCTCGTCTCTGTCTCCTTCGGCCCCACTCGTCGTTCTTCGCATGACCACCTGTCTCAGTTCCACTGCCGACTGCTCCTAGTTAGTTCAGTATCCAGTTGTTCGTTTCGTTCACTGCGCTTGCCCATTTTACATGTGTTCCAAACTGTTCTTGCACTTGGTTCTGGCTATTCAGCGTCCACGACCGGTAATCAAAAATTATTTTATAGTTCCGTAAATTACATAAAAATTACGTTGTATGTAATAGGTACGTCTTTTCAGGTAACAAAAGGGCATATCAGCTCACTTCATTATATCGATGAACAGCAGAAGACATACTTATAACAAGTTTGTTTGTGTTATTCATAATTCTTTGGTTTCATCGACTTGATTTAGCAGCTAACTTTGAATGATTTGTTTAATTTTTAGTGTAAGAAAATTCATATAAAACGATTTTCGTATATCTTTCATATACAAAACTTTACATTTAGGAAGGCTCAAATTATTTTTAAGTTTTGTTGTTTCCAATTTGCATTACTTGCTAGTTTGGTTTCCTTGAAAAAAAAAAAGTGTGTTGTGGGGCATTTTGGCTCTGTAGGAAAAGCGGTGCCTCTCCATTTGAAAAGACATAGACTGACATAAAATCATATTTACTTATTATCTCAAAAACATTTGTTCAGAAGTAGTTTTCAAACCAAAAACTTTATTACTGCAAACTTAATTATTATTATTATTATTGCTGCATTAACTTAACTAATGCAACATAAAAACCTAATTTTTTCTAAGCGTGTGACGCAAGTATGAGAACACCACATTTTATTTTATGCTTCCATAAAGGCTCTACTTCACCTACGTACTCAGAGACAACGTGAAGTATATGTGGTATAGGGTGTAAACGATTATTGTTTACAACGTAGCATAGCTATGTAGTAGAAGTTGAAACGAAGAATTTTATACAAGACACTTGTGGTCTATTAAGTTGGGAAACAGCCACCAACAGGTTTACAAGATTACATGAGCTATAGACCACGCGCGTCGCGTGAGATTTTCATGTTCTTTTCCCCTTCTCTCTACACATCGTCATCGATTGTTTCGCAATTGTTGCTTCCATTAGCTTGTTATTTCTTCACTGCCTAATTATTACATGTTTGTCTGTTTGTTGTATCTGCTCGTACAGGGCAACACATCGCCCGTAATTGGCGAGCAGTCTGTACTCGGGGCCGGTTTTCCATGCGCCACCTTATATTATTTCCCTGCGATCAGCCACACAAGGCTACAGTTGGCTAAACGAGAGATTCTGCAATATCACAGAAACTACTACTAAAAGTGTGTAAGAATTCTGTAATGAATCAAAACTCTATACTCCAGGGGGGAGGCAAGTGCCCCCTGTTGGTGCCCTCCACCCTTCAGTCACCTACACTACTAGTTTTCAGTTTTTCATAAGAACCATATCCCAAGCACAAATGAAAGGTGAACGAGTAAAAATGAGCGGTTCCCAAAAAAGAACGATCAGCAGTGAACTAGTTCCTAAGGATGAACGAGTTTGCCCATCTCTAGTTACGAAGTTCGTCGCCCACCGATCTTGGAGTGCTACTGTCAAGCCTCAACCACTATCACTTCTCTTCGTTTGATCCTGGTTGTTGCTTTCTGCGAGATTCCCACAAGCAACAACGTGTGTGCATTGAAGTCGGCTAGAATTGCAGCCATTTTCTTCGATGGTGTTTAACTTAATTTAATTCTCCTTCATCAACGAAGTGCACCAGTAGTATCTTCTGCCTTGTGGCCATTAATGTTCCAGTTATCTGCCCTGGGCATTAATGTAGGTTTTGGCAGTGTATTTTCCTCGTCTTGTTGTTGCAGTTATCTGCCCTGGGCATTAATGTTGGTTTTGGCAGTGTATTTTCCTCGTCTTGTTGTTGCTGTGCGGCACAGCGTGTAGTTTGAGAGGTGAGGTGTTGTTGGTAGTTTTGGGCGTTTATTCTAACTTGGCTGGATTGGGCACCAGTATCCAGAACGTTGTGCTATTGACGTCTTGTTGTCGTTTTGCTCGTCGGGTTCAAAAAATGGTTCAAATGGCTCTGAGCACTATGGGACTTAACATCTGAGGTCATCAGTCCCCTAGAACTTAGAACTACTTAAACCTAACTAATCTAAGGACATCACACACATCCATACCCGCAGCAGCATTCGAAACTGCGATCGTAGCGGTCGCGCGGTTCCAGATTGAAGCGCCTAGAACCACTCGTGCTCTTCAGGTGGAGCAGAACTGATTTGGTTGGTTGGTTTGTCAGCTGGCCATCGGTTGGGTTGCCTTCCGAATAAGAGGTTGTCGGTCTGGCTGCCTGTCTCACCTAAATGTGTGTTAATGTTACTTCCCAGGCAGACGCTTGGAACCTTCTGAGCGCCGCGCCTTGGTTTTACATAGTGGTTTCCTTTTAGTCTTAAGTACTCTGTGTGGCCTTCAGCCAGGTTTCAGCTTATTAAAATTGTAAGCTTTTTCCTTTCTAGGCCTAAAGCCGTAAAATTGTTTTGACATGGTGTGTGGCTTTCAGCCGAGTTTTAATCTCTCTTAAATTAAAGATTCAAAATTTTGTCTTGCCCTTTAGTCATAAGATTGTTATTCTTTAGTACGTGGCCATCAGCCAAGTTTAATCTCTCTTAAATTAAAATCTCTCTTAAACTAAAAATTTAAAATCTTGGTCTTCCTTAAGGTAAATGTTTCTTCCAGTGTAAGCTGTAACAAGATTTGCGATTCTTTCTTTTTTCTGGACCTTAATGTAACTGGAATATGGTAACTAGACATCGTCTAAATTGAAACAGGATAGGGGCACAGAACTTTTTTTCCAGAAAGATGGCGCGCCACCACATTATCATTGTGAAGTTGTCGTTAACCTATGTAGGAATATGCCGACTTGGATTGGATGTGATGGAACAACATCGTGGCCACCACACTCACCCGATTTAACCCCAATGGATGTCTGCGAATGGGGTTACATGAAAGATAGAGTGTTTATCCATCCGATTCCCATGAACACCGACGAGGATCTGTGACAAGGAATAACACAAGCAGTTGCTACCGTACCGAGATTTGCTTCATAGGATTTGGCACGAAATTGATTACGGATGGGACATTTGTCATGTTACAAAGGTAACCTAACTCAACATTTGTAAAGAAAAATCGAAGATGTGTTGCATTCAGTGCTGCATCGAACATTTCTGTAAGTTGCTTACCTTTCCCACAATGAAACATTACTTTTGCACAACTATTTTATATTGGACTTGTATTCTTTTCAAACACATGTACATTATCTACAACACAGATATACAGAAATATACTATCATACTTTGTCTTAGGAAGAAAATTTAATCAAATTGGTTCCTACCTTTTACCAGCTTCAACTTAGACCACGGACAGCGTTACAACCTAGTATTGGACACTACTAAGGCTCATTTCAAAGGTGTATTCTGCAAAACACACAATTACGCATTCTGGGCGCTTTTGCTCTGAAGAGTGAGAATGTCAACCTTATGGTAGAGTGTGTTGCAGTTCTGGTCGCAAAAAAATACACACCGGCGGGAAACAAATCATAATATAAAAAATAATTAACATAGACCAATTAAATTTCGGGAAAATATTAGTCTAGGTAAGATATTTAAGTGATTAACATTGCAAGATCACAGGTTAACGTAAGCGCGTAGTGCTCGTATACTAATAACCGATGTAAAAGCCAGAACTTCAATGTTAGGATGCAAATGTGTATCCATTGTGTTGTACACGTGCCGTATATCAGTCTATAGGATGGAGTTCCATGCCTGTTGCAGCACTTGTTCAACACAGGTAGATGACGGTGGAGTTGTCGTCCGATGATGTACCGCATCTGCATCTACATCTACATCCATACTCCGCAAGCCACCTGACGGTGTGTGGCGGAGAGTACCTTGAGTACCTCTATCGGTGCTCCCCTCTATTCCAGTCTCGTATCGTTCGTGGAAAGAAGGATTGTCGGTATGCTTCTGTGTGGGCTCTAATCTCTCTGATTTTATCCTCGTGGTCTCTTCGCGAGATATACGTAGGAGGGAGCAATATACTGCTTGACTCTTCGGTGAAGGTATGTTGAAACTTCAACAAAAGCAGAGTCTTCCACTGGAGCTTATCTATCATCTCCGTAACGCTTTCGCGATTACTAAATGATCCTGTAACGAAGCGCGCTGCTCTCCGTTGGATCTTCTCTATCTCTTCTATCAACCCTATCTGGTACGGATCCCACACTGCTGAGCAGTATTCAAGCAGTGGGCGCACAAGCGTACTGTAACGTACTTCCTTTGTTTTCGGATTGCATTTCCTTAGGATTCTTCCAATTAATCTCAGTCTGGCATCTGCTTTACCGACGATCAACTTTACATGAGCACTCCATTTTAAATCACTCCTAATGCGTACTCCCAGATAATTTATGGAATTAACTGCTTCCAGTTGCTGACCTGCTATATTGTAGCTAAATGATAAGGGATCTATCTTTCTATGCATTCGCAGCACATTGCACTTGTCCACATTGAGATTCAATTGCCATTCCCTGCACCATGCGCCAATTCGTTGCAGATCGTCCTGCATTTCAGTACAATTTTCCATTGTTACAACCTCTCGATACACCACAGCATCATCTGCAAAAAGCCTCAGTGAACTTCCGATGTCATCCACAGGGTCATTTATGTATATTGTGAATAGCAACGGTCCTACGACACCCCCCTGCGGCACACCTGAAATCACTATTACTTCGGAAGACTTCTCTTAATTGAGAATGACATGCTGCGTTCTGTTATCTAGAAACTCTTCAGTCCAATCACACAATTGGTCTGATAGTCCATATGCTCTTACTTTGTTCTTCATCTGCTCGACTGGAGACACACCTGGTGATAGAGCAAGACAAGGTTACAAGAGCGGTACCTCGGAGAGCGTTGACTCTAGCTGTTCATGAATGGCAGCAAAATAGGTCGAATCATCAGACTGGCGCACAGTTTTGAAGTCAGGGTGCGTGGGATAACCACTAGACTACTCCTGCAGTCGGGCGAAATCGCACCCCTGGTCATAACCCCAGGTGTAGGTCCTGTGTGTCTAGCGCGCAGAAAGGTTGGCTGCAGACCCTCAACTGGCCTCCTAACCAACACACGGCCATCACTGCCACCGAGGCATAACCGGCCATCATCATAAAAAACAACAGACCACCTTTCCCCTTCAATTAGTTCTCGCTTGACACCACTAAAGTCGGAAATTGGCGTTTGGGGTCAGCGGAATGCTCGCTACAGGACATCTGTCTCGGAACTGTCCTCGAAGTAACCGATTTCTAACAGTTCGTTGTGTCACTGTGGTGACAATTGCTGCTCAGATTGCTGCCGCAGATGCAGTGCGATGTTCCAAGGCCATACGCCGAAGCGATAGTCTTCCATCTCGGTAATGCCACGTGGTCGTCCGGAGCCCCGTGTTCTCGCGACAGTACATTCTCGGGACCACCGCTACCAGCAATCATGTACAGTGGTCACATTCCTACAGAGTCTCCACTGCCCGTTTTAGAGGGTCAGAATCATGCTACAGTGGTTTAAGGGGCGTTCCACTGAACTCTCATTGATGTCTTGGCTAGCATATGTGCGTGATCTGTACCCATCGGAACACATTTCGCGCAGCAGCTGAGTGCCCGAAAACCACCGTCCCGTAATTTTCTTGATCTGTGCCTGGACGTCTGGTGCCACAGACTTCTGGAATCGTGTCCGGGACTTGTAGAATCCAAGCCAAGCACAATCTCTTTTGTACTGTCTTTGAAAATGGAACAACACGCTATTAAACAGGTGGTCATAATGTTTTTGTTCATCGGTGTACAAGAGACATTGCAGTCCACCAGCTGATGACGTCTTACATCGCACCCGAAACCGAGGAAGCGTTTGTGCAGATGGTGTAAGGTTCTGATTTGATCTCAACAAGCAAATGTTTACTCTGAGGAGCTCCCTACCACAGCTGACATGGGGGATTAGGAAGGGGGGAACTGGACGTTTGCCAAGACAGCACTTCGTTAGAAATAATACGTTGGTCTACTAGGGAATAGGGAAACAAATAGGAAGGACTGGACCCCTTCTGTTATCACTCGTTTTATTTGACAATCATATAAACAAATTTCTTTAAAACATCAATATCTTAATCTGCTACCAATGTCTTTTATGAAGCAAGGTATATCTCACATATTTGAAAATTTTAAGACCACTAACAATTATGCGCCTGACGGTTTAAAATTAATTCACAATTGTATGTTGCTCTTCAGACAAAGTTTAATAAATGTAATAAATACCGCCGGCCGCGGTGACCGAGCGGTTCTAGGCGCTACAGTCCGGAACCGCGCGACCGCTATGGTCGCAGGTTCGAATCCTGCCTCAGGAATGGATGTGTGTGATGTTCTTAGTTAGGTTTAAGTAGTTCTAAGTTCTAGGGGACAGATGACCTCAGCAGTTAAGTCCCATAGTGCTCAGAGTAAACATAATTAGCACCAGAATTAATTAGCGAGGAGTGACGCCAGGTCGCTCGAAGGCAGAACGAAAATTTAAGTTGGAGAATCCAAGGCGGAAGGCGGAAGCTAGCAGTTCGTATAAGACCCACTTCTCGAGCTTCGACCCGGAGTCACCTCCCGCTACCCAGGATTTCACAGCCCCAGTACCCATAGGTGGAAAGGTAGCGCTTACTCCAAAACACCAGGCAGCCAGCTGTTAACATTTAACAACTGCACAGAACAGGCCCGCAGGGACAATGTAAACAACCACCAAAAGATAACAGGTTAAATTGTTCACTAATAAAACGGCACACTGCCTTTTTTGAGATCATATACTTTATGTTTCGATTCACATTTATAAACATTTCACCTCCGGAGTGACGACCATGCAGACGCAGCTAATCAACTTCCAAATATAATTGCACTGTACAACAGGTCTTAACACTTAGCTGACAGAGGAAGGCACAAAATCAGTTTTAACAAATGGTACTTCTATTTTCAATTAAAAATACTGGATCTTGGATTAATTCTGGCAATACAATGAAGCATGCACATTTGATGGTAAAAGAAGAATTACACACATCACCAAATAAGTGATTCCTACATACAAGGCTTATTACATAGGATAACACTCTGAACATCTTCAGAACTTATACACCCAAGGTTTCAGCAATACGCCCAATAATGGATCCACTTAATACATTCACACCACAGGAAATTTATCATGGCATAAGCCAAATAAAAATGTTCGATATATTTTAAAGCACTACAGCAATGCTGACAATACTGCAATCACATATCACAGACAAATTCACTGAATGTTTGATATGTCTGCGTAAGCAGAAGAAACTAACGATCAAAGTCCGAAAACAATTTTTTGGACTGTTCATTTAACCAAAACAAATTCTCCAAGTATAACACCAACACAAAACAGTGATCCGTCTTCGAATCACAACTACATACAAGAGTAATATAGAAAACAACTGAAATAATTTCCTGCTAGTTTCCGCCAGAGACTTCTCCGATATACCAAGCCTAATCCAGAGATCAGCGAGAAGATCGAAACCGGGCTGCTGGGGCGGCACCTATCCATGTCTGCTGGCGGTCGATGAACTTCCGATGTGTGGCCGAGCGCCGGCCTTAATAGCGCTTCGGCGAATGAGTACCTCGGAACTATTTTCCATCACGTGGTGTGACGTGTGAAAATAGTTCTGGGATCTGCAGCGACCTCTTTCTTATGTTTATGTGGGCCGGTAGTGGCCCCTGGTGGCCGCTGGTGTCTTTGCTGTGGTGTTGTTGTTGTGGTTGCTGTTGTGGCCGTTCATCAATATTGCCTGTCGGTTGTGTAGTGCTTTGGTGTGCCTGCGAGGCGGGCAACCCGCGGCTCCAGACTGCCAGTTTGGTTGCTGATACTCTAGGCGTCGTGATGTCTGGTGGAGAAGACCACAGCAATGTTTCGCTGTACGTCCGAAATGGCTTGCGTCGGGTATAGCAGGCGGCAGTAAGGCAACGGACGACCGTAGACAGCCGTGTCCGTACCTAGCAGCAACAAACCTCCTCACAGGCGACAGGAAAAGCTCTCCACCAAGCTGCCCCATACACACGGTCGGTTGCCGCTCCACCACGCCAACTCACCTCGTTCTTCGCGAGAGCCTCCAGTCAACTCCTCCGGCCAAGATAAGGCAGCCAAGACTCAGTACCCGTCACAAGCAAAGATAAGAACGCGAAAGCGAGGTACTTGCAAATACGCTGGCGCGCCAGCTTAACGCCACGGCTCAACCTAATCCGCTAAAGCCTGACCAACCAGACAGGGAAGAGCCGAAAGTCACTCAGCCGGCTTGAGCCTACTTACATGCACCCGAGACACCTTCCCGGGCCCAACACCTTAGTCTCAGATAGCGGTATACCAATTTACCGGAGGCCACTCGACCAGGGTTCCGACCGCCAAAGTTTTTCACAGACAGCCTTGGCCTTAAAAGACCGCCTACCCAGGTTATGACGTCGAGATTGTCGCTGGTGGGCTACTTGCATGTTGTTACGGGCCCGCCGCCAGTTCTCACGAAATCAGGTGTAATAGAGACGGGCAATACATCATTCATTCCCAAAAGGTTGGAAAGGGGCGAATTAATCGGATAGGCTAACATTATCTGGGCGGGAACTGCTCGTGAAGCTTCATCCTGGGCCATATTAAAGGCGTTCAACCAAGGGAGGCTGATATCCCAGTGACGAGGGGAATTAGCATGGTAAATTATTAGGGCCCCTTCAGATTACTATTAACCCTTTCTGTAAGTGAAGCTTGCGGACAATACCGCATGGTGGGCACATGGTGAATGCCATTACGAAAACAATAATGCCTAAATTCTCGGGACACAAACGCAGGAGCATTGTCACTAACTAACTGTTTAGGTGGACCAAACCATAAGAAAATACCCGTGAGGTGGCGGATGGTTATCCCCGCCGTAATCCCGCTACTTGGAAGAAAGCAGACGAAACGTGTAAAGTCATCGACCGCCACAAATACGTAACGGTGCCCTTCTTTTGTTCGGGGCAAGGGACCCACAAAATCTACAAACATCTTGTCTATGGGTCGCTGCTCCCGACAAGACTGCAATAATCCCAAGGAGGTGTTCAAACCACCCTTACCCCTCCTGCATTCCTCACATTCACCAACCAGACGACGCACATCGCGGTATAGCGACGGCTAGACAACAAGTTACCGTACCTTGGCCAAGGACTCGCAAAGTCCGAGGTGGCTTCATGACACAGAAAGATGGAAATATATAAAAACGGTATCATTCAAATGTAGGAGTAATCAAATACTAAACTAGCCGGGCTTCCCGACCTCCTTACAGAAGACACCTTTTCTCAAGGAATAACCCGGCAAACTCTTCTCCGGTCTTAAGTCTTTCCTTAAGGGGACCCCAATGCGGATCGTGATCCTGCTTAGCCGGCCGGTGTGGCCGAACAGTTCTAGGCGCTACAGTCTGGAACTGCGCTGCTGCTAAGGTCGCAGGTTAGAATCCTGCCTCGGTCATGGATGTGTGTCATGTCCTTAGGTTAGTTAGGATTAAGTAGTTCTAAGTTCTAGGGGACTGATGACCTAAGATGTTAAGTCTCATAGTGCTCAGAGACATTTGATCCCGCTTAGTACGAAGGTTTGCGAAGAGCTCAGGAATATCCGTGAGAACACTGTTAACCAAAGGACACTGCGACTCAGGTTGTTCAGTCAACTGAGAGTCGCGATCTTCAACAAACTTTGGACTAAGTGCGTCCGCCACCTGATTATCCGTCCCTTTGATGTGGCGCACCTTGATGCGGACTGCCCGCCTAGAGATCCTCCCTGTTTATCGAGGACGAGCCAGAACCCAACTTAAGGCCTGATTATCGGTCTCCATGTCAAACTCTCTATGCTCTAAGTAGAACCTAAATTTTTTTAACACAAAAAGTACGGCAAGTGCTTCACATTCATAGACGGAATAATTTAGCTCCGTTCTACTGAGCTTCCTTGAAGCATACGCCAACGGCCGTTTAACGCCAAGATCCTCCTGAAGTAGTACAGATGCAATTCCAGCATTAGACCCGTCCGTCTGGACAATAAAGCGCTTCTCGAAATCCGGAACTCTCAACACTAGGGGCTTCGAGATAGCAGTCTTAATCGCTTCAAATTCAGCCTGCTGACTATTTCGCCATTAAAGTCCTGTCCCTTCTTACGTAGATCATTCAGAGGACCGGCCAACTGCTCGAAATTAGGCACGAATCTTAGAAAATAATTGGTCATGCCGATAAAACGTGGTTCTCGGCGAAGGGTACTTCTTGAGGGCACTTGTGCGCTCTTGGTCAATTCTGACTCCGTCCCCAGAAATAGGATGACCCAAGAATGAGTTGGTTTGACTGTTAATCCAGCAGCACGAAACCTATCGAGTACCTGCCTAACATGGAGGAGGTGGTCCTCAAAGGTGCGACTATACGCGACCACGTCGTCCAGATAATTGTCTACGAATTTAAACTTCAGGTGAAAGACGCTACAGAGACTGCCGTACCGGCATATTATCGGATAACTGAATTTTATACTCAATGAGTTTTGTGACTCCAAGTTTATCCGAAAGAACGTCGGAAAAATCGTCTAACAACTCAAGAAGGTGAGTACCTTGATCACGTGAGAGGTGGCTAATCTCAAATTTGCTATCCCCCTTTTCAACCACATTCATCGAAGCAAACTGACGACATGCACAAAGTGCATTCTTTTGCTGAGGTCTAAAGCCAAAGCTCAAAGTTTTGCCCCATAGTCAAGTATTAGTCAGGTACGTTGAATAAAGTCACAGCCCAGTAACAGTAGCATCGTCAAATCCTTAACGAGCAAAAGAGTAATAGGCCAAGTGAAATTACAAACAGAAATACTTCCCTGGACCTGACCCAGCATAGATAAAGCCTGGCCATTGGCGGCATAATAACTCTGAACGGTCGGTTTAACAACAGACAACTTATTCAAACGCCAGAACTCGAGGTACCAGTCAAAATCAATTAGTGACACCGAACTGCCTGAATCAATTATGCCGCACAAAGGTTCCTTTCCTATATGGTCGCAAATATAGGGTAGCGGGGGACTGGTGGCAGCGCGAATGTGAGAACACCGAAGCCAGGGCTTACGCTTCCTGCTTCTGCTACTAGCTTGGCGTCAGCTACCTGATTTAGGTGGTTTCGGAACACGACAGTCACGCATTACATGTCCTGCGTCACCACACCTCAAGCAATGCCTTCCAGGTGCCAATGCAGATTCTACACGTTCCTTAGTATTCTGCGCAACCACAGGTACCGTAACTGAATTCCGATCAATCCTAAGCCGGGAATTGGCGAACACAAGAGCTTGCGTAGACTGAACCAAGGTGTCTGACTCCACAAAACTAGGTGGTGGATTAGAAAATATGAGCCGAGACCAATCTTCGGGGCGCATGCCCTCCAAAATATTCGTTACTGTATCTGCCTCAGAAACCGACATGTCCAAAGCCAACACAGCAGTTCGGATTCTGTCTACGTATTTCCCAAGGTTTCTACCGACTCTTGCACCCGCCAATAAAATGAACATTCCAACTCATTTCTCATACGTGCCGATAACCTCCGATAAATAACTTGCACTCTCAAATCTTTGAATGAGCCTCCAAACCTCAAAATATCTGACACTAACTGGTTCAACGCCCTCTTCCCCTTGGTTAATGGGTAAAGCAATAAGAGAACATCTCTGTGGGGAACACCTAACGTGTCAGCCTGAATCTCAAATTTAACTAACAACCATAATAATTTCTGAATCGTAATTAAGTCATCCACTGATACGTCTGATAATCCGGAGAACAGGGTCATAATTGGGTTAGGTAATTTAGCGGAACAATACAGAGTCGTATCTTTAGAATGTCCTATTTGTGAAATTGGAGTATTACTGGACTGCTGATCTCGGCTGACGCCTTGTTCTGAATTCGTTCTCTCGGCTTCTAAATTTAACGTTGCGGCTCTAATTTGTAACCCACGCACGCGATCCATAACCTACTTCACTCCCTGTCTTTCCATGTCTTTAAGCTCTATACTGTCCAAGTCTCTTAAACGATTCATAAAATGAATTAACTGTGCTCGAACGCGACATACTTGTCTATGCGTGGGTTGACTATCACTCAAAAAGTAAATCTTCTTATCTGTCTCCCCTGCGGTACGTTCAAGAAATTGTAAGACGTCACGTACCTTGCCAACGACGGCGGGGGAGATGGAAACCGGATGGTTTAACGCCGCGCAATTAAAAATGGCCGTACCATTTGTGGGTATCGAACCCTGATTCTACTGGGTGGAAAGCCCAAGCGCACCCCCCAACACATGGAACTGTCCACATGCGGGAGAGGAAGGTTATGTTAGTGAAGAGAGCGATCCTAATTATGTAATTGATGGATTGGATCTAATTACACAACCATATGCATAGCGCTACACAAGGACGGCATAAAATCGCAATACAACTCAAAAACTGACGATGCCATACAACTGGTGTTATTCTGCTGAGAAAAAATTTCTCAATACCACTCCAAACTAGTGACAGACACACTCAAACTTCAGCCTTCACCTAGAAGCTGGCGGAAAAAGGCAGTGGTTTAAGGTACTATCTTTATTCTTTTTGGCAGGAAATACGTTCAACTGATAAGATGCTGGTGTTGGACAGAGAGGAGTATAAAATGTGTATTACCTGCAAGCATACATTACGTATCGTTGTTTGATGTCAGAGTTCGCTACAGATGCCTACTCAAAAACCACCCTACAGCCCAGCTAACCGAAGCCAATACATGACACCACAACTGATGAAAAAAAAAAGAGTCACAGTTCTAATTACACTTCCAAATTGTCATGAAAAATCCAGCACTCATGATGAACAGGTCATAATGCCTCACATGTAATGGGGAAAATCGTTGTCCTAAAAGACTACAATGGGGGCGGTAGTTAAACACGCATTGTCCGCAATGTACAATCACAAACTGCCCAAAATCGAGGTCCTCTCCCCTCCCTCCCCCCCCCCCCCCCAACCGTATGGGGAGGACAGGTTTCCAAACGGCCAGTTACTGCTCCGACAACCTCGTGACACATGCTGGCCACTGTCTGCGTTGAGGTGGTGGTCCTTGTCAACACAAAAGCAGGTATAGTTAACTAAACAATAGGAGATAAAAGGACAGCTGTCCCAAGTGCAACTTGTTTGTTTAAGGTATGGTGGCACAGCCGCTCCTAATGGTTAGGGGTAAATCTGCGGCAGTGACCTGACACAGACTAGGCAGGCCCCAACATCTCCAATAAGACTCTCGATGGAAGACACTTTTATTTAACATCAACAACTCTTTCTTGCAATCCGTCAAAAATATTTCTCGGAAAGACTTGACCCCTCTGCAACAACAACGAAATTCTGGAGAACGGTCCAGATGGTCCGCAGCACTCCCCCTTCCACCATCTGGCCGCCACCTTAAGGTAACGCTCCTATGCAACACAATAGTATGTTTGGTCAACTAAACAATAGGAGGTAAAAGGACTGCCGCCCCAAGTGCAACTTGTTCTTCTGAAATATAGTGCCAGGACCCCCACATACTGCCGCCTGGACAGAGAGCCTCTGTGTCTGGCGACCACCCACAGCACACTTGACGCCCCCCCCCCCCCCCACGCCTGCAGGAGCCTGCTGTTCTGTGATGGAGAACAATAGTATTTGATGTCAACACATCTATAATTCACCATTTATTTAAAAAAGGAAAACACAATTGCGACGGTGATAAATGTCCTCTTTCCACGAAAATAGTTACTGTCCATTTAGTTTTAGTTTTATAAGAAAATCGGTATAGCTTTTACATTCAGCTGCAGGATACAATCCGCATCTCATTATTTTGCGACATCCAGCGAAGTGTACCGCCGCCGATTACAGATGATCAGCAAAGATAAATAATGAGGAAAGATAAATAATAAAGAAAAAAAAAAAACTTCGGCTATTTTGCTGCGAAAACTACCGGTTACCGCAGAATGTCTTCTTATTTGGAAATCGTCATCGGGGTAAAGAAATGGCAATAATTCAAACTCCAAAGGAAAAACATCTATATTAAGCAATTTCTTTCAGCTTAATGGACAAATTACACGACTTGAGAAAGTCTCTCGTGTTAAGAGCGCGTAAATAAACTGTCATGCAAGTGTGCATTACAAACATTTCAGACACGTGCAATAAAAGTAGAGAATACAATCTTTCAGGGCATTGGCTGACATGTCGGAAGAAACACAATCATTTTACTTTCGACAACCACAAATTCAAGTGAACATAGCTGTTTTGTACGCTATGACAGGTCCCCTTTCACCAATGCGATGCTATATCATACTAGCCTTAGCATGATGAGTATTTTTTTTTTCAGGAGTCAGAATATACCAGCCATGTAGGACAACTGGGAATCCATGGAGGGAATACGATGTTCTTTTCAAGGAACACTGTTGAGAAACGACATTTGAAGCTGACCATAGAGAGACTGTACAGCCCACACCATGCATTTCACGTAAGGACTGCGCTATTGAAAGCACGATCATAAGGACTATGTTACCATCACCCTGCATAAAAAGTGGTCTTGAGTCTGCAGGTATACACATGAGATGTTGATAGCGTCACGTTTTCGGACAGAAATGCTGTCTCCGATTTGTAATCAAGTCTACCCATTCTACCACGTACTTGCATTGGATCCTGTAGAGATGTCTTTTAATGATTACAGCCACTGCTGAATCATATTTGTTCCACTCTCATATCTGGAAACGAATCACCTTTCTTGAACTTATCTGCTAAGGATCCCATACAGTAAAACTCCAGTACTGATTTTTAAATAGTCCCTCTGCGTCTTGGCCATGATCGAAGTCGCTTCCACAGACTGATGTAAAGTTTCATCACCCGTACTGAGGATGACCATATCCAACAGACTATCAATCACACGAGAGGGTTCCTGTATTGTTCCTTCATAAGCAGTTTAATACATTGTTTTTTTCAATTGTAGCACACCCAGTCAGTGTACACCGCCACACACTTCGTTCTTTCTACCATGACTTAAAGATCCATGTCAGTTGCTGCTAAACCGACATTAACACATTTCGATCCTCTGGCTCTCTCAGAAAGCTGAACATCTCATGGCATGAACTGTCCAGCTACCACAGCACAGTCTGGTACAAATAAAACACAGAGGCGATATTTACCATTGACATAAACGTGGAAGACATCACAACATATGGAAACTGGAAGAGTTTGCGGTATTGCAGAGCGCTTCCAACAGCTATTCGAAGGCGATGACTTGTATAGTTAATCTCATTGTCCCCATCGACAGGGTAGCGGATGTCTCGGTGTTCCATTGCGAAAAGCATTGTCCCTTCATTTTGCAGTCATGTACATGATCGCCACTATTCGCATCCGATCACGGATCAGAAATCATACTGTGCTCACATGAGCCTATATAAAATGATCGTTAGCAATGGAGAATGCCTCTTACAAAGAAAGAGACAAACGCATAGCAGCGGTGTTTGACATGTGAAATTACACATCATGCCGCCACTAACTCCGTAAACACGACATCTGTCAAGCAGACGTATACACGGGGATTGTAGTACCTCACAAACACCTGTCGCTAACTTAGAATCACCGTAGTTATGAAACTGAAGACGAGATTTTATGCTCAAGATGCGGCAGGAGAATGGAGTACGTCGCATAAATCTTCGCTGGTCTAGAGGAATGTGTCGCAACAAGATGGAAGTCCTCTGATGACCAAGAGGTTTGCTGTTAACCATCGCAAATAGACAGTCCTCTAAGTCGCACACTTAACACGCAGTTGTTTGCGAGTCGAACGCAGGTAATGTCACACACCGCGATGCATTCTGACACAACAACGGAAAAAAAATTGGTCAAATGACCTGCAGCAACCTGTCCTTCTGTCTTTAGAATGTATCATCAGTCTCCCATGAAATCCTACCTCGTTACAACTCCATCCCAACCGATCACTCCATCCACTCTCTGCCATCCTTTAACGCAGATGGAAGTAGGTTTAGAGGCAGGTGGTTCTCTTTTTTCCAGGAAGGCATCAAAGACAGGAGTCAACTCGCGTGTATCGCTATTATCTTGTATTCCCCAGTCGTAGCCAGATTCCTCCGTACACTGTGCTTAAACTCATATGTAAACTTGGCCTGCACATCCGCAACAGCCTCTTCCTTTTCGATTTCTAGTTTATATTCGTCCTTTACTACAATTGTTATCTCTGTATACTCTAGTTTTCTTTTCTGTACTTCGATGTCTTCTATTTTTCAGTTTACTTTTTGGCGCACATAACACATTAACCGTACTTAAACGTGTATTTTCTTTAATGGGAAATGTTTTAAGTCTGTGTGATACATTTACTCTCTTTCTTAGGACTTGTGGAATAACGTTGCTGGTGTCAACCAATCCAAATTCAGCAATTTCTATATTGGACGGTATTGTGGAAAACAATGTTCTAGACTGAAAAAATACGTTTCTCCTGCTTTTACATAACACTTCCATTTAATTCTTATATTGTCTTTATTGGACTCAGAGTTAAGAACCTCCAAGTAATTTAAATGTAGATAATTAAAACTGTGGGCAGACAGAACATAGCTGATAAACTTTTCTCTGTCTGGAGTATCTGGAAGACTTACTTGTACACCTGTCAATTTTCGGGTATTATTATTACACCAGTACACAAACTGCGGAACGCTATTATACACAATATAACAATTATTCTGTATGTTATCCATCAGCTGACGCCACATGGAAGCAAGTGGCACAGAGTCCCTGCCACAGACACCTTATACATAAAATAGTTCAATTGGGCTAGGACTTAAGCAGTGTGTATGACCGGAAATCACGTGACCGGAACCGCAATCAACTCTGATCTTGAGAGTATAACAGAAGGCATGACAGCCGCAATTGATCAGTCTTCGGCGGTAGTTTTAAGTGTGAACATGGATTCCTCCTATGTGCTAAACATGGTTCAAATGGCTCTGAGCACTATGGGACTCAACTGCTGAGGTCATTAGTCCCCTAGAACTTAGAACTAGTTAAACCTAACTAACCTAAGGACATCACGAACATCCATGCCCGAGGCAGGATTCGAACCTGCGACAGTAGCGGTCTTGCGGTTCCAGACTGCAGCGCCTTTAACCGCACGGCTGCTAAACATGCCTCAGCTATTAGGGAGGAAGACAAGACCAACGGACGAACGCTCCGTTTTGTGGTTATTACACCAGAACCTGGATAATCTTGCTACTGACATTGGCAATAAAAATTACACCGAAAATGGTAAACCACTTAGCGAGAAGAATGTACATGTGCTTACACCTATTACAGAACCGTTTTGCGATATTATTATGGTGATTAAAATCTGTGATCAAGTGGACTGTCAAGAACAAGTAGAAAGAGGACGGTTTGTAATGTTAAAGAAAGAGATTGTGGCTCATTTAGCTATTATTTACGTAGTAAATTCCCCAATTTCGTCACTGCAAGACATGGTGTCAAAGCACAGCTGCCTTCTTAGTCC
This sequence comes from Schistocerca americana, assembly GCF_021461395.2. Classification (NCBI taxonomy): domain Eukaryota; kingdom Metazoa; phylum Arthropoda; class Insecta; order Orthoptera; family Acrididae; genus Schistocerca; species Schistocerca americana. The sequence goes on along the minus strand of NC_060125.1, from coordinate 97,097,276 downwards.
AGTGAAACTGTCAGAAAAAAAGCCTGTACCTTGCGAAAGGTGGGGTAGAAGATTTTATTTTTTTAACTCGTTCATATTGTTGGAAAGGTTAGAAAACCGAATTTTGCCAACAAAATTTCTCTTTTTGCAGTCAAAAAACTTCGAAAATTTCGGACTTTTTTCAGTTTTTTTCAAAATATCTCAGTTTCATTTGCTCCTATCGCTTTGACGTCCATTTTCTTTTTTAAAGAGCACAAAATTCCCTACAAATTTGATTTTTACCATTTTTTTCTACTCCCAATATCTAAGGCGCTACAGCGCGTCAAAAAATACCAATTTTTCAAATTTCGAGCAAAGTGGCAAATTACTTAATTTTTGAACACTGTTATTTCAGTTTCTATTTGTGTGGTGTAAACATATTACTCATCATGTTATTCATTGGAATTTACCATCTCACTCTGCTGCAGGGCCAGAACAAACAGCATCATATTCAGTAACTACTTACACATTCACGTGGGGTTGCGTAAAGTTCATTTGTGTTACAATATGTAATACGATTGCATGCAGGTGCCGTACATTTTCTACAGTTGACTGACGTTAATGATCAGTTATAAGAAAAAGTATGTAGGAATTGTTCTTTAGCGGACAAAAATGTATTTATTCTTTGGCGGATAGAAGGCAATTATCTCTGGCGATTGTTCACAGCGCGCTGACAGCTATTAGCACACAACAATAAGGGTCCTACAGTTTGGAGTCGCTTCCATTCAGTGTATGTTGTGGTGCTGAAAATGAGTATGTCTGACATGAATTTGTGTTTCATTTGCGAAAAAACTGTAGTGAGTTGTGGATGCAATGTGAAAAAGAAAGGGCTGAGCACACTTGTCCATTGTAGTGCTAAACGCAGGGAGTCTGCTCACACCCGTTTTTTGAAAACGCTTAGTGAAGTGATGGTGCATGAAGCATGCTGCAAGAAGTACATTAATGAGAGAATGATAGCAGCTAGCCTTCGACATCCTCAGGAACCAACAGGCGTGCTACGTCAGTCGCAGGAAAAAGGTCAGTTCAAGTTCAAAGAGAAATGCTTCTTATGTGCAAAAGGGAATTCTGATGACTTTTTAACCAAGCAGTTAAGACTGCCACATGCCAAACGAAATTTTGATGGAGGGTACCTTATCCACAAAGTGACTTGGACTCGAAATGCTTGCTTCAAGTCAATAGCCCAGAGCTATGTTTCTTACCTGCGACGTCAGTTTGGATCTCAATTTGCTATTGTATTTGATGGATATTCATGTGAGGGAGACAAATGTAGCACAAAGAGTGCTGAGAGGATTCGTAGGTCCAAAAAACATTCTTCGGTTGACGTTGTGGTTGAATCAGAGATGGTGAACCAAGTCCCTCAGGACAAGTTCTTGCACAACGAACGAAACAAGATGCGTTTGATCACACTTCTTAAAAAGAAATTTCTGGAGTGTAACGTTGAAGTGCACCAGGCAGAAGAAGATGCTGACGTTATCATTGTAACATCTGTCATTTCAAGAACCAAAGATTTTGAAAGTGTTGTCATTGTAGGAGAAGATGTTGACCTGCTTGTGCTCATGACCGGTTTGTGGCAAGGCATTGAAAACTTATTTTTCTTAAAGCCAGGAAGAGGAAATGCAGAAGACAAGTGGTTTTCCACTGCATCTTACAAGTTTGACAGTGAATATATTCTGTTCACTCACGCCTTTAGCGAATGTGATACAACATCCGCTTTTTTTGGTCAAGGAAAAATTAAGTGCTGCAATATTGTCGCGAAAAATGAACACCTAACCTCAGCGCTTTGCACGTTCAATAAACCAGTGAAGAAATAATAACAGCAACAAAACAGGTTACTATCGCATTGTATAGTGGAGGTGTCAGCAGTTCTCACACACTAGACCATTTGCGGTACCAGCTATTCACCAAGTCTGCCACAAAAACCAAACTGAATCTTGCACGGTTGCCACCTACGCTAGATGCTGCACAACATCATTCGTTGCGGACTTACCAACAAGTCCAAAGTTGGATGGGAAACTTGAAACCTCCTGAGAAATGGGGCTGGAATCACAGTGACCACGATCCAATACCCGTTATAATGAGCCAAGATGCAGCACCTGAAGCACTTCTTCACGTTGTTTCATGCTCATGCAAGCTGAACTGTGGCGGAGAGTGCTCCTGCAGAAAAGCGGGTTTGAAATATTCTTCAATTTGCAATAAATGTATTGGGGTCAACTGTGAAAACGTGCCAAAATTTTTATATGAAGACAGTGAAGAAGATGTTATGGAAGATGTTGAGGAAACCGCTGACGAAATCATCGAACTTGCTGAGGCTGACTCGCTGTTTAAAGAAGAGGTCAGACCCTGAATCCGTAACTCAAGGTATTTCTGGTGACACTGAGGAACCTGGCCCATCAAAACGTTGGAAGTAATGCTGATATCTGTCTCAAGTGCGCTAATGTGCGATATTACAAGTATTACACACCCAGAACCGTCAACATTTTTTAGTAACTGACAATGCATTTTAATTGTAATAAAGCTACTTATTTTTAATGTCAACAGTGTGGCTTTTATACACAAGAATAATTACCTACCTAATTAGGTTGCCTATTGCAGCTAATAATAGTTCAGTTTCCTGAGACAATTTATTTTGTGTGCGTGTGTATGTGTGTGTCTACCTATGTCTCTTAATGATGTATTTGTAGTTTTACAAATACCAAGGCTGAGGTGGCACATAGTGAACTTCAGGTAGTGATGTAAAAATCACAATAGTTGGGTGCCCAGCAATCCTCATGTTGCATACAGAGAAATTGAACACTTGAAAGTGAGGTGGTAAATTCCAACATATAACATGAAGTACAATGTATTTATATTACACAAACAGAAACTAAAAAATAGTGTTAAAAAATAAGGTATCTTGCCACTACGCAAAAAATTTGAAAAATTGGTATTTTTTGAGGCGCTGTAGCGCCTTAGATATTGGGAGTAGAAAAAAATGGCAAGAATCAAATTTGTAGAGACTTTTGTGCTCTTTAAAAAAGAAAATAGGTGTTAAAGCGATAGGAGCAAATGAAACTGAGATATTTTGAAGAAACGGAAAAAAGGCCGAAATTTTCCAAGTTTTTTACTGCAGAAAGTTTTCCCAAGCGAAATTTTGTTGGCGAAACTCGGTTTTCTAATATTTCCTACCACATGACCGAGTTGGAAAAATAAACTCTTCTACCCCACCTTTTGCAAGGTATTTCTGCAATTTGACTGGACTATCTCTCCTACACGGGAACGACAGTGTGACAGCAAGAGGGGTACGTGAAAGAATCGACAAGGAAGCACTGGAAATTATTTAGAAGAAATATAAAACTCCTGTGGTTATGTTATATAAAGTGGAATTATCTGACGTTAAAATGGAGGAGCTGCCTGGAATACTGCAGAGGTTGCACGTAGACAACTATTACCGTTTGGATCTTGCCATAACGCAAGACTTAGCTGGAATTTTTAACAAAATGTACATGTGCGACTACTTAATATCAACCCATGACTTCTGCATGGAAGCCGATCACCAGGGCGGCAGCAATGTGATTGTCGACAACGATAACACAGTTGTAATAGACTGTCTAACGTGGTTAAGCCCAAACTGTAAAGATGTATAACAAATTTATATGTCAGTTCACAAGTCCAGGACTGAACAAAGATGTTGGTAACCACCTTGTAGATTTTATAAAGTGTGTAGACAAGCGACTACGGAAAAGCCTTTAGCCCTTCCTTGGCTAGGCAGCATGGCATTACCAGGTTTGAGGCACAACATACAACTACAGAATGGATCGTGTATTCGACTCTGTGCACGAGTGTTTACGTGTACTAGACACCAATAAACAGTATTTATAATGTGCTCCACTTTACTCTGTGCCACTTGCTTCCATGTGACGCCAACTAACGGATAACATACAGAATAACTGTTGTATTGTGTTTAGTAAAGTTCTGCAGTTTATGTACTGGGGTAATAAGAATACCCGAAAATTGACAGGTGTACAGGTAAGTCTTCCAGATATTCCGGACAAGCTATGTTCTGTCTGCCCAAAGTTTTAATTATCTACCTACAAACGACGTGGAGGTTCTTACTCTGGCTCCAATAAAGACAATATACGTATTATACGGAAGTGTTAAGTAAAAGCAGGAGAAACTTATTTTTCTCACTCTAGAACATTGTTCTCCAGAATAGCGTCCGATATAGATGTTGCAGAATTGTGATTGGTTGACACAAGCAACGTTATTCCACAAGTCCTAAGAAAGAGAGTAAATGTAAACACACAGACTTAAACCATTTTCCATTAAAGAAATTACACCTTTAAGAACATTTAATGTGTTGTGTGCACGAGAAAGGAAACTGGAAATGGATGGTATTGAAGTAAAGAAAAGAAAACTAGAGTATATGGAGACTGCTGTAAACGACGAGTATAAGCTATAACTGGAAAAGGAAGAGGCCATTGCGGATGTGCAGGCCAGGTTTACGTATGACATTAAACAAAGTGTACGGAGAAATCTGACTACGACTGGAGAATACAAGATAATACCATTTACTGCAAAGAGCAGTGGTTCAAAAAATGGCTCTGAGCACTATGGGACTTAACATCTTAGGTCATCAGTCCCCTAGAACTTAGAACTACTTAAACCTAACTAACCTAAGGACATCACACACATCCATGCCCAAGGCAGGATTCGAACATGCGTCCACAGCAGTCCCGCGGTTCCGGACTGCAGCGAGAGCAGTGGTAAGTGGCCATATGTTGGAGTACTGACCGAAAACGATGGACTGGTGCATGTTTACCATGTTAAAGGATACTCGAAAAATCTGTTTATCAAACTCCATTCCTCCTTGGATTTGCTTAAAACAGAGGGATACATGATATCGAAATGTGGTGGGCTTGATGTCATACACTTAACAACAGAACCACCGCTCGCAGAGCTTAAAACCAACGGTATGGCAACCTTTAATGGCAATTCGTTTGCAAAAGTTGTAAACTTTAAATTCTACACCGAAATTCGGCAAGAATGTGCAGCAGAAGAACTGGCAGCCTACACTTAGGAGGATGTGGAATGGTACAACAGTGTCATGCAGGAAATAAGAGGAAAAATTAAAATCAATGAATGCTCTCGTCTAGAAGAACTGCTCCAAGAAACAGAACTTGAGATAGTTTACAGGAAAAAAATTCGATATATACTGGAGTTTGGAAACGTACCTTCTCTGTGCCAGATTACTGTCTGGAGAAAGAAATAGGTGATTTAGATGTGGATTTAAGTTAAAAATTAAATTGGCCCTTATTAAAACTAGACCTAACAAAAATAATGAAAGACTTGTTTTCTGTGCATAAATGTAAAGGCAAAAGTTAATAAAGATTTGATACTAGAATATTTGCTTGTCTTATCACTAATCTACCAAAAATCCTGACATTTCCTATATACAGTGATCCATTGGCATGTGTTTAGGTTGTGGGAAGTGGGTAGTTGGATGACCTTGAAAAGTAGTTGAAATTAGGTAGTTGAAAGTATAGTGACCCCCTTTTTGTACCTATATGAAACAAGTAGAGGTCCCTTTCCGAAATCATCCTTGTTTGCCGGCAAGTGGATGGAAAATTGTACACATCTGTTATCTTTAGAAAAAAGCCCTTTGTTCAGTCTCAGACAGATGGCTAGTCTGACACACCCAGTGCCAGCTGCGTCCCTTTATGTTGCTGTTTTCCTTAGGACGGAGCTGTGGGGGAAGACCTTCGAGAACAACCCTATTGTTGGTGGTAATGACCAGGAGAGTGGCCGTGAGAGCAGCATTGTACACCCTTTTCTGGCTGCTGGCTGCTGCCCCCCTGACAGAGGCAGACACGTGATCGTCAGTAGACTGACCGACGCATGGCCAAGTGGCACATGTGTTGCGGATGTGTCATTAGGCCGCCTAAGAGTTAAGAGCTCGGATGGCATGGCATCTTTCATGTCAAAAGGCCTGCAGTAGGCCAGGGGTCGTGGGGTAGGCATGTCCTGCAGTGTCCCGGCAGGCACGAGGCTGCCTTGTGAATGCAGCCATATTGGCAAGGGAATGCTACCTGATTCGGTGGGGATTGGGAGGGGGGGGGGGGCGGCGGGGCAAGGGGCTGGTGGCTGCATGGAGTCAGCCCCTTGCCAGCCCTGCGGAGCACCTCAAAGCGTCTTAATGATTTTGCGATCAAAATATACGAAGCGATCAGCGATCAGAAGTTCAACAAGACTATCTCCAACCTGCAAAATACAAATTACATCCTTATCAGAGCATAGTCCTCCGATTTTCCGTCCTGTGAATTGCTTTTTTTTCTCGATTTCTACCACCTATTCCCATTTTATAAACAATTTACATCAACAGTTTCTGTTAATACTACTTCCTCTGAGCTGACAATTGATTCGTACAGTGAAAATTCGAAATTGCCGCCAAAATTCGAAAGTCATGCCAAAATTCGAAATTCCCACCAATAGAGTAGGTTGGGGGAGGGGAATGGTGAGGAGGGTGAGTAGGCTTGGAGCCATGTGCAGGCTGAGAAAAACATGTGACGTTAGCTGGGGGGTGGTGGTGTATGTGGTTGGGGGTGGGTGTGGTCAGGGGCAGGTGTGATTAATTGGTCAATTTAATTAATTTGCACATCATGTATGGAAGTGAAACATGGACGATAAATAGTTTGGACAAGAAGAGAATAGAAGGTTTCGAAATGTGGTACTACAGAAGAATGCTGAAGATTAGATGGGTAGATCACATAACTAATGAGGAGGTATTGAATAGAATTGGAGAGAAGAGGAGCTTGTGGCACAACTTGACTAGAAGAAGGGATCGGTTGGTAGGACATGTTCTGAGGCATCAAGGGATCACAAATTTAGCATTGGAGGGCAGCATGAAGGGTAAAAATCGTAGAGGGAGACCAAGAGATGAATACACTAAGCAGATTCAGAAGGATGTAGGTGGCAGTAGGTACTGGGAGATGAAGCAGCTTGCACAGGATAGAGTAGCATGGAGAGCTGCATCAAATCAGTCTCAGGACTGAAGACCACAACAACAACAACAACGTCAATTTGATATCAAAATTGGGGTGACAACCCTACCTCCCTACTACTCATGACGTCACACTGGCCTTTAAGATCTAAGAACATGTGGCTATGCAGGGCTAACATGAAGGTAATGCATCTGAAATTTTAAATCCTTATTGCCAGCACAGTGTTCAGTATGTGACCCATTCATTCATTCAGGTCTTAGTTTTTGCTTGTTGCAATTCTCAAAAACTGGAGTGAAAGGCCTACCATATTAATTAGCTCCCAGAGTGAGAGATTTTAAATTTTGTTCTCGGTAAGGAAATAATTTTCATTTTCTAATGCAGTCAGTCTCTGTAATTGGTATAATACTCCTCTGGTTATGCAGCATTCGGGTCGTCGGAAAAATAATTTGTGTTACGATGTTGATAAGGTCATAATGCAGTTGTACCATACAGAATATTCAAGCAATTTGATCTTACTGATCTGATTACTGTCACTACGTCTTCCTTAACCTACGTATATTAATAATAGAAGATGCGTAAAATACACTGCACATCATTATTGACAGATAAATTGTTGCGACAGCAGTGAAACGTTATCACACCTATGTTATACAGGCAGCTATTTATTCATTGTGACCGTGTCTTACGTTAAAATTAAGTTTAGACGTACATTGTGTTATCGTTACACTTATCTGATCTGCCAACTGCTGTCTTGCACTTCACTGTGTGTGCGTTCCTGGAGCAACTTGCCGGAAGAACAATAGGAAAGTACGTTTTAAGCAGGTACATGCTAATTATTTCTAGCATTGTGCATACCAGTTCCATCTAGCTCCAAATAGAAGGGAGTAAGCTAGAGCCTCCACCGAATATCTTTATCTGCGTAAATATTTCTGTCTGTACTGAATACGTGATGCAGTCAGAACTACTGCGTTGGCTGTAAAACAGGTAGTGAGATACATCAAATACCAACATGAAAGGGATGCCACACTCCACTCCTCTCCAGAAAGGAATATCGCGAGCTCATGTCAATTCTGTGACGAATTTTTTTTAATATCCGCTCTTTTGAGGGTATGAAGGGCAGCCAGCTGGAACTCGTAGCTTTTTCCCTGCGAGTACGCTACCAGGGCAGACCTTCGCGTTTTGACATTGTTCTGTGAAAGGTCAAAAGTCCACAGTCTTCTCTTTTATTACAAAAATGGGGGGAACAAACATTTAATAAACTCCTTTTCAACGTATGAAACAAAAGCGTCGCAAATAGAAGTAAATCAATCTCGGAGTATTTGCTGACTTCACATTGTAATCTGTCGAGAATGGGAATTTTATGGATCTACCTCTCACATATTGCTGAACTGCCATTTTATAGCGGCATATGGTTGTTTTCCATTGTCTACACCAGAGACTAAGTATAGGAGAAGAAATGTTGCTTCCGGCGCTACGTATTTGTTTGAATGTTGATAAAGGTTCCATCCCGCCACGTATTACCTATGCAAGTGTTTCTACATCACATATACAAGTGGAGCATACAGTATAATCACACGTATGTGGCAATTCTGTTTCATTTTATTTTCAGTACGACGTGCAGTAAACCTTGAAGTTAGAATTGCTCCTTCTTTAATGCGCTCCCTGCTTGTTACTGGTTGTCTCACACCAGCGAGTAACTTGTGAGGCTAGTAAAGAAAAAGTGAATGGGCCAAGAACGGTTTCACTCTGGACGCCTTATAAAGTGTTATTCTCTCTGATAAAATTACGGCGCAATGAATCGCTATGAGATATGTTACTGGGTCACAAAAAGTTGCGGGTGGGGACGTGATGTCGACCTTCAAGGAAGGTGGAACATTAAGACCTTAGAATTCTCATAGATGAGATTACCGGCCCACATAACTTCGCAGGTATTATTTTATTTATTTACACGTAAAGCTCCGTAGGATCACATTGAGGAGCAAATCTCCATGATCGTGGCACGTGTCAGAACCTGAAATTACAACATAGAAGTAATAACAGATAAAAATAAATGCTTATGAAGACGAAAAAGTCAGCCCATAAGTTTATGTAAACGCAATCATCAATACAACAAGAATCAGCTTAATTTTTCGAGGAACTCCTCGACAGAATAGAAGGAGTGACCAACGAGGAAACTCTTCAGTTTCGACTTGAAGAAGCGCGGATCACTGCTAAGATTCTTGAATTCGAGCTTATTGAAAATGGATGCAGCAGTATACTGCGCACCTTTCTGCACAAGACATAAGGAAGTCCGAATAAGAGGCAGGTTTGATTTCTGCCGAGTATTAACTGAGTGAAAGCTGCTTATTCTTGGGAATAAGCTAATATTGTTAACAAGAAATGACAGTAAGAAATATTTATATTGAGAGACAAGGTTTAAAAAACTCTCTATTGCTGTTGCATTAACTTTCCTAGATAGTTTGTAATTAAATATGACTTTTGTTTGACTACTAAATCCTTTTAGTGTTGAGATTTGTGCATCATGGTCTGAAAGACTATTCACCCTTTTCCTAACAAATGCCCGCCTAGTAATGAAGAATGAATAAAAATATTATCTATGGCTGTACTACTGTTCCCCTGCGCCCTAGTTGGAAAAAACACTACCTGCATCAGATCATATGAATTTATGAGATCTACCAACATCCTTTTCCTTGCACCATCATATACAAAATTTATGCTGAAGTCACCACATATAGGTAATTTGTAGTACTTCCTACAAAGTGAATCAAGAACCCTCTCTATATTGAGCAGAAATGCTCTGAAATCAGAGTTAGGGGACCTATAAACAACAACAATTAGAAGTTTAGTTTCACTAAATTCAACTGCCACTGCACAACATTCAAATATCTGTTCAGTGCAGTGCCGTGATACATCTTTCGACTCAAATGGAATACTGTTTTTTACGTACATAGCCACTCCACCACACCGCAAGGAACTCCTTGAAAAACAGCCAGCTAATCTGTATCCTAGTAAAGGAAGCCTCTGAATTGTCAAATTATTTAAGTGGTTCTCCGGTATAACAATAATTTCAGAGTCAACGTCTATAAGCAGTTCACTATCTCTAATACCTCTTAATTTTGATGAAATACTTGGAAACATTACATCCTCTGAAGGTGAGCCCTTAGTTAGAGGGACTTCCTTTAAGGAGGTATACCTGTCAGCTGCCTTCAATTTAAAGAAGGTGCAGCTCTAACACCAACTGCTACAGGAATTTTTCCATGAGTGATCCCTCCACTACCACCACACACACTACACAGTCACCTGTAAGCTTTGCCAGCCTCCCGTTCCCATACCTGACAGGTGAGATGCATCAAGCTTTTATAGTTTCCAATTTGGCTGCTCCCCTTGAAAATGTCAGTCTTCACGTTAGAAGTCGTATGTGGATGCAGCACTATGTAACGTCTCCATAGAAAAATTATTGAATGACTGTGCTGATAAACCTCTTACATTATTTGATTGTCAAACAGATGAGCAGAACTGAACGTACTCAGACATTTCGCTCTTTACCTATTCTGATCAACACTAAACTGACACACAATATTTTCGGCGCAACGCAATCTGACTTTCAATAATCCCTACAAAAGAATGGCCCTGACTAACATTAAACTATACCTTTCACAAATAACTTACCTCACAAAAATCTTCGTTACTCGAACTACTGCAATACAGCGAGCGCCACTACTGCCAGCTAAATAACTACTGAAGGCACTAACTACTGATAGGCATAGTTAGCAAATGAAAGATTTTGATAGAGAACAAACAATGTATTTACCTTAATAGTGTTCAAAGGTCATAATATATGGCAGTTCATGACAGCCAGTCTTATAAATTTACTGTCTCTGATGGACACACGTCCAGATCATCTGCTCTCAAAACTCCGCCATCTCTCTCCCCACATCCACCACCGCTGGCGGTTCACCTCCAACTGCGCAACGCTACGCGCTGTTAACAGCCAACTGCCCAACACTACAATGGTGAATATTACAACAATGCTAACCAACCACAGATTGCACACAGCACAGCCAGTGATTTTCATACAGAGCGCTACGTGGCGTTACCAATATAAAAACCTAAACAGCCTACTTACAACTATGGTGACCCAACCCAATCTTCACTTGATGATGTGCAACAACTGAACAACAGATTTCCTAGAAGATTGTTAGGTTACCGTGGTCCTCAGTTATGGCCTGTACAGTCGCCATATTTAACATCAACTTATTTCTTTTTGTAGAAATACCTAAGGATCGTATTTACGTCACCGAACCCACAATCTCAGATGACTTCAACAACACACCTAGGAAGTTTTGTCAATTTGTGGTATTAGCAACTTTACATCTCGTCAGTAAGTCTTTTAGAAAGCTCATTGAGGTTTGCGTCGGGAACATGGGGAACTGTTTGGATACTTTACCTATATGAGTAACAAGCCGCAAGACGCAGTCAATATGTTTTATTTATACCTGTTTCGTACTGTAATTTTACAAGAGCATCAGAAACTGTTTCAAATACACTAATCGGCTCATTACACTCTCTGGTGTCGGTATTTAATCAGCCAATTACTATATTTGAAACAGTTTCTGATGATGCTGTTGCAAAATTATAGAATGAAACCAACAAAAATAAAACATACTGGCTGCAACTTGTGGCTGTCCTAATAAACTTAATTTCAGTATTCACTGAATACAGGGAAGGGAAGGGATAGTGAGTTGACAATGAAGTGGAGGAAAAGTGGGTGAAAGTAGGAGTGAAATGGTGTGGAGGGTGGGGTAGAGAGAATTGTCGTCTTAAACAATGGACCTCACGACATCGACTGCTTTCAGTCCGTCCTAGATGGACGAAAACAGCAGAGAATTGAACATAATTATGTGGGACATCACGATAAAGATGTGACTTTTTTTAAAAAGCAATTCGGAGTTTGTTTGGAACAAGTTTCTACACTATTTCTTATGTACACTTTAGAGGAGTGAAAAAAAGTCGCAGATTTCGTATGAATAAAACTAGAGGAGCATCTCACAAGCGCGGTTTTTCTGAAGTGAGCTCTGTAGCACACTTAGAGCTGAGTAAATTCTGTTGAGGTTAAGTTTTACCGACTTTTTGGTAGGAACGGCAGGAATTAGATTTCTTGGAAGGTAAAAAAAGATATACTAGCCCGAAGAAATATAGAAGAGAGAAACTATAAAATTTATACGAGTTTAACAATAGAAACGTTATTTGCATGGCGACCTATCAAACGAGGAGAAAATTAAAACTTTTTGTTACTATTTAGCGGACTCAAGTTTTCAGACTGAGTCATTGACATTTTCAGATGATCACGTCTTCTCACAGCATAAACCGTATATTTGTTATGCTATAAATAATTAGTTGGACCAGAAAAATTAGTAACCGGTTTATTACAAACATAGCGATCTGTTTCACGTAACGAATCGCACGAATGACCATTATGCATCGCGTTTAACCAAAATTATCTCATATTAGAAGACTCTGACAGAGTTCCCGTTTGGAGTAAATGAAAATATCATGTAATATTAAGATCTGGTTCGCGAACTTAAGATTTCGTTCGCACAATACGTTCACCTGAGTTCAACCACAAAAAACGTTTCCCGTATGTTAAAAATTCGGTAACATTGCAAGGAAATGCATTTTCGTAAACTGTCCGTAACCGCCTTTATAATTTGCTGTTACACACAAAAGTATAATCGAAACGTAGTACAACTCTTCGAGAACACACTGATGCCTGTTCCATATTTGTACACTGAACAGTTTGCCTGTTTGCGTGAACTGAATGAAGTGTAACATTACGCGTACGTTCTGTGCCGGTCACACACCGAGAACCTTCACAGGAAGAGGGGGAGGTAGTGAGAAGGAGCTCCCTCGTCAGAGAACATGCTCCGATTTTTTTTATTCATACAAAATTGGGAAACTCCTGGGAGAATGTTCTTTTGCTCTGAGAATCTTCTCAGGAGAATGATCTGTTTTTTATTCATACGACCCGTCGCCGCAGGAGATACGTCACTAGATGGTAGGATGAGCGAATAACGACCTGGGTGGCAATAACTGACTGTCTGTTTGCTCATCCCACTGCTCAATACAAAACGAATGCAGCATAACTCGACATAAAATGAGGTACAACAAATTGAATGCATTTTAAAGGCGGTGACAAGTTCTGCTTTCATAGGACCATACTCATATTTGAAAATATCAGCTATAAGATGAGAAGACGTTTAGATGGAACGAAAACGTCATAGTTTTAAAAACACATGCAATCTACATGGGCCATATAAAATCTGTTGCACAACCATCGATTATAGATTTTCTCTGTGGTCAGTAAGACAGGTTCGTGACAAAGACGTCTCAAACTTGTCGTGAATCAACACTTTGAAATTCAACTCCTTTTTTTTTGGCTATTCTAAAAATAGGTGATATAAGTCAGTAATGTCTTACATTAATGTATAAATGTTGGAGGTTGTTCAGAAATATTTCCTGAGTATTTTGGTGTAAGGGACTCGTGCTCTCCTCTGGCTCGTTACAGAGTAACAATGTAAGTAGGATTTATTTGGCTTGTGATCCCAGAAACCCCACACTGACGTGACAAAAGTTATGGGACACCTCCCAGTATGATGTCGGACATCCTTTTGCCTGGCGTTGCGCAGAAGCTCGATGTGACACGGACTCAACAAGTCGTTGGAGATACTGACCAATGCTGCTTCTACAACGGTCCGTAACTGCGAAAGTGTTGCTGATGTAGGAGTTTGTACTCGAGCTGACCTCTCGATTATGTCACATAAATGAAACTTCCTGGCAGATTAAAACTGTGTGCCGGACCAAGACTCTCCGCTGCAGAGTGAAAATCTCATTCTGGATGTCACATAAATGTTCGATGAATGGCCAAATCATTCGCTCGAATTGTCCAGAACGTTCGTCTAATCAGTCGCGAACAATTGTGGCCCGGTGACACCGGTGGCATGGCGCATTATTATCTGTAAGAAATTCCATAGCCATGAACGGCTGCAAGTCATCTCCAATTAACCGACCACAACCATTTCGAGTCAATGATCGGAACAGCTGGACCTGAGCACCCAGTCCATTCGATGTAAATACGGCCCATACCATTGTGGAGTCATCACCAGCTAGCCCAGTGCCCTGTTGATAATTTCGTCCATGGCTTGGGAGGGTCTGCACCAACTGAAATCGGGTCTCAATTGGCCCAGGTTTCCAGTCGTCTAGGATCCATGCCATATGGCCATGAGCCTGAGAGAGGCGCTGCATGCTTTATCGTGCTGTTAGCAAAGGCATTCGCGTTGGTCGTCCATTAACACCAAATTTCGCCCCACTGTCCTAACGTATTCGTTCGTCGTACGTTCCATACTTATTTCTGCTGTTATTTCACGCCGTGTTGCTTGTCTGTTAGCACTGACAACACGCAATCGGCGCTGCTCTCGGTCGTTAAGTGAAGGTTCGCAGATACTGTGTTGTCCACAGTGAGAGAAAATGTCTGAAATTAGGTATTTTCGGCACAACATTGCCACTGTGGATCTCCGAACATTGAATTCCCTAATGATATCCAAAATGGAATGCCCTATGCATCTAGCTCCAACTACCATTCCGCGACCAGAGTCTGTTAATTTCCATCATGTAGCCGTAACCACGTCTGAAACCTTTTCTAATGAATCACCTGAGTACAAATCGAGACCTCTACCAATGCACTACCCTTTTATACCTCATGTACACAATACTAATGTCATCTGTATATGTGCATATCACTATCACATGACTTCAGTCACCTGAGTGTAGCTTTCATGCAAGTATTGTAAGTAGGCTGTTAAGGTTTTTATGTTGGTAACGCCACGTAGCGCTCTGTATGAAAATCACTGGCTGTGCTGTGTGCAATCTGTGGCTGGTTGGCATTGTTGGAATTTGCCATTGTAGTGTTGGGCAGTTGGCTGTTAACAGCGCGTAGCGTTGCGCAGTTGGAGGTGAGCCGCCAGCAGTGGTGGATGTGGGGAGAGAAATGGAGGAATTTTGAGAGCGAATGATCTGGACGTGTGTCCATCAGAGATCGTAAATTTATAGGACTGGACGTCATGAACTGTTTTTTATATATATATATATATATATATATATATATATATATATATATATATATATATATAATGACTTTTGAACACCATTAAGGTAAATATATTGTTTTTTACCAATCAAAATCTTTCGTTTGCTAACTATGCCTATCAGTAGTTACTGCCTTCAGTAGTTAGAATCTTTCATTTAGCTGGCAGTATTGGCGCACGCTGTATTGCAGTAGTTTGAGTAACGAAGATTTTTGTGAGGTAAGTGATTCATGAAAGGTATAGGTTATTGTTAGTCAGGGTTATTCTTTTGTAGGGGTTATTGAAATTCAGATTGCGTTGCGCTAAAAATATTGTGTGTCAGTTTAGTGATGATCAGAATAAGTAAAGAGAGTAATGTCTGAGTACGTTCAGTTTTGCTCAGCTGTTTGAAAATCAAATAACGTAAGGGGTTTTTCAGCATAGTCATTCATAAATTTTTCTAAGGTGAGGTTTCAATATCTACAGTCACTATAATGTGTAATCTACAGTCACTATAATGTACTACACAAGTACAACGCAAAAACACTGTGGTGCGGTTCCCGACGGTGCGGGGACAGCTCAGCGTAGCGTCTTCGTGCGGCTTCCCATTACATTCAATGAACCCATGCATGAGGTGCAAAACGGATAGGTCTTTGTCACTAGGCCTCCCCATACTGCTTTGTATTAGTATTAATGCACAACAACACTGCTATAAAAAAATCTCGAGAGATAACCGAGTTCTAATGAATGAAGCATAAGAACAAAGACTGAAGTTGTCGTTACTATTGTTAACAGCAAGTACCGTGAGCTAATCCAAATAATTGGGTTGCTAAGGAGATCACAGTGCGTAATCGCTTCGCACAACGTTGTGAAGATATTTTCAGCGCTTTTGTACCAACACCATCACTACCAGACTCTAGACATGTGGCCTAGCATAACTCGGGTGCCAAAGCTGGAATACTGCTGAGACGGCATGGTGCAATACACCAGCCCAGCGCAGTAGTAAGCAGTGTTACTGCGTGCCACCTTCTGTTGCTGTCTCAATTCCTAGAGGCATGAACCTGGTCATAACAAGCCAGTCAGAATGTACCATAAACACTCGCCTCCCAGACCTAGCACTATATGATTTTCACTGCTCCTAACGCCAATAGCTACCCCACACCAGCTGGTGGACCGTTGCGGGTCACCCAGCCTCTGCTACAGCCAGCCGTCACACTAGCTGATGATCTACGGACCGCTCGTAGCCATGATCCTGCCAGGACCTACGTGGAGCAGTCGCTGGGAGTCTCCTCCAGGTTATCATCGAGCGGACTCTCCAAGCAGTCGTCGGTGTGCAGTCTGAGCCCGTGTACACTTCACACGTCCTGCTGCCTGTAACTACTGGTGTGCGGCGTTCAAGTGGATTAGTGCAAAGGTGGAACACCTGACACGGCCAGCAGTATTATGCTGATGTGCATGAATTTAGGATTCAATGGCCTCCGAGGAAAAGGATCCTCGCTCCGCATCCTGCTCACCAACCTGTGACCGTATCCTGACCATTGGTCCATACTGGCATCTTAAAAACTGCTGTCAGAAGCGTGCCAGCCTGTAATAGACCAGTAAAGGTAAATGCGGCAACAACTCAGGTGGCATGCAATTACTTTCTTACGAGCCACCAGAGAAAAAAAAATTGCAGCAGCAAAACATAATTAATGTAGATTGATGAAATATCGGGAATACATTTGTCTAGGTAACATATTTTTGTGATTAACATTGAAGGATCGCTGGTTAATATAAGCAGGACATAAGACATTACGAATGTGAAATGCTGGTACATTAACGACCAGTGTAACCATCAGAATACAAACCTACTTGCATTGTGCTGTATAGGTGCCGGATGTCATTTTGTGGTATACAGAGTATTACAAAAAGGTACGGCCAAACTTTCAGGAAACATTCCTCACTCACAAATGAAGAAAATATGTTATGTGGAGATGTGTCCGGAAACGCTTAATTTCCATGTTAGAGCTCATTTTAGTTTCGTCAGTATGTACTGTACTTACTCGATTCACCGCCAGTTGGCCCAATTGAAGGAAGGTAATGTTGACTTCGGTGCTTGTGTTGACATGCGACGCATTGCTCTACAGTACCAGCATCAAGCACATCAGTACGTAGCATCAACAGGTTAGTGTTCATCTAGAACGTGGTTTTGCAGTCGGTGCAATGTTTACAAATGCGGAGTTGGCAGATGCCCATTTGATCTATGCATTAGCACGGGGCAATAGCCGTGGCGTGGTACGTTTGTATCGAGACAGATTTCCAGAACGAAGGTGTCCCGACAGGAAGACGTTCGAAGCAATTGATCGGCGTCTTAGGGAGCAGGGAACATTCCAGCCTATGACTCGCGACTGGAGAAGACCTAGAACGACGAGGACACCTGCAATGGACGAGGCAATTCTTCGTGCAGTTGACGATAACCCTAATGTCAGCGTCAGAGAAGTTGCTGCTGTACAAGGTAACGTTGACCACGTCACTGTACGGAGAGTGCTACGGGAGAACCAGTTGTTTCCGTACCATGTACAGTGTGTGCAGGCACTATCAGCAGGTGATTGGCCTCCACGGCTACACTTCTGCGAATGGTTCATCCAACAATGTGTCAATCCTCATTTCAGTGCAAATGTTCTCTTTACGGATGAGGCTTCATTTCAACGTGATCAAATTGTAAATTTTCACAGTCAACGTGTGTGGGCTGACGAGAATCCGCACGCAGTTGTGCAATCACGTCATCAGCACAGATTTTCTGTGAACGTCTGGGCAGGCATTGTTGGTGATGTCTTGATTGGGCCCCATGCTCTTCCACCTTCGCTCAATGGAGCACGTTATAATGATTTCATACGGGATACTCTACCTGTGCTGCTAGAACATGTGCCTTTACAAGTACGACACAACATGTGGTTCATGCACGATGGAGCTCCTGCACATTTCAGTCGAATTGTTTGTACGCTTCTCAACAACAGATTCGGTGACGTATGGATTGGTAGAGGCGGACCAATTCCATGGCCTCCACGCTCTCCTGACCTCAACCCTCTTGACTTTCACTTATGGGGGCATTTGTAAGCTCTTGTCTACGCAACCCCGGTACCAAATGTAGAGACTGTTCGTGCTCGTATTGTGGACGGCTGTGATACAATACGCCGTTCTCCAGGGCTGCATCAGCGCATCAGGGATTCCATGCGACGGAGGGTGGATGCATGTATCCTCGCTGTAACGAAGTGTTTGAAGTCACGCAGGTACGTTCTGTTGCTGTGTGTTTCCATTCCATGATTAATGTCATTTGAAGAGAAGTAATAAAATGAGCTCTAACATGGAAAGTAAGCGTTTCCGGACACATGTCCACATAACATTTTCTTTCTTTGTGTGTGAGGAATGTTTCCTGAAAGTTTGGCCGTACCTTTTTGTAACACCCTGTAGTGTTCCATGCCTGAGGAACTTGGTCGGCCAATACAGGGCGGTTAATGCTGTTCGTGGATGACGTCGAAGTTGTTCGAATGGGTCTAAGTACTATCGGACTTAACATCTGAGGTCATCTTTCTCTGCCTCGTGATGACTGGCTGTTGTGTGATGTCCTTAGGTTAGTTAGGTTTAAGTAGTTCTAAGTTCTAGGGGACTGATGACCATAGCTGTTAAGTCCCATAGTGCTCAGAGCCATCTGAGGTCATCAGTCCCCTAGAACTTAGAACTACTTAAACCTAAGTAACCCAAGGACATCACACACGTTCATGCCCGAAGCAGGATTCGAACTTGCGACCGTAACAGTAGCGCGGTTCCGGACGAAAGCGCCAAGAACCGCTCGCCCACAGCGGCCGGCTCCGAAGTTGTCATCCGATAATGTCCTGTATGTACCCGATTGCAGACAGGTCTGGTGATCGAGCAGGCCAAGCCAATACGTCGACACTCTTTGGGTTACAACAGCGGGATATGGGCGAGTGTTATCCTGCTGGGAAACACTCCCTGGAATGCTGTTCACGAATGGCAGCACCTTAGGTTGATTCACCAGCTAGACATAGAAATTTGCAGTGTGCAGGGAATACCCACTTGAGTGGCTCTGCTGTCGCACGAAATTGCAACCCAGACCTTAACCCCAGGTGTAGGTCCAGTGTGTCTAGCATGCGGGAAAGTTGGTTGCAGGCCCTCAATTGGCCTCCTCCTAACGAATACGCGGCCATCAGAGACACCGAGGCAGAACCAGCTTTCATACGAAAACACAACAGACATCCACCCTGCCCTCCAATGAGCTCTCGCTTGACACCACTGAAGTCGAAAATGACGATGGTTTGGTGTCAGCAGACTGCACGCTACAAAAAAATGGTTCAAATGGCTCTGAGCGCTATGGGACTTAACATTTCAGGTCATTAGTCCCCTAGAACTTATAACTAATTAAACCTAACTAACCTAAGGAGATCACACACATCCATGCACGAGACAGGATTCGAACCTGCGACCGTAGCATGTGCTGCCCTGAGTAAAAATTCGCTCATATTTTGTCAGCACAAGATGTACGTAGCCTCAAAATACGCAAAGTGGTTCGATAATAAATATATAAATTTTATTTATTAAAAGGAATTCTGTTATATGTTATAGAGCGCACGACAAAGTGGTGGGCTTGGCTGCCGATTGCGGTACAACAGCGACCTGGTGTCTAAAGAAAAAGAATACAGAAGGCCAAAGAAAATCATTTAAAACAACAATGATGTAAAAGAATAAGAATTTTAGTAGTATATCCGAAGTAGGTCTGAAGTAGACACATAGTTCGTCGTTTGTTCATGGTTAGGAAACTAGTTCGGCGTTTGACGCTTAATTAATATTATATCTTGCAGTAGGAGAATTTGTGATCTGACTTACGTATTTACATCGACACGTAAAGAAAGGAAAATCAGCAAGATAATATTGGATTCTATCCTGATTGGAAAGTTTGAAATTTGTCATCACCTACGTAAGTCTCATGTTTTCGTTTAATTATGAAGAAGATCAGTCTGTTCTCACTTAAGGTGAGTGTACAACCATATAAAGTTCGTTGTAAGAAACGGAATAATTCTCGGTCGGAGATTGTTCTTATGCTGATTGAAATGGGAAGTTTTGAAGCTAAATGCTTCCAAATGGTTTATAAAGTAAGGACTGAGCTGTCCTAGAAAGTTGAACAGAGGTTCAGTGTAGTATATGAAGTTAATTTCGGAATAAATTTTGTTTCGGTTGAAAAGTGACGCAGGTGATTTTGGTTGAATTTTCGTTGTCTTCGGGGTAGTAGTTCTACTCGTATATTGTAAGATACGCGAACCTACTAAAAAAGTTCTTATGCTACATTGCTGGAAAAAGATATTTTAAGACGGATTAGTAACCGCGAATGTCCAACGCCTGGAAGGGTTAAGTCTTGTACATTATTTCATACAGGGACAAAAGTGGCGGTGGTGCTTAGTGATTTGTTTTTCTTTATTTTTGATTTATTATTCAACACCGAAAATAGGGTTTTTTTAAAAATCTCTTCCAGCAAAAGATAAGTTGTTATTACCAAAGTATAGGCCCAACGAACATACATTAGTTTAGAGAATCCATCTCTAAAGATTTTCTGTAGTGTACCCAGAAGTTTTCTTATATATTGTGGATTGATTTACGATATTGATCTTGAGAGATCACAACTGTACATCAATATATTTTAACACCGCTAATCGTTTCCACTGACTCCACAACTAAGAAGGTAGATTGTATTATATTGTGATTGCCTATTGACACTATTCTTTGAAAATATGTTTGAAACGCTAGTCGGGTAGTGTCGTCAATTTATGGTGTTATACCCTGTCAGTATCTTCTCTTGATATCTTCACCGGAATCTTCAGATACGTCATTCAGGCAACCACAGCTCAGAAGTGGTGTGCTGTTTTCCTCAGAATTGATGTTGTACTCTGAAGTGGTTATCTATTGCCGTCCTCATGAGGATCTTCTGTTGAACACTGGCCGGTAATAACGTTTCTTCAGGGGTAGCAGGTCAAGCAGTCGCTCGGTTCCGGACTGAAGCGCCTAGAACCGCTCGGCCACCGCGGCCGGCTGCACGCTACAGGGTGTCTCTGAGCTGTCATTGCACGACAGATTTGTGACGGTTCATTGTGTCAGTGTGGTGCCAACTGCTGCTCAGATTGCTGATGGAGTTGCAGTAGGTTGCACCAGAGCTGTACGACAAACACGATGGTCTTCAGTCTCGGTAATGCCACGTGGCCCTCCGGAACTCAGTCTTCTTCGAACCGTACATTCTCGTGACCACTGCTGCCGGCAATAATGTACAACGTCTACATCCCTGCTACGTGTTTCCATTTTCTCGTAGCTCTGTTACGAGTCGTCGATCAAACTCTCTGAGTGTTGACAATGGCGTCTTTGTCGCCTTCGAGGCATTCTTGACTAACGTTAACTCACCTCTTCCAATCTCAAACGTAACCGATCCACGCGACCGTTACAGCGCGTATTTAAAGCAAACAATATTTGCATTCTTATAGTAGCGCCACTCTTACGCGACTGGCACGAAATTGGAACCAATATTATGTTTCAGATGTAGAGAAACACACCTACCAACTTTCGTTTATGTCACACTACTCCTTCTTGGTGTTGCGATTTTTTTCCCTTCAGTATATTATACTAAAATTCTCGGAAAACATCCCTGAAAAAACTACGAATTCTAATCGATGGACTTCACGTACACTCTGTATAATTGTTGTTGTTGTTGTGGTCTTCAGTCCTGAGACTGGTTTGATGCAGCTCTCCATGCTACCCTATCCTGTGCAAGTTTCTTCATCTCCCAGTACCTACTGCAACCTACATCCTTCTGAATCTGCTCAGTGTATTCATCTCTTGGTCTCCCTCTACGATTTTTACCCTCCACGCTGCCCTCCAATGCTAAATTTGTGACCCCTTGATGCCTCAGAACATGTCCTACCAACCGGTCCTTTCTTCTCGTCGAGTTGTGCCACAAACTCCTCTTCTCCCCAATTCTATTCAATACCTCCTCATTAGTTATGTAATCTACCCATCTAATCTTCAGCATTCTTCTGTAGCACCACATTTCGAAAGATTCTATTCTCTTCCTGTCCAAACTATTTATCGTCCATGTTTCACTTCCATACATGGCTACACTCCATACAAATACTTGCAGAAATGACCTCCTGACATTTAAATCTATACTCGATGTTGACAAATTTCTCTTCTTCAGAAACGCTTTCCTTGCCATTTCCAGTCTACATTTTATATCCTCTCTACTTCGACCATCATCAATTATTTTGCTCCCCAAATAGCAAAACTCCTTTACTACTTTAAGTGTCTCATCTCCTAATCTAATTCCCTCAGCATCACCCGACTTAATTCGACTACATCCCATTATCCTCGTTTTGCTTTTGTTGATGTTAATCTTATATCCTCCTTTCAAGACAATGTCCATTCCGTTCAACTGCTATTCCAAGTCCTTTGCTGTCTCTGACAGAATTACAATGTCATCGGCGAACCTCAAAGTTTTTATTTCTTCTGTATAATTATACTCACTGTAACTTTTATAGTAATACTGTTATCAGTAGGTGGTCTTTCAAAGTTCTTTGGAAAATGAAAAGGGCTGCACCAAACCATTTTCCCCTCACCCCCACCCCCATCCAAATATTCCAGTTGTCGCGTACAACTGTTACCTTGCTTTCTGGACCTAGACCTTGACTTTAATCTGGAACTCCCTACAGTTGTGTGCTGCTTTTAAGACGATTCTGACTGTTAATCGGTTGTGATTTGAGTTCACAGTTGTTGCAGCCATTGATTTACAACCAGCGTCGAACTTCGTTCCCACAAGATACGCAGTTTGCGGCCTTCTTTGAGTTGGGCTACAGCACAAAACTTAGTAAAGACCTATCTTAACATCAGCACTAATCAGTGGCATTAAAGTAATCTGAAATAATTTTCCTCGCTAATATTTGCTCTGTACAATTTTTCATCTTGGTTAACAGTTGGTGAGTACCTGTGGTTTTACAGAACCAGTAGTATTGTGGATTGACATGCAATATTACGGTGCTGAATCATCACTCTATACTTACGACTAAATAATCTGCTGCGCCCGGGATTAGCCGAACGGTCTAGGGCGCTGCAGTCCTGGACTGTGCGGCTGGTCCCGGCGGAGGTTCGAGTCCTCCCTCGGGCATGGGTGTGCGTGTTTGTCCTTAGGATAATTTAGGTTAAGTAGTGTGCAAGCTTAGGGACTGATGACCTTAGCAGTTAAGTCCCATAAGATTTCACACACATCTGAACATTTTGATTTTTTGAAATAATCTGCGTACCACTGTATGACAGAGGAGAGCCAGCATTTCCTCCCGTTGCGGTTGCATACGGAACGGGGGAAGAGTGAGTGCCTAATGCCTCTGTGCGTGTTGTACTTAGTCTAATCTTCCTGCGGGGGCGATATGTAGGGATGAAAAATATCTCTACGTTATTCATTCGATACTTGCAACTTTGTATGTTGGCTTTCACCAGGATACTTGCCGTCTGTCTTCAAGAGCGCAATATTGTTTCATTTGTTGTTCGGTAGTTATGCTGTGCTACCTCGTACCGGTAAGCGTTACTGTCGTACGGCGTTTGCTTTGCCAGGTACGTGTCATTTGTGTTACAGTAATTTCAGCACAAAATTACAATACTAACATTATGAAAATTTAGTGGGAAGGGTGTAGCTTTGGACTCTGATTTTAGGCCGGACAAGGAAATTTTCGTCACGAGCACATGGCTCGATTAAATAATCGAAAGCGCACATGTTTCTAAATTACGTGAGCCACTAATGGGGTAACTAATTCGTTAGTTACTGCAGTTGTCCTTGGTGGACTGAGCACTGTCTTTATTAGGAGTTATTATTTTTATTTAAATTTTTGACAAGAGTGAGCGTTTTCGCCGTTTCAGTCCCAGTGATTTACACTACATAAAAATTTGCACCTTCCCCCTCCCCCCCGCCCCCCTCCTCCCCCCCCCCTCACGAATTATGGTCGTTGCCGTTGGTGGAGAGGCTTGTGTGTCTCAGCGGTACAGACAGCCTTACCATAGGTGCAACCAAGCAACCAAAATGGAGGGGTCTCTGTTGAAAGGCTAGACAAACGCATGGTTCCTGAAAGAGCAGGAGCCTTTACACTAGTTGCAGTGACAACAGTCTGGTTGATTGACTGATCTGGCCTTGTGACATCAACAAAAACAGCCATTCTGTGCTGGTATTGCGAACAGCTGAAAGTAAAGGGAAACTGCTGCCGATGCTTGTCCACAGGGCATGCAGCTCTACTGTGCGGTTAAATGATGATGGCGTCCTCTTGGATAAACTATTCCGGAGGTAAAATTGTCCCCCATTCAGATGTCTGGGCGGGGACTACTCAGGAGGATGTTGTTATCAGGCGAAACAAAACTGGCGTTCTACAGACCGGAGCGTTGAATATCGGATCCAATAACCGAGGCGGCAGATTAGAAAGTTAAAAAAAGGAAATGGACAGGTTAAAGTTAGATATATAAGGAATTTGCGAAGTTCGGTGTCAGGAGGAACAGGGCTTTTGGTCAGTTCAACACAGGGTTAGAAATACGAAATAAAATAGGGGCAATGCAGGAGTAGGTTTAATAATGAATAACGACATATGTGGTTAAGTTACTGTGAACAGATTAGTGAATACATTATTGTAACCAAGTAGACACGAAGCACACACCCACAACAGCAGTACAAGTTAAATGTCAACTAGCTCCGCATATGATGAAGAGATTGAAGAAATGGCTGATGAGTTAAAAGATGCTATTCAGATAGATAAGGGGGACGAAGCTTTAATAGTCATGTGGGACTGGAATTCGATAGTAGGAACAGGAAGAGATGGAAAAATTGTAGGTGAGTATAGACTGGGGGAAAGGAATGAAAGAGAAAGCCGCCTGGTAGAGTTTTGCAGAGAGTATAATTTAATCATCGCTGATGGCTGGTTTAAGAATCATAAGAGAACGTTGTATACGTGGAAGAGACCTGGAGACATCAGAAGGGTTCAGACTGATTATATAATGATTTTAAATTATAAGACATTTTCACATTTCCACGGATAGATGTGTACTCTGACCAGAATTTATTGGTTACGAATCGTAGATTAAAACTGAAAAAAAATGCAAAAAGGTAGGAAATTAAAGAAGTAGGACATGGATAAACTCAAATAACCGGAGATTGTTGAGAGTTTCAGAGGCAGCATTACGGAACGGTTTACAATGATAGGGGAAAGGAATACAGTAGAAGAAGAAGTTTTGAGAGGTGAAATAGTTAAGGCAGCAGAGGATAAAATAACAAAAAAGATGAAGGCTAGTATAACTGCCTGACCAACACAAGAGATACTGAATTTGATTGATGAAAGGAGAAAATATAAAAATGCCGCAATTGAAATAGGCGAAAGGGAAAACAAAGGTCTAAACAATGAGATTTACGAGAGGTGCAAAATGGCTAAGCGCGAATAGCTAGACGAGGACTGTCAGGATTTAGAAGCAAATATCGCTAGGAAAACTAAAGAGATCCTTGGAGAAAAGAGAATCAGCTAAATTAATATAAGAAGATGGAAAACCAGTCCTAAGCAAAGAAGGGAAGCTGGGAAGTGGAAGAAGTACGTAGTGTGTCTATACAAGGGAGATGTATTTGAGAGCAATGTTATAGATGGAAGAGCATGTAGATGAAGATGTGATGGGAAATATCATACAGTGAGATGGATTTGACCTAAGTTGAAGCAGGGCCCCAGGAGTAGACAACGTTCCGTTAGAACTACTGAGAGCCTAGGGAGAGCCAGCCCTGACAAAACTCTTCCATATGATGTGCAAATGCATGAGACAGGCGAAATATCCTCAGACTTAAAGAGGATTACAATAATTCCAGTTCCACAAAAGGTTGTTGCCGAAAGGTGTGAATATTATCGAACTATCAGTTTAATACGTCATGGTTGCAAAATATTAACACCAATTCTTTAGAGAAGAATGGAAAAACTAGTAGAAGCCGACCTCGGGGGAGAGCAGTTTGGATTCGGAGAACTGTAGCAACACCCTACGACTTCTCTTAGAAGCTTGGTTAATGAGCCTACGTTTATAACATTTGTAGACTTCGAGAAAACTTTTGACAATGTTGACTGGAATACTCTCTTTCAAATTCTCAGGATAGCAAGGGTGAAATACTCGGAGCAAAAGGCTATTTACAACTTGTACAGAAACCAGGAGGTAGTTGTAAGAGTCGAGGGGCATGAAGGGAAAGCAGTGGTTGAGAAGGGAGTGAGAAAGGGTTGTAACCTGTGTTATTCAATCAGTACATTGAGCAAGCAGTAAAGGAAACAAAAGAAAAATTTGAGGAGGAATTAAAGTTCAGGGAGCAGAAATAAAAGCTTTGAGGTTTGGCGATGACAGAAATACGTCAGAGACAGTAAAGGACTTGGAAGAGCAATTGAACGGAATGGACAGTGTCTTGAAAGGATGATATAATATGAACATCAACAAAATCACAACGAGGTTAACGGAATGTAGTGGAATTAAAGCAGGTGATGCTGAGGGAATTATATTAGGAAACGAGGCACTTAAAGTAGTAGGTGAGTTATACTATTTGGGCAGCAAAATAACTGATGATGGTCGAAGTTGAGAGGATATAAAATATAGACTGGCGACGGCAAGAAAAGCGTTTCTGAAGACGAGAAATTTGTTAACGTCCAGTATAGATTCAAGGATCAGGAAGTATTTTCCGAAAGTATTTGTATGGAGTATAGCCACGTATGAAAGTGAAACATGGATGATAAACATTTTAGACAAGAAACGAATAGCAGCTCTCGAAATGTGGTGCTACAGGAGAATGCTGAAGACTAGCTGGGCAGTTACGTAACTAATGGGGTATTACTGAACAGAACTGGGTAGCAAAGACATTTATTGCATAAGTTGTCTAGAAGAAGAGATAGGTTGGTAGAAAACATTCTGAGACATCAATGGGTCATCAATTTTGTACTGGAGGGAGGTGTGGGAGGTAAAAATCTCAGAGGGAGACGAAGAGATGAATACAGTAGGCAGATTCAGAATGATGTAGGTTGCAGCAGTAACTCACAGTGAAAAGGACTCCACAGGATCCAATAGCATGGAGAGCTGCGTCAAACCAGTCTTTAGACTGAAGACCACAACAACAACAGCAATACCAACAAATATTTGCGCTAGTGTAAGAGAAATACTTCAATATTCGCCAGGAGATATACATTTTCCCTTCTCATTTCGTCTGTAATTTGAAACCGACTGCCTTATTTCTGAACTGTCAGGCTTAAGATCACACGGTCATTGTGATTTAACCGATTGTGTCATTGAAGGTGTTAAAAGATTTTGTAACTGCAGCTGTCTTGCCCGCATCTCGTGGTCGTGCGGTAGCGTTCTCGCTTCCCAAACCCGGGTTCCCGGGTTCGATTCCCGGCGGGGTCAGGGATTTTCTCTGCCTCGTGATGGCTGGGTGTTGTGTGCTGTCCTTAGGTTAGTTAGGTTTAAGTAGTTCTAAGTTCTAGTGGACTGATGACCATAGCTGTTAAGTTCCATAGTGCTCAGAGCCGTTTGAACCATTTTTGAACTGCAGCTGTCAACGTAAAATTGGGGAGTGATGTTAACGTGAAACCTCAACGTTAATTCCATAGGGAAACGATGAGGTTCTGATGACCTGAACAGATGTTGCTGTCATCAGTTACATCGTTTTGCGGAATCTACTTTGCTCCCGCCATGGTGTCACGACCTGAAGGCTCGCGCAGCTGAGCAACGCGACATTCTGGAAACGACTGTCCGTTCTGCTTCTGTGCGGGCGACGCCTGACTTCGCGAGATAACCCAGACCGTACGTTCCCGCACGGTATGCGACCAAGTTCCTCAATGTGGGACTGTTCGTCGACGCATTTATTGTATCGGAAAGCTATTAAGGAGAGGCATAAGAAGGCTGCTGGCAACACGGAGTACGCAATACATTACCCCTAGAATGTTAACGCACTGTTCAATCCTGTCCTCTAGACACCTTAATGATGGATTAACAGTCGTCTGTGGCTGCACAGATGTTGTAAATGGGTGTAATCAAGTACAAATCTAGAGCCAAGATTAATGTCCCTACATTTTCTTTAAATTTGTTGAAAAGTACTGTTGTGGACTGGCAAGACAGCCAATCCACTATGAGGAAGCCGAAAGGCACGCGTTTAAGCTCACGCAGGCTGGCGTGAGGTCTGGAACAGGACAAGGAATTTATAGTAGCAAAGAACGTACGTAACTGCTGGAATACTTAACTTTAATTCATAATTGGTGAACATCGCTCTTGACGGTACATGTTTTACAGCATCAATAGTAACTGGCAATGGCGCCTTGCTAGGTCGCAGCAAATGACGTAGCTGAAGGCTATGCTAACTATCGTCTCGGCAAATGAGAGCGTATTTTGTCAGTGAACCATCGCTAGCAAAGTCGGCTGTGCAACTGGGGCGAGTGCTAGGAAGTCTCTCTAGACCTGCCGTGTGGCGGCGCTCGGTCTGCAATCACTGATAGTGGTGACACGTGGGTCAGACGTATACTAACGGACCGCGGCCGATTTAAAGGCTACCACCTAGCAAGTGTGGTGTCTGGCGGTGACATTTCTCAAACCACTTCAGTTGAGTCTCTTTGTCGCATGTTCTTTGAAGAGAAGTTATGTTTTATCTTCCCATCTCTTTTCACAACTGCATACAAAACAGATTTCTAATGCTCGTTCCACAAACCAACGTGAATACTGCCAACGCAGTATGTCTCTTAAAAAGTAAGGCAAAATATTTTGTGGTTTGCTGATTGTAAGAGCTAGGAACATGTAAATGTTTTGTAGGTAGAAGCATCTGTCCTCTGCCACCTACCCTAATGCCAGCGTTTATCTGTTGTCACAGCTAAACATCGTTCATGATCAGTATGATATCTTGTTTCACCATCTAGCACTGCTAAAATTTGTGTGTACATCCACAGATTATTTAGCAAAATCGGTACACAATAAGCTATTGCTGGTGTATGGAGCAGAGGGGTGGCGGTGGGGCGGTTGCGGGAGGAAATTTTCATACATGTTTTTGAACGTGGAATAACCTCTACCAAACGATGGTATTAACCCGAACCCAACTTCTGAGGGAAGGATTCCATCTTGGGTAAAACCGAATAGATATGATTTTAAAATACACACCTGTGTGTGTAATTATTCGAGAAAAACCTAAGGATATGCTTCAAGCAGTGCATGTTAATAGACACAAAATTAGTTATATTCCTCAAAATATCAGTTATTTTGCAGTAATACATTTTTTTCCATCATCGAAGAGCAAATACTGAGTTTCAGTTAAGGAAGTGGAACAGCTGATGGTAAAGTTAGTGTGATCACTGAGATTTTGGATGTTGGAGTACTGGAGTACAGATACACAGAAAGTTATCTAGCATACCTGGTTGTTGCCCTTATATCAAGTGTTAAATTCCGTTTCGACGGAAAGAGGAGATGGTACGGTAACACAATTACTTTTGTTTTGGGAAATGTGACTAAGTAGTGCATGTGTTAACATAAGGTGGTCACTCCAAGGTACATTTTTCAAAAATCCAACTTTTGTTCTATACCTTTGTTCTACTCACAGAGATCTTAGACATATCATTCCCGCATGTATCGAAAATTAATTCAACTTTTCTTTTTTCACAAGTCCCGTTATACAGTGGAGTTTGTGTGTTCGAGAACGGGATAACGATAAACATTGACAGCAGATTGAAGTTGATGAGATGACGCTGTTGAACGTAGTGCAGTTAGTCGTTGGGCAACCAGATTATATAGTGAAAGTGGACACACCCAATACCTGGGACCTCCAGCGCAGTATCACCGTACAGGCCCTAGTTTACGTTTTATCTCTCAAGAATCTACCAACGTACTGTAAAAATATCATAGGTATGGAAAATAGACTGGATGTTTTAAAAACCATTGTGCATTTATTTTGGAGTGCCCCTTGTATGTAGTTTCAAGCAGTTGTTTCGCTTTTTCCCAAATAGTACCGCGTTTATGACTATTATGACTGTTTATGACTTTTTGCCAAATGGTATCGCTTTTATGACTACTGCGGTTCTCCTGGTCACACATTGTCAACTGCGCGGCGTTGCACCTTCAGCAAATTCTGCCTATGTAGTCTCCAGGTTCGTTAGGCATCAAATTTAGCTTGCATACAAATGAGGACATTCACAGCTAAATGAGCTTGAATGTTGGTAAAACAGACTGCAGACTGATTTTCCTGTTTTAAAATGAGTTTTATTGAGCCATAGCCGTTCGAGTTGGGCAAAGTGTCCAACAGACAAGTACTAGGGGGCCACATACACAGAGGAATGGCGTCCAATAAACATACTGCAAATGGTTCGATTAAGACGTTTCAGTGAGCATGGTAAATATTTCAGGACACCCTACTACGAAAAACCGAATTAAGAAAATGTCATCTTCCATCGTCTAGGTGTTAATCATAATAACAACACGACAATATGCACAGGAACACGCAAATATCTAAGTACAGCAATATGTTGATAGAAAGATACGTGAATAATTTGCAAAACATTAGAACTTTAACAAATTCCATAGCTAACTGCAGTACAGTTTTCAGCTTGCAAACTACACTGGCCGCGAAAATGACACAACTCCTTAAAAAACCACACTGGTCGCTTTTCAGCGCTGTAGATGATGTATCAGTGTACCAGCTGGTCGTGTGACCATGCAGCGCGCTTGTCTTCCAAGATAACAGCCGTGTTCACAGGACTAGATCCATAGTATACTGGTCTGATCTTGGACTGGCTTGCTGTATCATAGTATCGTAATCCACAGGAAATGTTTTGACACTATCTGGAACGTTGAACGAAATGTAGAAATGAACATCCTCGCAATCTGGTAGCTCTGCAGCGTCTAATTATCGACGAGTGATTTCAGTTGCGTGTGGCATATCCTGAGAAACTTTCGGACTCTCTTGCTTGCCAAACTGACACTGTCAGCTACCGATGTAAGGGGGATTATGCGGTATTAATTATGTGGTATCGTCCAAAGATCGCAGTGCCGTAACAAATTAGGCACCTCGCATCATTACCACAGATAACGGTGTCTCGCTGCACACTGTATCCACAAATGGGAGGAACTGGCGAAGCCACGCCCTCTATCCCAGCCCTGTAGCGCCACTGCACGGAGGTCCATATACAGCCGAGCAGACGAAGGCTTTGCCCAGTGCGTGTCGTCCTAACACGCAGATAACATCAAGTTGGGGCTCATTTGTTACTCATGTCTGAGATACAGACTTCCAGGTAGATGCCATTTTCCTTGACATCCGTAAGGCGTTCGATACAGTTCTGCACTGTCGCCTAATAAACAAAGTAAGAGCCTACGGAATATCAAACCATCTGTGTGGCTGGATTGAAGAGTATTTAGCAAACAGAACACAGAATGTTGTTCTCAATGGAGAGACGTCTACGGACGTTAAAGTAACCTCTGGCGTGCCACACGGGAGTGTTATGGGACCATTGCTTTTCACAATATATATAAATGACCTAGTAGATAGTGTCGGAAGTTCCATGCGGCTTTTCGCGGGTGATGCTGTACTATACAGAGAAGTTACAGCATTAGAAAGTTGTAGCGCTATGCAGGAACATTTGCAGCGGATAGGCACTTGGTTCAGGGAGTGGCAAGTGATCCTTAACATAGACAAGTATAATGTAGAGCGAATATATAGAAAGAAGGATCCTTTATTGTATGACTACATGGTAGCGGAACAAACACTGGTAGCTGTTACTTCTGTAAAATATGTGGGAGTACGCGTAGGGAACGATTTGAAGTGGAATGATCATATAAAATTAATTGTAGGTAAGGCGGGTGCCAGGTTGAGATTCATTTGGAGAGTCATTAGTAAATGTAGTCCATCAAAAAAGGAGGTTGTTTACAAATCACTCGTCCGACCTATACTTGAGTATTGCTCATCAGTGTGGGTTCCGTACCAGGTCGGGTTGCAGAGGTGATAGAGAAGATCCAAAGAAGAGCGGCACGTTTCGTCACAGGGTTATTTGGTAAGCGTGATAGCGTTACGGAGATGTTTAGCAAACTCAAGTAGCAGACTCTGCAAGAGAGGCGCTCTGCATCGCGGTGTAGCTTGCTGTCCAGGATTCGAGAAGGTGCGTTTCTGGATGAGGTATCGAATGTATTGCTTCAATCTACTTATACCTCCCGAGGAGATCACGAATGTAAAATTAGAGAGATTCGAGCGCGCCCGGAGGCTTTCCGGCAGTCGTTCTTCACGCGAACCATACGCGACTGGAACAGGAAAGGGAGGTTATGACAGTGGCACGTAAAGTGCCCTCCGCCACACACCGTTGGGTGGCTTGCGGAGTATAAATGTACATTTATATGTAGAAGTAGACTGAACTTTGATTCTGATCACTGTGAACTTTGTACTTCAAGAGAAGAGTTTAGTAAATGTGTGCATACAGTGAAGCTTTAATATGCAAGTAGAGTTGTAGATATTCGGCACATTCTTGTGTCACTGGCTTATATAATAGGAAGTAAATGTTTTTATCATTCTTGTAATGAAGTGAATTTGTATTTCGTATGATTTTGTTCCACTATACCTTCTCTCAAAGCAATCAAAGAACCACAGTTGCACTGGACGATTGTAGTAGTCCTGTAGAGGACTATCTCGCGTCCGTCGGCCGTCGTAATTTAATATATAATTATTATTATTTATATTGTTGCCGACTTACGTGGTGGGCCTTAATAAAAATGATATTTCATTCAATTTTGATTTACGGTTAAATGCTTTTGTGAAGTTCTCCTTTTTAACAATATTAATCTTAAATTATTTTGTTACGTTAATGAATGTTAGACTCGCTGAATCTTAAAACATGAGCAATCAAGTTGAACATTGGAATAAACTTTTCACATTAATTTCCTCGGCTAGTCAGTTCACTTTAAAGCAAAAGATCTTTAGTTATTAATTACAATTACGGCCCACACACGCGCGAGTGTATTTTTTTCTTACCTCCGTTAACCAATCTTATTGTAGGCGGAGTCGTGGCTCTGGCTCTCGGCTATGGTACTGAAAATAAGAATCTTAAAGCTACGTATTTTCTGCAATGTCGGGCGGCTGTGGAGAAAAATTAATATTATGTTAACAGCGGGCGAGTTTTTCGCTTCCGCTAATTTTTCATAAGTTAATATCGCCACGTAATGGTGTCATTGGCTGTATCGCCCGCTGCGATTGTTGAACTGTAAATTACTTGAATGCAGGTTAATTCAAGGAAGGTGGACATGAAATCGGGATCACCTCTTACAAATTAAAAGTGCACAATAATATTAAATCAATATATTATCTGCTTAACTCATACAAAGATGCTTACATTTGCCAGCACTCGCAAGATGTCCGTCTACACACAACCAAGACAAGAGAAGAAGTGAAGACGACTAAAAAATTAACTAAAGAGCGTATCTTGTCGTCTCTTTAGATCATTTAGTTATATTTCTTTGCACTCGAAACTCACACAGAGAAATTAATATTTTACGGCTACATGATAAAAAATATTTTTAAATGTCTCTTCTTTATAAATACTGTTTTTAAGTCATTTCGTAATATAGCACTGGGGACGTTATATTTCCCTCGAAATGTTTATGTCATAAAAGATGTTCTTGTTTTTTGACATAAATATTTCCTATTTCATGTCCACAGTGTCCACACGCAGATTTTTCTTTCACAGTCTACATATGTCACATCGTATGTTTAAACCGTTGTAATTACTGAGGTTTGTTGCACACAAAGTGTAATACAGATGAAGTTATTTACATAACAATATAATATACAATCGGTTACGTATACAGTCATGTACAAAAGGACATAAAATACAATTAGTTTCTTTTTGGCTGCTTCTTTTTAGGGTTGCAACTTTTGCAGTGTTCAAAGGTACACAATCACGAGTTAGTCTATAATACTTTAAGTCCCAGGGGTGTCAACTGTTCGGTCCCCATTTGGCGCGGCCGTAGGGAAACCCTGGGGAAAACCTCGGCAGAGCGACAGACTAACTGCTTTGGTTACTTTCGCTTGATTGTTTCTGGGATTTCATTGGATACGGTGTCGTTGATGGTCTACGCAGCGACGTTTAGCTCGCGACGGCGCCGGGTGGTGTGTTCGGTGCTCGGCGTTCGCGGCGGCTGCGGAGAGGTCAACGCCCGCTCGACGCCAGCGTTTCTCTCGCCGTCGCGGAACGTCAGAATCAGCTGATCGGCTGCACGGTTGGCGATGCGTTTCTGTCTCGGCCGGGCGTGGCGGAGTGGGATGATGTCCGCCCACCGCACTTGCTGGCAGGAGTCAGCTCTGCTACGCATCTCCGACGTAGTACATGAAACATACACACAACCTACGTAATATTTCCCTCCCGCTGCAGATGGTTACGCTAGTGGGAAAGAAGCATTTATTAGTGCGGCAGTTGTTAAGTTTTCGCCAGTTTCCGAGTGTCAAGCCAGCATTGTCTTGCAGAATACATGACATTGATCTTCTTCCGTGAATGCAGTTTTGATGCGATACTGTTTCCATTACACGTCAGTTTTTGATTTGACAAAATTATTTGCCGGCCGGTGTGGCCGAGCGATTCTAGGCGCTTCAGTCTGGAGCCGCGCGACCGCTACGGTTGCAGGTTCGAATCCTGCCTCGGGCATGGATATGTGTGATGTCCTTAGTTAGGTTTAAGTAGTTCTAAGTTCTAGGGGAGTGATGACCTCAGATGGTAAATCCCATAGTGGTCAGAGCCATTTGAACCATTTGACAAAATTATTATGTTTTCGCCGCACTCGCAGACACTGGTGAGATGTCCCAACATGAGCTTAGCACAAACATTCGCCGTTTCTGCGGTCGCTGTTTTGCAACAGTCCACGCATCGCATTCGAATCTCGCATTGTTGTACTCACTGAAATCACAGTCTGTCCCAAAAATATTGACTGTGGGTTCACTTCACGTTAACAGTTCACATTTATAAGTAAATTCACAGTTTTTCGTGCTTAATATTGGCGTTTGGCGTCTTCACCGCTGTTGAACGTTCCATACTAGCACTTCACTGTCCGTATCACAGTTTCACCATCACAGTTTTTCACACTGCTTAAAGTAACTGCTTCGATTAGTTCACAAACACTAATGTATTTCATTCAGTCTGAACTGGATTTTGGCTCGTGCTGGATTTTACCAGTCTCTCGCACTAATTATCTCTTTTCATTTTCCATTTAGAGTCGTACTTGCCTTCAGATTTTTTGACTACACAATTGTGAGTTTCGTATAGGAGGTGTAATTTCCAGTTTTAGTTACTGTAATCGTAAATTCAGGCAGATGGTAACGCAGTCGTTAGGCATTTGTACAGGTTAGTTAATACATTCTTTGCGTGTTTCCCTTGCGTTATCTAGGCACGGACTCGTGTTTCAGTAACTGTTGTTCAACATCGATTAGAATGGACAGGGACTGCGATTGCTGTGTTCGGATGAGGGCTGAGTTGGCATCCCTTCGCTCACAACTGCAGGTGGCGCTGGCTTCGGTCGCGCAGCTTGAGGCTGGTGCCAATGGGCACCACTGTGGGGAGCCGGGTATCACAGGGATGTCAACCTCGTCCCATCTGTCCCCAGATCGGTCTGCCGCTGTGGTTGCCCCGGTTGCTGCCCGCAGTGGGGATGAGCCCTCGCCTGTGGTTGATTGGGAGGTCGTTCCAAGGCGTGGCAGGCAGCGAAAGACGTCCCCAGAGGCTGACCAGAAAGCCTCTCCGGTGCGTCTGACAAACAGGTTTCAGGCACTGTCTCTGGCTGAGCCAGATGCAGCTGTCTGCCCTGTTTCAGAGGACGATTCTCAGCCTTCAAGGTCCGGGCAATCACGGTGGGCTTATTGGTAGTTGGGAGCTCCAATGTTAGGCGCGTAATGGGGCCCCTTAGGGATATGGCGGCTAAGGAGGGGATGAAATCCAGTGTGCACTCTGTGTGCATTCCGGGTGGAGTCATTCCTGATGTGGAAAGCGTCCTTCCGGATGCCACGAAGAGCACAGGGTGCAGCCAGCTGCAGGTGGTGGCACATGTCGGCACTAATGACGTGTGTCGCTTTGGATCTGAGGAAATTCTCTCTGGATTCCAGCGGCTATCTTATTTTTGAAAACTGCCGGTCTTGCTTACGAGATGAAGGCAGAGCCCACCATCTGCAGCATCGCTGACAGAACCGACTGCGGACCTTTGGTGCAGAGCCGGGTGGAGGGTCTGAATCAGAGGCTCAGACGGTTTTGCGACGGTGTTGGCTGCAGATTCCTTGACTTGCGCCATAGGGTGGTGGGGTTTCGGGTTCCGCTGAATAGGTCAGGAGTTCACTACACTCAGCTGGCGGCTACACGGGTAGCGGAGGCTGTGTGGCGTGGACTGGGCGGTTTTTTAGGTTAGAAGGCCTCGGGAAAGGACGGGGGGGGGGGGGGGGCTGCAATCTCAAAGGGTGCATGGCAAATAGAGGACGTGCTTGGATCAAGGAACAATCGGAATTGTAGTTGTAAATTGTTGTAGTTGTGCTGGGAAAGTCCCTGAGCTTCAAGCGCTAACAGAAAGCACCGAAGCTGAAATCGTTATAGGTACAGAAAGCTGGCTAAAGCCTGAAATAAGCTCTGCAGAAATTTTTACGAAGTCTCAGACGGTGTTCACGAAAGATAGATTGGGCAGAATTGGTGGTGGAGTGTTTGTGTCTGTCAGTAGTGGTTTATCTTGTAGTGAAGTCGAAATAGATACTCCATGCGAATTGGTATGGGTGGAGGTTATACTTAACAGCCGAACTAAGTTAATAATTGGCTCCTTCTACCGACCCCCAGACTCCGATGATATAGTTGCTGAACAGTTCAGAGAAAATTTGAGTCTCGTAACAAATAAATACCCCACTCATACGGTT
Source organism: Schistocerca americana (assembly GCF_021461395.2). NCBI lineage: Eukaryota > Metazoa > Arthropoda > Insecta > Orthoptera > Acrididae > Schistocerca > Schistocerca americana. The sequence goes on along the minus strand of NC_060125.1, from coordinate 97,060,203 downwards.
ATAGTTGGTGGGGACTTCAACCTTCCCTCGATATGTTGGCAAAAATACTTGTTCAAAACCGGTGGTAGGCAAAAAACATCTTCCGAGATTGTCCTAAATGCTTTCTCCGAAAATTATTTCGAGCAGTTAGTCCACGAACCCACGCGAATTGTAAATGATTGCGAAAACACACTTGACCTCTTAGCCACAAACAATCCAGAGTTGATAGAGAGCATCATGACTGATACAGGGATTAGTGATCACAAGGTCGTTGTAGCTAGGCTCAATACCGTTTCTTCCAAATCCACCAGAAACAAACGCAAAATAATTTTATTTAAAAAAGCTGATAAATTGTCACTAGAAGCCTTCCTAAGAGACAATCTCCATTCCTTCCGAGCTGACTATGCAAATGTAGATGAGATGTGGCTCAAATTCAATTATATAGTAGCAACAGCAATTGAGAGATTCATAGCTCATAAATTGGTAAGAGATGGAACTGATCACCCGTGGTACACAAAACAGGTCCGAACGCTGTTGCAGAGGCAACGGAAAAAACATGCGAAGTTCAGAAGAACGCGAAATTCCGAAGATTGGCTAAAATATAGAGCCGCGCGAAATTTGGCTCGGACTTCAATGCGAGATGCCTTTAATAGGTTCCACAACGAAACATTGTCTCGAAATTTGGTAGAAAATCCGAAGAAATTCTGGTCGTATGTAAAGTAAACAAGCGGCAAGACGCAGTCAATACTTTCGCTGCGCAGTGCCGATGGTACTGTTACCGACGACTGTGCCGCTAAAGCGGAGTTATTGAACGCAGTTTTCCGAAATTCCTTCACCAGGGAAGACGAATGGAATATTCCAGAATTTGAAACACGAACAGCTGCTAGCATGAGTTTCTTAGAAGTACATACCTTAGGGGTTGCGAAGCAACTCAAATCGCTTGATACGGGCAAGTCTTCAGGTCCAGATTGTATACCGGTTAGGCTCCTTTCAGATTACGCTGATACAGTAGCTCCCTACTTAGCAATCATATACAACCGCTCGCTCACCGATAGATCTGTACCTACAGATTGGAAAATTGCGCAGGTAGTAGGAGTAATCCATCGAACTACAGACCTATATCATTGATGTCGGTTTGCAGTAGGGTTTTCGAGCATATACTGTATTCAAACATTATGAATCACCTCGAAGGGAACGATCTATTGATACGTAATCAGCATGGTTTCAGAAAACATCGTTCTTGCGCAACGCAGCTAGCTCTTTATTCGCACGAAGTAATGGCCGCTATCGACAGGGGATCTCAAGTTGATTACGTATTTCTAGATTTCCGGAAAGCTTTTGACACCGTTCCTCACAAGCAACTTCTATACAAGCTGCGGGCCTATGGGGTATCGTCTCAGTTGTGCGACTGGAATCGTGATTTCCTGTCAGGAAGGTCGCAGTTCGTAGTAATAGACGGCAAATCATCGAGTAAAACTGAAGTGATATCAGGTGTTCCCCAGGGAAGCGTCCTGGGACCTCTGCTGTTCCTGATCTATATAAATGATCTGGGTGACAACCTGAGCAGTTCTCTTAGGTTGTTCGCAGATGATGCTGTAATTTACCGTCTAGTAAGGTCATCCGAAGACCAGTATCAGTTGCAAAGCGATTTAGAAAAGATTGCTGTATGGTGTGGCAGGTGGCAGTTGACGCTAAATAACTAAAAGTGTGAGGTGATCCACATGAGTTCCAAAAGAAATCCGTTGGAATTCGATTACTCGATAAATAGTACAATTCTCAAGGCTGTCAATTCAACTAAGTACCTGGGTGTTAAAATTACGAACAACTTCAGTTGGAAAGACCACATAGATAATATTGTGGGGAAGGCGAGCCAAAGGTTGCGTTTCATTGGCAGGACACTTAGAAGATGCAATAAGTCCACTAAAGAGACAGCTTACACTGCACTCGTTCGTCCTCTGTCAGAATATCGCTGCGCGGTGTGGGATCCTTACCAGGTGGGATTGACGGAGGACATCGAAAGGGTGCAAAAAAGGCAGCTCGTTTTGTATTATCACGTAGTAGGGGAGAGAGTGTGGCAGATATGATACGCGAATTGGGATGGAAGTCATTACAGCAAAGACGTTTTTCGTCGCGGCGAGATCTATTTACGAAATTTCAGTCACCAACTTTCTCTTCCGAATGCGAAAATATTTTGTTGAGCCCACCCTACATAGGTAGGAATGATCATGAAAATAAAATAAGAGAAATCAGAGCTCGAACAGAAAAGTTTAGGTGTTCGTTTTTCCCGCGCGCTTTTCGGGAGTGGAATGGTAGAGAGATAGTATGATTTTGGTTCGATGAACCCTCTGCCAAGCACTTAAATGTGAATTGCAGAGTAGTCATGTAGATGTAGATGTATTTCCGTCTCATCTGAGGCAAGTCCCCATGTCATGTCTGCCCACTGATTGCGTACTTGCCCTCCAGAGCCAGGCTCGACTTTACAAAACTTGCCTCTCGCATTATTGTACACATTTTATAATCTAGGCCTAGCGTGCAAGTTCCCATATTAATGTTAGATTTGTGACTTTTGTTTACACGATAAATTCGTGCAAATCTCTGCCTTAGCAGATGGCATTATATTTTAACAATGCCTAGGGTTAGTCGCGTTTACTGATTTGCTTTGTACTTCGTCCACAACACATGAGGTACCTTGGGTGATGTACACCCTGCACTCATATTGCTAAGTAAATTATGATTGAGCATATTTCAGGATCGGTATAAATACATGGAACAACATATACACTATAATATTTAATTTCATAAGTTTCATTACTACTACAGTTCAAAAATATTCATGACACACTAATGAAAAATTCCTTCATCGTTACATGCTGTTGAATTTTTTAAAAAATATTTTTAAAGCATTTTTAAAAATGAAATTTGTAAATTATTCTTTAACCTACGTTCAGTTTTTTTTTTCAAAATGCAATTGCTTAAAAATACTATTATTCCTTAACATCTACAAAATTAAATCGCACTTATCTTGTGTGCCTCATTGTCTTTAAATGTTACACTAAAATCTGAACATTTACTCACAGAAAAAAATACACTATAAACTTAACCTACTACTCACATATGTAAAGGTTTCTCTACTGAGCGAACGTCTTTGTAAATATTTTTCTCATTTCCTTCGTAACTGCCTCCTTCCCTGACCACAGGATGCTGTAGTTTGCGTGACAGAAAGTATCGTGAGGTACCACTTCGATGTTATAGGTGTAGCCCTCGATAACACCGGGTTTTTCCGAAAACACATTCTCGTAATCTGTAAGTAGCTGAGTCAATTCGTTTTGTTGTGCTTCAGTCAAATGTTCCGACTCCCTGACTTTCATGGCTATCAGTTTCCTTTTTTCCTCTCTGTCTTCAGTAATAAACTCTTTATAACATGCTTGTCTTGTACTTAAGTCAGAATACAAGTTCATTACCCCTATTCCTTCGAATCTCGACTGAAAGTTCCGGCAATATTTACCGTGCACTTCCCGTGACCTCAACAATGGCAAAACTACACGTCTACCCTCATTCATAAGGCTTACTTCCCCGCACAAGAGGTCAATTTTTGCGTCCCTCTGGCGTAAAAATTCCATCCCCAGGATGCAAGCAACACCTAATCCTTTAACTACTAGGAACGAGCTTTTCATTGCTTCATTTCCTACCGTAAACTCGACTTGCACCTGGTGCTTTGTGATATGAGATTGTGCACCTATTGCACCTGTTACACGACAATTCTTAACTGGCAATACTGGTATTCTATTATTTTGACTCAAGTACTTGTAAAAATTTGCACTCATGACATTGGTGGACGCACCGGTATCGACTATTATCTGTATTGGTGCTCCGTACATATCTGCTTGCAATATGGCCTGCACAACACTTTTGTCGGTTCGGTTACATTTCTGCGGTATGTCTACAAGTTCCTTTTCTATTTTTATTCCCTCATTGTATCTCAGCATACAAAGTTCATGGCTGTCATCCGTGAATGTGCCCTCACTACACCATCCTGCAGCCAACAACGGAGAGCGTATTGTGGCTGCCTTTAGTTTAACGGATGAGCATTAGTGGGTTGACAGTTGTCTGTCACTTCCACTAACCTCACACTGTGGTTCTGGTTGTTGTTGTTGCTACTGTTGGGTTGGCCGCCCTGCCTCCCCGATGGCGTATTTTGATATTGTGTATGGCCCCGGTTTTGCGGTGGTCGGTTGTAACTTCCTGACATGTTCTGTGATGGACCTGTGTTGACGTTCCATTGTGCCGCTGTGTTTTGTTGCCACTGTGGTGTCGGTAAATTACTACCACGCCACTGGTTTCGGTTGTTCCGCCATTGCGGATTGCCGTTACCATTATATCCATTAGTCATGCGTCCACCATGATGTCTCTTTCGATTTTGACGATGACAACCGTTGCCATTATAACCATTGCCATTGTTTGTGCCTCGATTCTGTTGCCGGTGCTCTTGCCTATTCCCGTTACCATTTGGTACTAAGTTACTACCGTTGCTGTGGCTGCTATTGTAATCGGCTTTTTGTTGATTACAGCCTGCATGGTTCCACTTGTTTTCGGTTTTCATATCTTCGATCAATAAGTCAACAGAAACCACTATTTCCATGAATTGTTCTATATCGTATTCCGGCACATTGATGAAATATCTTTTAATTTCACTGGGCAACTTCATTTTTATTAATCTGATTATGTCACGATCGGACATTGGCTCATCCCAGTACCTGGTTTTGTTTATATACTTTTAAAAATATTTGCGTAACGTTCCCACCTTAGGATTGTACATTTCTGGGCTGTACAACTCCTTTCGTAGTCTTTATTGGACGCTATCGGACCAGAATTTTTGCAAGAATGCACTTTCAAACTGTTGCATCGTTAGAAATTTTTCGGACACGTCGGTGGCCCACAGTGCCGCGTCACCTTGAATAACGGAGACCACGAACTGTATTCTTTGTCTTTCCGTCCATGTCCTGGGAAACACATTCCTGAAGCTCTTGATAAATACAACAGGGTGGACATTTCGTTTTTCGCTAATGAAGGGTTGGAATGTCCTGTGCTTTATTACATTGTCCTCTTTTTTGCACATCTGATTGCTACATTCTGTGACCTTCATTACTTCGTGATGTGCGCTGCACGGTATCGCATGTTATTCGTGCTCATAATTCGCATTAGGTTGCGGTTGCGCACTCGCACTCTGCATACAGTCAGCATTATCATAGTAATCAGTACGCGGAGTCGGATTCATTGTCTGTCCGCCACTGTTTACATTGCTTTCCAACGCAGACAGTCTCCGCGCGACCTCCTGTTGCCAATTCGGCAACTCCGCTGTCACACGGGATTTGATCTGTGTTAATTCGGCATGTAGTGCGGCATCGCGAGCGTCAATATTTACACTCGCGGCCGCAGGCGCTTGTTCTACAGCTGTTTTTATGTCGCTTTCAATCTTAGAAGATATCTCGCGATCCTTTACTTCTAGCCATTCATTAAATTCTTTTTCGACTTTTTGAGCTTGCACTTCCAAATATGTGTCAATACTTATCCGTGCAGCTATCTCCACATTATCCACGCGGGTGGTTAAAGTCTGGACATTGTCTTCAAGCCTAGCCTGCGATATCTGTAGTTTTTGCATCTCGCCGGCTAAGCTTTGCACAAGATCGGGTATTTCTTTGCACGCGTCCCGCATCTCGGCAAGTTCGCTTAGGATACTGTCTAGTTTTGCTTCACTGCGCTGCTCTTGCTCACTGAGCTTTTGCATTAATTTTTGCTCCTGCTCATGTAGCATTTGAGCCAGTTTTTCGTCTCTTTCCCTATCTCTTTCTTCGAGCCTACTCAGAAATTCAGCAAAAGGGTCTGCAATCGGTGAGCATACTGGTGCCCCGCTTAATCTAGCACTCGGTTGGCCCCCCTGCCCAGGCAGTGGAGTTGTTATTCTATTCCCATTCTGCTGTGGAGCGTCATCCACCGTCCACAGATTGTCGCCTCCCGCTCCGGAAATTATGTTATCCGAGGCGGTGGCTTGGGATTCGTTTACGTATTGGAAATGACTCTCACTTTCCATATTAACAAAATTTTGTTCGTCTGGTACGGATGCTTTAGCTTGTCCTATCTTACCCATAATAAATTCACTTTAAGACACTGACGAATCTTCAACACTGATACACACACGAATAATTATCCCCTCCAAAAATAAACATATAAATACACAAAACGAATAATTCCAAAAATAAACACATAAATACACAAAACACACAATTTAAATTGCACTTTACTTACTTTTTTTTTTCACCGAAGGTATCTCATGTGCATATGGGTTCGATATTCCGCACAGAGCTACACAGGATGCTTGCACAATAGGCCTTACCTTAGTTATTTCTGTTTATCGAAATCCTTTTCTTTTCTACACTTTTTCTTCTCCAGCTCTCCTCAGGATGTGGTTTTGTTGTTGTACATGTAAAAGAATTCATTAATATTTTACAACAATTAGACACATACATAATTGCATTCATTACAATAGAGTCAGATTTAATAAATTTCGTATTTTCTTTGATCGGGCCCCAAAGTTGCGGCGCCAATCTCGCGTCGTCGGCCGTCGTAATTTAATATATTATTATTATAATTTTTTTGATTGTTGCCGACTTACGTGGTGGGCCTTAATAAAAATGATATTTCATTCAATTTTGATTTACGGTTAAATGCTTTTGTGAAGTTCTCCTTTTTAACAATATTAATCTTAAATTATTTTGTTACGTTAATGAATGTTAGACTCGCTGAATCTTAAAACATGAGCATACAAGTTGAACATTGGAATAAACTTTTCATATTAATTTCCTCGGCTAGTCAGTTCACTTTAAAGCAAAAGATCTTTAGTTATTAATTACAATTACGGCCTACACACGCGCGAGAGTATATTTTTTTCTACCTCCGTTAACCATTGTATTGTAATCGGAGTCCTGGCTCTGGCTCTCGGCTATGGTACTGAAAATAAGAATCTTAAAGCTACGTATTTTCTGCAACGTCGGGCGGCTGTGGAGAAAAATTAATATAATGTTAATAGCGGGCGAGTTTTTCGTTTCCGCTAATTTTTCATAAGTTAATATCGCCACGTAATGGCGTCGTTGGCTGCATCGGCCGCTGCGATTGTTGAACTGTAAATTACTTGAATGCAGGTTAATTCAAGGAAGGCGGAATGAAATCGGGATCACCTCTTACAAATTAAAAGTGCACAATAATATTAAATCAATATATTATCTGCTTAACTCATACAAAGATGCTTACATTTGCCAGCACTCGCAAGATGTCCGTCTACACACAACCAAGACAAGAGAAGAAGTGAAGACGACTAAAAAATTAACTAAAGAGCGTATCTTGTCGTCTCTTTAGATCATTTAGTTATATTTCTTTGCACTCGAAACTCACACAGAGAAATTATTATTTTACGGCTACATGATAAAAATATATTATTCAATTTTTAAATGTCTCTTCTTTATAAATACTGTTTTTTAAGTCATTTCGTAATATAGCACTGGGGACGCTATAACTAACACGTTTTTTTTTCATATGTCGTTACTGAAATAACACGAAAGAATTAACGTCCTCCGTGTCTCGCCGCACTTCGAGACAGACGAAAGATTTTCATACAGTCAGTTGAGTCCCATAGTGCTCAGAGCCATTTTTTCATACAGCCAACAGTACTTTGTCAGTTCCCCAAAACCTGACGGGTATTGCGGGGTCCTCCAACGAGCGGTGGTATCTGTGATATCGAGGAAGCGGATGAAGGGCAGAGGGCAGAGGGCAGAGGGCAGGGGAGAGCATCGCACAGCTCGCGGGAAGGGAGGCGCTGTTCGTGCTTCCGCGGCCTTCCACTCAGGAGTAACAGCCTGATACGTCCGTCTTGCGAAAACACTACCACTCCCCTCTCACTTCCCTCCTCCCCCTCCCACCCCTCAGCTCCAGAACTTACGCCTCTCTCTCCTGCATTCCCCACTCTTCACTACACACGCACGTGGGCTATTTTTGCCGACGCACGTTCGCGGATTTATCGCACCCGGGAAGAGATGTGTGCTTTACATTTCTGCGTGTAGCACGCGTAGAGGAACAAGAGCCTGAAGAAGACGGAGGAGAGCGTAGTCCACTAGGAATAGCTCATTGGAAGCAACGCTCGACACACGAGCTGCTGTGAAAAGTATCTCACAAAGGCGAACAAACAGTGTCTGGCGGTCAAGTTAGCAAACATTTGACACGATGACTGCCGCGAGGTCGACCGCGGACACAGCAGAGGTACACGTCTGACGTAGTGTGGCCCACTGGCTGCCGAATGCTTCGTTTCGTTTAGTACGTTATCAATAAACTCCAGATTCTTTAACTTAAATGTATAAAACAGCTTCAAACTTGTGATTTCCTTGTCAATGTGTTGAAAATTTCAATATTTGCCTTTAAGCATTTAAACGAGAAAATGTTTAGCAAAGTTTTGAAATTATGCTTACAGTTTGTTAGAAGTCGCTAAGTGCTATTGTTAAGAAGCACTGGATGAGTACAAAACCCATGTCAAGCAGAAGCTAGTTGTCCATGCAACTCAGTGGTTATGATCTTCTAAGCTATGTGCCGTAGAATGATGTAATTTTTCAGGTACGTTAACTAGTATGTGTAGGTACTGTATGCGAAGCCTGTTCCGAATAGAGTTTTTAATAAAGAAGTGATAAACTAAAGCGTTGTGTCTGATGCTGAAGTTTGACTACAAGGACAGCAAAAATGTAGTAAGCGATAAACGTTTTTTTCTTTCATCATTTTGTGGGGGATGTAATCGAGAAAAAGTTTCCAAAATGTTGGAAATCACGTGTGAAGTTTGTTGGAAGCGGTTAAGTGCTCGCATTCTAAAATATTGGTGAATAAATTCCGTGTAGTTGCGAACTGTCGCGTCAATTCGACTGGGCGCAAGACAAACTCACTGTTTCTAACGCATACTCTCCGACGTAAACACGTGTTCATAGGAAGGGCTGCGCTACGCTTGGTTGCGGATATAAGCACAGTCCTTCCATTTGGCTCTCCGTGAAATGTGTTGGCACGATATCTTACAGTATTCAACCTACATTTAGGCACTCTGCAGTCAGTTGTATGATTCGAGTCGTGTTGTAGGCTACGTTAGTTTTCGTCGTGTTTGTGTGACTTATTGTACATACTGCCAACGCTGGGTACGTATCATGTTGTTTTACCTTCTTCCAAACTCCGATTCACTTATGTGTTTCCTGTTGTTGCGTTGTTTGTACGTACAAATGGTGTAGTACATTCATATTTTCTTTCTTCCACGACTTGCCACCTATGTAAACCTACTACTCAACAAGTTACATGGCGGACCTGATATTTTGCTATGATTCAGTAAATGAATGTAGACTGCGAGTCCGTGCCCTCTACGCTGAAATACCGGCTGATCAAAAAGTAAGTATAAAGTTGAAAACTGAATAAACCACGGAATAATGTAGGTAGAGAGGTACAAATTGACACACATGCTTGGAATGACATGGGGTTTTATTAGAACCAAAAAAATACAAAAGCTCAAAAAATGTCCGACAGATGGCGCTTCATCTGATCAGAATAGCAATAATTAGCATAACAAAGTAAGACAAAGTAAAGATGATGTTCTTTACAGGAAATGCTCAATATGCCCACCATCATTCCTCAACAATAGCTGTAGTCCAGGACTAATGTTGTGAACAGCACTGTGAAGCATGTCCGGAGCTATGGTGAGGCTTTGGCGTCGGATGTTGTCTTTCAGCATCCGTAGAGATGTCAGTCGATCACGATACACTTGCGACTTCAGGTAACCCCAAAGCCAGTGTTCTGTGTGTGGTTCAATGGTTCAAATGGCTCTGAGCGCTATGGGACTCAACTGCTGTGGTCATCAGTCCCCTAGAACTTAGAACTACTTAAACCTAACTAACCTAAGGACATCACACACATCCATGCCCAAGGCAGGATTCGAACCTGCGACCGTAGCAGTCGCGCGGTTCCGGACTGAGCGTCTAGAACCGCGAGACCACCGCGGCCGGCTCTGTGTGTGGTGTTTTCCTTGTTTCTCCTCTGTGAACCGAGGTATTAAATTTGCTTGCACATTTCTTCTTCCTTGCATTTGTGCCTTGAGAATGGCAGGGTGTGCTTCTGTCGAAATATCGGCGGTGTTCGACGACGTCACCCGGCAGCAAACCCATACGTTGTTTGAACATTCAACTCGCCAGGAAAAGATAAGATCTCACATTGTATTAATATGTTTGCCTGTACATGTACATCCCATCCGCCGACATCCACCCCATTCGGATGACTCTTTCATGGTGCATCGTTTTTTACGTCTTAGAGTGTATGTGGCTCGCACATCAGTTTTCTCAAAGCATTCCCAAGAAATATGTTCTCAGTGCTTAGCTGTACCATGTAATATTATTGGATTTCAGATACTTTGCATATGGGATATTTGTCATAAAAAAAAACAGCCAACGAGCTGCAGTTCGATGCTAAGCATCACAGCGCGAGAGTAAAGAGACGAAATATTTTTTTAATATGCGCCTATATCAAGACACGCGTCCGGCGTTTAAATATTATAAATAAACACTATGACCCGCTGGGCGCAGATATTTAAGATCATTGCCGCAGCGCTTGATAGCAAGAAGCTGCGAAACAGAAGAAAGAACAATCTATCTTTTGTTAATAAATATTCTAGAGGCTTCATTATCCCTTGTACATTTGGTCGCCGACATGTTAAGACGTACTACATAGCATCACTACAAGTTGCATTTTTATTTTGTGTAAAAACTATGTGAAACGACGAACAAACATTTCCGTAACTCGGGTGTGGATACGATGTACTTACGTACACGCAAGGACATTTAATTTTAAGAAGGAACGGACTGACAAAGCAGCGATTATAGGACTGCGACATTTACAAAAGAAATATCAGATGTAAGTCAGGCATTTATTGTTCTTTTTTTTTTCAATGTGTAGAAGTTTAAACCAAATTTGTTCAAAAGATATTAATATTTTACGACGCAGTAATTTTCTTCTTAATATTTTCTTTCACTAACCAAAAATGATGTTCAGATTGTATATGAGCTTCGTTACAGGTTCGCTCTTTATCGCGGTGTCTCGATTGTATTTGAGACATCACTAATGTGTTCAACATCCGATCTGTTAATATTTCTCTTACGAAATTCCACTAATTTGCTTTCATTTCCATTTTTGTATTCAAGTAGGTCCCTTTCATCGAAGAGTCTGATTGCTTGAAGGCAATCCGGGTCAAAAGGTCAATTATTAGCGTAATCAATCCGTACGTCTCCTGAACACAATCGAGGACCGACACATCGGTGATCAGTTAATAATCTCTCTCTCTCTTTCAAAGCCGTACTAAAAAACGGCCACACAGGATAGCTGTAAGTAGGCAATCTAGCAGTAGGTTGCATTTTGTCAGTTAATATTACCAAGCAACAGTTACAGCATAACTATTATTAATATGCAAGTTCCTAACGCCAGAACCAGTGGGAAGGGCCGTAACGAACGGGTGGCGAGATAAGACGCCTCCAAGGATGCAAGCACAAAAAAAGAAAAAAATATCGTTTGAGTATTAACCGGGATAGTTGCGTGAGTTGTACCATTCGTATTTTCGAGTTCCTATCTTCCGTCTACGAGAAGAAGCCTTCCCCTTGTCCCCCAACTGTAAACGCACGATGTCGACGCTGTGTCATTTCTTCCAATTAGCATAAAAAAAGAACGACTACTGCCGAACAGATATCCGTCTTCACAGTGGTTTATGTGGTGTCAGAACGCTGTGTTCCTGTAGCTGCCGCCAATCTATATCGCTTATTTTCAACAACGGAGTTCTTACCGCTACGATGGGACTTCAGAAAGTAATTTTCACCTGTCGTCCCACGCTAAGAACCATTGCGCAACAGGTGTGCCGCACTGTCAGAGAAGAATACACGTGTTCCGGATTTCCTGCAGCCGGCCGCGGTGGCCTAGCGGTTCTAGGCGCTCAGTCCGGAACCGCGCGACTGCTACGGTCGCAGGTTCGAATCCTGGCTCGGGCATGGGTGTGTGTGATGTCCTTAGGTTAGTTAGGTTTAAGTAGTTCTGAGTTCTAGGGGACTGATGACCACAGATGTTAAGTCCCATAGTGCTCAGAGCCATTTGAACCATTTTTTTTTTTTATTTCCTGCAGAGACACTCCTTTTGCGGTACGGATAACAGGTGCATCACAGCGTGAGAGTCAAATGACACGACAACAGGAAACGTAGATCCAAAGCTGAAGTAAGCGAACCAGATTGATTCTGATGGGAAAAAAATCTAGATTTCACACAGATACGCCCAGAAATTCTGGGGGTGCATGGAACAAATGCTATGTCACGTACTGCCTTAGTGAATGAGACTGCACAGACATCGGTGATGCTGATCGGAAAGGATCCTCATTGACAACAACCGTAGAAGGCCACCGAGGAACTGATTCGCAGCACTCGTAGATCTTCCGACTAGGAAGACGCTCACGCAGCGGCAATCGACTGGTTCCGTGACCAAGCAGCGGATTGCTGTTCATCAGGGAATTCAACGAATGGAAAATTGATCTCGTAGTTATTTACTGAGACTTGCTGACTACGTTGAAAAATAGCGTCATGTATCAGTGTCAGTTTGGAGTGTAGCTCAGCGTTCAGTGAAAGTTACTTGGCCTGCCATCGTAAGGTGTAACTTTGTGTTTGAAGTGCCCTCATCCTTCGCTACTGTCAAAGACGATGTTCGGAATCGTTTAACCGTTCTTGCTGTTGTTTTGGTCTTCAGTCCGGTTGAAATGGCTGAGATCACTATGAGACTTAACATCTCAGGTCATCAGTCCCCTAGAACTAATAACTACTTAAACCTAAGTAACCTGAGGACATCACACACATCCATGTCCGAGGCAGGATTCGAACCCGCGACCGTAGCGGACGCCCGGTTCCAGACTGAAGCGCCTAGAGCCGCTCGGTCACTCTGGGCGACCCTTCAGTCCAGAGACTGGTTTAAAGAAGCTTTCCATGCTACTCTATCCTATGAAACCTTCTTCATGTAATTGTAACTAATGCAACCTACATCCTTCTGAATGAGCTTAGTGAATTCAAGTCTTGGTCTCACTCTACGATTTTTACCCTCCACACTTCCCTCCAATACTAAATTGGTGATCCCTTGATGGCTCAGAACATGTCCTACCAAACGATCCCGTCTTCTACTCAAGTCGTGCTACAAATTCTTCTTCTCTCCAATTCCATTCACTACCTCTTCGTGAGTTAAATGATCTACCCATCTATTCTTCAACATTCTTCTGTAGCCCGACATTCCGAAAGCTTCTATTCTCTTCCTGTGTAAACTATTTATCGTCCATTTTTCGCTTCCATACATGGCTACACTCCATACAAATACTTTCAGAAAAGACTTCCTGACACTTAAATTTATACTCGATGTTAAGAAATTTCTCTTCTTCAGAAACGCTTTCCTTGCCATTAACAGTCTACATTTTATATCCTCTCTACTTCGACCATCATCAGTTATTTTGCTCTTCAAATAGCAAAACTCATCTGCTATTTTAAGTGTCTCATTTCCTAATCTAATTACCTCAGCATCACCTGATTTAATTCGACTACATTCTATTATCATCGTTTTGCTTTTGTTAATGCTCATCTTATATCCTCCTTTCAAGACGCTGTCCATTTCATTCAACTTCTCTTCCACGTCCTTTACTGTCTCTGACAGAATTACAATGTCATCGGCAAACCTCAAAGCTTTTATTGTTCTCCATGCATTTTAATTCCTACTCCAAATATTTCTTTTGTTTCCTTTATTGGTTGCTAACTATACAGTTTGAATAACATCGCGGATAGGCTACAATCCTGTCTCCCTCCCTTCTCAACCACTGCTTCCCTTTCATGCCTCTCGACTCTGATAACTGCCATATGGTTTCTGTACAAATTGTAAATAGCCTTTCGCTCCCTGTCTTCCACCTTGCCACCTTCAGAATTCGAAAGAGAGTATTCCAGTCAACATTGTAAAACGCTTTCTCTAAGTCTACAAATGTTAGAAACGTAGGTTTGCCTTCCCTTAATCTATCATGTAAGATAAGTCAAAGGGTCAGTATTGCTGCGTGTGTTCCAACATTTGTACGGAATCAAAACTGATCTTCCCTAAGATCGGCTTCTTCCAGTTTTTCTGTTCGTCTGTAAAGAAGTCGTATTAGTATTTTGCTGCTGTGACGTATTGAACTGGTAGCTCGGTAACTGCACACTTATCAACACCGGCTTTCTTTGGGTTTGGAATTATTATATTCCTCTTTAAGTCTGAGGGTGTTCCGCCTGTCTCATACATCTTGCTCACCAGGTGGTAGAGTTTTGTCATGCCGGCCGAAGTGGCCGTGCGGTTAAAGGCGCTGCAGTTTGGAACCGTAAGACCGCTACGGTCGCAGGTTCGAATCCTGCCTCGGGCATGGATGTTTGTGATGTCCTTAGGTTAGTTAGGTTTAACTAGTTCTAAGTTCTAGGGGACTCATGACCTCAGCAGTTGAGTCCCATAGTGCTCAGAGCCATTTGAAGTTTTGTCATGGTTGTCTCTCCCAAGGCTGTGGGTAGTTCTAATGGAATGTTGTCTACTCCCGGGGCCTTGTTTCGACTCAGATCTTTCAGCGCTCTGTCAATTTCTTCGCGCAGTATCGTATCTCCCATTTCATCTTCATGTACGTCCTCTTTAACTTCCATAATATTGCCCTCAAGTACATCGCCCTTGTATAGACCATCTACATACTCCTTCCATCTTTCTGCTTTCCCTTCTTTGCTTAGAAATTGTTTTCCATCTGATCTCTTGATATTCACACAGGTGGTTCCCTTTTCTCCAAAGGCTAATGGCCAAATGGACAAGTAAAAGATATGAATCTGTCTCATTTTAATTGTGTCTCTGATATCATTGAAATAGGTTCTATGCGCAATTGAAACTTTCATCAACACACAAGGTTGAGAATGTGAGACGTTAAATGGAGGAATTTTGAGTGCGTCTTGATATTTAATTACATCTGCGTTTCTGGGATTCGTTACGTCGAGGTAACATGCTAGTTTACAGGAGGAGGTGCAAGTTGGATCAATGTGGTTCATTAAGAAGAGATAGCGGGCCAATGATCACAAATACTGGATATTTATTCTGTAAACACATATTAGAGCATCAAACATTAAAATAAAGGGACAGTGAAAGCGGCGTCAGCCAATGACACATGGACAACAAAGAAAATGATATAATTACACGATCTCCTAAGGTAATTGATAATTCTTGTGCAACAACGTGGGGAAGCTGCCGCATACGTAGTTTATTCTACAGCGTGTTTCACATGTTACGTTACATACTTCTAGGGTTTGCAGAGGATGCTTACTAGATCAAGTTTAGCGTAGGAACTCATGACGCTACAGAACGTCGAAGTTACAGCTATGGGCACCTGTAAATGTATGTGTGTACAGGGTGATTCCGTGATGGAGAAGGATAAATGCATCAATTTGTGTTAAGGATCCCTGTACCGGAAACGAACGAGTCGAAAGTTATAAGCGAACATCGCTCTGATAGTGGAATACATATACTGGTACTGTTGTTGCTAAGATTGTAGGGTGGGCAACTTCCAGAAGTGGTAGTATTGACCAAAAAAGTCAAAAAGTCCAGAAAACATCGACTCTAAACTGCATACCTGAGGAGCTGTGGGCAATTGCTCAATAGACGACATGTGTTTCACATTAGTGAAGATACACAAGTACTCATAGCTGCTCAGGTATGCACATGAGTTAAGTAGCAGTTTTGAGTCTACTTCGCGGCTATTATCTTGCGATATAACTAGGCTGTTGATCATATTCAATTTCAAATTGCTATTCTCAGGCTTTGTATTCTGCATTCTCAGTTAATTTTGCACTTGTAATTTTGACGCATCCTGTGCGTTCGATACGATCAACTGTGGTGCAATTGCATTAAGACCTTCAGCGTGCTTGTTTCATTTTGTTGAGTCCGATTGCGGTTAGTGAATAAGCGCATTCGAGCTGTTGTATAGTATGTTTTTTGTGGTGCTTTTCCGTTAAACATGTATGCTCGTTTAACGAGCGTCGCTCTGAAATTTTAAAATTCAACCTACAGGATCGTTCTTTATAACGGTCGACGCGATATGCAATAAATTTGGCTCTCTCTAACAATGCATGATGTACAAAGGGAAAAATAATGGAAAATTAGCCCACTCCCTGAGTATTGTTAATAGCCGCGTACTGTTCTCTTTTTTCGATAGACAACACACACGACTTTATAGCTGAAATGGGAAGCGCCATAAAATTCTCGATTAAATCCTTCATCTGTGGTACGTTTGTCAGTGACATTCACCTTAAAGCTCTTGTACTAGAACGGTGTGGAAAAGATTACTTAGTTGTAGGCAGGAAAGTGACCATAGAGAATAAGGATGCGTCATCCCTCCGCACCCAAATTCCAAATTTACTCTTTTACTCTTAAATATTTATTTATTGGATTTCTGCAACTGTTCTGTAATATGTTAATGGTAAACAAAGGCCCCACAATTGTAAAATTCTGTATTGACCCAAGTCTTGCAAGACAGAAGTACATCGACTTCTGGCGTTCAAGACTTCTGTCAATAAAATATTTACGACTGTGACGGACTTGTTACCATGGACATCTTGTATTACTACTTCAGGTAGGATTGAAATTCTGAAATACTTAGCCGTAACGATCATCTGACATCTCAACAAAATTTATGGTTTCCCAAATTTTGAATTATACGACAATTTCTGAACAAATATTCTAATACTTCAAGAACTAAATGGTATGGCTCTTACTTTTCACTTCAAGCAATAAGCAGATCGTCCATTTTAATAAAGGGACTATCAGAATATTGCTCCTATAGATCTTGTCTCCTCAAAAACTCACACCTCAGCCTACAGACTGTAATAATATACTATCTTGCTAAATTTTATTTCTGTCCTTAGCACACATGTCGCTTTCATGATCTCAGAGTGTTGAATTATTGAAGACAAGCACAAAAATGGCACACCTGTACTTCAGCTGATAATGTCCGTGAAGTACAGGAGCTTTGTAATGAGGATATGAAATACAGCTTTGGAAGGCCTTCTTTTATGCATTTTGATTAATGCAGGTAACAATTTTATTCATAAGTTACTTCCTGATTTGCTTGAATTACTTACACTGTCTTATCGCTACTACAGTTAGTTCATCACAGAAAAGGAACAGTGACATATAATTATTTCTAAACCAGTTCTATAAGTTTTTCCTATTTATTCCATTTAGCGATTGTTTTGAAATACTCAGCCATAAGGACATGTCATCGTTTTGACATACGAGATTTATCCGTACCCTATGTTATGTAGCACATGCTTTTGCGCTCACAAATAGCTCGCTTACAGTTACATCAAAAATTGGCGGTGTTAGTAAGTGCTGCAGCGATGAGTAATGAGAACCACTCGCAACCACAAATATCTGTGTATCACTGTTTTCCGGCTACAGCTAGATTCAACCAGATTGTCGTCTACCGTACTGTTCTCCTGGTGTCCTCACAACGGCAAACGCCCAAAGTCGCATATTGTTCTGGAAGGCAGAGTGCGCCATGCAGGCCAAGGTCGAGTGGGCAATATTTCCCCGACGGCCAAACCCCGTCCAACTGTGCCATTATGAGGTTGCTATGTAGCTATGCATAATGCACCTAGCGGTTCTAAGCGCTTCAGTCTGGAACCGCGCGACTGCTACGGTCGCAGGTTCGAATCCTGCCTCGGGCATGGATGTGTGTGATATCCGTATGTTAGTTAGGTTTAAGTAGTTCTAAGGTGTAGGGGCCTGAGGACCTTCGATGTTAAGTCCCAAGGAGCTCAGAGCCATTTGAACATATCGCAAGATCGTCAAACGTTTCTCCACAAAATTCTTATGTTTGATCATCCACAGTTTTAGCTTCACTCTTGAATTCGGACCACGTTATGTTACCAGTTAGAAGACGCTATGTTTCCGTAGAAGGTGCAAACGTATTCAGTAGCAACTATTGCACGGTCTGGAGCATGTTTACTTTTTTTGAAATTTGTGGTAAGTTCTGTGAGACCAAACTACTGAGGTCACAGGTTTCTAGGCTTACACACTACTTAAACTAACTTAAACTAAACTACGCTAAGAACAACACAAACACCCATGTCCAAGGGAGGACTTGAGCCTTCGACGGAGGCAACCGCGCGAACCGTGGCAAGGTGCCCCTGACCGCACGGCTACCCCGCGCGGCGAACATGTTTACATAGGACGAGTTTATTTCTGCTGCTTGAAGAGTTACGCTCCACCGATTTATTGTATTTACTTTTTGAGATGCATCCTAAATTTACACAGAGGAGCCAAACCATTGAGACCACCTGATTACGAACTTAAGGACTGCCATAAAGACCCAGGTGAGTCTCCTCCATAGCATAACGCCAGCCCCGACAGCGATTCTGCGTGTCATACATTCGACAAGTCCCTGACAGGAGGTATATAGCATCGAACTTATACACACAAATCATACCATTCTCGTAATTTCTGGGCAAGTGGTAGCGCTCGCGGAGCTGGCGCCCGGTATCTTCCGTCATGTCTTGCATCAGGCGAATTCGGCGACCAAGGAATCAGTGTGAGTACACTATCACGCTCCTCAAGCCACTATGGCATGATTCTGGTAGTGTAACAGGGACAGTTATCCTGCTGGAAGATGCCATGTCCGTCAGGGAAGACATCAAAATTGGAGGGATGCAGGTGGTTTGCAACAATGTAGACCACAGCTGTGATGGTATCTTCTATTACTACGACAGCTCCCATGGAAGCCCAGGTGAATCTTCTCCACAGCATAATATTAGCCCCACCAGCCTGCGTCTGTAGCACGGAGCATGTTTGCGAAAGCCATTCACCTCGATGGCGGCGTAATGTTCGAATCTGTGTGAATTCCTAAGGGACCAAACTGCTAAGGTCATCGGTCCCTAGGCTTACACACTACTTAAACTAATTTATGCTAAGAACAACACACACACACACCCATGCCCGAGGGAGGACTCCAACCTCCGGTGGGATGGGCCGCGCCATGCCGGCGTAATCTGAGACGACAGTTGACATGGTGTAACAAGAAACGTGAATCGTCCGAATAGGCCTGACATATCTATCGATCCAAAGTCCAGTCTCGATGATCCTGGGACCAATATAATCGTAACTGACGATGTACACTGAAGCGCTAAAAAAACTGGTGTAGGCGGGTGTATTCAAATACAGAGAAATACGGCGCTGCGGTCGGCAACGCCTGTGTAAGACCTCTGGCGCAGTTGCTAGAGCGGTTACTGCTGCTACAGTGGCACGTTATCAAGATTTAAGTGAGTTTGAATGTGATGTTATAGTCGGCGAACCAGCGATGGGACACAGTGTCTCATGAGTTATAACACCCCAACGACCCCCTTAAAGTCAATTAAAACAGAATATCATAATATGAAGTAGGGAAGAGTTATCTTGGCAAATATGACATATTTGCCGATACGCTAGCACCAAGGAGTTTTGATAACAACAACATTATACATCACTGAGAGTTTTTGTTATGAAAAGAGGAGGAAGAAATCTCATATTTAATTAATGGACAAATATCCAAGTGATAATTGCAATTAATATCCTGAAAGCCAAGTCCAATGTGATGTTAGTCAGAGACAACTTTTATGTGAAGGAGAGTTGTAAGCGCAACGAAGAAATTCAATGCGCCTACAGTACTCTTTCACAGAAGAAGTCGCTTGCTGGCTCTCGTCCTGTAAAGACGTGCGAGAACAATTCTTGTCTTAGTTATTGAGAGTACGGAACGCGACGAGATTGTTTTGCGTTCAGAAGTGTTTCTTGCGTGACGTGATTCACGAACTTCGGAAACTGATTTTCTAAGCAGACACAGGAACTGATAGACGCGTTTAACCGTGCATAACGGGTTAATTGAACTTTATTGACGAAACTAGTGAATATTGGACTTGACTTTCACATAGTTGGAACTAAAAGAAGAGTGGATAGTATATCAAAGGACTACAGTCAATTGGTCTCGAGTAGGACACAATTACACAACTTCACGAAGATACTACAATTACTCTGAGGAGTTAAGTTGTAATTGTCAAGAAACTTAGTTTTAATACAACTGATTTTACCAACCAACTGCGTGTGCGTGTGGTGCGAAAGTTATAAAGTATTTAGTGGTCAAGGACCAATAAACTGTTCGTTCCAAGTGAAATATCAAGCGTGGACTACATTATTAAGTGATTTAATCAATGATAGTTAACCAACGACTGATCAGCAGGGGCAATTTAATCTGAATATCAAAGTACCTACTTCATTAATTGAAAAGAGAGCTGTTGAACTTTTTTTTTTGAGATTACGGCGTAGGTTAACTCAGACGTGATCAAAGAGTATCTGTGGATCTCGCTTCATACAGATTCAACAACTCCATAACAACGAGCCAACAACGTACGAGAAGACTGATAATTGCAATGTTTCCTCGCAATTGGTGCTGTGTACGATGCAGATAAGATAAGATTTAACAACTACTGCATATCCGAGCAATGGATCATTCAATCTTAAATCAGAAGAAGCATCCATCGTACGAGTTCGTATTTCTGTCTCCTGTTCACCAACGGGGACCTACGTCATCGCGCATCTTGTCTCAACTCCACTGCGAGAGCTGTGGCAGTAGCAGCTCTCCTCGTCGACAATATCAGCAGGTGGTTGGAGTGCGGGGACGCCACACAGAGTGTACCGTGAATGTAAGAAATCCGGTAAAACATCCAAGCTCCAACACCGCTGCGGCCAGAAAAAGATCCTGCAAGAACGAGACCAAATACGACTGAAGAGAATCGTTCAACGTGACAGAAGTGCAACCGTTCCGGAAACTGCTGCAGATTTCAACGCTGGGCCATCAACAACTGTCAGCGTCCGAAGCACTCAACGAAAAACCATCGATATGGGCTTTCGGAGCCGAAGGCCCACTCCTATACCCTTGATGAGTGCACGACACAAAGCTCTACTCCTCGCCTAGGCCTATCAACACCGACATTGGACTATTGATGACTGGAAATATGTTGCCTGACTGGACGAGTCTCGTTTCAAATTGTATCGAGAGGATGGATGTGCACGGGTATGGAGACAGCCCCATGAATCCATGGACCATGCATGTCACTAGCTCTGTGAGCGTGTGGGTGCTATTCTGTTATTCTGCGCAACTGATTAATCTGAGATGTACCCTTTACCCTGTGGCTCGTGCAAGATGCAATTTCCACTCCCACACTACTGCACAAGTCAGACAGATGCTCCTAAAGTTCTAAAGAGAAATGCCAGAAAAACGTTCAGCAATAAATTTCCTCTGGAGTCGTCCGCTGTAAGGAAATGACACAAAAATTCACAAAATTTCTTACGTAATAGTGGGATACTTGGGTACTGGAGTAGTGCTAGTTAGTGTAATAAAAAACATGAAACTAACGAAAACTATTATTTATTTTGATAAAATTCTGAGAAATCACAGGGCACTTTTAGTTATGAACTTAACACGTTATTCCCTGGTTCTTTTCGGAATGTGAAGTTACCTCTCAAGCATAGGATTCGCTTATGAAATTTCTGTACAAAGTTTAAGATTGTTATTGACTTGGCAGACTGGCTCAGAGCCGCACCTACTCAGCTTGAATAATTATCCGTTAGAATGTTGCTAGGTACGGTCGAGGCTGTCGCGTGAGTGAAATGCAGTGAAGTGTACTGTTGTGGAGGAAATATGGGGCTCGCAAGAGCTGTAGCGCACAATACCGTAAGCTGCGATGACTGCTGTCTGCGCCGCTCGCTGCTGACAAATAAGATAACTCTCGTTCTATCTGGACTGACCTTCGCCAATCAAACTCTCCCTACGCCTTGATGAAGTCAAGGACTCCTATTCACCCCTAGTCTAACTATTGGCGTGGTAAACCGGTCAGATAACCAGTCCACCGCGATGCCACTCAAAATTCGCTCGCACGCGTTTGACTCTAACCGTTCACACCACACAATAAGTGTGGCGGCCAACACAGCGAACAATGCTTAATCGCAAAGACTCAATATAGAGTCACACTTCGATTTGCTTTCGACAAAGGTACTCTCCCAGTGAAGTACTGAGGAGAGACTTGTTCCTCGCTCTTCGAGTACACGTACGAGCGTGCACGCTCTCGTTACGTGTGCTCGCTCCAACAGCAACAACGGAACGGCCCCTCTCCCCACCAGACATGAAGGGGTATATCTTTCGGTCTCTTCCATTGTTCCTTCAGCTCAAGGCGTCAGGAATATCGTCTGCCAATCAGCATTGCTCTTATAAAACGGGAGAATGACGTTTCGTTTAAGGCGACCAATCCGGAAGTCTGTAGTATCGGCGTTTGGCGTTTACTGTCTCCCTGTGAAAATCTCTGAAACTGCGTGGTTTTTGTAAAGAATGCGTAGGCTGGCCGCTCCCACACAATGTAGCGGAATTTGCTTTTAAGCCGAACAAGGGGTCGTTCCTCCTTTCCCTCCGACAAACGCTGTCCGCTCCACGGGCGGCCACCGGCCGACGTAGATGGGTTGGGACCGGCCTCCTGGCGTGCAATTGCCTCTCTCGAACTAAAAGCTCCTGTGAACGTCGTGTCTGGAATGTATGTGTGTACGCCAGCCTCGAGTATTTCAACCACGGTGCGCACTTGCGATTTATTAGTTATTTGCGTATCGTTTACGTGAATTCATACAACATTGACTTTATCTTATTGAGTTTGGGCTCGAATAAAGCGTCTTGATGTGCGGAAAATGATTGTGAGGGCGGAATATGTAAGCAATGAAGGTCAGGAGACCTCGACGTCTTACATACCTCCCTCCTTCTGACAAAATTTTTGTCTGGGGTTTGTGAGTGGTGAGGAAAACACTGACAAAGTCAGGCAAAAATTGTTCTTTTAGATTTTCCAATAAAGTTTTCTCAGCCATTCTTCACACTTTTTTCTGATGATTTCTTTACAGCTATTGTTTCTATTTTTCAATTCTACAATCTATGTTTTGTTGTTAGGCAAGTATAGACTTTACAAAGGTTGTTATTCTTTTGCCGGCTGCTGTGGCCGAGAGGTTCTAGGCGCTTCAGTCTGGAACCGCGCGACCGCGACGGTCGCAGGTTCGAATCCTCCCTCGGGCATGGATGTGTGTGATGTCCTTAGGTTAGTTAGGTTTAAGTAGTTCTAAGTTCTAGGGGACTGATGACCTCAGATGTTAAGTCCCATAGTGCTTAGAGCCATTTGAACCCTTTGTTATTCTTTGTCGTTGCCGGTACGTGTCTCTGTTTTTCTTTTTCATTTCCAAAAATTTGTTTTTACAATATTAATTTTTCTAAACTCGTTAGTGTACAGTGTATCATGTTTTAGTGTGGTTATATCTTTTCTTTAGTTAATCTTCACGTGAATGTTCGCAAAAGCTCTGTTGTGTGACTTTGTTTTATTTATTTCGGCTCTATCTTTTTTTTGTGTGTCACTGTTTCTTTTGTGTAAGAATGAAGAAGCGTTTCCTCTTAATTCTGTCCTCAGTATTAATATTATTACCCCAAAAAGGTGTTTTTGAATATTACTTAAAGAAGAAAAATCCTGCATATATCCTTTTCTAATTTTACATGAAAAAAAATAAATAGATTTTCCATGAGTTTGTGAGATTATATAACTAAACTAACTAAGTTTCTTTACACAAGGTTTTAAGGTATCTATAAATTATGGACTTTACATACATAATAAAAATAATTACTTTTACAAAAAATAAAAAAAAAATAATTTTACAAATATATCTACGTTTGTGTTTTATTAGCCTTTTCCTTTTTTTTTTGCTGCGTCAGTTTCTGTGCTCGACGATCACCACTGAAATACTGGAACGCGTCGACTCATTTGTATGGATGTCACAAATCATGAGAGAAGCACTCTAGCATGCGATGCCGGGTCTTACTTGCTGACATTGTCATCATGGAGTGGTACTTTTAACTGATGATGATGACTGTGATTTACTGCTTAAACAGTGATGTCTTGGTACTCCTTTGCTGTCACACCCGGGACGGTATGGCAGTTCGATGATTGTAGTTGACTACCGACGACCGTCACCCAACATTGCGCTGTGGCGTCTTGGTGCTTCACACCTGGTTCGGTATGGCGATTTGATGATGTGGTAGGAAGAATACTGTTCACTTTTGCTGAATTTGTTTCTAGATAATGTTGGTTGGTACTACTTAATATTCCGTTTGCCGTTCGCTTGTATTTGTTTGACGATTCAAGGTTTATTTTTGGAGAGGTGGTTGTAGTAATTGCCATGCCTCAAACTTCATGGAAAGACGTTTGTAGCAATTTGCTTTGTAGGACAGGAGAGAAAGGTATCTTGCTGTCTTCTGCCCTTCTTCATCTTGCATCTTCTGTTCTTCTCTTCTTTCTTGCATTCTTCTGTTCTTCTTGGGCTAGGAATATGAGAATTTTAGTGTAGGAGTGATATAGGATTTATAGTAACCGACTGCCTTTCCAAATGTTACTTCATGAGTTTGTAGATCTTAGTAATTTTTTTGTACCTTGATTGTCGTCTCGTCGTATTATGATTCTCTCCACGCTCTTCCGTTGCGTAACAGTGTCGCGACATGTGAAATGTCCGTGCTGTGCTTTGTCCTCCTGAAGTCCAACCTGGTTGCAACCTGCATTTCCAGTGTGGCGTTGGTCTTCATGTTGTTGTTATTGCCCTAAGTGCTTTCTCAACACGTCTGTACCCTCTCCGTCACTATCTCGTAGCATCTGGTGTTAAGGGAGCTGGTGACTGGTGTTGGTGGCCATGTCCCTCTGACGAGTAGAAATATTTACAATTTTTGTTTTACATATATTTGTTATTTACAAAAAACACTGATTTTATATAATGCAAAAATTTTCTGATAGTGGCAAAAATTATTGTATATATACGATTTTTTTCTTTATTCTAATTATGTCATACCACTTCTTCATTCTTTTAATTGTTGTGTACCATTTATTGTTAGTGTGCTTGTTGTAGTGTACTTGATACTACAAGAGACTGTTAGTGTGTATTGTGTCTCTCTTTCTTTTAATTAATGTGTAATTTTGTTGATCTATTACTTTAACTTTTATTTAGTGGGTAGTATAAGACAGGGGGGACGTTAGTTTGCCTAACCTCTTCCACATTTTTCAATTCAATCTTCACGTTTTGCAGTATTCGGTGGCCTAACTTCTACATCTGGTTTCTCTTTGCTGTGTTGTTCTTGTCTCCGTGGACCATAATTCCCTCTGTAGTTATTCGCGCCCTGGCCTCACCAGTTGCTGTTTCTGACATCGTGACCCCTTTCAAAGTACCCTTGCCCGTTGGTATTTTGATTCCTAAATCTATATCCGCCACTGAATGAGTGTCCATTACCGTTCCTATTTCGGTACCAATTATTATGGTTATCGTTTCTATGCCAATTGTCTCCAGTGTGCCACTGTCTTTGTCTGTTAAATTGCAAGCAAGACTTTTCCATATACATAACTCTTATTTTAACATGTTTTTATTAGGTCGATTTCTTGTCTGCTTGACAACTCAGTACAAATTTTGAAAATATTACACTAACTTCCTGATGAGCAAGAGACTTCAAACTTTCAACACGGCTCAGAACTGGATGACAAAACAATATTAACTCGCTTTTGTGTCTGGTGTGTGGCGGACGATACTTTGTGTACCACTGATGTTTCCCTCTCTGCTTGTTCTAGACATCAATGTATTGCCGTAAGGACAGTTCCTGGTAAGACTACATGTGAGCTTCATTATCGCTAATTTTTATCTTCATGGTCTTTTCGTAAGATACACAGAGAAGGAAGCAATCTATAGGCTAACTCAGGAGAAACTAAATAAACCTGAAATTTACAACAAGTACCTGTTGTATTCCCATCAATATATTTGAAATCGATTGAAAAATTTTACACACACTAAGATTAAAAAGAAGATAGTAATGATTTAAATAAAATAACTTTTAAAAACACGTTTTTAAATCAAACAAAATGTACTAAATAACTACCACCATAAAGATTCCTAATTGCATAGAGATAGTCCTAAAAGTTTGCCCCTGTAAATTTTTAATAGCAAACTTGCAAAATTGAAAACGTGAAATGTGGGATGCTTGCAGTAGTGAATAGTGGTTGTAGAGAGTAGCTGTCTTTGAGAAAAATAACATAACAGTTCATATCATTAGCAGTATAATAAAATTGTTCACGACTTTGGTGAACTATTGAAGCAGCAGTTATCTACTGCATGCATCCCACATTGTTCGTTTTAAATTTTACAGGTATTCTCATATCCATTAAAAATCTATTAGCAAAAGTTTCCAGAACTGAATGTGGTTATAAATCTGTATAGTTCTAGGAGAAATTACTTTGTACTTTTTAGTCTCTTTTAAAAACATTTATATAAAAAAGTTATTATTTAGGCAAGTATAATTAGGTTTAGCAAATAATGCAGAAGCATTATATCTACTTAAAGGATGTTAAAAGTCTTACATCTATCATTTTATCACATTTTGTATAGTTTTAACAAATTAGTCACTATTCATAAATTTGAAAAAGTTCTCAAAATCATTATTTGCATTCATAGATTTTAGTACATTAATCTCAATATGTGGTTTCATCCAGGGAGCTTATATGAATGATAAGATTCCATGAACATCTTAATACTAATTTAAGATGCAAATATTATTTTTGATTATGAATAACTCATCACACAAAGCAGAAATTAATTTCGTTTGTAAACCAGTTTTGTTATTACGAAATGGTGGTGCTACTTTTTTTCAAAACATAAGGGCAAAGCAGAATGACAGTCCAGAATTTTCTCGGAATATGCAAGATGTTTTTTTAAATGATTACTGAGTGAGGTGACGCAGTGGTTAACTACTTCAGAGGATGAGAGTTCAAACCGCATGCAGCCATCCTGATTTAGGTATTGATAGATTCAAGTCAAATGCCAGGATGGTTCCTTTGAAAGGGCGCAGCTGACTTCCGTCCCCATTCTTCCCTAGTCCGATGGGACCAATGACTTTGCTGTTTGGTCCCCTCCCCAAGATCAACCAACCAACAAACCTAGTGTTTCATACGTCAGAATAATTTTTTTAGTCAGAAGGTTCGTCGCTTTCTCGTTCAACCCATGCAAGCTGATGGAAGATACTGCATCATTTCCCAACTGTGAAAGCTATTAACATCAAGCTATGTAACGTAAGATTCATTGGTTTGATCATCATAAGGAGCTAGAACCTATTGTTTGCAACAACATGTCTACATTAACAATGAACAAAACTACCTCTAAAGCCTTGTGCAATAAACTGAAATTGTTCAGTGTCAGTAATAAGCTGTAATTTTGATCTAGCTGGTTTCAGTACAACATGCCATGCTTGACGTAATATAATTATCAAGACCTATTTCATATGTTTTAATACATCAGTTCTGGAAGTTTTCGAAAATATACAGTAGCACATCAATTTTCAAATACAGATCAGACTACTCTCCTAGTGTCTTTACACTTGAATGAATGCCATTCATTTTACGCTCTTATAGATTCATCTTCTGTAATAGTTTCGCTTGTTGATCAGCTTTTAAAGTTTTTCTAGTAAAAGAAACTCATCACCCACCTATTTGGAAGAAAATATCCTTCGTGTTTAATTAGATTAAACTCTGTCGTTTGGAAAATACTTGCTTACTATGCTGACATCATCTACTTCTAAATGTGGACCTTGTTCTACTACAGAACTTGCTAAAAAATTAAACTTGTCTGTAAATTAGAATCTTATATTACAAAATCTCGTGTGATGGATTACAACAAGTTTTTTGATAATAACTTATATTCTACAAGTTTGATGGTGTTAGTGAAATGTGTCGTAGATTTATTGTTAATTCTTTATCACAGTGTATCATCATGTCAGATTAAACTCTGTCATTCAGAAAATACTTGCTTACTATGCTGACATCATCTACTTCTAAATGTGGACCTTGTTCTACTACAGAACTTGCTAAAAAATTGAACTTGTCTGTAAATTAGAATCTTATATTACAAAATCTAGTGTGATGGATTACAACAAGTTTTTTGATAATAACTTATATTGTACAAGTTTGATGGTGTTAGTGAAATGTCTCATAGATTTATTGTTAATTCTTTATCACAGTGTATCATCATGTCAGATTAAACTCTGTCGTTCGGAAAATACTTGCTTACTATGCTGACATCATCTGCTTCTAAATGTGGACCTTGTTCTACTACAGTACTTGCTAAAAAATTAAACTTGTCTGTAAATTAGAATCTGATAGTACAAAATCTCGTGTGGTGGATTACAACAAGTTTTTTGAAAATAACTTATATTCTACAAGTTTGATGGTGTTAGTGAAATGTGTCGTAGATTTATTCTTAATTCTTTATCACAGTGTATCATCATGTCTTCAGGTATGCTTGTGATCAGAACTGCTCAAGTTGTAAAGTACAGTGGGTACTTAAAACTAGGTCTATATTTCAAGTTGCAGCTATTATGTGCAGCTCCTCTACATACACTGGTAAAATGACAGTGATCCCTGAGTTTTTTCTCCTAGCTGAAACCATTCATGGCAAATATGATAAGGTTTTACTGATCGAAATTCTAGTTCTTATTTTCAGCTTATATTCGTCTTTTTATTTTGCAGTAGGATTTGTTTTCAGTCTTAGCAATTAAACAGAAGTTTGGTCTGTGAAACATTTCTCATAATCCCTACCTCTGTATAATTTAAAATCTGAATATTGATGATTGTAACTATAATGCAAGTAATACAATATGTTGAAATGTGTATGAACACATATCTGATCACAATGTGAACCACAATTTCAATAACATCTGCTTGCAGCATGCATTAACTTTCTGTGTATAGGTACAACAGGTATTTTTTGATTGTTTATGAAGTTGATAAATTTAACATATCACTCTTCCTACTAGGTATTATGCTATTAAATAGTGTGAAATGTTACCAGTTGGTTAGATTTTCAGCTAACTTTAATCTTTAATGAAAGTCATAAGGACACATTCACACAGTACGACAGACGTGAAGAGCAGTAATGCTAAAATGAACTAACCAGTTCACCAGTTTGTAGTATTAACAGACTGACAAATTTCTCACATTTGTATTTTGTGACATGTAACTGAACAACCACGAAGCCCCTTTAATCTTCCTTTCCTTATCTCTTCTCAAGACCCACCCCTTCTCCTCCTCTTTAACCTCCTCCTCCCCCTGCTTCTATTTCTTTGCTTACTCCATGACAGTCAGTCACTCATCAGAATACTCGATCCCACACAGATTAAGAGATAGATTCATTTTGCTTTTCTAATATATATATACATGCTTCAATTCATTAGGAAACAGTTTGCCAGAGAAGCTTAATTCATCTTGACACATAATAGGCATGTTTCTTTACTGGAAGAAAGTAACTGTAATCTCCCATTTGAAACAAGAATTATCTTTTGACTGAATGTTTATCACAGCACATTTATTTTGAATAAATTTGGATAGCCTTCTGCACTGCCCCACATAAAATCCTTTGTTCTGAGATTATCACAAGATTTTACTGTTCCTTTTAATGCCCAACCTGAATCTCCTCTTGAAAACTTTCTATTTTCTTTAAAAGTATGTCTCTTATGTTTGTTGATGCACTCAAAGCTACTTTCTGACTGCAATAAATTGAAATTCTTTGTATTTATGAGAATTTCTTTTACTTCACCTGACTTAGGCAGAATAAAGTTCCAAAAAAATTAAATGAAACAACAATTTCACTGTTACCAGTCACCGTTTTATTTATTTCCACGACGCGTTTCGAAGGTTTAAACCTCCATCATTGGGTGGGTTTACATTAGTAAGTATTACATTTGTGTGTGTGTTGTGTTACGATTTTTGGAGGAACTTGTGGCACTGCCTAGTGGAGAAACGAGACACTATTTCAGAATATGGTTTAGGATAACGTTTATGAAAAATTAACTGATATCTAATGGTAAACGTTAAATAAGTAAACTACAGTACCTTCAGTGATCACAGGTTCCTTTTGCTGTCGTAACACATCACATGTATACTGCCACATTTGTAAACAAATATGGCGTCTGGAATCAGCTGGGTGCAAAGTTCGTATAGCAGAAGTGAAGACATAATCGCAAAGTGCAAAGAATATACATCATAACAATATTATTACAGAATAATTGCTTTAAGCATTTGGCGGTGTTTGTTTTCAGGTGTCAAATATATGTGTGTGTACTTCAGGTGGTATATAAATCCAATTCTGACAAGTTAAAACAGCAAACATTCGTACTTGTTTATACAAACAGGTGAAATGATAAAATGGCTTAAACATCATACTTATTGATAACAATTAGGTGAAATGTTACACACTATAATTTCAATGATCATACTGGCTACAACAGTAAAATCATACATACATTACACTCTTTGATTGGGGTTAATAAACAGATGTGAAGTGAGGGGCTGGAGGCAGAAGGAGAGGTAGAGAGAGAGAAAAAGTGTGTGTGTGTGTGTGTGTGTGTGTGTGAGTGAAAGGGAGAGGGAGAGGGGAGGAGAGAGGGAGGGAGAGAGAGAGAGAGAGAGAGAGAGAGAGAGAGAGAGAGGGAGGGAGAGAGGAAAGAGTGATTATTGAGAGGAAACATTGCATATAGTAGCTGCCTAAAGGTTGGGGAATACATTGGTTAATGCTATGAAATATGCAGATAGATATACATTTGTGCCAGTAGTTGATGTACATACAGTTTTAAGCTGACAAGGGGTACAGGCTGTTGGTGTGATGAATTATCTTTGAATGAGGTCAATCTCTTTTACTCTTGGCAGCTGTCAATATTTATGGTAAATATTAGGTGTGTGTGTGTGTTAGTGTGTGTGTGTGCATTTTTATGAGTGTAGGCAGTTGCTGAAAACGGAGATGATACTATTGTAAATATTGTCATTATTGTCATTTAAGATAGATTCTGGTTGTTTCATTTGATGTTTGTATATTTGGAGTGTTTCAAGGATGTCTAGTTTTCTGCCTTTTGGTTGGGTGTGTAGGATGCTAATACTTGTGTTGTTAACATGGTGTTTTGTTTCATGCAAGTGTGTAGCTATTGCTGATGTGTGATATTTTTTGTTTTTTAGTGCTGCCATGTGTTCCTTGAACCTAATCTCAAATGATCTCAAATGATCTGCCTGTCTGGCCTATGTAGAAGCAGTCGCAGTCCAAACATTCAATTTTGTACACACCTGTGTGATGAAGTGGGTTTCGTGTGCCGATGTTGTGGGGTAACTTCTGTCCAATCTTGTTGTCTGTTGTAAAGGATATGCTTATGCCTTTCCGTTTGAAGACATAAAACGGTGACTGGTAACAGTGAAATTGTTGTTTCATTTAATGTCAGTAACAGTCACGGTAAAGCCTAACATAAAAATGTTCGCATTTAAAGTCCAAAAAAATTATTTTGATAATTAGATGAATTTTTTAAAATCCATTCACAACTACCGAAATCAGGTTTCAGGTAAGTATCTAGGACTCTTTAACTCTATCAGATTGTCTTATATACTTGTACTTGGAAGCAGAAACTGAGTCCAGGTTACCGATTTCTTGCTGTTATTGTCTTAATTTAAGCCTCTGCAAAGATGGTTCACACACTATTAACCTTTAATGCTTTTCCATAATCTCATCTATTGCAAAAAGTAGCTAATTACAATTTGAGTAAATCTGTTAAACGTCTTTAGTGACCAATAAAGTTTTGACAGGTAAATATGCGTTAATGAGGTCGAACTAACAATGAATAGCATTTGTAGGTAAACAGTATACAAGTTGAATGACATTTCCTTAATGTACTTCATTGTACTGAATCACAAACAGTTCAGTGTAATAGACATATTCATATTTACCATATAGGTCCAAGGCAATCAAGTGTTCGCATTTTGTAAAGCAGTCTTTCTTGAGCAGCTGTATTATTCTAATAATTATGTTTTAAAAGCTGTTCCGATCATCACCAATACCAGGACTTTGTATGTGAAAACTAAACTCGCTTGTGAATTAAACTATGAATCACAAGACGCAACTTTCAGGGAATGAACATTAATTTCTATGACAGTTCCACTAAGTAATACCTTACGAATGATGTGTCAGCTACTGTGGGAGTCAGCACTGACACAAAAAACGAAGGAGAGAGGTTGCGATGGCCAGTGTCAGGAATCCAAAATGATCTGTACGTAACACTTGCAGATTAACTGAACACTGTTTCTAAAAAGGAAAGAAACACAACTTAAATTCTACATCTACACCTACACCCACATTTATACTCTGCAAGCCACCCAACAGTGTGTGGCGGAGGGCACTTTACGTGCCACTGTCATTACCTCCCTTTCCTGTTCCAGTCGCGTATGGTTTTCGGGAAGAACGACTGCCGGAAAGCCTCCGTGCGCGCTCGAATCTCTCTAATTTTACGTTCTTGATCTCCTCGGGAGGTATAAGTAGGGGGAAGCAATATATTCGATATCTCATCCAGAAACGCACCCTCTCGAAACCTGGACAGCAAGCTACACCGCGATGCAGAGCGCCTCTCTTGCAGAGTCTGCCACTTGAGTTTATTAAACATCTCCGTAACGCTATCACGCTTACCAAATAACCCTGTGACGAAACGCGCCGCTCTTCTTTGGATCTTATCTATCTCCTCTGTCAACCCGACCTGGTACGGAACCCACACTGATGAGCAATACTCAAGTATAGGTCGAACGAGTGTTTTGTAAGCCACCTCCTTTGTTGATGGACTACATTTTCTAAGGACTCTCCCAATGAATCTTAACCTGGGACCCGCCTTACCAACAATTAATTTTATATGATCATTCCACTTCAAATCGTTCCGCACGCGTACTCCCAGATGTTTTACGGAAGTAACTGCTAGCAATGTTTGTTCCGCTATCTTATAATCATACAATAAGGGATACTTCTTCCTGTGTATTCGCAATACATTACATTGGTCTATGTTAAGGGTCAGTTGCCACTCCCTGCAGCAACTGCCTATCCGCTGCAGATCTTCCTGCATTTCGCTGAAATTTTCTAATGCTGCAACTTCTCTGTATGCTACAGCGTCATCCGCGGAAAGCCGCATGGAACTTTCGACCTATCTACTAGGTCATTTATATATATTGTGAAAAGCAATGGTCCCATAACACTCCCCTGTGGCACGCCAGAGGTTACTTTAACGTCTGTAGACGTGTCTCCATTGAGAACAACATGCTGTGTACTGTTTGCTAAAATCTGTTCAACCCAGCCACACAGCTGGTCTGATATTCCGTAGGCTCTTACTTTATAAGGCGACATTGCGGAACTGTATCGAACGCCTTCCGGAAGTCAAGGAAAATGGCATCTACCTGGGAGCCTTTATCTAATATTTTCTGGGTCTCATGAACAAATAAAGCGAGTTGGGTCTCACACGATCGGTGTTTCCGGAATCCATATTGATTCCAACAGAGTAGATTCTGGGTTTCCAGAAATAACATACGCGAGCGAGAAACATGTTCTAAAATTCGACAACAGATCGATGTCAGAGACATGGGTCTATAGTTTTGCACATCCGCTCGACGACTCTTCTTGAAGACTGGGACTACCTGTGCTCTTTTCCAATCATTTGGAATCTTCCGTTCCTCTAGAGACTTGCGGTACACGGCTGTTAGAAGGTGGGCAAGTTCTTTCGCGTACGCTGTGTAGAATCGAACTCGTATCCAGTCAGATCCAGTGGACTTTCCTCTGTTGAGTGATTTCAGTTGCTTTTCTATTCCTTGGACACTTATTTCGATGTCAGACATTTTTTCGTTTGTGCAAGGATGAGGTAGATTGATGTACTTCCTGTGCCTCTTACGTGCAATTTACGTACTACTATTACTCGCAGAACATAGGCTAAGTATCGTCTTCCTATTCTTTCGAAGTCTGCGACCGAACTGGGTCCGACCAGCGATGGGTTGTTGGTTAAGTCAGCGGTGACAGAGGACGCTGAACTCTGTCTTCGTGGAGATGTGGCGCTGCCTGCTCTTTCCACTGATGCGCAGGTCAGCGCCTTCTTGATGCTATTTCGTAGTGCTGCGATGGTAAGTGTGCTGTCGATGCTGTAGGACTGCACAATGAACAAGGACTCAACATTGTTAGTCTTATTGTATAGCCTTATAATATGCGCTAACAAGCATACGTGTACACAGGGCATACGTACAAAAGTAAATTTTACGCCCATACCTTTAGTTCTTCTAACTATTGTCGAATTCGGCTTTTATTTACTCTGCTGCATTAAACTGTAAATCATACATACTTTGACACTGTCGACAAACTTAAGCTCCTTATCACTGATAACTGTGGTTCTTGCTGGTAGATATACGATGAAGTTCATCAAATTTAACAGCAGTGCTAATCCAAATTTCACGTTGGTTCATGTTGTGTGGAGAATCAGATGCTTTTCTCCTTTCGCTGATGCTGATAGCCCTCAAATACATATTACACTTGCACTTAAACTTCATTCAGCTGCTTCTAATTCTAGAAAATGGAAGCAGTAGAATCGCTGTTTTCTTGAATTACAAGACGTTATTGATAGAAAATACGAAGTATGTAATGCATACTGGCGTTAAATGTTGTAATTCAACATCTGTCGAGGGCACATGCTCATAGTACAAATGATTATGTCATCGACAGCATTAATGACTTACTCTATCAGCGGCTGCTTGCCAACCTGTATTCAAACAATTGTTGATGCAATCTACAAGAGTGTCATGTTGACCTAAAGGCAAGAACGAATAGCGTTGACCTCGTCAGCTGTGAGCTGTGCAGCTTTATCGTTTTTTGTGCTATGGTGACGATTTAATGCATACAGTTCAGTTAAGATGTTTTCATAGCTGGTCGTTAAACAGAAAAGGAGTTTTGTCGTTCTACTAAAACATCTGCTTCGAGCTTCTGTACACGTCAGGGGATGAAAATTCGTTTATTGAACCACCACTGGATCATAAACAAAGTAGGCCTAGGATCGGGAGTAATGAAAAGCTATACTGGCTGATCAACTGCGGTAATTATATTTTTATGTTGTAGAACATGATGTATTATCCTCCTCTCTCCTAAAGTAGTGTTGGGTGAGATAAAGCATTGCTTTATCATAGTTATGTACTGCCTAATGCCATATTAAAGGTCTCTATTGCCTCTGAGATTGAGTGACAATATGTTTGTGTGTGTGAGGTGTGGCAATAACATTGTAGCACTTTGAGGATTCATTTTGCCTTGCACCAAATGAGTACAAAGATAGAACTACAGTCGTATTTGGATGGTAAATGGAACGAGAAGGATCGCTGTAGAAGGTATGTAATGATTGGCTGCTTCGTTGTTAATGGCTAGCTAAATACTGGACTGTGATTGGGAGAACAAAGTGTGTGTGTGTGTGTGTGTGTGTGTGTGTTTGTGTGTGTCTGTGTAATGACGAAGATATGTACGTTGTGTAATTGCTGTCAAAAGCATTCTGCCATTGCTCTATGCGTTGCTGCCCGCATGTAGACGTCTAGGGCATTTGATATTACGGGTACGTATATCGTGTGCCAAAAGTCCCGTAGAAATACTACATACTTAAATCTGTCGGAGTTTTCAATCTACTCTCGAACGCTAGCAGGAAATACTACTTTTCAGTCAAAGAACATGTACTCTTTCGACACTAGTCCTTAAGTAGTGTTACAATGATGCATTTTGCAGTGTAAATTTTTCTGAATGATGGGTTTTGTAACACACACCTCTGCAGCGTGGACGACGGTACCTCAGATTCGTTTGTCGATTATTATTCCCCAATTGGCCAATCATCACTAATAGATTCATTGAATTTACCGATTTAGTTTGAAAATTATTTACGAGCTCCTTCACGTCTTGTAGATAACAATACAGAAGTTATTGTCAACAATTAATGATAGATCACAAAATTTACAGATTATTGTTGGAACTGCTCTTTCGCCAAAAATGTCAAGATATAGTCTGACTCCTAAAAATACTGTATGCCACTACACATAACGAATTTCTTCACACTCAGACATCAGGTATGCCGTGAACACGGTGCCAATGCTTAAACTGAACATGATCTCGGGATGGAGGCAATTTCGCCCCTGTTATGCCGAAACACACACATTTCGAACAACGATAATCCATAAATCATTGTCAATAGGCGGTGTTTATTTTTACTACTGAACACACGTTAATCACTTACTGTTAGCAGAACTGTTAGTACACAACATGCAGCCACACTAAAGAATAATCTTAAAATGTCAAAAATAGTAAAAAAATTCAACGTTTAAAGATAAAGGATGCTCACAGCTTGCCTAAAAGAAAGTTGTTAACGTATTTATCATATTTATATCCAGCAGGCTTTGAATTGGGAGATATTTTAGTGTTTTGTTCAGAGACGCTAAGAATTATTTCTTTTGCACCCTTGTTACTCGAAATAGTTGTGTTTAAATTTCATTTTTCAACATAATATGACTTGGCTCCTGCTGCAGACACAAGACTCTTACCCATCTGAAAGCTTTGTGAGATGAGTAGCTACATTTCTCGCGAGATCTATGCATTTTTTATCACGCATAGTAAAACTCGAACCTGGGGACTGTCAGCTGAACCTTTGGCTGTGGATTCTACAGACTTTCATTAAGAGGAAGACGCCACGTTTACTCAACGGCCTTATAATCATTACAAGGGCGGTTTGTGGATATTAACACAGCTCCAAAACCAGATACGATACTCTTTATGCAAAATTAGCCTGTATACAAAGCTCTGAATTGTTGAAACCCGCAATATCGCAACATAAATTACGTAAGGAAAGAGTAAATTCAGAATAGAACAAAATATTTCTCACCAGACTTTTTATCTGAAAATCGTAGTCAGGAGTATTTTTATTTGTCAAATTGAATGAGAACACGCCTCTAAACGAAATCGCTAAAATAGTAAAGCAAACTACAGATCGTTTGTAAGAGGGCTCCGTTTCCGAACGCTATGTGCCATGAAAAGCAAAGCTGATGAATGCGTTCCCAGTCTGAACGGGTTTTTCAGTTGGTGCCGCCAATCCTGATGCTGTCGATTTTATGGGTGTAAGCTGCTTTGCGGGATGCTGAATGCTAAAAAATAAACTTTTGATGTTCTGGGGCGAGTGCAAAGCTCTGGCGATAAGCCGATAGCTTGCCTCCGCTTCTACTGAAAACGAGAGCACAGTTTTGTACGCCGTATTTCTTTACAACTCTTTCCGTCACAGTTGTTTGGCATTGCTGCCTGTAGAAGACTTCATTCAAAAGCTTCAACATAGTGAGGGCCGTAGCGCGCGTCTTTGATGCATATTAATCGTAGAGTGCATCGCGCTCTCCCACAACGACCACGCTACTGTCAGAAGTGACTCCCACCTCCAGAGTCATCTGAGGGGAAGTAATTAAGAGGCAACATTGGTTATATTTTCTGAGTGTATAGTGAAAATGCAGGATTAGGTTTAATAATTAATAAAAAAAAATAGGAGTGCGAGTAAGCTATTACAAGCAGCATAGTGAACACATTATTGTGGCCAAGATGGACACGAAGCCCACGTCTACCACAGTAGTACAAGTAACTGGAAGTGTAAGATACTGGAAGGTTTCAGATAGATTATACAGGGTGTTACCAAAAGGTAGGGCCAAACTTTCAGGAAACATTCCTCACACACAAATAAAGAAAAGATGTTATGTGGACATGTGTCCGGAAACGCTTAATTTCCATGTTAGAGCACATTTTAGTTTCGCCAGTATGTACTGTACTTCCTCGATTCACCGCCTGTTGGCCCAATTGAAGGAAGGTAATGTTGACTTCGGTGCATGTGTTGACATGCGACTCATTGCTCTACTGTACTAGCATCAAGAACATCAGTACGTAGCATCAACAGGTTAGTGTTCATCTAGAACGTGGTTTTTGCAGTCAGTGCAATGTTTACAAATGCGGAGTTGGCAGATGCCCATTTGATGTATGGATTAGCACGGGGCAATAGCCGTGGCGCGGTACGTTTGTATCGAGACAGATTTCCAGAACGAAGGTGTCCCGACAGGAAGACGTACGAAGCAATTGCTCGGCGTCTTAGGGAGCACGGAACATTCCAGCCTATGAGTCGCGACTGGGGAAGACCTAGAACGACGAGGACACCTGCAATGGACGAGGCAATTCTTCGTGCAGTTGACGATAACCCTAACGTCAGCGTCAGAGAAGTTGCTGCTGTACAAGGTAACGTTGACCACGTCACTGTATGGAGAGTGCTACGGGAGAACCAGTTGTTTCCGTACCATGTACAGCGTGTGCAGGCACTATCAGCAGCTGATTGGCCTCCACGGGTACACTTCTGCGAATGGTTCATCCAACAATGTGTCAATCCTCATTTCAGTGCAAATGCTCTCTTTGCGGATGAGGTTTCATTCCAACGTGATCAAATTGTAAATTTTCACAATCAACATGTGTGGGCTGACGAGAATCCGCACGCAGTTGTGCAATCACGTCGTCAACACAGATTTTCTGTGAACGTTTGGGCAGACATTGTTGGTGATGTCTTGATTGGGACCCATGTACTCCCACCTACGCTCAATGGAGCACGTTATCATGATTTCATACGGGATACTCTACCTGTGCTGCTAGAACATGTGCCTTCACAAGTACGACACAACATGTGGTGCATGCACGATGGAGCTCCTGCACATTTCAGTCGAAGTGTTCGTACGCTTCTCAACAACAGATTCGGTGACCGATGGATTGGTAGAGGCGGACCAATTCTATGGCCTCCACGCTCTCTGACCTCAACCCTCTTGACTTTAATTTATGGGGGCATTTGAAAGCTCTTGTCTACGCAACCGCGGTACCAAATGTAGAGACTCTTCGTGCTCGTATTGCGGACGGCTGTGATGCAATACGCCATTCTCCAAGGTTGCATCAGCGCATCAGGGATTCCATGCGACGGAGTGTGGATGCATGTATCCTCGCTAACGTAGGACATTTTGAACATTTCCTGTAACAAAGTGCTTGATGTCACGATGGTACGTTCTGTTGCTGTGTGTTTCCATTCCATGATTAATGTGATTTGAAGAGAAGTAATAAAATGAGCTCTAACATGGAAAGTAAGCGTTTCCGGACACATGTCTACATACCATATTTTCTTTTTTTGTGTGTGAGGAATGTTTCCTGAAAGTTTGGCGGTACCTTTTTGTAACACCCTGTATAATGGTAAGACAGAGGTTTAGGAACCAGGTTTTAAATTGGAAGAAACTTCCAGGGGCAGATGTGGACTCTGACCACACTATATTGGTTATGAACTGTAGATTAAAACTGAAGAAACTGCAAAAAGGTGGGAATTTCAGGAGATGGGATTTGGACAAACTGACAGAACCAGAGGAAGAGAGTTTCAGGGAGAGCAAAAGGGAACAATTGACAGGAATGGTGGAAAGAAATACAGTAGAAGAAGAATGGGTAGCTTTGAGGGATGAAGTAGCGAAGGCAGCAGAGGATCAAGTAGGTAAAAAGACGAGGGGTAGTAGAAATCCTTGGGTAACAGAACATATATTGAATTTAATTGATGAAGGGAGAAAATATAAAAATGCAGTAAATGGAGCAAGCAAAAATATATATATATATATATATATATATATATATATATATATATATATATATATATATAAACCTCTCAAAAATGATATTGACAGGAAGTGCAAAATAGCTAAGCAGAGATGGCTAAAGGACAAATGTAAGGGGTAAGATAGATACTGCCTACAGGAAAATTAAGGAGACCTTTGGAGAAAAGTGAGCCACTTGTATGAATATCAAGAGTTCGGATGGAAACCCAGTTCTAGGCAAAGAAGGGAAATCGGAAAGATGGGAGGAGTATATAGATGGTCTATACAAGGGCGAGGTACTTGAGGACAATATTATGGAAATGGGAGAGGATGTAGATGAAGATGAAATGGGAGACATGATACTGCTTGAAGAGTTTGACAGAGCACTGAAAGTCGAAACAGGGGCCCGGGAGTAGACAATATTACATTAGAACTACTGTTAGCCTTGGGAGAGCCAGGCCTAACAAAACTCTACCATCCGGTAGGCAAGGTGTTTGAGACAGGCGAAATACCCTCAGACTTCAAGAAGAAGAATAATTCCAATCCCAAAGAAAGCATGTGTTGACAGATGTGAAAATTGGCGAACTATCAGTTTAATACGTTATGGCTGCAAAATACTAAAGCGAATTCTTTATAGAGGAATGGAAAAACTGGTAGAAGCCGAGCTCCAGGAAGATCAGTTTGGATTCCTTAGGAATGTTGGAACACGTGAGGCAATACTGACCCTACGACTTATCTCAGATTAAGGAAAGGCAAACCTACATTTCTAGCATTTGTAGACTTAGAGAAAGCTTTTGACAAGACTGGAATACTCTCTTTCAAATTCTGAAAGGGAAGCAGTGGTTGGGAAGGGAATTAGACAGGGTTGTTCAATTTGCATATTGAGCAAGCAGTAAAGGAAACAAAAGAAAAATTCAGAGTAGGAATTAAACTCCATAGATAAGAAATAAAAACTTTGAGTTCGATGACATTGTAATTATGCCAGAGATAGCAAAGGACGTGGAAGAGCAGTTGAACGGAATGGACAGTGTCTTGAAAGGAGGATATAGGTTGAACATCAACAAAAGCAAAACGAGTATAATGGAATGTAGTCGAATTAAGTCGGGTGATGCTGACGGAATTAGATTAGGAAATGAGACACTTAAAGTAGTAGATGAGTTTTGCTATTTGGGGAGCAAAATAACTGATGATGGTCGAAGTAGAGATGATATAAAATGTAGACTGGCAATTGCAAGGAAAGCGTTTCTTAAGAAGAGAAATTTGTTAACGTCGAGTATAGATTTAAGTGTCAGCAAGTCGTTCCTGGAAGTATTTGTATGGAGTGTAGCCATGGATGGACGATAAATAGTTTGGAGAAGAAGAGAATAGAAGCTTTCAAAACGTCGTGCTACGAAGAATGCTGAAGATTAGATGGATAGATCACATAACTGATGAGGAGGAATTGAATAGAATTTTGGAGAAGAGAAATTTGTGGCACAACTTGACTAGAAGAAGGGATCGGTTGGTAGGACATGTTCTGAGGCATCAAGGGATCACCAATTTGGTATTGGAGGGCTGCGTGGAGGGTAAAAATCGCAGAGGGAGACCAAGAGATTAATACGCTAAGCAGTTTCAGAAGGATGTAGGTTGCTTAGGTACTTGGAGATGAAGAAACTTGCACAGGATAGAGTAGCATGGAGAGCTGCATCAAACCAGTCTCTGGACAGAAGACCGCAAAAACAACAACTAGTAATTATTTAATTACCATCAGAAGTGGTCCATAATCTAGGCTACTGTATTGTGCAATACTGTAACAAACGTTATTTGAAGATGCCGCATCCAGGCAGGATGCTGAAAGTCTTGGCCTACATTATAGTCAGCTTACGGTGTGTGGTGGAAGGTACTTTGTGTGCGGTTGTCACTGCCCCCTTTTCGAGTTTCAGTGTGGAATGATGCTCGGGAATCTCCGTTGCTGGTAAGCCACCGTATCAACTCGAGTCTCTTTAACTTCATGGTCTTTCCGCGAGACGTACGTAGCGGGAAGGAAATATGTTAGTTGACTCTTCATGGAATGAATGCCTCGAAAATTTAACATTAAACAGCAACGTGATGCACAATGCTTCTTTTGTAGCCTGTTTCACAGGAATTTGATTATCATCACCGTCATGCATTAGCGCTTACAAAATGAACATATAACGAAGCAGGCAGCTCTTTTTTGAATCATCTCTATTTCGTCCATCAAGCCTGTCCTGTACGGATCCCAGACTGACTAGTAAAATGCAAGGATGGGTTGAACGAGGGTTTTGTAAGTTTTCTTCGAGGGT
Organism: Schistocerca americana; assembly: GCF_021461395.2. Lineage (NCBI taxonomy): Eukaryota > Metazoa > Arthropoda > Insecta > Orthoptera > Acrididae > Schistocerca > Schistocerca americana. The sequence continues at coordinate 97,018,196 of NC_060125.1, read as the reverse complement.
GAACTACACTTCATGGGGATTCTTGCAGTGAGACTCAGCGTGGCGTCTATCTTTTCTTCTACCAGTGATTCCACTTTCAGTTGCTCGATATGAATACCCAAGTATTTGTACTGGATGTGACTAACTCCAGTGATTTTGGGAAAACGTGTAATGAAACAATAACGGGCCTTTCTGCCTGTCTGTACTATATACGTTACATTGGTTTACGTTGGGGTTCCACTGCCAGTACATAAACCAAGCGTCGGTGCTCTGCAGGTCTCCCAGTATTTTGCTACAATGTTTACCGTTGCGACTCTTCTGCATACAGGGGGATTTTTTCAACCGTTTACAAACTTTAGGGATTGATCGATGAGAGGATACGGAACAAAAAATGTCTAATGAACTTATGACCGGAAATGCATGGCTTCCATGCTAGAGACCATTTATTTAATCATACTTTGTTACAGATACTGCGGTAATACGGGCTGCACTATGCCGCCACAATTACAGTAACCATGATTTCTTACTAGAGGGTGGTACCGTTCCTCAGACGTCATGCCATAGCGCCCTCTCCTGCCATGGTAATTTTTTAATTTAGTGTCCGATTAACTTCTCATTTTCTAGTGTATGTGATACAGTGCTGTACAAAATGGTTGCGTGTTCGATTCGAGAGCTTGCCAAGACGGTGTCTACTTACGGAAAGGCAAATGGCAAAAGGGCAGCGGGCAGTAAAGTTGTATCAGGAGACCTATTCCCGCGCAATCAGCACTCAGTGTTTGCAACCGTGTTTCGCCGTTTGTGTGGGACAGGGTCGTTTCAGGAAGCAGGAAATCATGAAGGGTGTGCCCGCAAAGTTCGGATACCAAACTTGGAAGAAAATGTGGTTAACACTGTGGAAGGCGACCGCCGTGTCCGTACCAGGCAATTGGCCAGTTAGTACAGTGTAAACCAGACGACCATGTGGAACATTCTCCATAACAACTGTTACTATCTTTATCACTTACGGCGTATGCAGGGCTTGCTAGCGACAGAGTTTGTACATCGGCAGCAGTTTTGTCATTGGTTTCTTCCCCAGGCAACAACGATTCCGGGATTTGCGTCATCCATCCTGTATACAGATGAGGCCACCGTTACGCGGACTGGTATCTTGAAATTTCATAACAGTCATCTGTGGGATAGTATGCAGAACCTCTATGATATGGTGAGAACGAATCATCAGCATCGGTGCAGCTGGAATGTGTGAACTGGGATAATTGGCGGCCGTATTTTGGGACCAGTCCTCCTTCCATCTACATCTACATCTACATCTACATGATTACTCTGCAATTCACATTTAAGTGCATGGCAGAGGGTCCATCGAACCACAATCATGCTATCTCCCTACCATTCCACTCCCGAACAGCACGCGCGAAAAACGAACACCTAAACCTTTCTGTTCGAGCAATGATTTCTCTTATTTTATTTGGATGGTCTATCCCACCTATGTAGGTTGGGCTTAACAAAATATTTTCGCATTCGGAAGAGAAAGTTGATGACTGAAATTTCGTAAATAAATCTCGCCGCGACGAAAAACGTCTTTGCTTTTATGACCTCCATCCCAACTCGCGTATCATATCTGCCACACTCTCTTCCCTATTACGTGATAATACAAAACGAGCTGCCCTTTTTTGCACCCTTTCGATGTCCTCTGTCAATCCCACCTGGTAAGGATCCCACACCGCGCAGCAAGATTCTAACAGAGGACGAACGAGCGTAGTGTAAGCTGTCTCTTTAGTGGACTTGTTGCATCTTCTAAGTGTCCTGGCAATGAAACGCAACCTTTGGCTCGCCTTCCCCACAATACTATCTATGCGGTCTTTCCAACTGAAGTTGTTCGCAATTTTAATACCCAGGTACTTAGTTGAATTGACAGCCTAGAGAATTGTACTATTTATCGAGTAATCGAATTCCAACGGATTTCTTTTGGAACTCATGTGGATCACCTCACACTTTTAGTTATTTAGCGTCAACTGCCACCTGCTACACCATACAGCAATCTTTTCTAAATCGCTTTTCAACTGATACTGGTCTTCGGATGACCTTACTAGACGGTAAATTACAGCATCATCTGCGAACAACCCAAGAGAACTGTTCAGATTGTCACCCAGGTCATTTATATAGATCAGGAACAGCAGAGGTTCCTGAACGCTTCCCTGGGGAACAGCAGATATCACTTCAGTTTTACTCGATGATTTGCCGTCTGTTACTACGAACTGCGACCTTCCTGACAGGAAATCACGAGTCCAGTCGCACAACTGAGACGATACCTGTAAGGCCGGATCTTTCGTCATTTCTTGCGGGTGACTGCCTCTCGTGCTGGAAGAACTGCCGTTGATGATTCGAAGGGTTATGTGGCTGCTGCATGATGGTGTCTACCCTAGTCGATGGATCAGACGAGGAGGTCCAGTTGCATGGCCTGCTCATTTACTGGATCTCAACCCGTAGGATCTTTGGTTATGCGGCCATCTCAAAAGTGTCGTGTGTGCATAGCCCATTCCGGACGTGAAGACACTGGAGCAGCGTATTCATGCTGCCTTTACAGCATTTCCGGACATAAGTAAGTTAGATCTTTTTGTTCCGTATCCTCTCATTGATCAATCCCTAGAGGTTTTACACGGTGGAACAAAATCATCCTGTGTAACGCTATAATCCTCATTTAATCTCATGGAGCTTTTGATTGTACCAATTTCTGCACTGGTGTGCGAAACTTAAGGAAGAAGGTAACTTAATTTAAAGGAACAAGGTTCGATGAAACTTGGACCATATGTAGAAAGTACTGCTACAGTGTAGTGGGGCAGGTCACAAAAAGAAATGGGCAGTGACGGAAATTACACTATTATGCGACGACAGAAATTATACTGGAGTCAGCGTGATCCTCGATGGTCCCTGATATTAAAATAAGTGGGACGTGGATCTTAATAGTGTGCGTGAACACCACGGCCGGCGATGCATGCTCTGCAACATTCTCCCACGCGGGGCCACAAGGTAGGTGACGAGTTCCTATGGTAGGGCGTTACACTCCTCCAACAGTGTGGCTGACAACTGCTGGATGATTGTCGATGCATGTGCGTGTGCTGCTGTATGTTTTCCCAACGCATAGCATACGCGCTCGATAGGATGTAACTCGTGGGAACGGGCAGGCACTCCATTCGCCGAATATCTTCTTATTGGAAGAGCTCCTCCTGGTGTAATGCTCGATGCGGTCGCGGATTAATCATCATCATCATCATCATTATTATTATTTAAGACTGATTATGCCTTTCAGCGTTCACTCTGGAGCATAGTCCCTCTTGTAAAATTCCTCCATGTTCTCCTATTCAGTGCTCACATTGGTGCCTCTTCTGATATTAAGCCTATTACTTCAAAATCATTCTTAACCGAATCCAGGCACCTTCTCCTTGGTCTACCCGACTCCTCCTACACTCTACCGCTGAACCCATGAGTCTCTTGGGTAACCTTGCTTTTCCTATGCGTGTAACACGACCCCAGCATCCAAGCCTGTTCGCTCTGACTGCTACGTCTATAGGGTTTATTCCCAGTTTTTCTTTGATTTCCTCATTGTGGACACCCTCCTGCCATTGTTCCCATCTACTAGTACCTTCAATCATCCTAGCTACTTTCATATCCGTAACCTCAACCTTATTGATAGGGTAACCTGAATCCACCCAGCTTTCGCTCCCATGCCACAAAGTTGATCGAAAGACTGAACGGTGCACAGATAACTTAGTCTTGGTACTAACTTCCTTCTTGCGGAAGAGAGTAGATCGTAGCTGAGCGCTCACCTCGCTTCCAGTTCTTTCACTACGTTGCCATCCTGTGAGAATATGCATCCTAAGTACTTGAAACCGTCCACCTGTTCTAACTTTGTTCCTCCTATTTGGCACTCAATCTGTTTATATCTCTTTCGCACTGACATTACTTTAGTTTTGGAGATGCTAATCTTCATACCATAGGCCTTACATTTCTGATCTAGCTCTGAAATATTACTTACAAACTTTCAATCGAATGTGCCATCACAACTAAGTCATACGCATATGCGAGACTGCTTATTTTGTGTTCACATATCTTAATCTCAGCCAGCCAGTCTCTTGTTTTCAACATATGATCCATAAATAATATGAACAACTGTGGAGACAGGTTGCAGCCTTGTCTTACCCCTGAAACTGCTCTGAATCATGAACTCAGTTTACCGTCAACTCTAACTACTGCCTGACTATCTATGTAAAGACCTTTAATTGTTTGCAAAAGTTTGCCTCCTATTCCATAATCTCGTAGAATTAACAATAACTTCCTCCTAGGAACCCGGTCATATGCCTTTTCCAGATCTATAAAGGATAGATACAGTTCCATGTTCCACTCGTAACACTTCTCCATTATTTGCCGTCAGCTAAAGATCTGGTCCCGACAACCTCTAAGAGGCCTAAACCCACAATAATTTTCATCCAATTTGTCCTCAACTAATACTCGCACTTTCCTTTCAACAATACCTGAGAAGATTTTACCCACAACGCTGATTAAAGAGATACCTCTGTAGTTGTTGAAATCTTTTCTGTTTCCATGTTTAAAGATTGGTGTGATTACTGTTGTTGTCCAGTCTGATGGAACCTGTCCCGACTCCCACGCCATTTCAGTTATCCTGTGTAGCCATTTAAGACCTGACATTCCACTGTATTTGATGAGTTCCGACTTAATTTCATTTCCTCAAATGTCATTCTATTTCCATCATCATTCCTATCCCATTGTACATCGAAATCTGAAACATTACTGAACGTATTTTCACCTACATTGAGCAACTCTTCAAAATATTCCCTCCATCTGCCCAAGGCATCAACAGGATTCACCAGCAGTTTTCCTAACCTGTCCAAAATACCTGTCATTTCCTTCTTACCTCCGTTTCGAAGACTGCTAATTACCCTCCAGAATGGTTTTCCAGCAGCTTGGCCCAAAGTCTCCAACCTGTTTCCAAAGTCTGCCCAAGATTTGTTCTTGGATGCTGCAGTTAACTGTTTGGCTTTGTTTCTTTCTTCAACATAACTTTCTCTGTCTACCTGAGTTCTAGTATGTAGCCATTTTTGACATGCCTTCTTTTTTATCTGCATGGAACCAAATCTTTGAACAAGGTGCACGCACACATCAACGTTATTCTGACACTCGACTCCCTCGCCATTTGTGGTGTGTATTCGGGCCTGGCTTCAATTTTATGTAAGACAATGCGCGACAGCATTACAGTCAATTACAGTCATTGGAAAAGGAATGGACAAGGTGCAGGGACACAGTACTAGAAGTGGCTAAAGAATGTCTTGAAACAGTAGTGTGTCAAGGTAGGATGAAGCAAACAGCTTGGTGGAATGACACAGTCAAGGCAGCCTGTAAAAGGAAAAAGAAGGCATGTCAAAAATGGCTACATACTAGAACTCAGGTAGACAGCTTGTCCATTCCTTTTCCAATGATTGTAATTGACTGTAATGCTGTCGCGCATTGTCTTACATAAAATTGAAGCCAGGCCCGAATACACACCACAAATGGCGAGGGAGTCGAGTGTCAGAATAACGTTGATGTGTGCGTGCACCTTGTTCAAAGATTTGGTTCCATGCAGATATTACGCAATATGGCATAATATCTGGACCACCGAAACGGTCATGTTCGACAACGTTCCATGGTGCATTCGTGTTCCCACCTCTCCCCATACATCCACCATTAGCAGACAAGCTCGTCTTATTGGTTCAGGTGTTCTGGTGTGGGAAGGCATAACGTTGCATGGGGAAAACTGAGCACGAACCATCAGCAAAGGGCTTTCCCTACATCCACGCACACAGAGGCACACGCTTCATCAATGCATTCCTATTCCTTGGATTTCTTTGAAAGCTGGAAAGTGAATGCAGGAGAGGATTAAATAGATAAAAAGACAATTCCTAGTATAAATTCCTGGATAACATACAATATACTGAATATACAATACTGCAGTACCGGTGCAGTTCAGAATTACAGATATGCATGGATATCCGACTACAGCCGTTATGAAATACATGAAATGTATTCGCTGTTGCGGATATGGACAACCGTCAACTGTACAATGGAATGACGAGAATTAAGATTTGTGCTGCTCTGGGACTCGAACCCGAATTTCCCACTTTAGCATAAAACTATCTACAGACGCGAAATTTAACCTACAGTAAGAAGATGCTGTGATATGCAAATGATTAGCTTTTCAGAGCATTCACACAAGGTTGGCACCGGTGGCGACACCTACAACGTGCTGACATGAGGAAAGTTTCCAACCGATTTCTCATACATCAACAGCAGTTGACCGGCGTTGCCTGGCGAAACGTTGTTGCGATGCCTCGTGTAAGGAGGAGAAATGCGTACCTTCACGTTTCCGACTTTGATAAGGGTCGGATTGTAGCCTATCGCGATTTCGGTTTATCGTATCGCGACACTGCTGCTCGCGTTCGTCGAGATCCAATGGCTGTTAGCAGAATATGGAATTGGTGGGTTCAGGAGGGTAATACGGAACCCCGTGCTGGATCCCAATGGCCTCGTATCACTAGCAGTCGAGATGACAGGCATCTTATCCGCATGGCTGTAACGGATAGTGCAGCCACGTCTCGATCCCTGAGTCAACAGATGGCGACGTTTGCAAGACAACAACCATCTGCACGAACAGTTCGACTACGTTTGCAGCAGCATGGAATTTCAGCTCGGAAACCGTGGCTGCGGTTACCCTTGACGCTGCATCACAGACAGGAGCGCCTGCGATGGTGTATTCAACGACGATCCTGGGTGCACGAATGGCAAAACGTGATTTTTTCGGATGAATCCAGGTTCCGCTTACAGCATCATGATGGTCGCATCCGTGTTTGGCGACATCGCGGTGTACGCATATTGGAAGCGTATATTCGTCATCGCCATACTGGCGTATCGCCCGGCGTGATGGTATGGGGTGCCATTGGTTACACGTCTCGGTCACCTCTTGTCCGCATTGACGGCACTTTGAACAGTGGACGTTATATTTCAGATGTGTTACGACCCGTGGCTCTACCCTTCAATCGATCCCTGCGAAACCCGACATTTCAGCAGGATAATGCACTACCACATGTTGCAGGTCCTATACGGGCCTTTGTGGTTACAGAAAATGTTCGACTGTTGCCCTGGCCAGCACATTCTCCAGATCTCTCACCAACTGAAAACGTCTGGTCAGTGGTGGCCGAACAACTGGCTCGTCACAGTACGTCAGTCACTATCCATGATGAACTGTGGTATCGTGTTTGCATGGGCAGCTGTACCTGTACACCCCATCCAAGCTCTGTTTGAGTCAATGCCCAGTCGTATCAAGGCCGTTATTACGGCCAGAGGTGGTTGTTCTGGGCACTGATTTCTCAGGATCTACGCACCCAAATTTCGTGAAAATGTAATCACACATCAGTTCTAGTATAATATATTTATCCAATGAATACCCGTTTATCATCTGCATTTCTTCTTGGTGTAGCAATTTTAATGGCCAGTAGTGTACCTTACAGGGGAGACATTTTAACTGAAAGTCGCTTGCCCAGTGTTAGTGGATAGATACGAATTCGCACCAACTGTGTTGTTCAGAACTAAAATGCTATGTTCTTTCGGACATGCACACATGGTAAGGCGAACACTCGCGATAGGCTGGAAATTCGGGTTCGAGGCCCAGTTTTCATTGGTGTCATTCTATTAAACAGCTGATGGTCGTCCGTATTCACAACTGCGAATACGTTTCATCTCTAGAAATAAGTTTGACAAAAAGTCCAAGATGGCAAAGTGGGAACAGCTAGGGGAGAAATCGGAAAAGGCAGAAGCATGCATGCCTATGAGAAAGCTAAATTCCACCTACAGAAAGATTGAAGAACCCTTTGGATAAAACAAAATCGGCCGCTCATATGGCAAAACAGGAGTAAGCTAAGAATGGAAGGGTAAAAAGGTAGGTCCATACAAGGGAAGTGAAGATAATATTACAAAAATTGTCCGTGCGGTTCTAGGCGCTTCAGTCTAGAACCGCGTGACCGCCACGGTCGCAGGTTCGAATCCTGCCTCGGGCATGTATGTGTGTGATGTCCTTAGGTTAGTTAGGTTTAATTAGTTCTAAGTTCTAGGCGACTGATGACCTCAGAAGTTAAGTCGCATAGTGGTCAGAGCCATTTGAACCATTTGAACAGAAATTGTAGAGGAGAAGAGACCATTAAATGGAAGGTATTACGCTGTGACGAGAATTTGATGCGGTATTGAAAGGACTAAGTCGAAACAAAGCACCTGGAATAGACGTTATTGGCTGATAGTTATTGAGATGCTCAGGAGAGGTAGGTACAGCAAAGGTATTATGCCTGGTATGTAAGATATACCCGCGACTTCAAGGAGAATGTTCTAATTCCAGATCCAAAGAAGGCAAATGTGAATGTTACAGAATGTGAAACTGTGAAGATAGCAGAGATATTCTCAAATAAAGCGATCGAAGTTTCCTCTGCAACTCGTGCAGATACCATACTGCAGGTACAAGAGACGAAGGACATGAAAACAGCGCTTCAGAAAGGATTCAGGCAAGGTGATGGCCCATTCCCAGTGTTACTCATTCTGTACCTTGACTGTAAAGAAAACCAATGAAAAATTTGGCAAGGGAATTAAGGATCATAGACAAGATATTACAATTTTGAGTTTTGCCGGCGACCTCGTAATTTTGTCAAAGATGGCCGAGGGATTAGAAGGGCAATTGACAGGAATGGATAGCTAGGATCTTGAAGGTTGTGGAACGAAATCAGGCAATGCTGAGGGAATTAGATTAGAAAATGAGGCACTAGAAAGTAGCAGATGAGTTTGTTATTCTTGCTGTAAAAGAAGTCATGATGGCCAAAGGATTTAAAATGCAGATTGGCAAGAGTAAGAAAAACATTTACGACACAAAAATTTGTTGTTTTTGAAATGTTCTTCGATATACAGACGAGTGGAAGAATCCAAATGATAATAACCTGGAGGAGGTTCTCTTGTAATCGACGAGGAATGGAATATGTTGGAAAACAGCGACAAGAAGAATGCAGATGATAACGACACATGTGTTAATGGAGGGATGTGTGGAGTTTACAACTGTAAGGAACACAGACAGTGGAATACATCCTTCAAATAATTGAGGATTATTGGTACAACCCCTACTTTGAGATGAAGTGATTCGTATAGGAGGGTAGGTCACGGCAAGTCGCACAAAAATCGCGAGAAGACTTCCGGAAAAGTAATTCAACACAAAATCATCATGTACAGACCTACGTACAAACAAGCAGATGCCGCCGAGTTATCTCGACTTCGAATGGGTCTGGTCTCAGAGTTTGCCTGAGAAGTGATATTTTTATTTTGCAATATGGCTAACAACTGGAACAACCTTGACAGCCTACAATCCTCTCCTGACTGGTATAACTGACTACGTCAAATGTCGGTTGGTGCACCAAGTATGAGGACATGACAACGCCCCTTATGTTCGTCTTTTTCTCTTTGCCACGCCATCCTACTGCAGAACTCTGAAGGAAGCAAATATCAGAAAGCTACTGGCGCTCCATGCACAGATGTTGAAAATGTCTCACTAACGTAATTCTTGAGTTGGACGGCTGATTCACATAGTTGGGTTTCGGAACAGAAAGGGAACTGTTAAGAGGTTACTAAAGATTCTCAAGAGTCAATTTTTCAATAGGTTGAATCCCGGCACATTGACACACTGATGTCAAAGTATTTTTTGATCAATCCCCTCCTCGATGATAGGCCACATGGGAAAAGAAGATCTGACTGTTACTTTCTCACCACTGAGATTTACTGATCGATAGGTCACTTAGGAAAAGAAGACCAGGAAATTCGGTTTTGGGCGCTGGAATGTCCTGATAGATAGGTCAGATGGGAAAAGAAGATATGACTCCTATGTTCTGGCCCCTGAGATCTACTGGTTGATAGGTTGCATGTGAAAAGGCCTGGCTATTACGTTCTGGGTACAGAGATTTCCTGCGAGATAGGTCCCATGACGAAAGATGACCTGACACTAATGTTGTGGCTGGTGGGATCTCCTGACCTCTTGACAAGCAGCTTTTACTATGAAGGACTTCATAAAAGAGGCAGTTGGTGTTCCATCACTACCAAAAACTCCTGCTGACCTTCACAGCCATAACAAAGCTGTAATGGGAAATTACGTCAAGGGACTGGGGAATATTAGGTTAGGTTACATTAGAGTAACATAAAGACCATTCTTCGCGGATGGGACGAGTTTGGCATCTACTTAAATGTTGGCTGTGTAGCAAGAGGGGAACACGCTGAACAATAAAAAACTGTATTTGTAAAGTTCCTTTTTCCTTCTGTTTATAAATTATTCATATGGGGTTTATATTTCTTGATATAAAAATTAATTAAACATGGTGAATCATTGCGAATAACATTTTCCATAATGCTATGCTGTTTCTTATTCGATATGTACTGTACGACAGATTGTGCTGAACGGCTTTTTTCGTTCTGAAACAAGAAAATAATATTTTCTTTGCCAAATCTTCAGTAATCCCAAAACAGATACGTCAGCAGATCTAGATAATGTGACCTCAGTAGCCTTAGGCATTATACTACTGTAGTACGGAAACTGAAAAATAATATACCGTGTACGCATTCAGTCCTTGTTAAGCTGTGCACAGTGTTCCACTTTCAATGTATTTCTATTACTTCACTGAATCTTCGGATTTGCTCTTCGATGGGGAATAACGGAAGAGAGTATAACTCGGCAGCTTGTGTAAATACTGCATTTGTTAACATAAATGGTTTGAAGCAAAGTATAGCATGATATTTATGGCTGTGGCCGCCAGTCCTTTATTTTGCTAGAAGCTCATCTTGATGCAGCTTGATACACTGAAGTAGCATACGGTGCAAAAGGGGAGTGAGGTACAAGCGACAGATGGTACAGCATGTACCAGTACCGTGGGAGAGTCCGCCAATTGTATTGAACTTCCTTCTGATTGGTCGGCACGTTCAGGTGCCAGACGCCAAAACGCCTAACATCTCTCGTTAATTATTTGTATACTTTGCATTGTATTTAACCAAGTTTTTAGTATGACAATCTCTCACGGTTACCATACGAGTATATCAATTTTGTTCATTAAATTTCACGAGTTTTGAGGAACATAAGAGTAACTATATTGCAACCGAAGCGCTTCGGACACCTTTGGGTCGCTTTGGCGCGCCTGGGAGACGAAGCACTTCGGCTGCGCTAGTCACTGTTTCGGGCGTTCCGGAGGTTCGGACACATATCTCAGTATCGAGCGTTACTTCGATGTGAATGTGTATTAGTCACTCTGTTTTAGGGTTCTTCAGAGGTGGACATGTTATATTCTATATCGGGCGTAAATTGGTTGTCAATATATATTAGTCACTCTAGTGCGTGCCGGACAGCCGAACATACGTATCATATTTCGGAAGTTGGATGGAAAAGTTACCATACAGTTGAGAAAGCTATGTCGAGTCTTGTAAAAGACAGCGTAAATGTGTGAATATTTGAAAAATAACCAAATCTGATACATTAATGAGAAGTACCGCCTACCACAAGTGTCATTACTACAGATCTTTCCCTCTGTAGATACAGAGACTAATCTGGGCAAGTGACATTCCGCGAAAAGCACAATCACAGGTTCGAATTGACAGCGTAGAAGCCGCCGCCGAAGAAGATCCCACGACCAACCAACTGTCTTCTGTGCTGGGGACACAACTTTGGAAGACGCCAGGTCGGTGGAAAGAACGGGAAGAGATTCTTATTCAACCCCTTCGGATCTCTCCAGCTTCCAGATCTGACTTTCAAAGGGACACGTAATTTCTAATAGTTTTTTCCAAATAATATATGTACCACATTTATGACTCTTGCCAAACTGCTGGTCATAACCGTGTCTTAAGTGGCACTGTTTTTCAGCACTTCCGGTTCTTAGTCATTACATCTGATGATCTTCAAATAACGGTTGCACACAAATTTAGAATTCTAGAGATGAATGGCCTTGATGGGTGGTAAATTCTAAATTAATTTTTATTGGACTTTAGCCGTGCGAGTTCGGGGAATTCCGCTTGATAGTGCTACCCGGGTAGAGTGGCAAGTTGGCTGTGACGCGACTGCGCTGCGCCCCGTACATGCAGCGTGTTCTAACGACCTCTGACAAGGCAAGCTTCCCCTGCAGATAGGAGCTGTTTGTGGCTCCCTTGTGGGAGCCAGAATTACATTTCTCCGTTAGGACGATGACAGGGCAGGGGTGGCTTCTGATGTTGCTCTGCGGTTCATGTGGCGAGAGTTCATAGCAAGAGAACCACTTCGTTATCGAACATAAGTTGTGGTGAACTATGATAGCGCAGGAAATTACCATCAAACTGACAAAGGAAAGGCTACTCACCCATTTCGCCAGTCTTTGGCATACTCGTCTGGGAGCACTCGAAAGAATCTGCACTGACAGAGTTTCGGTCATTACGATTCACTTTTCGAGTACGTCGAGGTTAAAGGACGCAGGATCCTTTTTGGACCAGGCGGAATTTTTAGAACACTCAAAAAGTTTCATATAACGTGTCAGGTCCCAAACGTAATAATTTAAAAGAAATTGAATAATTGGTTATGTAAGCCATCTCACATAACTATACTGCAGGAACGAAAACGCAGCTAATTGGGGATGGGGAGGGAGGGGGGCGGGGGGTGTGGCCAAAGGTGCACCACCGTATCTACTCTTTGGCAAAGGTAAGAGGGCGATCGAGAAGTTTGCGTCGTTAAATTAAGCAAAATTACGTTTATAGTGAATAATGAATAGACAGGGTTCAGTGTGTGTATCCATAAACTTGTATGACACGTGTCTGAAGCTCTGTGGAGACCATACACCGTATGTTTTTGTAATTATCTTTCTTCAGCCATAATTATAATACATTTCTTTTTGGTAATGTGAACATGGAAAAGCGTCGAAAAGTGGTACGCAGTTATTTTTGAAGACCCTGTCTCTCCCTCTCCCCCTCCTCTCCTGCCCACCCTCTCTCTCGCTCCCTCGCTCTCTCGCTCCCTCCTTCCCTCTCTCTCTCTCTCTCTCTCTCTCTCTCTCTATATATATATATATATATATATATATATATATATATATATATTGCTATTACACGAAGTTACACTTATTTTCATTCCATGGTGGTATGACTTCTATCTGCGCTGAATGGTAATGAATTCTCTACACTGAGCACAGTGGACGAAAGCTACTTTACTGCGCTTGTGTATAGTTCGAAAGTAAACTATCTTCTCTAGAAAATATACACTACTGGCCATTAAAATTGCTTGACCAAGAAGAAATGCAGATAGTAAACGGGTATTCATTGGACAAATATATTATACTAGAACTGACGTGATTACATTTTCACGCAGTTTGGGTGCATAGATGCTGAGAAATCAGTACCCAGAATAACCACCTCTGGCCGTATTAACGGCCTTGACACGCCTGGGCATTGACTCAAACAGAGCTTGGAGGGCGTGTACAGGTACAGCTGCCCACGCAGCTTCAAGATGATACCACAGTACATCAAGAGTAGTGACTGGCGTATTGTGACGAGCCAGTTGCTCGGCCACCATCGACCAGACGTTTTCAATTGGTGAGATATCTGGAGAATGTGCTGGCCAGGGCAGCAGTCGAACATTTTCTGTATCAAGAAGACCCGTACGGGACCTGCAACATGCGGTCGTGCATTATCCTGCTGAAAGGTAGAGTTTCGCAGGGATCGAATGATGGGTAGAGCCACGCGTCTTAACGCATCTGAAATGTGACGTCCACTGTTCAAAGTGCCGTAAATGCGAACAAGAGATGACTGAGACGTGTAACCAATGGCACCCCATACCATCACGCCGGATGATACGCTAGTATGGCGATGACGAATACACGCTTCCAATGTGCGTTCACCGCGATGTCGCCAAACAAGGATGCGACCATATGATGCTGTAAACAGAATCTGGATTCATCCGAAAAAAATCACGTTTCGCCATTCGTGCAAGCAGTTTCGTCGTTGAGTACACCATCGCAGGAGCTCCTGTCTGTGATGCAGCGTCAAGGGTAACCGCAACCATGGTCTCCGAGCTGATAGTCCATGCTGCTGCAAACGTCGTCGAACTGTTCGTGCAGATGGTTGTTGTCTTGCAAACGTCCCCGTCTGTTGACTCAGGGATCGAGACGTGGCTGTATTATCCGTTAGAGTCATGCGGATAAGATGCCTGTCATCTCGACTGCTAGTGATAAGAGGCCGTTGGGATCCAGCACGGCATTCTGTATTACCTTCCTGAACCCACCGATTCCATTTTCTGCTAACAGTCATTGGATGTCGACCAATGCGAGCAGCGATGTCGCGATACGATAAACCGCAATCGCGATGGGCTACAATCCGACGTTTATTAAAGTCTGAAACGTGATGGACGCATTTCTCCTGCTTACATGAGGCATCAAAACAACGTTTCACCAGGCATCGCCGGTCAACTGCTGTTTGTGTATGAGAAATCGCTTGCAAGCTTTCCTCATGTCAGCACGTTGTAGGTGTCGTCAACGGCGCCAACGTTGTGTGAATGCTCTAAAAAGCTAATCATTTGCACATCACAGCATCTTCTTCCTGTCAGTTAAATTTCGCGTTTGTAGCACGTCATCTTCTTGGTGTAGCAATTTAATAGCCAGTAGTGTATTTCACAACTTCTATCAGAGGCATCTTTGGGTTGTAGAAACGACATAGTATATAAAGTTTTGGTAAGGTACTCATGCCCATAAATGTATCATTTGGATGTAAAATCAGTTCACGGATCGGATCACTTTCAAATCTCCCGCATCACGGTACGCACCCAGCACAATGAGTTCTGGCCCGTGTGCTCTGCAGGGCGGTGTATCTGTGGTGTCACCGCCAGACACCACACTTGCTAGATGGTAGCTTAAATCGGCCGCGGTCCATTTAGTACATGTCGGACCCGCGTGTCGCCACTGTGTGATGGCAGACCTAGCGCCACCACAAGGCAGGTCTCGAGATACGGACGAGCACTCGCCCCAGTTGTACGGACGACATTGCTAGCGACAATACGGACGAAGCCTTCCTCTCATTTGCCGAGAGACAGGTAAAATAGCCTTCTGCTGAGTCCATGGCTACGACCTAGCAAGGCGCCAATTGTAACAGTGCACTTATCTTACGAGTCTCATTTGTATAGTCAAGAGAGATGTATCACAAGGAGTGATTAAAAGTTAAGTATATTCCAAAGCTACGTATTTTCTTTATAGCAGTCATAACGTATCCTGTTCCAGACTTGACGCCAGTCGGCGTGTGTGTACGCGTGCCTTTCGGCTCCCTTCTCAATGTGGCGTAGCTAGCTTGTTACGCCACAACAGTATCGGGTACTCGTCGTCGAGCGCTCTCCTGCAGGATGATGGACGTCCTCTTCAACGTCGAGAGTGTGGCTCGTTTGTGATGCACCGCAGTCGACCAGCCCAGTCACGACGAACCAGTTTCTCGCAGTATCTGTCGCGGTCAGTCGAAAATGATACGCGATATCATAACTACAACAGGGACTGGCGATGGCGTCTCCTTCTCAGTTCACGTTCGTACCGTGACAGGGGTGATCTGAAAGGGATCCGATCAGTGATACCATCTTCACACTTATTTTGTATCCAAACGGTGCGTTTCCAGATATAGGCTCCGAATGAAAACTTTACCTACTGGAGACCTATGCTTCCCTGGTTTGATGCAGCTCTCCATGCTACTCTATCCTGTGCAAGCTTCTTCATCTCCAAGTAACTACTGCACCCTATATCCTTCTGAATCTGCTTAGTGTATTCATCTCTTGGTCTCCTTTTTTTATCCTCCACACTGCCCTCCAGTACTAAATTGGTGATAACTTAATGTCTCAAAACATGTCCTACCAACCGATCCCTTCTTCTAGTCACGTGATGGCACAAATTTCTCTTCTTCCCAGTTCTATTCAGCATCTCCTCATTAGTAACGTGATGTACCCATCTAATCTTCAGCATTCTTCTGTAACACCACATTTCGAAAGCTTCTATTCTCTTCTTGTCTAAACTAGTTGTCGCCCGAGTTTTACTTCCATACATGGCTACACTCCATAAAAATACTTTCAGAGAAGACTTCCTGACACTTAAGTCTATACTCGATGTTAACAAATTTCTCTTCTTCAAAAACGCTTTCCTTACCATTACCAGTCTACATTTTATATCCTCTCTACTTCGACCGTTATTAGTTATTTTTCTCCCCAAATAGCAAAAGTAATCTACTACTTTAAATGTCTCATTCCCTCAGCATCACCTGATTTAATTAGACTTCATTACATTATCCTCGTTTTGCTTTTGTTGATGTTCATCTTATATCCTCCTTTCAAGACACTGTCCATTCCGTACAGCTGCTCTTTGGTGTCTTTGGTGTCTCTGACAGAATTACGATGTCATCAGCAAACCTCAAAGTTTTTATTTCTTCTCCGTGAATTTTAATTGCTCCTCCGAAATTTTCTTTTGTTTCCTTTACTAATTGATTAATATACAGATTCAATAACACCGGGGATAGGCTACAATCCTGTCTCACTCCCTTCCCAACCAATGCTTGCCTTTCACGCCCTTCGACTCTTATAACTGCCATCTGGCTTCTGTACAAATCGTAAATAGCCTTTGCTCTCTGTATCTGACATCTGCCACTTCAGAATTTGAAAGAGAGTATTCCAGTCAACACTGCCAAAAGCTTTCTCTAAGTCTAAAAATCCTAGAAACATAATTTGCCTTTCCTTAATCTATGTTCTAAGATAAATAGTAGGGTCAGTATTGCCTCATGCGTTCCATAATTTCTGTGTAATCCGGACTGATCCTCCCCAGGGTCGGCTTCTACCAGTTTTTCCATTCTTCTGCAATAAATTCGTGTCACTATTTGGCAGCCATGACTTATTAAGCTAATAGTTCGGTAATACTACATCTACATCCATACTCCGCAAGCCACCTGATGGTGTGTGGCGGAGGGTACCCTGAGTACCTCTATCGGTTTTCCCTTCTATTCCAGTCTCGTATTGTTCGTGGAAAGAAGGATTGTCGGTATGCCTCCGTGTGGGCTCTAATCTCTCTGATTTTATCCTCATGGTCTCTTCGCGAGATATACGTAGGAGGGAGCAATATACTGCTTGACTCTTCGGTGAAGGTATGTTCTCGAAACTTTAAGAAAAGCCCGTACCGAGCTACTGAGCGTCTCCCCTGCAGAGTCTTCCACTGGAGTTTATCTATCATCTCTGTAACGCTTTTGCGATTACTAAATGATCCTGTAACGAAGCGCGCTGCTCTCCGTTGGATCTTCTCTATCTCTTCTATCCACCCTATCTCGTACGGATCCCACACTGCTGAGCAGTATTCAAGCAGTGGGCGAACAAGCGTACTGTAACCTACTTCCTTTGTTAAGGATTGCATTTCTTTAGGATTCTTCCAATGAATCTCAGTCTGGCATCAGCTTTACCGACGATCAGCTTCATATGATCATTCCATTTTAAATCACTTCTAATGCGTACTCCCAAATAATTTATGGAATTAACTGCTTCCAGTTGCTGACCTGCTGTTTTGTAGCTAAATGATAAGGGATCTATCTTTCTACGTATTCGCAGCACATTACACTTGTCTACATTGAGATTCAATTGCCATTCCCTGCACCATGCGTCAATTCGCTGCAGATCCTCCTGCATTTCAGTGCAATTTTCCATTGTTACAAACTCTCGATATACTACAGCATGATACGCAAAAAGCCTCCGTGAAGTTCCGATGTTATCCACAAAGTCATTTATGTATATTGTGAATAGCAACGGTCTTATGACACACCCCTGCGGCACACCTGAAATCACTCTTACTTCGGAAGACTTCTCTCCATTGAGAATGACATGCTGCGTTCTATTATCTAGGAACTCTTCAATCCAATAACACAATTGGTCTGATAGTCCATATGCTCTTACTTTGTTCATTAAACGACTGTGGGGAACTGTATCGAACGCCTTGCGGAAGTCAAGAAACACGGCATCTACCTGTGAACTCGTGTCTATGGCCCTCTGAGTCTCGTGGACGAATAGCGTGAGCTGGGTTTCACACGACCGTCTTTTTCGAAACCCATGCTGATTCCTACAGAGTAGATTTCTAGTCTCCAGAAAAGTCATTATGCTCGAACATAATACGTGTTCCAAAATTCTACAACTGATCGACGTTAGAAATATAGGTCTATAGTTCTGCACATCTGTTCGACGTCCCTTCTTGAAAACGGGGATGACCTGTGCGCTTTTCCAATGTTTTGGAACACTATGCTCTTCTAGAGACCTACGGTACACCGCTGCAAGAAGGGGGGCAAATTCCTTCGCGTACTCTGTGTAAAATCGAACTGGTTTCCCATCAGGTCCAGCGGCCTTTCCTCTTTTGAGCGATTTTAATTGTTTCTCCATCCGTCTGTCGTCTATTTCGATATCTGCCATTTTGTCATCTGTGCGACAATCTAGAGAAGGAACTACAGTGCAGTCTTCCTCTGTGAAACAGCTTTGGAAAAAGACATTTAGTGTTTCAGTACCATTTTGGTCACAGAGTGTCTGGACATTTTCTTTTGATCCACCTACCGCTTTAACATAAGACCAAAATTTCATAGGATTTTCTGCCAAGTCAGTACATAGAACTTTACTTTCGAATTCATTGAACGCCTCTCGCATAGCCCTCCTCACACTACATTTCGCTTCGCGTAATTTTTGTTTGTCTGCAAGGGTTTGGCTATGTTTATGTTTGCTGTGAAGTTCCCTTTGCTTCCGCAGCAGTTTTCTAACTCGGTTGTTGTACCACGGTGGCTCTTTCACACCTGTCAGCACCTGCTTTCTTTGGGATTGGAATTATTATATTCCTATTAAAATCTGATGGTATTTCAACTTTCCCATACATCTTGCTCACCAGATGATAGAGTTTTGTCAGGCCGAGCTCTTCCAAGGCTGTGGCTAGTGCTAATGTAATGTTGTCTACTCCCGGGGCCTTGTTTCGACTCAGGTCTTTCAGCGCTCTGTCAAATTCTTCACGCAGTATCAAATCTCCCATTTTATCTTCATTTACGTCCTCTTCCATTTCCATAATATTGCCCTTAAATACATCGCCCTTGTATGGACCCTCTGTATGCTCTTTCCTCCTTTCTGCGTTCCCTTCTTTGCTTAGAACTGGGTTTCCATCTGAGATCGTGACATCCATACAAGTGTTTCTCTTTTCTCCAAAGGTCTCTTTAATTTTCCTGTATCTTACCCTTAATGATATATGCCTCTACATCCTTACATTTGCCCTCTAGCCATCCCTGCTTAGCCATTTTGCACTTCCTGTCGATCTCATTTTTGAAACGTTTGTATTTCTTTTTGCCTGCTTCATTTACTGCATTTTTTTATGTTCTACCTTCATCACTTAAATTCAATATCGCTTTTGTTATCCAAGGATTTCTACTAACCCTCGTCGTAGGAGGGAGTGATGTGCCCTGGAAAACTTCTGTCTCTCACCTCTGTCGAGTCCCGCAATGGAAGCTTAACATATTTCCTTATACCGTTTTTAAATGATGGCATTCACTTTTTATGTGCTGCAGTCATTTTCCGAATTTAAACATGAAAACATGTTGCACATTAGATGGTCATGTACTTACGAATAAATATTATACTGAAATTGCAATCGAGAAAATCTTGTTAATGCTCTATTTAGTCGTCTGTATGCTACATTATTAATCTACTAGACACCAGTAATCAATAAATGAACTCAAATTAAGCAGACGTATTACAAGTTAAATATATTTTCATTTTCCTGACGAGTAAAACTGTTAAGACGTTCACGAGACATTCAAATGTTACATGTTCCATACTAAAAAACCTTTTGTTTCAAACTACAAGGTGCAAGTTTAGTTTAACCGTCGACACATTATACTACTAGTTTTAATAATATCTGGAATTTCACTTGCCGCAAAATTCTGAAACTGAAGAATTGACAATACAATCCAAACAGCTTTAAAATACACTACCGAAAAAAATCAGCACGCTTGGAAAGAAGACGTCGATTTGGATCCGATGACAGGATATGCCACCTGGGGGACAGTAGGTGTACTGACGGTTCTTTCGGAGAATTCCCACAAAAAAACTGTACGTGCTCCGTCAGTTGTGCAATGATACACTCCTGGAAATTGAAATAAGAACACCGTGAATTCATTGTCCCAGGAAGTGGAAACTTTATTGACACATTCCTGGGGTCAGATACATCACATGATCACACTGACAGAACCACAGGCACATAGACACAGGCAACAGAGCATGCACAATGTCGGCACTAGTACAGTGTATATCCACCTTTCGCAGCAATGCAGGCTGCTATTCTCCCATGGAGACGATCGTAGAGATGCTGGATGTAGTCCTGTGGAACGGCTTGCCATGCCATTTCCACCTGGCGCCTCAGTTGGACCAGCGTTCGTGCTGGACGTGCAGACCGCGTGAGACGACGCTTCATCCAGTCCCAAACATGCTCAATGGGGGACAGATCCGGAGATCTTGCTGGCCAGGGTAGTTGACT
The DNA here is from genome assembly GCF_021461395.2 of Schistocerca americana. Lineage (NCBI taxonomy): Eukaryota > Metazoa > Arthropoda > Insecta > Orthoptera > Acrididae > Schistocerca > Schistocerca americana. Next base: position 96,997,593 of record NC_060125.1, on the reverse strand, counting down.
TACACCTTCTAGAGCACGTGGGTGGCACGGGATACATGCGGACGTGCATTGTCCTGTTGGAACAGCAAGTTCCCTTGCCGGTCTAGGAATGGTAGAACGATGGGTTCGATGACGGTTTGGATGTACCGTGCACTATTCAGTGTCCCCTCGACGATCACCAGTGGTGTACGGCCAGTGTAGGAGATCGCTCCCCACACCATGATGCCGGGTGTTGGCCCTGTGTGCCTCGGTCGTATGCAGTCCTGATTGTGGCGCTCACCTGCACGGCGCCAAACACGCATACGACCATCATTGGCACCAAGGCAGAAGCGACTCTCATCGCTGAAGACGACACGTCTCCATTCGTCCCTCCATTCACGCCTGTCGCGACACCACTGGAGGCGGGCTGCACGATGTTGGGGCATGAGCGGAAGACGGCCTAACGGTGTGGGGAACGTAGCCCAGCTTCATGGAGACGGTGGCGAATGGTCCTCGCCGATACCCCAGGAGCGACAGTGTCCCTAATTTGCTGGGAAGTGGCGGTGCGGTCCCCTACGGCACTGCGTAGGATCCTACGGTCTTGGCGTGCATCTGTGCGTCGCTGCGGTCCGGTCCCAGGTCGACGGGCACGTGCACCTTCCGCCGACCACTGGCGACAACATCGATGTACTGTGGAGACCTCACGCCCCACGTGTTGAGCAATTCGGCGGTGCGTCCACCCGGCCTCCCGCATGCCCACTATACGCCCTCGCTCAAAGTCCGTCAACTGCACATACGGTTCACGTCCACGCTGTCGCGGCATGCTACCAGTGTTAAAGACTGCGATAGAGCTCCGTATGCCACGGCAAACTGGCTGACACTGACGGCGGCGGTGCACAAATGCTGCGCAACTAGCGCCATTCGACGGCCAACACCGCGGTTCCTGGTGTGTCCGCTGTGCCGTGCGTGTGATCATTGCTTGTACAGCCCTCTCGCAGTGTCCGGAGCAAGTATGGTGGGTCTGACACACCGGTGTCAATGTGTTCTTTTTTCCATTTCCAGGAGTGTACGTGTATCAGTGGTCGCGTCACATTCTCACACAGCACAGACACCGGCATGGAATGTCGTTTTGTTAAGGCACCAGTGGCAGATCGTCCAGCTACCACAGCACGGATAAGAGAGCTTGTGAGCCCGTATGTGTCAACATGAACTGTTGCGAACCGGATACTAACGTTGGGTCTATGGGCATGCACACTTCTAGGTCACGCCACAGCATCGACGTGATTGGTTTGACAAGTCCTGTCACAGGATCGCTTGGAAGTCGGAATGGGGAGCCGTAGCTTCCAACGAAGAGAGTAGATGCTGCCTGCACGCAGGTAATGGTCGTTTGTTCGTACGACGTAGACCTGGTGAGAGGGCCTTATGGTTTGGGGTGCCGTAAGTTACAGCTCTCGTTCAATTATGGTGTTTTTGGAGGGGACGCTAACCACCGTTCTGTACGGGAAGAATGTCGTTATACCCGTTCGTGTAACAGAAAAGTGATGTGTTGTTCCAGCAAGATAATGCTCGTCCTCACGCTTCCCGTGAAACTCAACGTGCTGTGCAAGACGTGCGGCAGCTTCCCTGGCCAGCACGACCTCCGGACTTGCCTCCAACCGAACACGTGCCGGATATGATGGCACAAGAAGTGACTCGCGTAATTCGTTAATCAACAACTGTCACACAACTATGTGAACAAATCCAGCAGGCGAGGCATAACGGATACCAGCACAGTATTCGCCACCTGCACAATGCCAGAACCAGCGCCTGCATTGCCGCCTGTGGAGGCTGTACGGGTGTTTTGAGCAGGGGCCGATACCTGGTACGTCAGAGGCGCTTTTGCTATTGATCTGTAAGTGCAATCATTTATATAATCCATATGCACTTCTGCAACAATAGATTTTGATTGAAATAGAAACCTCTAAAAGGATGTACTAATTTTTTGCGGCAGTGTGTTATAGAGCGCTTAAAAACGTAGAACTCTATATTTGCAAATGCTGCACAAAACACGAGCTGATATCTAGCAACAACTAGACTGAAATACCGACCAAAAAACATCAGGTTCTCCGAGGCACACTATCCTACAGGTACAACGCTCTCTCCTTCTAGGCACATGTGCACCTCACATTGCTCAGGTGTGTGGGACTCGCACGAAATAGGATTCAGAGGGCATACTGAACGTGTTCAGTGAAGGGCAGCACAATTGGTCATAGGTTTCTTTCACTTACAAGACAGTGTAATGAAAGAGTAAAAAAACTTACTTCGGTGTCAGACACTTCAACACACACACACACACACACACACACACAAACACACACACACACACACACACACACACACACACACACACACACATATATACACTCCTGGAAATTGAAATAAGAACACCGTGAATTCATTGTCCCAGGAAGGGGAAACTTTATTGACAAATTCCTGGGGTCAGATACATCACATGATCACACTGACAGAACCACAGGCACATAGACACAGGCAACAGAGCATGCACAATGTCGGCACTAGTACAGTGTATATCCACCTTTCGCAGCAATGCAGGCTGCTATTCTCCCATGGAGACGATCGTAGAGATGCTGGATGTAGTCCTGTGGAACGGCTTGCCATGCCATTTCCACCTGGTGCCTCAGTTGGACCAGCGTTCGTGCTGGACGTGCAGACCGCGTGAGACGACGCATCATCTAGTCCCAAACATGCTCAATGGGGGACAGATAGGGAGATCTTGCTGGCCAGGGTAGTTGACTTACACCTTCTAGAGCACGTTGGGTGGCACGGGATACATGCGGACGTGCATTGTCCTGTTGGAACAGCAAGTTCCCTTGCCGGCCTAGGAATGGTAGAACGATGGGTTCGATGACGGTTTGGATGTACCGTGCACTATTCAGTGTCCCCTCGACGATCACCAGTGGTGTACGGCCAGTGTAGGAGATCGCTCCCCACACCATGATGCCGGGTGTTGGCCCTGTGTGCCTCGGTCGTATGCAGTCCTGATTGTGGCGCTCACCTGCACGGCGCCAAACACGCATACGACCATCATTGGCACCAAGGCAGAAGCGACTCTCATCGCTGAAGACGACACGTCTCCATTCGTCCCTCCATTCACGCCTGTCGCGACACCACTGGAGGCGGGCTGCACGATGTTGGGGCGTGAGCGGAAGACGGCCTAACGGTGTGCGGGACCGTAGCCCAGCTTCATGGAGACGGTTGCGAATGGTCCTCGCTGATACCCCAGGAGCAACAGTGTCCCTAATTTGCTGGGAAGTGGCGGTGCGGTCCCCTACGGCACTGCGTAGGATCCTACGGTCTTGGCGTGCATCCGTGCGTCGCTGCGGTCCGGTCCCAGGTCGACGGGCACGTCCACCTTCCGCCGACCACTGGCGACAACATCGATGTACTGTGGAGACCTCACGCCCCACGTGTTGAGCAATTCGGCGGTACGTCCACCCGGCCTCCCGCATGACCACTATACGCCCTCGCTCAAAGTCCGTCAACTGCACATACGGTTCACGTCCACGCTGTCGCGGCATACTACCAGTGTTAAAGACTGCGATGGAGCTCCGTATGCCACGGCAAACTGGCTGACACTGACGGCGGCGGTGCACAAATGCTGCGCAGCTAGCGCCATTCGACGGCCAACACCGCGGTTCCTGGTGTGTCCGCTGTGCCGTGCGTGTGATCATTGCTTGTACAGCCCTCTCGCAGTGTCCGGAGCAAGTATGGTGGGTCTGACACACCGGTGTCAATGTGTTCTTTTTTCCATTTCCAGGAGTGTATATATATATATATATATATATATATATATATATATATATATATATATATATATATATATATATTGGCCACGACAACTTGGTAGATGATTGTTGCAGTGTCTGTGTGTTTATGGGTTGCATTTTTTCATATGACTTGTCAAGCCAATGGCAGCACGGTATCTCTTGCCGCAATTGTCACAAGTGTCTCTGGCTGCTGAGGCAAGAGCAGTGGTAGCATTGCGAAGCTTTTTCTGCCTTAATCTGTGTAACAAGCCTTCATCATGCTTCGACATTCCAGATGATATATCATGTTGGCCCGTGCCTCCCATCTGTTTGTGACGATTCCAAAGCTCTCCACATCTCATTTACAGGAGTCCTTGAACCTCAATACAGGACATCCTACAAGTCTTTTGGCTGTAGAGATCTCTCCAAGCATCACCTCACGTGGTAATCTGTCAGGATCGATACGGTGGACGTGTCCCAGCCAGCGGAGTCGTCTCTGGTTCAAGATAGCTGAAATACCGTTGCAGTTATAGATAGCACTGCTTCGTTGGTCACTCGGTCCTTCCACGTTACTCCGAGGATGGATCTCAGGCACTGCCTGTGGGAAGCATTAAGGCGACGTTCTTGTTTGGCATAGGTAGTCCATGTTTCCGATGCATACAAAAGGATGCTGTGGACGCAAGTTAGATATACAAGAATTTTGGTGGTCAAAGAGAGTTTGTTGTTTTTCCAAACACGTGTAAAGAGTTTGCCAAAAGTTGTCACATAGGCGCCAAATATCCCACAAAACCCTAATTACAAGAACTATTATACGTGAAGATACTCTTCAGCTACCTGTGTATAATTTTCGTGTCGACCACGAATACAGGATTACACCAATTATATCACGGAATCAGGAATTTAAACAGCCACTCTATATGGTCTCCGAACCATACTGAAATGGTATAAAACCCTAAAAGTGATACTCGGCCGAAACTTTTCCCGCATGGAGCAATCAATACAGCATAATGCTGCGCTGGCATCGAGGAGTGCTGCAATATTCTTCTACCTCCGCTTCTCCTCCTTTCTCATCCTCTTTCTTCTTCGTCTTCGTCTTCCCAGCGTTGTTTCGTGGGCATAGGTTTCATGTTCACCTACGTAAATACTCCGCAAGCCACCATATGGTGCATGTCGAAGGATACCTTATGCCACTGTTAGCCATTCCCGTCTCTGTTGCACTGGCAAATGGACCGAGGGAAAAAAACGACTGTCTGTATGCCCCCTTATGAGCCCTAATGTCTCTTTTGTTGTCTTCGCAGTACTTACGGGAGATCTACGTTCGTGGCAGTAGAATCATTCCGCAGTCGGTCTCAGATGCCAGTTCTTTAAATTTTCTCAGTCGTGTTTTGCGAAAAGAACGTCGTCCTCTCTCCATGAATTCCCATTTGAGTTCACAAAGCATTTCTGTGACACTCACTTGTTGATATAAATTACAAGTAACAAACCTAGCTGCACGCCTCTGAATTGCTTCGATGTTTTAAATTAATGCGAACTGTTGGAGATCACAAACACTCTATCGGTATTCATGTATGGGCTGCGCAGGTGCTACTTACACAGTTACCTTCATAGATAAGCTGCACTTTCCTAGAATTCCGCCAATAAACCGAAGTAGATCAGTCGACTTCCCTTCACCCTTATATGCTCGATCAATTTCATATCGCTTTGCAACGTTAGTCCTAGGTATTTAATGGACGTGACTGTGTCACGCTCTAGAGTTTCTCTGCCAATATTAGGGTCCACTGTTTCACGGCTTGCCTATTTTTTTAACTTTGTGGCAGGGTGCCTGTCCTATCTCCACAGTCTGCAGTTAAGCTCTCCCTGCAGTCGATTTGTAGATTCCTTGGTGCTTCTACCTTAGGTGACACTGGAACTAACGTGACAGGTGTGTTGGTTTGTTATCTACTAAAGTTTCCAAATTTGTACAAGGTGAACCATAAATGAGGGAAAAAGTTATGTTCATGGCGTCATACAGTGAGCTGCAAACACGAATCTGTTTCTGCCATGTTATTACGTCAACAAACGGTAATGCCTCTGAATTTCATGAAATCGAGAGATATTAAGCGGAGTCGTGAGTGCTCCTATCCGCCAGCGTAAGCCAGGAAGAAAGAGTGGCAAGTCTCCACAATGAATTTTAATAGTCTATTGTGGCCGCTCTTTCCACTTAAATACCCATTAAGAAACAATTTGCCCCAATTCACTTCACAAAGGGGTAGAACGGATGTTCAAATTTCGTTTGGGCCTCTGATGTGTAGTGCAGCCCGTCCGTTTGAGGTTTTAGCGCCATAGGTGCACTACGTTACTGAGGATGGAGACGATCACCAATTTGGTTAGCAGGAGACCCGGTATTATTTTAGATTGAAATGGGGAGAAAACGAGTTCTTGGCAGGACATTCGTTTGAAACGCAGAGTTTTGCAAAATTTCGTCACAGTACTACGACTACGCTGTAGTTTACGTCGATAGGTCTAAACACTGAAAGCGACTGCTCCTGTCGTATTCCCTGATGCGTTTGCACAGAGAATTTTCTATATTTGATGCTGAATTATACACTCCTGGAAATTGAAATAAGAACACCGTGAATTCATTGTCCCAGGAAGGGGAAACTTTATTGACACATTCCTGGGGTCAGATACATCACATGATCACACTGACAGAACCACAGGCACATAGACACAGGCAACAGAGCATGCACAATGTCGGCACTAGTACAGTGTATATCCACCTTTCGCAGCAATGCAGGCTGCTATTCTCCCATGGAGACGATCGTAGAGATGCTGGATGTAGTCCTGTGGAACGGCTTGCCATGCCATTTCCACCTGGCGCCTCAGTTGGACCAGCGTTCGTGCTGGACGTGCAGACCGCGTGAGACGACGCTTCATCCAGTCCCAAACATGCTCAATGGGGGACAGATCCGGAGATCTTGCTGGCCAGGGTAGTTGACTTACACCTTCTAGAGCACGTTGGGTGGCACGGGATACATGCGGACGTGCATTGTCCTGTTGGAACAGCAAGTTCCCTTGCCGGTCTAGGAATGGTCGAACGATGGGTTCGATGACGGTTTGGATGTACCGTGCACTATTCAGTGTCCCCTCGACGATCACCAGTGGTGTACGGCCAGTGTAGGAGATCGCTCCCCACGCCATGATGCCGGGTGTTGGCCCTGTGTGCCTCGGTCGTATGCAGTCCTGATTGTGGCGCTCACCTGCACGGCGCCAAACACGCATACGACCATCATTGGCACCATGGCAGAAGCGGCTCTCATCGCTTAAGACGACACGTCTCCATTCGTCCCTCCATTCACGCCTGTCGCGACACCACTGGAGGCGGGCTGCACGATGTTGGGGCGTGAGCGGAAGACGGCCTAACGGTGTGCGGGACCGTAGCCCAGCTTCATGGAGACGGTTGCGAATGGTCCTCGCCGATACCCCAGGAGCAACAGTGTCCCTAATTTGCTGGGAAGTGGCGGTGCGGTCCCCTACGGCACTGCGTAGGATCCTACGGTCTTGGCGTGCATCCGTGCGTCGCTGCGGTCCGGTCCCAGGTCGACAGGCACGTGCACCTTCCGCCGACCACTGGCGACAACATCGATGTACTGTGGGGACCTCACGCCCCACGTGTTGAGCAATTCGGCGGTACGTCCACCCGGCCTCCCGCATGCCCACTATACGCCCTCGCTCAAAGTCCGTCAACTGCACATACGGTTCACGTCCACGCTGTCGCGGCATACTACCAGTGTTAAAGACTGCGATGGAGCTCCGTATGCCACGGCAAACTGGCTGACACTGACGGCGGCGGTGCACAAATGCTGCGCAGCTAGCGCCATTCGACGGCCAACACCGCGGTTCCTGGTGTGTCCGCTGTGCCGTGCGTGTGATCATTGCTTGTACAGCCCTCTCGCAGTGTCCGGAGCAAGTATGGTGGGTCTGACACACCGGTGTCAATGTGTTCTTTTTTCCATTTCCAGGAGTGTATGTGATCTGGACGTCATTGGAGCAGATGAAATCGTGGCGCGAATTTCCTCTTTGATTCTGATTTATTAAGTTCTTTTCAGGCTATCAGCTGTATGTATCCAGCAGATAAGGACGGAGAGACGATACCATATTCATTTCTCCGTCAACAGAGGCAGACAGGGGAATGAGGTGTCTTTCTGCTGGTACTAGAGGCACACGTGAAAATTCATAGCATCCAGTAGCGAAGCATGTCTTCAAGAGAGATACTGGGAACAATTTGATATCTCTCTACATGCAGTCATCACATTACTGTTGGCACACGAAACCATGCACCAGGAAAAGGGAGAGTAGTTGAGGTGAGGAACTGGAAGGTGGAGTCAGCGGTTTGACTGGATGAACATATAGGTAATTTTCGGGGAGTGAGTTACACATCCTCAAGACATGTACAGTCATGCTCAAAAGTATCCGAACGACCTGAATTGTATTTCGGCTGATTCGCATGCAACCCACATAACGCAGCTGTCTACCAGGTCCTCTAATCGCTCCTTGGTACAGTCGTGGTTCCAACAAGTCACCACTAGAAAACACTCCTCTGTATCGCAATAACTCAAGATGTAAAGTAATACTACGATACTACAAATATCAGGGAACACCTCATCACAGGTAAAACTGTCCCTAACGCATGTAAACTCACATTTATTACAATAAATGACATACCTGAAATGTTACCAATCTCATTATTACGGCAGATAGATAATGCACGCACTAAGTTCTTCGTATTCATGATTTCCTCTTCAAAGTAACATAACGTGCTTATTATTTAACACAAAATGACATTAAAAATTTATGTTATTCACGAGCAGCTAGTTTATGTATGAACTTCAAATGACACGATAAACCGTCTCGTTCTGCACATGGATTCAAATCCAGGTCATGCAGACTAAGCAAAGATTTCGTGACTGACGGAAACTAACAGTCATTCCCGATTAGGCATACAGAGAGTGATATACCTCGATTTTAGACAGTATCAATTAGCAAATACCAACTTTGAATTACATAACGCAAACATTTTTAACAAACGCGAATTCCTACCCAGTACCTATTGTCCCTGTTAACGAACTACGAGAGATGTTAAATATTGCTTCTTAACAAGTAACTTACTTGAAATGCCGTGAGGTAAAGCTTTGTGTTGGACAGGGATTCGAACCCAGAACCTAATCGGATAGATATCGAAGCACAATCAACTGTGACATATCGGTTTTTATCGGCAGTAGCTAGATGTTTTAATTGAAATGACGAGACGAAACATTAATTTTTTCCTTCCCAGGACTCCAGCGCGGTACCTATCGCTGTTATATTCTAGAAAAAACGAACGTTAAATATGGGTTTGTTGCACCGGCAGCGACATGTGAGCATGTTTGAACTAGAAATAATATGACGAAGAATTCAGTGCTGACTGGGAATAGAGCTCCACACATATCGTTGTTGACTACACACAAAGACACGTCAGCTACCGAATTTTTCTCCACCAGCAGCTCGGAATAACATCTTGAACTTACAGTGCTCTCGTAAATAGTTCTGTGTCTCACTGGGAGTCAAAAACGTCAAATATCGTTAGTGTTGACAACGAATGAAAATACATTAAAAATCAAAATTGTTATCCACCAGCAGATAGGTGTTCTCATGCTACAGCTTGATAATACATAATGAAAGCTTTAGTGCCGGGGCAGGATTCGAACCCTTTCACGCGCAATATGTGGAGATGTTGGGGAATCTACAGTTTTGAACAAACAACAAATTGTATTCGAGCTTTATTGTCACGAAGGGATCAAATTCCGCGTTAAGGGCGGTCTAGCATTCCCAGTTCAGAACCAATTTTATCGACATACAGAAGCTCAGATAAAAGATGGAATAAGTGTCCTGTGAGCCTACATAGCGTTTGTTTCGTCACTAGAAATAAATAACTAGTATAAGAAAGGTTATTGCTGATAGAGTTTCTACATGTCGCCACTCCAGACTTTATTGTGGTTCAACCTAACGTCTACTTGGTAGAGAAGGAATATCATTTTCAATGTGAATCTCAGACCACAATGCCATTATATCTTCTTCACTTTGTGTAGGCAGAAGAGAATGGAACCCGTCTCTCCGTATCTAAAATCATTGACTGACGCTGGAATCGAACCGAGACCACACATATATGAACCTATCACCACCCCAACAGACCACCAAATCCTCTTCTCAGGGCCTCATATTTCTATCTAACGCCGTTGTGCCACACTGGCTTATAATTCTGAAACACAGGCTCCCTGTATCAATTTGCAGCATGTTCAGTAAATTAATTTACTTGGTTGACCGAATCACCATGAACTAGCTGCCTCGGCTACCCAGTGCATACATTCAACTTTATTTTGTAATCACCAAAATAAAATCACGTAACTGCCAGCAACACAGAACTGCCAACAGTGTAGTATGCAGAAATTTGAATAGCAAGTGTTCCTTTCCACTTGAGCTACTCTATTGCGCTATCTGTTTGTGGAAAACGTCGTGCAGTGCAAAAGAAAAGGTATAACTGTTTGTGTCTCATAAGTATTCATCTGGCCTTATGCATTATCTCACAGCGCTGTGGAATGCAGAAGCTCTGGAGGAATTGTTGTACACTTCTGGAGCTGCTGCAGCCACGTGTCAGCTATTAGCGAAATGGTAAGTATCGTGCACGGTAGTCAAGATGTCGCGAATTCGAGTACATTCACTGCTATATTTTTTAAAACGCAATTATGCTGTCTGCTAAAGTTATCAATCTAATGGAAGGTGGTCTAGCGGTTCTAGGCGCGCCGTCCGGAACCGCGTGGCTGCTACGGTCGCAGGTTCGAATCCTGCCTCGGGCATGGATGTGTGTGATGTCCTTAGGTTAGTTAGTTTTAAGTAGTTCTAAGTTCTAGGGGACTGCTGACCACAGATGTTAAGTCCCATAGTGCTCAGAGCCATTTGAACCATTTTTTTCTAATGGAACTTGTAACATAATTCCCTTCACTTCTCAACCCAAAATAGTCGCATGTGGGGAAAGGGCTAACTTCTGCGACATTTTGTTCATTTCACGTTTAATAGACAGCCAGAGAGTAGATGCATCTCGAAACTTTTGTATTATGTATGGGTAGAGCGCATCGTGCCAAATTACGTCGGAAAAGTATTTTCTACATTAGCTGTCGTCTGGTAGTGGCATTTTAATCTTCTTCAAACCTTGTTTGACAGCTTTAACTCAGAACAAGTTTTCTACATGCATGTAATCAATAAACTGCATGTGCCTTTTCAGACTGTTATAGATAACATCAGAGAATTCGCATATGTCGTTGATGATTAATTTCTCTCTCATGTTTACTATTGTTTTAACAACATTAAAGGAAACCTTACAAAAATTGTGAACTGTATTATAAAAAGTGAAATAAAACTACCCACGATAACCTTACGACGAAAGTCTGTTGTAATAAAACTGAGTATCTCTACACAAGCATGCCTCTATCGTCACGAATTAGTAAAATACTACTCACTAAGATTTTGATTCTGTCTGTGTTTAATTGGTATGCTATGTCATACTCAAGAGGTAAGCAAATGCGGTATTTCATAAATAAAGCTATGTGTCCCTAGAAACCCAAAATTAGTTGTCAGCAGCGGAGAGAGGCGTTACCTGTTGTGCAGCATTGTACGTTTTTCACCATTGCACTATCAGCCGAAAGTATTTTCTTGCGATTTCCTTATCGATGTTTGAACTGACTGTTTGTAGCTCTTTCACAGAAAGGATAAAAACGCTACACTCAGTGAGACTGGAGCTGCGAACCATCACAGGCGCTTTTTCGCAGGTCAGCAAGTTACCATAGAGCTAGCGAAGAAATATGTGCCTTAGCTTCCCCTTACGCGACCAATAGTAGCTAGAGCTCGTAAAGCGCGATATGAAGGACCAGATTAGTTGCGATTTCCACGTGCAACAACTTTCCTGGGCTGAAAAGCGTAAATTTACGATCTTTTGTTACACCTCAAGCGATAATAACTCAGATTATTAAATGGAAATGACAGGTAAAATCAAGTGAACTTTGAGGCTTAATTCCGTGCACACCAGGAAGTAAGTCGTCGATCACAAAGTTACCAAACATACCCTGCCGTGTTACCAAATCTCAGTTACAGTACCAAAACGAAAAAGACGAACCGATGTGTTCCGACAGCGGGCTGGGAAGTGACCATAGCTGGTGTCTCCAAGTCGCGGCTGCTACGACCTGGGATACGTAATGCGTCTGATTCGCATTTCTGTAACTAGGTTTAGGGAATGGAGCGTAGTTACCAATAATACTCAGAACTGATTGCAATCTAAGCATCATAAATCAGTAACTCTCATAGTTGTTTTTATATTTCTTTCGTAAGTGTACTCAAAACTAAGAAACTCATTTACAGACGTTTTCGTGCCTTGCCGAAAGTCGAGCACAACGATCAAATAAAAATAAAAAAGAATGTGTGTGGGTGTGTGACAGAGAGAGAGAGAGAGAGAGAGAGAGAGAGATAATAATCAGAATGAGAGAGAGAGAGAGAGAGAGAGTAAAAAATTGTTAAGGAATTGAATTGTTGTGTCAAGACAAGACAGCCTAGACACAATGAGAGGAAGCCGAAAGGCACGCGCTAAGCTAAAGCAGGATGGCGTGAGGTCTGAAACAGGATACGTAATGAATGCTATAAAGAAAAGTACGTAGCTGCTGGAATACTTAACTTTAATCCATCCTTGTGGTACATCTGGAGATTGTAGCGATACAAGTGAGACTCTTTAGATACATGCAATGTTACTAATGGCGCCTTGCTAGGTCGTAGCCATTGACTTAGCTGAAGGCTATTCTAACTATCTGCTCTGCAAAGGAGCGAGGCTTCGTCAGTGTAGACGCTAGCAAAGTCGTCCGTACAACTGGGGCGAGTGCTAGTCCGTATCTCGAGACCTGCCTTGTGGTGGCGCTCGGTCTGCGATCACACACTGGCGACACGCGGGTCCGACATGTACTAATGGACCGCGGCCGATTTAAAACTACCATCTAGCAAGTGTGGTATCTGGCGGTGACACCACATGAATCATGGTATGTAAAGAAATCTTTCATTAAGATGACACGTTCCACATCATTACGAAATATCGTATTCATGATCTATGAAACAAGAATTAATCTAAAGTAATCTAATCTAAATATATCATATTGATGACTAGCCATGAAGAGTCATGAGTCACCGAATTTTTGCCGGTACGAGTAACCAAATCTAAACTTGAATATAAAAGTCGACAATTTTTGTAATAAATTGGGACTTCGGTCAAGTCCCTTTCGTCCCTCTTAATTAACCATGAAAGATGTCTGACATACCTCTATTCTGAAGTAATAAAGTGCGCATGCATTTAAAGATGAAGTGCATGATGTGAAGTTCTGTGACGGAGATACGAAAGCTACACCGTTCTTTCCCTGTCTACAGAATCCTTTTCGTGTTAATATCAAACATCAGCAATTACTCGTAGATTACATTAAAACTAAAGTAACTGATGAAGACGTTACTTGATAACAAAAACGCGCTGCCTTTCTTCATTTTCTTGCACCTAGAAATGGCTATGGACTACTGCCAAAGCAGAAGGCAAGAGATCTTACTGCCTTCCGATACACGTCGCTGTCAGTTCTTCCATATGATTTGGTCGACATGACCTGTTTCAAGTTGTGTATGACAGACAATGTTTTAGAAAATCAATTGTCTTCCTTTGCAACAAACAGGAAGATTTTCATTCTAAGCCATCCAAATACAAAATCTTCGCAAATTTAATATTCGCTTCTATAATGTAGGAAAGTATTTCGCAGTTGCAAAACTCGCATCTGACACATTGACCTTACACTTAGTCGCTGACCATAAATTCTAGCTCAGAGTGACACCAGATTGAGTAACCTAGAGTAGCGAAGACTGTTAGCCAGTGCTCTTTCTCACCGGAAAATACGCAGTTCACTCATCTGGCTCCATAAGTAAACTGTAACAGTTTTTTCTTTGTGTGTACAATGCGTACGATTTTGGAATTTAGTGGTGCTCTCTCTTCCACTTCTGTATACAATATGCCTGACCTAAACGGGTCCTGTATCATTACAGGCCCTGGGCAGTGCAACATCATACTGACGACAGTAATGTGCTTATACTGACAACCTGACTTCGTTTTACCTGATTTTGTAATCATTTAAATAAAATAATATGACCTTCCAGTGGGAGACATTTCGTCCCCCTTTTCCTTCTGTGAAATTTGTCAGTAAGCTTTTCGCCTTCCAGCCAGCCAAATGCGGAAGAGTACGGCCGGTAAACGATTGACAAACCACGATTTTGTGCTGTTAAGGCGATTTCTTTAAACATTGTCGTAGCTGAAGGAATTTAGTTTCGTCTTAAATCGTCTCAAGCAGCCACGCTCATAGATATCTCAAATAGGAAAAAGCTCATTATCCAGGTACGAAGCTTGTAAAACAAACTTCTCACAGTTTGTGTCGGGTTGATGTTTTCGTCTGATAGCACTGCGTAAGTATTTTGTCTATGATGTATCACAAGTAGTGTTCCTGTAGCTGTGGGAATCGTTGGTTGAAAACGAGTTTAACACCAATGGGTACAGTACTGCTAAATATTCAAAATGATTATCAACCTAAGTTTGAGTTCATCCACAAACTGATGCGAAGGTATAATATTGAAGCTAGACTGTGTATCCTTGTCTTCCTTGAGTGGGCATTGGAAGGCGTTTACACGCACGTATACAATACAATGAATACTTCGAACGCTACAGTTAACATTGCTCTCATAAACTACTTTTGTTTTTTTAATTATTTTGGGTCTTCAGCGTGCAATATGTGTTGTAGATACAGTCTTAGAGCAAAATATTGACCGCCGAGTCGTTCACTTAAGGTTGGCAATACAGTCGTGCTCCTCTCAGAATCCTACGTCCGGCAATATGCTCGATCTGGCAACATTATAGACTGCAGCACTTCCCAGAGGAAGTCTTGACTTCAGTCTTAGTACATTATTCTTGGCTACGACAGTAGTCTTGAGGTAAAACGCGAGAGTAGCTAATACGACGTCTAGTAACTAAAAGCAGACGTCGACAAAGTTTTTATTACCCCTTTCCTCTCGGTGTTCAAGCTATGAGTGTAATTCAAGCGAATCTACAATAGATTTCGCTTTCTGTCACACTGGTAATAACAGTTCGGTCCAACAATGTTTTAGCGAAAGATTTCTTTGCCGACCATCTGCCTCTAAACACCACATGCGTCTGAGTTCTCTAGGACCCGTTTACTGCCTACCGGCGGGGGCTGAGACACTGCATTGTCTCGCCTTCTGCCGACAACGTCTGCTCCTCTCCGCACTCTCCACCATGTAAAATGCTTTAATGTTGTTGAGTGATGACCCATAAAATCTGTGTACGATTTGCATTTCACTCTTGATAGCAAAGGAGGCACAAAACCGTTTTTATTTGATGATTATTTTATTAGACTTGTAAGTAGGCTGTTTATGTTTTCTCTATGTAAGTAGGCTGTTTAGGTTTTTTTATTGGTAACGCCACCTCTGTATGAAAATCACTGGCTGTGCTGTGTGCAGTCTGTGGCTGCTTTGCATTGTTGTAATACTCGCCATTGTAGTGTTAGGCAGCTGGCTGTGAACAGCGCGTAGCGTTGCGCAGTTGGAGGTGAGCCGCCAGCAGTGGTGGATGTGGGGAGAGAGATGGCGGAGTTTTGAAATTTGTCATGAACTGCTATATTTATATATGATGATATCAAGGTAAATACATTGTTTGTTCTCTATTAATATCTTTCATTTGCTAACTATCCCTATCAGTAGTTAGTGCCTTCCATAGTTTGAATCTTTTATTTAGCTGGCAGTAGTGGCGCTCGCTGTATTGCAGTAGCTTGAGCAGCGAAGATTTTTGTGAGGTAAGTGATTTGTGAAACGTATAGGTTAATGTTAGTCAGGGCCATTCTTTCGTAGGGATTTTTTTGAAAGTCAGATTGCTTTGCGCTAAAAAATATTGTGTGTCAGGTAAAGGACAGTCGTGTATTATTGTTCAAAGGGGACGTTTCATATGGCGACCCTGCCAGGATTCGAACCTGGAATCTTCTGATCTTTTGTTGTAGTTTGTGTAATTAGTGTAGATTTTGTTTATTTCTAGCGCGTAATTGTAGGGAAAATCTCCTTTGTAGTTGCAGTCTTTCATTGTTGTACAGTAAAACAGTTGTGGCATGCATGTAGATTTGCACCAAGTATTTCGCAGCTGCAATTAACTAGATATTATTTTCAGTGTTATGTTAATGTGTTCTCTTATTTTTGCTCTTCAAATTGTGCTTTTCTGTGTTGTCGTGTGAAATACTGTGACAATAATGGCGTGTGAAAAACGTAATACTAGGCTCCAAAGTAAACTGAGAAATGACAGTGAAAATGAAAGCTGTGTGTTAGCGCCACCGAGTAATGAGTTAACTGATGTTCAAAGTAGTAATTTGATAATTATGCATAGGGAAATGGAGCGGGCGGCAAACAGTGGCGTGGACAGTGAAACAATTAGTGAAGAGGGAAGCATTATCGATCGATCGGTCGGCAACAGCTCGCCTCAGGAATCCGAAATGACAGGACACAATTTTGCAAATACTGTAGATTCAGGTTTTGCGTCCTCACCGTTTTCCCAAATGAGTCAAGACACGTTTTCCGCTTGTCAAAATGTGAATGTTGCCGGTGCAAATTCACTGCCGAAAAGCACTGAGGAACATGTTTCAGACACCAGTGCATTGTTATTACAGTTAATGCAACAAATGGGACAAAAGCTACAAAAGTTAGACACAACACTTGAACAAAATCAGAAACAAATGGGACAAAAGCTTCAAAAGTTAGACACAGTGGAACAAAATCTTCAAAAGTTAGACACCACACTTGAACAAACACGTCAAGATTTAACTACTGAGTTACATAACATTGAATCGAAATGTCAAAAAGTCTGTAATGACATAAAAACACAAATTTGTGAGCATTTTCAACCTATTTTTTCGCGGCATGAAAATGCATTACAGAATCACGAAGCAGCCATAAAAGAACTGCAAACCATTGTTCATGAAAATCATGAGACCTTGTGGGCTAAAATTGACTCAGTTGCATCTACCGATTCGGTTACGCAACTTGCAAAAACTCAGGAAAACTTAAAGGACACAGTAGATTCGATTTCAACACAAATGGACACTCTGAAACTTGGTTCAAAAAAACACACTGAGGAAATGTGTTCACTATCGGAGAAAGTAGCCGAACTTTCGGATCAGGTCACTAACTTATCTACAAAGGTAGATGATGATCTGAATGACACAAGACCTGTAGCCTTCACTGACACAGAAGAGTATGAACAAATTAGAAAATTCAAACAGAATCAAAATCAAATCAATACACAGTACAAAAGAGAAATCCGGGAAGTACAAGATCAGCTAACACAGGTAATACAAGAATTACATATTTCAGAGGACACTCGCGCCCCAATACGGGAAGAGAGACATAGAAATACGGAACAGCCACAAAATAATAACACAGGGCATTTCGGAAGTTATGAAAGAAATTGGCAATGTGCACCGAATTTTGAGATGGAACGGCCGACACGACCTAACAATGACCGATATGCGACTCGCCGACATGATGATTTTGACTATAAGCTGTTCATTACTACACGTAAATTCAAAACATTTAAGAATTCTGGCAACGACATTCATCCACAAGCATGGCTACATCAATTCTCTCATTGTTTTCCTCCCAACTGGTCGTTAGAACACAGATTAGAATTTATGTGTGGCTACTTGGAGAATGAACCAGCTGTAAGAATGCGATCGGTAATTCACGATTGCCACAGTGAAGGAGAGTTTTACCATGCCTTCCTCTCAGCATATTGGTCTCAAGCCACACAAGACCGAGTAAAACATAGCATCATAATTATGAAACGTTTCGAACAATCTGAATTTTCCAGTCTTATGAAATATTTTGAAGACATGTTGCATAAGAATCAGTACCTGTCAAACCCATACAGCCCCTCAGAACTCATCCGCATTTGCTTAATCAAATTACTTGAACATTTACGACATATTATTTTGGCAGGACGTTGCAAAGACGACATTGAAGCTTTTCAGGGACTGTTACAAGAACTGGAAAGTGACACTGACAATCGCAGAACGCAGGAACACAACAATTACAGATCACATCAGTCGCAATTCCGCGATGAAAGAAATAATAACTTGACACGACCAGGCTATTCTCACAACACAAATCGTGACCAAAACAGACACCACTCTTATGACAACCGGTGGCAGAATAATAGTTACAGAGAAAGATCGTATTTCCGTAGTAATGAATATGACAGAGATAACCAGAGAAACAGGCAATATGGGAACTAAAATAATTATTATCAGGGGAGACAGAATAACTTCAGACGCAACAGTTCAGCGCGGAGTTACGATTCAGGGAGAAATTCTCCACCACGTGACCGACAAGGAAGAAACTACGGAATCTACCGACATGACGACAGACGATATGATCATAACGACAGACGTCAATTTCATCAGAACTGGCGGGATTCTAACAGAGCTGGGCCCTCTCGGCAAGGCGAATTTGTAGAAGTTAGGTCTCCTAATCCCAATAACGACGCGCGCCAACAAAGGAACAGACAATGACTCTCACAGCAGGCATCCGCGTGCGCCGGCTGGCTCAGAGAAAAATAACATAGACGCTAACCTTGAGAAAAATTCCAGTATTCTTTACCGACGTATACCACATGATAATTGCGTTGAAGTTGAAACTCTGCGTACTAGAAAGAGTAAAGGTTTACACCACATTTCACATGTAAAACCGTTTATTGAAAGATAATCTGCCTTTTAACTTTGTCTTTGCCATATAACTTTTCACTTTACATTACTAGTATGCTTTGTCAGACTTAGAATCTGTTAACACACAACAATTTTTGAAGCTAAATATCCAATCAAGAACCAAGAGAACTTATTTAAACAGAAATGACGAATGCATTGTTATTGTGGACAGATGACACAGTGTTATTGTGTGTGTACATTCTTGCTTGTTAGTTGCACGATTATGGAACGACTATAAGGCTTACATACTTAGAACATTTACCAGTACTGCTAATGAGATTTTAATGCAACATTTTGGTTTACTTGAAAATATATTCTGGATTTAAAGTACTTTCAGTGAGATACCAGATGGCACAGTGGTTAGTTTATGTGACAGCTACACGATGTTATCACGACGCTACTAATGAGTGACAATTTACAATGTTGCTTTTGTAGTGTTTCTGTTTTATATCTGCACAGTTTTCTGTTTTATTCTGGAAAGTAAAACAGGTTTTAGTAGTAACTTTTGTGGTATAGCTACAAAAAAATGGTTCAAATGGCTCTGAGCACTATGGGACTCAACTGCTGAGGTCATTAGTCCCCTAGAACTTAGAACTAGTTAAACCTAACTAACCTAAGGACATCACACACATCCATGCCCAAGGCAGGATTCGAACCTGCGACCGTAGCGGTCTCGCGGTTCCAGACTGCAGCGCCAGAACCGCGCGGCCACTTCGGCCGGCGGTATAGCTACAATGAGACTGCCTTTTCCGTAGCACAACAATACGTTACAGCACAGTACTTTCCTCATCACGGCAATAAGCGTAATAACTAAGACATTTATACGCAAAGCATTTCACTTTTGTGTATTATGAGGTAAGTACATTGACTTCTGCAGAACTTAGCTTTCGGAGGACGATAACTACGACACTTCCACACAGATTATGTTGCAACAAGACGCACATTTAGCGCTACAGTACACGTATTTGAGTGATTAATTTTGTACTTGAAACATTTATTTTTAAAGATTTTTGAATTACAAAGAAAGTTTTCCGTGATACATTTCATTCCATTGCTGTAATCTGTAACACCTAAGGGTATAATTACATTAATCCTCAGGGGGGGTACACGCTTACTTTGTGTACCATGTGTGTGGCAACCACAAGGAACCCTAGCTAATATGGTATTTGCTTATACAACTTTACACATCGGTACCATATTTCTCTAACACATAAATTACACAGCTATCTGATCATTTAACTGAGAGATAAACATTTTTTTTACTACATCAGTGACACATGTTTACGCAATACACAGTTGGGTAACTTCACACTTATGAAACTGTATTTTGTCTGTACTTTGTAAACTGTTCATATTTTTTCGGAATCATTGTGATACTATGAGAGCTTTAAATGATGTATTTGGTAAGGGAGCATGATTTTAAAGTACGTTTGAGGTAGATGACACTATTGAAATGAGCAGAGAATTTTTTTTAGGTTTTGAAATTATTGGAGGAAGCTACGACGATTTTGAGATTTGACTGAGGTGTTATGATGTTATTATTACGACGACGATGTGTACTATGCTGTTGAGATATGTTTATGATCAATAAGATGTTGCTACCGTATATGAGGAATAAGAAGTATGTTGGAAACCAAGAATCGTACTTTAAGAGTTATGAAATGTGCGTAAATGCGTGACTGTATCACAATGCTGACGAATATTTTATTTGGACACTTATATTTATAGGATTTTCTTTCTACATATTTGTAACGCTAATTCTTGACCTGTGAAATATTTTTATGTGAGACTGTCACTGTAGCGGAAACTGCTGTCGTAAATATTTCCGTAAGAAAGTTAAGTGACCACCTGCACGTAATGCGTCGTGGGCACCCAGCTGTGTCGGACACCTGGAGAGAGGGCCATTGGTGCGTGCCTTTCAGAGCACAGGAAGGAAAAGAAAAAGGGAGGCCATTATCCTGGCCATTGTCATTCCTTTAGAGAAAGCATCGCAAATCCGACACGCTAATTACTTGGAAACATATCGTACTTTCTGATATTTACTGAAATGCCTAATGAAATGACAAGAAATAGTTTGTCTACACACCTGACTATGACTACTGTCTTTCTAGATGAGAGATTTTTTTACTACTTATGAAATGCCACATGACTATTGAACGATGTTCTTACGCTTTGCTTTGTACATAGTTGCTTATTTCATTTGATATCTAGTTTCTAGCTGCACTGCAGCATTGGTTAAAATAACATTTTATAGATGTACTAATATAAATATTTTCTGTCTACAGATCGAGTATATAATAATTTTTTTCAAAAAATTGAGGGAGCACAAAGCGACATTTACCTTCACAGGAACTGCATTCATAATTTTCTTTTCAAGTACTTGGTAATTTCTTTTGTAGAATAAATTGTGATGCATCACTCTAGTGTTAAGATGTGACATAGGTATTAGACATGGCCATTTTTAGTGTAATATTTTTTTCTGCTTGAGCTATGTCATGTTTTGATATAAGTTATTACATTTGCTGCTGCTAGCTTTGCCAATCTGTATTTTTGTCATTGCTGCTTGTGTTAATTGTTTTGTGCTGCTGCATTGCCTCGTCCCTTAGTTTAGCATCTGAGCTCAGTAGATTTAAGTTAGCTTAAGATGGGGTAGGCTATATGAGAGAATGAGATGTGATGAATTGGAAGAAATGCATTGAGAAGCTATAAGAAAATGGTTTGGCCAAAAAAAAAGTATTTTGAAAGAGGATATGAGCAAAAAAGTAGGGTTTAGGGACAACAGGTTTACGTAGGATTTTCTTGGAAATAAATAATGAGGTAAGAAATATGTGAACATATAAATACAGAAAGCATGCTTTGATAGGATTTTTTTAGTGGAAACAAATTTTGAAATAAGACGAAAGATCTATCGAATGAAGTTTTAGGTTGGACTGCAGTACCAAATGTTACACTGAAAACAAACCCTGCCCTTTCCCTTTTGTGTTATCCCACTATATGTTTGTGTACCCTTGTGTATTTGTTTTCTTCCTGTCTCTGTGTACTGTTTCATAGAACTTTTTTCTCTTCTAATACTAAGTTACATTCACTATGATGAGGAATACTGTTATCCTCAAATACAATTGGCATTAATAATGTGTTATTTACTTTGTAAAGATGTTTAGACATTATTTATTCTGTTTTGTGTTAATGCTCATGTGTGAAGTTGATGTTTCGAAAGTTATTCGATCTTTTATGTATGTACTCATGTCATAATTCCTGTAACACTGATGTATATGTCTATTTCTATTCTTTTGTAAAGCCTGTACTACAAATGTTATCTGTATTATTATGTTCTTTAATGATGTATTTTGTACCTTTGTAATTGTATTTTCATGTTGTAAATTTATAAAATTGTAATTGACACCAGTTCATCTTATTATTAACTTGTAAGTTACATTTCACTGCACACGTTTCTGTTGGTCATAGTATATGGACAATATGTGAGAAGTAGGGACTGATAGTGTTTGCACGTGTGTTAATAATTCAGCAAGGGACTGGATAACAGCATTGCTGGTTCTAAGGACAATTCCAAAAACTTTGTGAGTGCACAAGTGGTGGTTTATGGACTTGCTATATTCTCCGCAAGACTCTTCGATGCTGAATGTGCACCTGCACAATCGCAACAGATGGCTGCTGGCCATCTCTACAAGGACTACAGTGGGTCTGCACCTCTGGTGGCCCACCAATACCATTATCTCTACAAGGACTACAGTGGGTCTGCACCTCTGGTGGCCCACCAATACCATTATCTCTACAAGGACTACAGTGGGTCTGCACCTCTGGTGGCCCACCAATACCATTATCTGTACAAGGACTATAGTGGGTCTACATCTTTGATGATCCATCAATACCATTATTTCTACAAGGACTGCAGTGGGTCTGCACCTCTGGTGGCCCACCAATATCGTAATCTCTGCCAGGACTACGGTGGGTCTGCTCTGTGATGACCTACCTACCAATATTCATCAAAACTTCGACTGACTCTGCAGTGGGTTGCTCTGTTGTGACCCAATACTTGTCTGCATGTCGAGAGTCAGCACTGTCTTTCCGTTGGAAGGACAACACTACTTCTTCAAGACTGCATGGAAATCCACTACTTCCGTGTGCATTTTCTTCTACTGCTCAGACTTTGAGAAAAACACTATATTTTACCGTAATGAATGATCAGGACTGTCTTTATGGACTGTGACAAAATTTTAGCTTTTGACCAACGTTGTATCAATAAGTGTGTGCATTTGATATCTTTGTTATTGTAATTATGAAAAATTTTTTCAAATCTGTATTGGGCACTGTCCAAACCAATTTGTAAAATTTTTTGTGGGGAGCATGGGGGCTATGTAAGTAGGCTGTTTATGTTTTCTCTATGTAAGTAGGCTGTTTATGTTTTCTCTATGTAAGTAGGCTGTTTAGGTTTTTTTATTGGTAACGCCACCTCTGTATGAAAATCACTGGCTGTGCTGTGTGCAGTCTGTGGCTGCTTTGCATTGTTGTAATACTCGCCATTGTAGTGTTAGGCAGCTGGCTGTGAACAGCGCGTAGCGTTGCGCAGTTGGAGGTGAGCCGCCAGCAGTGGTGGATGTGAGGAGAGAGATGGCGGAGTTTTGAAATTTGTCATGAACTGCTATGTTTATATATGATGATATCAAGGTAAATACATTGTTTGTTCTCTATTAATATCTTTCATTTGCTAACTATCCCTATCAGTAGGTAGTGCCTTCCATAGTTTGAATCTTTTATTTAGCTGGCAGTAGTGGCGCTCGCTGTATTGCAGTAGCTTGAGCAGCGAAGATTTTTGTGAGGTAAGTGATTTGTGAAACGTATAGGTTAATGTTAGTCAGGGCCATTCTTTCGTAGGGATTTTTTTGAAAGTCAGATTGCTTTGCGCTAAAAAATATTGTGTGTCAGGTAAAGGACAGTCGTGTATTATTGTTCAAAGGGGACGTTTCAGAGTGTAATGCAATACATCAATGTGGCAGAATTAATTTCATTGTTTCCGATCCATTGCACTACAATTAAAGCGTCACATTCTGTTCTTTTTCCTATCACGGGAGGTTCTCCAAATAATTTATTATTGTCATGGATTCATATGTCTTAGTCAAGGTGCAGAGACCAAATGCAACATAATGTGGTTGGTTTCTTTCTTCGATTCTCTATGATAAATGGACGCAAAAAATTGTGTCGGTACCTATCAGAACCTGCTCTATAGCTACTCAGGCAAATTTCTTGTTTTGAGGTCTATACCTTAATTAATGGAGAAGTGAACGCTGTTCACAAGTGATATTTAAAATATTCAATTGGATTTAAGGCGACAAAATTGCCCATATTTGAAGCTACCCAGAGAAAAAGTAAGTTGCTAGAGCCGCTGTTAGCAAATGTCTGCAGGGAGTTCCTAATTGCTACTGTGGAAATTTAGCATAGAGGCCCTACAGTAATCAACAAGTTCATTCCCTTCATACTTATCACCCTGGCATGTGAGTCTTAAGTGAAGAACAATGTTGAAATTCGTATCGCTGATGGTCGATTCGAATTTCTTCAGAGACGCTGGTATTGTGAAGCAGCTTGGCAGTCAGAAAGCCAAGATCTATGAACATTAACACAACTTACTGAGTAGAGCTACCAAGAGGATTTGATGTGTAAACCTTTTCTTCCGATTTTGATATAGAATTGTTTCTGGAAATTCTCAGCTCCATAAAATATATCAGAAAAAAAACCTCGCACACGCTGGCCCCTACCACGGTTAGAACTGACGACTGACTGAGCCGTTCTGACACTAGACACGGGCGGTACCACCGTGATAAGGACACACTGCTCTCTGTATGCCACTCTCATCATGGTGTCGGTCGCTCAGCCTCATAACGCATCGAGAAAGATAGTAAAAGTTGTCAAATATGTGAAGAATAGCATTTCTTAGGCAAAAAATAGAATTTTCTGTCTCAGTGTCTTAGTTTACATGAGGATTATATAGCACGAGTCATTCAAATGGAAAGGGAATATCAAGTGAATTTAGCGAGTCAATTCAGTACCATACGCGGAAGTGATTGCACTGTCACAGTGTTGCCTAATGTTTGTGACGATGTTGCCAATTCTCAGCTGTGCTAGGAACAGCTCTGTAGCGGTATGCGAGGAGAATCCCGTGCTCGTCTCATAGGAGGATATGGAGAGGAGGCGCGGGGTTTGGTTAGTATGCAGCGTTTTCTCCTACCAGTTGGGTCAAACATTCAGGTGTATAATCTTCCATCACGATTACAGTTTCCTACAAAATATATACGAATAAAACACTTCGCTTGTTACTTTGTGACAAAAGATTATTTCAGTACAATAAAAAGTCTGTGGAAATCACTTATGCTCACCTGTCACAAAAGTAAGATAACAAACACTTTGCACCTCGAAATCGATTGCACCTATGTGCAACCTTGTGACGTTTAAATAAATCGTCTTAACGGCACTAAATCGTGGTTTGTGTATCATTTACCGGCCGTACTCAACCGCATTTCACTGGTTGGAAGACGAAAAGCTTACTGACAAATTTCACAGAAGGAAAAGGGGGACGAAATGTCTCCCACTGGGAGGTCATGTTGTTTTATTTAAATGATTACAAAATCAGGTAAAACGAACAGTCAGGTTGTCAGTATAATAACATTACTGTTGTCAGTATGAACTTGCACTACCCAGGGCCTGTAATGATAAAGGACCCGTTTAGGTCAGGCATATTGTATACAGAAGTGGAAGAGAGGGCACCACTAAATTCTAATCAGTATGCATTGCGTACACACAGAAATTACTGTTACAGTGTACTTATGGAGCCCAATGAGTGAATTGCGAATTTTCCGGTGAGAAAGAGCACTGGCAAACAGTCTTCGCTACATTAGGTTACTTAATCTGGTGTCACTCTGAGCTAGAATTTATGGTCAGCGACTAAGTGTAAGGTCAATGAATCGGATGCAAGTTTTGCAACTGTGAAATACTTTCCTACATTATAAAAGCGAATATTGAATTTGAACTAATATTGCGAAAATTTTGTACTTTGATAGAATGAAAATCTTTCTGTTTATTGCAAAGGAAAACATCTGATTTTCTAAAACATTGTCTTTCATACACAACTTGAAACAGGTCATGTCGACCAAATCATGTGGAAGAAATGAAAGCGACGTATATCGGAAGGCAGTAAGATCTCTTGCCTTTTGCTTTGGCAGTACTCGTTAGCCATTTCTAGGCGCAAGTAAATGAAGAAAGGCAGCGCGTTTTTGTTAACAAGTAACGTCTTCATCAATTGCATTAGTTTTAATGTAATCTGCGAGTAATTGCTGATGTTTGATATTAACATGAAAAGGATTCCGTAGTCAGGGAAAGAGCCTGTTCTTGATAAACTACTTCTATAATGACCAAAAGGCATCAAATGATCTTCAAATACAGTGTTCCAGCAGCGGTATGAAGAAAATGATAGTAGTAATGACGGTAATAATCGAATTATCCGGTAACTTCACACTACCCAGTGGATTTTCTCGAACTATGAAATTTGCTGAATTTCTGAAAATTTCAGAATGGCTTCACGTCGAGCCGATGATGCCTAGAAAAGTCTTTACATCCTGCTGACATGAGAATAGCATAATCTCCGCCTCAGAAGCGTGCTTCTACTTAACCATTTAATAGACTCGCGTTTTTTCCACCGTGACTAATTTTGTAAGCTAAGCACGTCATCTGTTACAGCACACTCCTGGGGCTGGGAAATGTGGCCACAATGGTCTGGTGGAACGAACTATCACAGGTGCAATGCGTGAGTTCAGGCATTTACTTTTAAGTGGCACAAACAGATTTACTTTACCCCTGGTAACATCAAGAGAAAGACGTTATAATCCATAATCCGCATTAAACATCACGTTCCTTCATTACCAACTGGACATTGCGGGTTTACGTTGGGAAATGACATAGCGGAAGTCATGGTAAACAAAGTCACCAGTAAACTTACTTACATTAGAAAGTTTTATTTTATTTGATAAACCGATAGCCATTTAAAGGAACAGGGCTCTTACTTTACTTGTACTTGATTGAACTAGAGACGACGAAAAATTTGGTGCTGGACTGTGATTCGAATTCGTATCTCCTCTTTCGAGGATCTGAATCTCTCGGAACAGTATAGTTCAATCATTTCGTTCCTTTTCTCAAGACTGCAATCTTCTCTATGTCTCCTCCAAAGGTAAGTATGTGTTCGAATCTTGATACAGTACAAAAATATTCATAATTTCATTTCAAGCCTCTCACGTGCACACCGGCCAGCTAGTGAAAATTAACGTGCATTATTAATTTCTGTTCATGTGTTGCCAAAAATCACAATAGGTGCCGTTATTTCTGGTCAAACACGCACACATCTTACTATTGGTGAGTAAACTACTGATACTTAAGCTATATTCGTGGATGCATGGTAGGTGTGCAGTTCGATTGTCCCTTAGGCAAAAAAGTTTGTGTCCTTATTATAGATTCAAACACCTATAAGCTGGTAAGAAATACCGATACGTAACATTTGATTTTACTTAGTGAACAACCCGATTACGTGTTGGGTTCGTACCTCCGTCACAGAACTTCCCATCATCCACTTGATCTTTAAATGCATGCACACTTTGTTACTTCAGAATAGAGGTATGTCACACATCTTTCATGGTTAATTAACAGGGACGAAAGGGTCTTGATAGAAGTCCCGATTTATTACAAAAACTGTTGTCTTTTATTTTCAAGTTTAGATTTGGTTACTGGTATTGGCAAAAATTTCGGTAATTCATGACTCTTCATGGCTAGTCATCAATATGATATGATTAGATTAGATTACTTTAGATTAATTCTTGTTTCATAGATAATGAATACGATATTTCGTAATGATGTGGAACGTGTCATCTTAATGAAAGATTTCTTTACATACCATGAATCAATTGCTTTACAATTTTTCACTCACTCTATCTCATTGTTTTTGATTTTTATCTCTATCTTTCTCTGTCACACACACAGACACAAACACACACACGCACACACACACACACACACACACACACACACACACACACACACACACACACACACACATTCGACTTTCGGCGAGGCACGAAAACGTCTGTGAATGAGTTTCTTAGTTATGAATACACTTACGAAAGAAATATAAAAACAACTATGAGAGTTACTGATTTATGATGCTTAGATTGCAATCAGTTCTGAGTATTATTGGTAACTACGCTCCATTCCCTAAACCTAGTTACAGAAATGCGAATCAGACGCATTACGTATCCCAGGTCGTAGCAGCCGCGACTTGGAGACACCAGCTATGGTCACTTCCCAGCCCGCTGTCGGAACACATCGGTTCGTCTTTTTCGTTTTGGTACTGTAACTGAGATTTGGTAACACGGCAGGGTATGTTTGGCAACTTTGTGATCGACGACTTACTTCCTGGTGTGCACGGAATTAAGCCTCAAAGTTCACTTGATTTTACCTGTCATTTCCATTTAATAATCTGAGTTATTATCGCTTGAGGTGTAACAAAAGATAGTAAATTTACGCTTTTCAACCCAGGAAAGTTGTTGCACGTGGAAATCGCAACAAATCTCGTCCTTCATATCGCGGTTTACGAGCTCTAGCCACTATTGGTCGCGTAAGGGGAAGCTAAGGCACACATTTCTTCGCTAGCTCTATGGTAACTTGCTGACATGCGAAAAGCGCCTGTGATGGTTTGCAGTTACAGTCTCACTGAGTGTAGCGTTTTTATCCTTTCTGTGAAAGAGCTGCAAACAGTCAGTTCAAACATCGATAAGGAAATCGCAAGAAAATACTTTCGGCTGACAGTGCAATGGTGAAAAACTTACAATGCTGCACAACAGGTAACGCCTCTCTCCGCAGCTAACAACTAATTTTGGGTTTCTAGGAACACATAACTTTATTTAAAAAATGCCGCATTTGCTTACCTCTTGAGTATGACATATCATACCAATTAAACACAGACAGAATCAAAATCTTAGTGAGTAGTATTTTACTAATTCGTGACGATAGAGGCATGCTTGTGTAGAGATACTCAGTTTTATTAAAACAGACTTTCGTCGTAATGTTATCGTGGGTAGTTTTATTTCACTTTTTATAATACAGTTCACAATTTTTGTAAGGTTTCCTTTAATGTTGTTAAAACAATAGTAAACATGAGAGAGAAATTAATCATCAACGATATATGCGAATTCTCTGATGTTATCTATAACAGTCTGAAAAGGCACATGCAGTTTATTGATTACATGCATGTAGAAAACTTGTTCTGAGTTAAAGCTGTCAAACAAGGTTTGAAGAAGATTAAAATGCCACTACCAGACGACAGCTAATGTAGAAAATACTTTTCCGACGTAATTTGGCACGATGCGCTCTACCCATACATAATACAAAAGTTTCGAGATGCATCTACTCTCTGGCTGTCTATTAAACGTGAAATGAACAAAATGTCGCAGAAGTTAGCCCTTTCCCCACATGCGACTATTTTAGGTTGAGAAGTGAAGGGAATTATGTTACAAGTTCCATTAGATTGATAACTTTAGCAGACAGCATAATTGCGTTTTAAAAAATATAGCAGTGAATGTACTCGAATTCGCGACATCTTGTCTGCTGTGCACGATACTTACCATTACGCTAATAGCTGACACGTGGCTGCAGCAGCTCCAGAAGTGTACAACAATTCCTCCAGAACTTCTGCATTCCACAGCGCTGTGGGATAATGCATAAGGCCAGATGAATACTTATGAGAGACAAACAGTTATACCTTTTCTTTTGCACTGCACGACGTTTTCCACAAACAGATAGCGCAATAGAGTAGCTCAAGTGGAAAGGAACACTTCCTGTTTAAATTTCTGCGTACTACACTGTTGGCAGTTCTGTGTTGCTGGCAGTTACGTGATTTTATTTTGGTGATTACAAAATAAAGTTGAATGTATGCACTGGGTAGCCGAGGCAGCTAGTTCATGGTGATTCGGTCAACCAAGTAAACGAATTTACTGAACATGCTGCAAATTGATACAGGGAACCTGTGTGTCAGAATTATAAGCCAGTATGGCACAACGGCGTTAGATAGAAATATGAGCCACTGAGAAGAGGGTTTGGTGGTCTGTTGGGATGATGATAGGTTCATATATGTGTGGTCTCGGTTCGATTTCAGCGTCGGTCAATGATTTTAGATACGGAGAGACAGGTTCCATTCTCTTCTGACTACACAAAGTGAAGAAGATATAATGGCATTGTGGTCTGAGATTCACATTGAAAATGATATTCCTTCTCTACCAAGTAGACGTTAGGTTGAACCACAATAAAGTCTGGAGTGGCGACATGTAGAAACTCTATCAGCAATAACCTTTCTTATACTAGTTATTTATTTCTAGTGACGAAACAAACGCTATGTAGGCTCACAGGACACTTATTCCATCTTTTATCTGAGCTTCTGTATGTCGATAAAATTGGTTCTGAACTGGGAATGCTAGACCGCTCTTGACGCGGAATTTGATCCCTTCGTGACAATAATGCTCGAATACAATTTGTTGTTTGTTCAAAACTGTAGATTCCCCAACATCTCCACATATTGCGCGTGAAAGGGTTCGAATCCTGCCCCGGCACTAAAGCTTTCATTATGTATTATCAAGCTCCAGCATGAGAACACCTATCTGCTGGTGGGTAAGAAATTTGATTTTTAATGTATTTTCATTCGTTGTCAACACTAACGGTATCTGGCGTTTTTGAGTCCCAGTGAGACACAGAACTATTTGCGGGATCACTGTAGGTTCAAGATGTTATTCCGAGCTGCTGGTGGAGAAAAATTCGGTAGATGACGTGTCTTTGTGTGTAGTCAACAACGATATGTGTGGAGCCCTATTCCCAGTCAGCAGTTAACTCTTCGTCATATTATTTCTACTTCAAACATGCTCACACGTCGCTGCTGGTGCAACAACCCCATATTTAACGTTCGTTTTCTGTAGAATATAACAGCGATAAGTACCGGGCTGGAGTCCTGGGAAGGAAGAAATTAATGTTTCGTCTCGTCATTACAATTAAAACATCTAGCTACTGCCGATAAAATCCGATATGTCACAGTTGATTGTGCTTCGATATCTATCCGATTAAGTTCTGGGTTCGAATCCCTGTCCAACACAAAGCTTTACCTCACGGCATTTCAAGTAAGTTACTTGTTAAGAAGCAATATTTAACATCTCTCGTAGTTCGTTAACAGGGACAATATGTACTGGGTAGGAATTCGCGTCCGTTAAAAATGTTTGCGTTATGTAATTTAAAGTTGGTATTTGCTAATTGATACTGTCTAAAATAGGGGTATATCACTCTCTGTATGCCTAATCAGGAATGACTGTTAGTTTCCGTCAGTCACGAAATCTATGCCTAGTCTGCATGACCTGGATTTGAATCCATGTGCAGAACGAGACGGTTTATCGTGTCATTTGAAGTTCATACATAAACTAGCTGCTCGTGAATAACTTAAATTTTTAATGTCATTTTGTGTTAAATAATAAGCACGGTATGTTACTTTGAAGAGGAAATCATGAATACGACGAACTTAGTACGTGCATTACCTATCTGCCGTAATAATGAGAGTGCTAACATTTCAGGTACGTCATTTATTGTAATAAATGTGAGTTTACAAGCGTTAAGGACAGTCTTACCTGTGATAAGGTGTTCCCGGATATTTGTAGTATCGTAGTATTACTTTACATCTTGAATTATTGCGATACAGAGGAGTGTTTTCTAGTGGTGACTTGTTGGAACCATTTTCAATAGTCAAACGACTGTACCAAGGAGCGATTAGAGCACCTGCTAGACAGCTGCGTTATGTGGATTGCATGCGAATCAGGCGAAATGCAATTCAGGTCGTCGGATACTTTTGAGCGTGACTGTACATAGTTTCTAATCTTAATTTTTGACTTACTGTGTTATACCTCTAACGTAAGATTATACCTCATAATAAATGGATTATGACGGATTGTCAAATTTTTAAATCCGGTCAGTAATTACATGAAACACTGAAAAATCATATCTGTGTATATTTCTGTTCCGTCCCCTGTGACCTTCGCCACTTTTCGACTGCCCCGCTGGCGTCCCTTTAGCACAGTGTCTCCACCTGCCTGTCACACTCTGAAAACCACGCAAAGGTTCACATAGAAAGATACGGATTTCTCACTTGGTACTCTGACGAAAACATTACTTTTCAGCCCTGTTTCTTTCTTCAGGGTATAATCAAAGAATGAAATCGTAGGGGCAACGAGTTCAGGGGCAAAACTAATTTTATACGTAATTTACGTATTAAAAATCAGTATAAGTGATACAATAAAAATATGTAGTGGCAGCTGATATGTCAGAGTGTATGGTCACTTTATAATGTTTTTCTTTCCCTAGCTGTAGATGCTCTTTATTTTGCTTAGTGGTAAATTATCCACAGTACCTATTAGCGTGTTGCAGCGATTGTGTTATCATTTTACTTCTACTTCAAAAAGATTTTTATGCAATGACCTTAGAGTGAGTTTTGTTTGTAGAGCGCTTTCGTGTGAATGCCTTAGTGGATCATATGATAATAGGACAGAGTAAGCAAACAATTGTTATTGAGTTTAACTCCTACGTTCCAATTTTAAATATTTTAAAATCATGTCGCTCGTAACATCATGCTAACGGAGTTGATGACACCGGCGGTTAATTACAACACTACCACCACCATCAATAACCCATCTCACCCCCCCTCCTCCCCTCGAATGAAATTACAATTATATCTAACGTGTTGAGATTTCTATGCAAGTAAGTCCTGAAATACAATCACAAATGATATGATACTCGCTAAACTAGAATTTAGTTAACTAATCCGCAATGCGGACCTGTATCGAATGCCACACGAAATTGATGAACACAGCACCAGTCTGGCCGCCATTTTCAAGGGTGATGTCACTTACGCATAAACAACGCTGATCGCAGGGTCTCTGTTTGCTTAATCCATACTGATTTTTACAAATATTTGTTTTTTCCAGAGCCATCATAATCCGTGAACAATAAACGTGTTACATTATTCTACAGTAAAGACTGACGTTAGCGGTATACGCCTAAAAGTATATGCATCTGCACGACGAACAGTGACGGCTCGTGCAAAATTTTACCAATGTGCTGCAATGTGGTGGCTTATAGCCTTCTGACTTACTATGGAAGTAATCGTAAAGAAATTGAATATATTAATTTTACGCATAGAAGTTGAACTGTTTAGGTATATTTAAATTTCATAATCGATAGCGTTTCAAGGATCAAATGAAAAAAAGTTGCTTTCTGCAGGAACCGAACCCAGCTCCGCGAATTACCAGTCCTTGCTTGTGGTAATTCCTCATGCGGCTTTCATTAAATCCGACTGACCGGCTGGTTGTTTTAAGAATTTTATAAGATTTTTGTCTGTGAGGGCTGTGCATTTTTCCTCACAATATCTTAATCCTAGTCCACCTTCATTTAACGGTTTTCTCAACTGGTCTCTTGCTAGACAGAGTGGCATCCCTTTCTAGATGAACAATCCTCTATACCTCTTTATTTCTGGGATATATTTTTGGTTTATGGGTATTATTTGAGCTGTATACCACATATTATAGTATGTTTATAATTTTACTATTGGACAATCTGATGTATATGTTGTGCGTGTGTGCGTGACAGAGAGAGAGAATATATTTCTTCTAATGTGGCTGCATGTACAAGTGTGACTGCGTGTACAAGTGGAATGTTTTTTATCTTACCATTGCTTTTATTAAGTGTAGTAGAGGTTCTGTATTGATGTGCGTTTGTTCATTTATTACATGTTTGTTTTTAGCAATGAATTTCTGTATTTGGTAGTTTTCCTGCAATTCTATATGTTTTTGTGTCTGAAGGGTTGTGGTTGTGGAGTAAGTGCTCTGTAAATGTTAAATGGTTTGTTTCATACATCCAACAGTTGATGTGTTCTTTGTACTGTGTTTTAAAATTTCTGTATGTCGTGTCTATGTGTACTGCATCACAACTGTGACATTCAAATTTGTGTATTCCCGATCCCTGAAATTTGTCCTACTTGATTACTGGATGGCTTAGGTTTGATTGGAAGATATTTACCGTTTTATATGCTATTTGGAAGCGTTATTTCTTTAGTATATTCGCCACTTTGTGTGTTAATCTATGTGTGTAAGTCATAGTGTACCATCTGATCCTTCTCTGCGTGAAATTATCATTGTGTATATGTGTTGTGCGAGTTTGTGAGTTTGCAGCTTCTGAGTTTCCTTGCAGTCTTGAAATGTTAGACATATTGCTTGTTTCGTATTTTTGTTTTTAATTTTTGATTGAGCCTGTGTATTAAATGTGCGTCATACCCATTGTTCCTAGTTATTTGCATGATTGTAATCATGTTTTTTTCATAGTTTTTCTTGTTGAGCCGAATCCTGTTTATCATATATATGTCTCAATGCCGCAGGCATCTGCCTATGGGGATGATTAGATGTGCAATGTATTATTGTGTCTGCAGCCGTCGTTTTTCTGAAAATGTTAAAAGGATGTTTGCCAATTTCTCTTATAATTGTTAGTCAAGAGAATTTATTTGATCTTCCTTTTTGTTTTTCAAGTGTTAATTTTATGTTCTGATGTTGGTTGCTGATTTTAGAGCGGAGTTCATCTATATTTTTCACTTGGTTCATGCACCACATAAATATGTTATCCACGGCACCAAGCAAAACATACCATCAGGACAAGTGTTCAGTTCCCAGTGCTGTGAAGTCTGGAAAGCAAAATTTTGAAGTTCAATTATTATAAGAAGAAGAACAGCTCCAAAAATGGAACAAAAACACAACATGTAGAAGAGCATCCACGAAAACGGTAAGAAGAGATTTAAATTATTACTAACTCACAGAAAAGCAAATTGCCATAACTGTTTATCGTTCCAAAATAAACTAAATAGTATGAAAAAAATACGTACATATTCCAAGCCATTGAAGATGCCGTGGAGAGAATAAAGGATAAACGTGTATGGCACCAAAATTATGTTTCATTCAGTTGTAATTAGGCGGTCCAAGAGTAAATATATCAATATGCCGTAACATTATACGCAGCTGAGTACGACATGAATACAAAAATTGAAGACTTTTTTGAAAGAGCCAGCACATTGAATCGTTGGATGCCTTGAATAAGATTTAAGTTCCTATTGCTCTTCGTTATTAAGGCGCCTCTCTCTGCACCACTGATTTGGAACTATCCTCAAACAGTTCGCTCATGTCCTTCGACAGTTTAACTTCCATTTCGTCGCGTTCTGAGAAGGGAAGTCGAGTAAGCTGTGAAGTATGGTTGAACTCTAGGAGTCGGGTATTGTTGCTTGTTATTGGTGCTTCCTGATAAGAAACCATTATTTATAATACCTTCTCAGGGTCTTGATGCTGCATGGTTACACTTGTTATACCGTCAGCATAAGCGTTAACGGCGAACCTTTGCACACCAACATGTAGTCAAGAGGTTTCGTTGGCCACTGAGCGGATCACTGGTTCCAAGGAAACTATAGATAATATCATGAATAACGGGCCGGACTGAGGGCTGAACTGAGAATTCTCCCGTGAAGTGACCGTTTACTTGTCTTTTAGAGCCATTGTATTCTGATCTAGTAGTAGTAGATGTATTGTTGCCTGTGGGACGTTACAGTGTTCCACTACACTGATGTTGGCGACTGTTAAAGCCATTTTCTAGGCCAATGTTCAATAATCCTATAGTTCCGTTTTGATACATGCGTGAGAAGAAGGTAGTGTCTCTCAGAGAGCACAGTCAGTCAATGATCTACCTGTTGCGAACACATCACGTCTGGCCAGGCTCGATTATCTGTGGAAGAGTCTCTTTTAGTCTAGGGCTATTACGTGCGCCATTACTTTTGAGTCGGTAAGTAATAAAGTTGTCGGCTTACAATCAGTTATTCTTCTTGGTTTCGAAGGTTTGGGCACAAGCGCTATAATTCCTGGTTCATTTGCTGAATACATTTGACCAATTCTATGTTTCTCATTCACGAGCTCTGTGAATTCCGCTTTGATAACAGACCAGAAAACTTTGTAAAATCCATATGGCACCGGTATGCTGCCAATGCCGGACTCCTGTTTCGTGATAAGTGATCTGTAATGTCTTCAATTTTTTCTGCGTATATAGGCGCCGTCAATATAGTGGCATTTTCGTTGGTGAGGGAAGTCGTGCACTTTTCTAGCAACTTTCTGCCTTCGCAGGATTCTGTTGCTGCCTTCCCAACGCTAAGCAGGTTACGTTTAACTTCCTAAACCCAACCACAATAGGTGGATTGGGGTAAAGCTTTTATTTTAACAACAACGGCATGGTGGACCGAGAAGCTGACGAGGATTACTTCATATTCTATCCATTCCTGTTGTGGCACAAAATCTATACGGTCTCGAAACTGGTAGTGGGTTTGTGTTCGCGTAGTGGGATCACGTGATGGCTGGTCGGTCTATGTTCGTTTGGCCCTCCAACCATGTTACGTAAGAGGCCAAATTAGGAATTTATCCTGTTACCTATCGATCTTACAACAGAATTACAATCTCCCCCCATTATTGTGTCACCCTTTACGTGTCTCATAAATACAGGATATTTCTATTATTTATTTCTGATGAGGTATAAAGGTTTAGTATTTTTATTTCGTTTGGTTCGGCTTTGAAACCACGTCCATCCGGTTGCTTTCCTAAGTTCTCCAATTCCAGTCTCATTCTGGCTTAAATGCATTAACCACATCCGCTAGAGCCGACATTGTTGTAGATACTATTGCTGTTGCAGATTCATCTCTTTGCACTCTACTTCCTGAAGGAAGACGATGTCTGCGTCATTGGTTTGTAAGAAATTCCCAGAGTCCTCATCTTTTCTTTTTTTACTTGTCAAGCAGCAGATATTCAGCGTGAGTAGAGTAACCACCTTCTATTGTCCTTTGCAAGCTATTTGTCAGTCTGGATTCATTTCCACTAGGTTCGCTTTCCATTTGTTCCTTCTCGTTGTCTTGGTATTTCCTTTCCGCAACTTTCTTATTTTTCCGACGTGCTGCATTTAGATTTGGTTCGGCTTTCACTCCCGGTGACTTCTCAACGCATTAAAATTTTATTGCCATTTGGTTGCTAATACGTTTCTCTGTTGTCTTAGCTGTATGCTTTGCAGATCGTGTGGTGGTAGTGGAAATGGTTTCCGTACAGTCTTCTACTTTACTTTCCTGTTTATGTTCCAGTCACAGCTGTTGTGATTGTCTGGCGTGTTGTTTCCTGCATTGGTGGTTGTTTACTTTCCTGCTGTAGACAGCTCAAGGCGCTCGCCACGTATAGTTGTCAGGATTGATGAAGATCTGTGCCAGGACTCTGCCCTGCAATGCTGAAACGTATCGGGCTTCTTCTTTGGTATCTCTGTCGATTTTTCTTGAGGGTCTTCTTCAGACCTCGTACTGCCCTTTCCTAATGCCAGTTTCTTGTTGTTTTCATTAGGATGAGAACCAGAAGGACTTCCGATTTTCATGTGTTTTTCGTTTTCTTGCTGTTGAACTGAAGTCTCATGTACTCTGAAGGTGTTTTTCTGAACAGTACCTGCAGCCTGGTCTTTAGTTTTATTCTTTTGATCGTTGTTTGATTTCTTGCGTACTTCATTTGTTATTGGTCTCTTGTTCAAGTATGGGAATTTCTCTTCAGTTAAACTAAGGGAATGGTCAGCAGATTACATATGAGTATAGTCGGTGTTTCCCGTAGCAGAGTATTGTGGGTGTTGTCCGTAGCAGTACTTGAAGGACTCAGTTCCTGTGCCTCCAATCTTGACCACTGTTGCAGATTTCCTCGTAGAATAAACACGCATCGTGGGCAGTTTTCTCGAAGGTGTCCTCGTTCAGTTCACACGCGACATGTGGAAGTTTGCACAACGTACGTTGTGTGCGCCTTGCACCCGTCCACGATAATGTGGGATGGAATATTAGACGCAACAAACATTCGTACAGATTTAATCTCATTGTAGCACCGAATCTTGTATTTATTAGACTACTTTTCGAATTCTGTGCGTTTTATGTGCCCATAATTAGAAATTATTTGTATCGGGTCCTTGCTGCTCAGCTCTCGAGAATGATTTAACAACCTGACTGTTTTCAGTTCGCTGTGAAGGTTATTTATATAAAATACTTACGTCAACAGTGCTGACAGAATCATCAGGATGACGGGCTTCATCTGTGTTTTCAGCAATATTCCAACATAACAGAATTATGCAACTTAGCAAAAACACAATATTTCGCATTATCCGTTTGAATGAAAGTAACGTTATCACCAAAAATACCGAAATTTTCATGCAACCGGTCATGAATCTCCAAGTCTGCGGGCTGAACATGTCTTTTATTTTGTCAAAGGCGAACGTCAAAGAATTTCTCCTGATCAAATTTATGGACATTATTTGCAGGTATGAAGAGGAACCTCCATTATATGAACAACAGACAAAGACGGTGAACAGGAAGTATTTCTACTTACAAGTTCAGTGGCTGCACAAAGAACGCAATATACACGTAGAGTAGCACTTGCTTACATAAACAGTCAGGTACAACATGGATCGCTGCACCGTAAATCCAAACAGGCTGAGCACCCAGCCGCGAATCCCTTGCCGCCCTCTGTGCCGCCATAGCGATGGTTCTTTGAAAAGGAATCATACTGTACTCTTGCCCAATACGCTATACGCAATTTGAAAGAAAAATTCTGACCTGATGCTGTGAGCAACGTAGCATCATAGTGGTGGATAGTGTGGTGTAACGACGTATTAGTTTTTCGTTTGATATATGACCATGTGCAGACTTCGTCACCTACGTCAGTTACAACCCACTTCAAAAATGATTCATATTCTTTTTAAATTGTCATAGAATGGTTCTTGAACGAAACTGTAAAACATCAGTTGAGTCGTGTGCAGAGAATTACATCACTTGGGCCAATTGGTTTTCGTAACTTTTTCGAATTTAAATTTCGTTTGTTTCTCCTCAGAAAATTATATCGACACACGTTATCTTGATCTAATCGATATCAGAATCTCACATTAAATAAACTTTTTAGATTCAAAGTTTCGGCCAACGCTGTCTGAATCAATAATCTTGTCAAATATATTATTAATCCGTTCACATAACTCTTCCTAAATAAATCTTCAAGACACGTGTTTCACCTTTAGTAACATACACTATTTTATTAGCTTCCTACACATACAGATGTGAACTTGAGCGTTGACAGACAGTGACTAACTTTTCAATAAGGTTAAGATCATTATGACGTCATTGTTGTACAAAAAGAGTATAAAAATTCATTTTTAATTTTTTAGAAACA
Organism: Schistocerca americana; assembly: GCF_021461395.2. Taxonomy (NCBI): domain Eukaryota; kingdom Metazoa; phylum Arthropoda; class Insecta; order Orthoptera; family Acrididae; genus Schistocerca; species Schistocerca americana. The sequence goes on along the minus strand of NC_060125.1, from coordinate 96,958,554 downwards.
CGACGCAACAACTCGGTTCCAGGATCTTCTGTTGCTCCTTGGCTGTCGACCCGCGACGTATAGCGGCCAGCAATTTCCTCTCTGGTCGCGGCAACGAAGATGCTGTCCCCGTTCGTTGCGCCGACCTCTCCGTACATGAAACACATAAAAAAATACAAACTTTTAGATAATTCACATTTATTACAAATAATAAGAAAACACATAAACAAAACTAAATTAAACTTATAGTCACCTGCAAACTGTGCTGACTTTGGTGGATGGGTGACGCTTAATTTCGTCCCACTACATACCCCACCCACAAGCTCAGTTTGTCAGGTTTTAACCGGAATTAAAACTGTTCAATATACAATATTTAACTGTTAATACATTTTCCTCACATTTTACGTAACCTAGAGTCCTTGCTATTAGATAGATTTAATCCTTTTAATACGATATCGTTGTGACTATTTGTCATTTACTCTTAATTGTGCTCTTATGGTAATTCGTAACCGAATATAGGGAGATTGCTCCTCTTCAGTTAATAGTTGCTAATAAATACTAATTTAGTACGTTCTTTAACGTTGTACATTAGGACAGAGCGTTCAAACGGTGATAGATTAGTTTCAGTTTCATTTATTTTCTAGTTATTCTTTCCAAGAATGTACATTACTAATAAGTTTCTCACAATAACTAATAGTACTATTTACTTTACGTCATTCTCTTCCCTAATGCCTTATTTATGCCTGAGGTCAAGAAGAAATCAAGCAAACTTTCTTTAGAATCTCGGCACGGCTTTCTTTACCTTCGGACACCTTGTTGGGTAATGGCCATTTATTTAGGAGAAACAAGCGAGAGAGCCCCGTTTGGTGTGTTCTATATTAACACTATTGCAAACCTCTATTAAAGGCACTCTGCTATGTTCTCGTGAGCCATATAGCTCTGGACGCCCATGGTCCCTAAAACTATTAACCATCCCCTTTGGCTCCTACTATCCGAGTAAATTTAAAATAAGCAAAATTCCTTTAGACCTAAGAGCAAAATTTCCTCCATATAAATCCCCCTTTTGGTTATCTTTCTCTTTTTGAAGTACCAGTAGATTATTGTAGAACACATGTTTAAGCTTTCTGTCATTTATTTAAAATAATACGTAACTATCACGAAAAACTTCACATGAATAAACTATGAACGCTCTTCCGTATGTAACATATACTAAATATTAACTTATTTAGGAATGAAGAATTTCATTTGATCAACACTATATAATCCTTTAATTACACCTGATGAAGGTTCCATAAGAAGTAATGCTTTGGGATGTACAATCTTATGTACAACATATGGACCTTCAAAGATCAAGAAGAATTTTCTACATTCCTTATCGATCTTAGAACTTTTAGGATGAGATCGTACTAACACAAGATCTCCTACCTGAAATGAGGGTTCTACAGCCTGTTGATTATAACTTTTAATTCTCCGTTCGGCATTTTTTACAATCTGTTCGCAAACTTTTTCGTCTGGAATATCTTGTTGTATCTCATTTACTGGTGGCCAAGGTAAAGCAGCTAGTAAAGGCTCACCTATAATTCGTTTGCCTAAAATTTCTATAGGTGATAATCCCGTCGTTAGGTGAGGCAATTCATTTAATATCTTTTCGAATTCAGGCCTTAGTTTGGCCCACCGAGTATGTTTATGTGCACAATAAGTTCTACATAATCGTCCTAATTCTTTCATGACTCTTTCTACTAAATTACTTTAAGGGTGATATTTCGAAATTAAGATATGTTTGATTCCATATTGTTTTATCATATCTTGAAATCTTTGACTAATAAAGGCACTACCGTTGTCAGACATAAGTCGTTTAGGAATGCCCCAGTTAACAAAGTAATTTCGGGTGAGGCAGCGTATAACGCTTGCTGTATTCGCTCGTTTCAAAGTATATAGCTTCACATGTTTGGACCAACATTCCATTACAACAAACACATATGTTAATCCTCCTGAACTCCGAGGCAGAGGGCCGAAAAAATCTAATGATAGTAGATCCCACAAACCTCGAGGAATTACAGCATATAATTTATAACGCTTGGATTTGTTATTAACTTTAACCTTTTGACAGGTTTCACAAGCCCTAATAATACTTCTCACAATACGTGACATATTTTTGAAATAATAATACTTCATTAGATGTTTAATACATTTATGAATTCCAAAATGCCCGTAACCTTCATGAATATAAGTAATTAACTCGTCCACAACAGTTTTCGGAATGCAGATTTTCCATCTCTGGTGTTCCCTCTGTGCTTTCCAATACAACAAGTCGTTAAAATATAACCACACACCCCGGGTGTTAACTGTTTCGTCCCCATTATTAAGGTTTTGTATAAGGTCCCTATATTGATCGTCATTTCTTTGATTGCATCTAACAGCAGTTACTATCCGTTTAACCTTACGTTCGTTCTCCTTAGTTAAAAGGAAATAAACATGATAATTTGTTCCTGGTTCTTCTGCAATATTAATATTCTCCATTCCTACGGGAAGCCTTGACAAAGCATCTGAAATTACATTCTGAGATCCTTTTATATACCTAATTTCGTACTGAAATTCTTGCAAGTATAATACCCAACGTAATAGCCTACGGTGAAGTAACCGGCAATTGTTCAAAAAGATTAAAGCCTGATGATCAGTATATACAATTGTTTTTCTTCCCATTAATAATCCTCTAAATCGTTGAAAACCCCATACCACTGCGAGAGCTTCCTTCTCGGATACAAAATAATTTCTTTCATGTTTATTTAAAGTTCGACTAGCGAATCCAATAGGCCGATATAATCCCTCTTCATTGGTCAGATCACCTTGGAATATTACACAAGACACACCATAATCAGAGGCATCCGTACACATACCAAAGTCCTGATCGAAATCTGGGTGGTATAACATTTTGGCTTTGGTTAACGCTCCTTTTATCTTATTAAAAACTTCCTCTTCCTTTTGTCCCCAGAGCCATACTGACTTCTCTTTCAATAAATCTAGTAATGTAGGATTAACAATATCCTGCCCTGGAAGAAATCTTCTCAGAAATCCTACCATTCCTAAGAATGATTTCAATTGTTTCCGATTTCTAGGACTCGGGCATCGAGCAATAGCTTCAATACGTGCTGGGTCTGGCCTAATACCTTTACTGTCCACTATATGCCCCAAAAATCTCACCTCCTCCTTTCCGAAGTAAGACTTAGATAATTTTAAAGTAATTCCTCTGTCAATTAAACAGTTAAACAATTCCCGTAATATCGTTACGTGTTCTTCCCACGTTTTAGTAGCTACCAAAATATCATCTACATATAAAATAATCTTTTGTAACAATTGCTGACCCAAAGCAGAATCTAATGCCCTAATGAAAGTTGACACTGATATATTAAGTCCAAAAGGTAAAACTTGGAACTGATATGATCTGCCTTCAAAAAGAAAAACCGTATATTGCCGTGAATCCGGGTGTAATGTTACTTGATGGTAGCCAGAGGTTAGATCCATTGTACTCATATAACGAGAACCAGCGATCTTAAGAAGTACGTCCTCCATAGGAATAGGTCTGTCTCTTTCCATCTCTATAATTTTATTTAATTCACGGGCATCCAGAACCAGTCGTACCCCACCAGTAGCTTTCTTAACTACCCACAACGGACTGTTAAAAGCGCTACATGATCGTTCGATAATGTTTTGTTCTAGCATCTTACTTATTTCTCTACTAGCCGGTTCTTTGAATTGTACTGGAATGGGATAAGGTTTCTTAAAGAATGGTTTTTTATCTTTAATCTTAAGTTTACAAACGTAATCTTTAATTCTCCCCGGTTCATCTGAGAAGACGGCTCTAAATTCTAACATCAAAGATTCCAACTCTTCCTTTTCTTGCTCGGATAGACAATTCGTAGATAAACATTTTTCTTTCACTTCGGTTTCGATACTATTACTAGCCTGACATTGGTATACTGCATACCCAAGATCACTAAAATCTGTTAATAGATTCACGGTCGGTGCGTACTTAATCTGTAAGGATTCGTAGCAATTTTCAGGTACTTGACTATTAGAGAACCTCACTTTAAAAGTACATGCCTCCTTATGGATGGTTAAGGAAGAATCTTTAAAATCTAATATAGCTTTATATTTACACAGCCAATCTATACCTAAAATTATGGCCACATTTAAGTTGGCTACGACGAGTACAGAGTGAGCAATTAATTGTTTAGCAATTTCAAAAGTTACATAAACTTCCTCAGTAATATTTTGACTTCTTTTACCAGTAACTCCTATAATTTTCACCCCAGTTACAGGTAAAGTCGGGAAATTCCAATATTTTCTTTTAAGCTGAAATAATTCTTTGGATAAAATACTTACTTCGCTACCCGAATCAACTATCATATTTACTTCGGTATCTTTAATATAACCTTTAATAACGGGTTTATATGTTATATTTTCCCTTATCTGATTGTCTTCCTGAAGTAAATCTTGTTGCCAGTCACCGTCCTTTTGGCAGCTTAATGATAAATTGCAATTGGGTCTTGTATAATCTTGACCAATAGTTCCCTTTAGTTGACCCGTACTAAAGGACTTCACTAGTTTTCCGAACTTTCTATGATGACGTCACCTACCACTTGACCTTCATTAATTACTTGAGGATGATTTATCTCATGATCGTTATTGTATAATTTCCGCACTTTAGAGTTATTACCACGATTTTGTTGGCTCTCTTTATCTTTAGATTGACGTTTTATATAACAGAACCGGCTATGATTGTTGTTATTAGCTTTTCGTGGTTCTGAATTAATATTATTATTTCGAGGATTGTCATTTCTACCAAATCTAAACTTCTCGTCTTCCCTTTCTCTATTAAGTATATCTAACTGCTCTAAATATCCTAACAATTCGCACGGCTGTGACCATTCTCTTTCTATCATTCTTTCCTTTACGTAATACGGTAACCTACTAATTAGGACTCGTATTAAATGACTTTCAATAATTGGTTCTTCAATTAATTTAGCACGGTTTAAATGCCATTCAAAATAATTCCTATAACCTCCCCACCGTTTAGAATATGGAGGAGGGTCTAACAACTCTAAAGTTAAGTGTTGTTGTTTTCCTCTTGACCAATAATTTTGTTTAAACTGCTTAACAAAATCATCCCAGTCCCTGAATTCAGTTCTATGCAGTACTGCCCATTCCGCAGCTTCTGCTTCTAAATGTCCTATTACAAATTGAATGCGTTTTTCATTACTCCATTTAGGAGATAATGATGTTTCAAAAGCTTTTATAAAGATTATAGGGTGAAGTTCGCCTCCTGGTTTAAATACAGGAAATCGACTTGCTACATTTGAATTTGTCGTTATGTCATCCAGACATTCTGCGAGAGAAATAGTCGGATTTTGTTTAGATTGCAGAGACGGAGTTGCATCGGATTGGCTTGCCGTGATTGCTTTATTCATATTGTTGTCGTCCGAGCTAGCAAATTCGATGCGACTGTTGTCTCTGATTATGTTATTACCTCTGCTACCTGAAATGTTCTCGTTATTATCTAATTCCGATAACCGTTTAGTAATTTCCTGTATCCGCATTTCTGTATTGGATACTCGATTAGCTAATATCGATTCTTCACTGTGCTCACGATGTGAACGCTCTGTACCTTCATCAATGTTATTATCTTTGGCAGTCTCAAGATTACTGCATATTTCAGTAATTAAAAATTTCATGTTTTCGATTTCGGTATGGTCCTTTTCTACTTGATGAGTTAAGGTTTCCAATTCTACATTATCTATTGAAGAAATCTCTACAGGTTTGGTAGAGACCTCTTTAATAGATTTCAATAATTCTCTGCGAACAGTTTCTGTTTGCATAGAAAATTCATCTCGTAACATATCGTTATTTTTCTGTATTTCATTTACAACTAAGATATTGACACTATCTAGTCTCTCGGATAAGTCAGTAATATCGTGTCGCATGCGAGCTTTTTCCTCGCGCGATTCCTGGATATGTTCTTCTAACCTTTTACAATTATCAGCAATCTTATTACTAAGTCCTACTAATTTTTCCTGCATTTCAACTTTAGAAGACTCTATTTTATCACTTAATTCTCGACTGGTTTCATTAAGATATTCCTGCAACCTGTCTGTTGATTTTGTTAGCTCCCCTTTAAGTCTAGCAGTAGATTCCTCGTTAGACTGTTTTAATTCCTGTTTTAGTTCCTGTTTCAATCTAGCAGTAGATTCCTCGTTAGACTGTTTTAATCTAGCCATAGATTCTTCGTTAGACTGTTTTAATCTAGCAGTAGATTCTTCGTTAGACTGTTTTAATTCCTGTTTTAGTTCCTCTTTTAATCTAGCAGTAGATTCCTCGTTAGACTGTTTTAATTCCTGTTTTAGTTCCTCTTTCAATCTAGCAGTAGATTCCTCGTTAGACTGTTTTAATCTAGCCATAGATTCTTCGTTAGACTGTTTTAATTCCTGTTTTAGTTCCTCTTTTAATCTAGCAGTAGATTCCTCGTTAGATTGTTTTAATTTAGCGATCGCCCTAAAAAGGGCTCTCATGCTCCTATCGGACATAGATTGCTCTTCGTCTGACATTTCACTTCCCGACATTATGTAAGATATTAACTATTTACACACGCAGACTTGTAATCAACAATCCTGTAAAAGCACCCTTCCTATGTACAACACTCCACTTCCAACTTGAAACAAACTCACCGGACACTAATATTGTAATTTGTAGTTCTCGATGATTAGTGTGCTGCTCTGGGCTGCAGATGTAACAGCCGTCGATGCAGCCGCTGAGATGCTGCGACCCCGCTTCCGCAACCGGCAGGACGCTGAGTCGAACACCGGAAACGTCGCTAGCTGCAACCACGCCCGGCACCGCCGTAGACAGGCGAAGCCCTCAGCAACACCTCTAATACCAGCCGGAGGAACGCCCCGCAGCTGACGTACTGGGCCTATTAGTTTAGGGAGAAAAAGGGTTGTCGAGGTCTGCAGCGTTCAGCTGCTGCCCAACAGATGCGCCTTCTCGTGGAACAACTGCGTGACCGTACTGCTTGGCTGCACTCCGTCAGATGCCCACACCCGCGAAGTCGCCGCTGGCTGGTGAAGGCTCCAAGAAACTCGCGTTGACTTCCGAAGGACTCTTGATGCTTTGTTTCGTACCTGTGTGCCTTAGTTGCACACAAGTCCTGTTTCTAAGGTCGCCACGGTGTGGTGTAACGACGTATTATTTTTTCGTTTGATATATGACCATGTGCAGACTTCGTCACCTACGTCAGTTACAACCCACTTCAAAAATGATTCATATTCTTTTTAAATTGTCATAGAATGGTTCTTGAACGAAACTGTAAAACATCAGTTGAGTCGTGTGCAGAGAATTACATCACTTGGGCCAATTGGTTTTCGTAACTTTTTCGAATTTAAATTTCGTTTGTTTCTCCTCAGAAAATTATATCGACACACGTTATCTTGATCTAATCGATATCAGAATCTCACATTAAATAAACTTTTTAGATTCAAAGTTTCGGCCAACGCTGTCTGAATCAATAATCTTGTCAAATATATTATTAATCCGTTCACATAACTCTTCCTAAATAAATCTTCAAGACACGTGTTTCACCTTTAGTAACATACACTATTTTATTAGCTTCCTACACATACAGATGTGAACTTGAGCGTTGACAGACAGTGACTAACTTTTCAATAAGGTTAAGATCATTATGACGTCATTGTTGTACAAAAAGAGTATAAAAATTCATTTTTAATTTTTTAGAAACACGACGCAACAACTCGGTTCCAGGATCTTCTGTTGCTCCTTGGCTGTCGACCCGCGACGTATAGCGGCCAGCAATTTCCTCTCTGGTCGCGGCAACGAAGATGCTGTCCCCGTTCGTTGCGCCGACCTCTCCGTACATGAAACACATAAAAAAATACAAACTTTTAGATAATTCACATTTATTACAAATAATAAGAAAACACATAAACAAAACTAAATTAAACTTATAGTCACCTGCAAACTGTGCTGACTTTGGTGGATGGGTGACGCTTAATTTCGTCCCACTACAATAGGATGACGTCACATCAGAGCAAGTATAGTACAAAAAGGATAGCTGTGCCTCTTCTCAGAGTTGAACATAGCACGCCTGACCGTCATTTCAGCACTCAACACTGATTTGTCGTTATCATGAAGAGAATACTACAGAACATGTTTTCGTCCATTCTTTTTTCCATACAAGCACGTATCGGTAGAGAAATGGCGTACTTTTATTGCGATTACCAGCTAGAATTCAAAGATAACTAGCGTGATTGGAGTGTAACTCCTGGCTCGTATTCGAAGCGAAGTGGCACAATATTAGTGCGATATTTACAGTGTGCTGTAGCACATTAGCACATGATAACCGGTCTACACTAATGAATACGATTTTTGAAAATGTGAACGATCTGCACGTTTGCCCATCAGTGGATACCCCCCCCCCCCTAGCTCCAGTAATTTACAGTAAACTATTGCTATACCGACAGGAAAAATTGAAACAGCAAAAAAATTACTGTAGGGTAGTGAAATTTTTGAAATACGTTTGTCTAGGTAGCATAGTTCATTGATTGACATTCCAAGATCACAGGCTAATGTAAGTACGAGATAAGCCATTGCAAATTTGCAGTGTAACCGCCAGGATGTTGAATGCAATCTTGCAAACATGCATGCTTTGTGTCATACAGGTGCCGTATGTCCGTCTCTGGAATGGAGTTCCATGTCTGTTGCACTTGGTTGATCAATACTGCGACAGTTTAGGGTGGTTGCGGATGATGCTGGAGTTGTCTTTCAATGATGTCCCATATGTGCTCGAGTAGAGATAGATCCGGTGACTGAGGAGGGCAAGGCCACACGTCAACTCTCTGCAGAGCATGCTGGGCTACAGCAGCGGTATGCGGGCGAGCGTTATCCTGTTGGAAAACACCCCTGGAATGCTATTCGTGAATGGCAACGCAACAGGTCAAATCAACTCATTGACGTACAAATTTGCAGTCTGGGTGCGTGGTATAACCACGAGAGTGCTCCTGCTGCCATACGAAATTGAATCTCCGACTAGAGCTCCATGTGTAGGTCCAGTGTGTCTAGGACAACATGTTGTCAGTGCACCTGAACTTGTATGTGTGATAGATTATTGGAACGATGTCAAAAGGCTGAAAAGGCTGCATTTTGACGACGACATGTACTCATGTGAGACAGTTTTATATTCTGACAGAATGTAACTTTGCAGTGTTTCTTGAAAATGGCCATAAGGCCGAAATTTCAATAGTAACTATAAATAGTTTATACAGTTAACGGCGACTATGATGTCCTTTAAGAAATATTATATGACTGTGAATCCCAACCATGAGAAGTTAATTTAACTATACTCTTCACCATAAAGCTGGAAGGCTCTGGCTCTGAGCACTATGGGACTTAACATCTATGGTCATCAGTCCCCTAGAACTTAGAACTACTTAAACCTAACTAACCTAAGGACAGCACACAACACCCAGCCATCACGAGGCAGAGAAAATCCCTGACCCCGCCGGGAATCGAACCCGGGAACCCGGGCGTGGGAAGCGAGAACGCTACCGCACGACCACGAGATGCGGGCAAAGCTGGAAGGAAAAAGGTTAGAGTGGAAGGTAACATCTTTATTTTTGTCGGGAAATATATTGAACTGACGAGATGCTGGTGGTGGACAGAGAGGAGTTTAATGGGTGTATTACCTCTAAGCATAGAGTTGAGGACTGTGTCTATCGCTGTTTGACGTCAGAGATCGCTACAGATGCCTCCTGCTGCATTGCTCGACAATCATCCTACAGCCCAGGTAATCGAAACTCAGGAAAGCCATTGCACCTGATCACAATTGATGGAAATGTTTCATTGTTCTAAATACACATCTAAATTGTTGTGAAAAAAAAAAAACCAGCGCTCATCATCAGTGGATCATAACGCAACACATGTACTGGAGATAGAGGAAAATCGTCGTCCCAAAGATTGCACCAGGATACAGGGGTGGGAACTGCACATATGTTCTCATCGGTGTACGGTCACGAACTACCCAACTTAGAGCCACTCTTGCCTCCCCTCATCCCTTCATCTCCCTCCCTCTCTGCGGGGTAGGTGGGGTTACAGGCTTTTTGAAATGGCTAGCTGCTACTGCTTCCATGCACTCCCTATGCTCACCACAGCCTCCCGCCGTGCCCGGTGGCAGAGCCTGCAGTCTAATGTGTCAGCAGCGAAGACATGTCTTCATGGTGCAGGTGGTCGGTCTCAGCTAAACTTGTCGATACATACAATGGACTGTAACGCTCCTGAACAAAGTGAGATAAATGATGGCCACCAAAGTGGACGTCTAAAATGTAAACATGCCACCCCCCCCCCCCCCCCCACCACCACCACCACGCCGCTCCAGGTCGAACTTCGAACTTTACTGCCGCCTGGGGCTACAACCTACACTGGACCCATCTCCCACCCACAACCGCATACCGTTCTGCAATGGAGAACACTTTAATTAACATCAATGTCCCTCCTATAATCAAGTCTCTAGTACAAAAAAGAAAACATAATCACGGTGATAATAATTGTCTTGGTTCCGCGAAAATAGGAGCAGTCCATTTTCTTTTAGTTTTAGGAACAAAATCGGTATAGCTTTTACGAGTTACAGATGACCAAACTACAGAGGTCGGCTGCACATCTGACAGGTGTATTAACTTATCTCACTTCTCCTGTACCCTGTATAAAATCGAAAACAACTTCCACTGTTTTGGTACAAAAAGTACCGATCACTACAGAATGCCATCGTTATTTAGAACTCATAGAGTAAATATTGCATACGGTAAGTTAGTTTAAGTTACTTTAAGCAGTGTGTAAGTTTAGGGACCGATTACCTCAGCAGTTTGATCCTTTAGGAATTCACACACATTTACACACTTCAGAGTAAAGATAAAGTAATAATTTAAACTCTGAAGGAAAAAAGTATTTGTTAAGCAATTTGTTTCTGCTTGATGGCCAAAATTACATGGCTTGAGAGCGTGCCTCACATTCAAATCAGTGTCTGTAAATGAATCATTATGGCTATGTGTATTACAGATATTTCAGACACGTGAAGTAACCTTACAGACGCCAGCCGCTGTGGCCTAGCGGGTCTAGGCACTTCAGTCTGGAACAGCGCTGCTGCTGCGGTCGCAGGTTCGAATCCTGCCTCGGGCATGGATCTGTGTGATGTCCTTGGTTTAGTTAGGTTTAAGTAGTTCTGAGTCTAGGGGACTAAGCACCCGTAGTGCTTAGAGCCATTTGAGCCATTTCAACATTACAGAGTACAGTCTTACACGCCATGTTGAAAAAAACACAACTATTTAACGTTCGACAACAAGAAGCTGTAATTCTAGAGGATATTGTTGTTTTGTACACTATGACAGGTCCCATTTTAGCAATGCACTGCTATATAGCACTGGTGTTTTCGAAACAAATAGTGAGAGCATGTCTTGCAAAGAACCTCCTAACGCCACCTAGTAGTGAACTCTGTAAGATTCCTCTGATAGATTTACCTGTGCGTAAAGTTTCTGTCATCCAGATGTCAATCATTCACAGTAGCTGTAGGTTCTTGCATTCTAGTCTGCTAAGCTTTTTTATCATCACAGAACAGCTGCCTTCACGCAAACTAGTAACAAGCGGGGAAAAACACTATCAGTTCCACAATCCACAACAAAGTATAATTAAAGATGTGTGACTTTATAACTGGAGGTTACGAAGTACGAAATAACACAGGATTTGCGGTAACACCTATTTATAACCACGCAATCGTGACGATAATAATAAAAACAGTCATGATTCCATGAGAATACATACATCCGGTTTATTAGTTTTATGAGCAAAATCGCTGTAGTCTGAAAGCATTCTGCGTGTTAAAATTACCAAAAATGTCAAGCAGAAGAGCATTTTATTCATTTCAGACATATGAAATACCAATACAGATAAGCATCTATCCAGTGATTTCGTATGTTCCAGAGTACTCCTCGGCGTCGTTTTGTAACATCCAGAGCGGGTATAAAACTATGAACTATCTGCATCCAGTCTTCAACCAGTCATACCAACCCTTGTAATAGAACCTCCTGATTTTACAGCATCTCTCTCCTCTGATACATCAAAAGACAAATACTGTCCGCATGTTGACAATGAGTATATTATATGTAAACGTATTGCTCCATCGGAACAGGTGGCCAGTGGTTGAAGTCACTTGCACAGACATGTTGCCAGTACTGGAAGAAGACGATATCCAACAGACTATCAATCACAAGAGTGGGTTCTGTTTTGTTCTTTCATAAGCAGTTTAACATATTTCTTTCAGATGCAACACATCCAAGCAGTGTATTACTGTCTCACTCCTTCCATAGGACGTCTAGAAAACGAAATAGTGGATGTAAAATGATCATGTGATGCCATCGCGGATGTTTAAGGGTATAAAAGGAGGTGTGATAGGTGCAGCTAGATGCCTTGTTTTGTTGTTATTAGTGGAGAATCTGCTCAATCGCTAACATAATATGCATCGAAAGTGTTATGCTCTTTAGCAGGATGAATTTAAATGTCCTTAAATCCCGTACAGAATCATTTTGCGAAGAGTTTTTCGCTATTTACAGGGCTGTAGCACTGTCAAAAATAACATACAAGTGGTTGAAATCGAGGCTTCGCGATTGGTAATATGCATGCATGGTCTCCATATGTGTGTGTGTGTAGAGCTGTCACTGGCAGACGGTTGTGGTTTGAATTCGCAATTTGCTAACTTTTCATCTATGAATTTTTTGCTCCGGATGCGCGCTTTGTAGATACGGAAACCAAAACTCTCAGATTCATTGATGGTAAGTGCAGTCGACATACTGTCAACTAACGAATAAATTATTTCTAGAATAAAAATGAATATGCGAAATCTACAGTTTGGAGATGTTCAGACAGGGCTGGAAGGTGTAAACAATGGTAAGAAAGCTCATCTGGTAAGCAACAGGAGCATACACTTATGGAAAAAATATCAGAGCAGCAGCAGCAGAAGTCACTGACACCACATATATAAGCTTTAACAGTATGTGAAGGGCGTACTCTAGAGACATGGTGCTGAGACGAAATTGCAATATTATCCTACACATGAGCAGACCAGGACTTCTGTGCTGCCAGAGCTGTGGAGATGCCACGTGTCAATCCCCTACACGGTATAGTGGACGTCTAATGAACTTATAGAACTGTGCCAGACTTTGAGTTTCCATCAAGTGTATCGCTACACGAGTCCACAGACAAGATCTCTGATGTGGTATAGCAGTACATGGAATTGTTTCCACAATACGAGTTTCCAGTCTACACCATTCGTTGAGCCTCATCTATGGCTGAGGTGAGTGTTACTATACTTTTCATGACCTTCCTATCCAAAATGCTTGCATGGAGATCATCGGGAAGAGGGGAATTCTTATGATTTTTTAGTAGACTGGTGTATACGACATACAAATATCCTTATATAAAATTAAACAACGCATGGGTATGCGTGCAATATGTCTACATACATACGGAAAACTATCGAAAAAATATAGAAAAATGACATAAAATCGGTAAAAATCGAGGAAAACCCGATGTAATTACTTCAAATTGGTGGGAAAGACGTAAAATTGACGAAAATAGGATAAAATATGTAAAATTGAAAAACTTGCTATATTACTTTAATTGACTGAGAATACATAAAATTAGAGACAAAGTACCATGAAACGTGGGGGACGGAGGTGGGTTGAGGGTACCTGATCATTCAAGACCGAGAAAAGCTTAGAAATTGTGCTGCAATCAATTTTGACACACCCATCCCCCTGTCGACCATGTGGGTTTTCGTAACACATACTTCGACAAAGACGATGTAAGTATCACACAGAAGCGTTATATAAAAGAAGGCAAACCATATGTATCCCAATCCAGAACTATCTGTATTTTCTCACACATGCAGTAGAATTTATATATTTCCGTTTATTCTCCGAAACAATGTTATTACTTAAATATTAAGGAGAGGTACCGATGCATTTATCAGACTTAAGTCAGTCCCCAGCGTGTTCTGTAGGAGAGTAGACTGATGCCACATATATAAGCTTTAACAGTATGTGGAGGGTGTACTCTATAGACATGGTGCTAGGACGAAATTGCAGTATTATCGAACACATGAGCAGGCCAGGACTTCCGTGCTGCCAGAGCTGTGGTGATGCAACTGTAAATAGCAATAATACTGTTACATATCCTTCAGCTACTGGTCGTGATGCTTACCTCCTCATATGAAATTGCTGCTTTTTCGTGTGCATACTCGTGCAGCAGGAGATGAATGGTAATTCAATGTATCACCAATCGAAAATATTCATGTCATTATTTTTCCTGGTTCTATTTCGTAGCCGGCCGGAGTGGACGATCATTTCTAGGCGCTACAGTCCGGAACCGCGCGACCGCTACGGCCGCAGGTTCGAATCCTGCCTCGGGCATGGATGTGTGTGATGTCCTTAGTTCTAGGGGACTGATGACCTCAGCAGTTAAGTCCCATAGTGCTCAGAGCCATTTGAACCATTTTTTTTTCTATTTCGTAGTGAGGCACAGACACATCTGCACCCGGCTGATGTGGGAAGTGTGATGGAGGATATAGACGTTTCCGACATAAAAGGCTTATAAAATCCATCAATTTCCTAAGAGATAGAACAAAAGTCTCCTGATATTGTTCTAGTGGGTTACAAGCAGCTCGAGTGGCAGATGTGCACCAAGGATGCCTTCGCAGGAAGGAAGAGCTCAGCCACTTCTTAGGACACCAGGAAAGTGTAGAAGGAAGCAGTTTCATCATTTGGAAGTTTGTCAGCATAATGATTGTGGTAGGAAACTTCCAAGATGGTTGTATGGCTGACGTTGGACAAATATATTCTGCATTAGAGTATTAAGATCGTTGCATTCTGCATGACTAATACCTCGTAAACCTTATGAATTTAGCAATATAGAATTTTTATGTGCATAACAGTGTAGCCATAGGAGTGTGTATTTATGCTCTACAATCATTTCTTTCGTGCTGGAACCTTCTTTGCACTTACTCCAGACAGTAGAGTAATACTCCAGAATTGATTGAACAATTGATTGAACAATTGATTTATGTGAAACGTTTCAAACTCCATCCATTTAGAGCTTGATCATGTATTAGGTACATGTTTCTTCTTAACCATCTGTTATACTACCGCAACACTCTCATGTCTAATGCATATCTGATAAGGGGTGCTAACCTCCTTGAAGTGCTCGCATCTGGAGAGATCTTGTGCACTTGGGTGGGTGCTGTGGGTAAGACTGGTGTGGAACAGTCTTTGCTGAATAGCAGTTACGGACATAGCTCGCTCAGTTCCTTCAAGACAAGAGGAATGTAGATTAAATTGGCGACTATGTTGCGGGGATGATCCTGTCAATCTCCGATTTTATCCTACAAATGCGAAAATACTCTGTGACTCCATACAGGAAGATGAACTATGATTGATGTGCTAGAAATAAGTAGATAAGCTAACTCCATCGTTACAGGACGCTGTCTGGCATTCTTTGGTGTATATGATGGAATGGATATATTACACAGTCATCTATCTGCTTTCACAATATACTGTATGGTACATGCAAAGAAGTGGAGAGGTGGTTTAGCAATGATACGGAAACTGGGAACCATTCTGCTGTGTCACTGACTGGTGTTGAAATTACAGAAAAGCCAACAAAACTGCTAGAAACGATCGAGCTATCAACTGCAGTGCTTATTACAGTACATCATCCCATATCGCTGGTGTCTTTCCCATCCCATCCATCCACTGGTACACTGTTGATCACCACATAATGATTGACTGACACCACTTGTTTGAAATGGAGAGCCCCTTTGCAGAACACTCTGCTACTTGCCACTGTGGAGCGTGGGATTAAACATAGAAGTCATCACCTTCAGACAACTGTTCAGAAGCATTCCTCAATGCTGCAGTCTCGTCCTACTTCCATATGCTGCGATGCCTCCACATTTTTTTTTCACCAGTAAGGCAACAGTACTTTTTTTTTCGCTACTATCCCGCACATGTTGTGAACAGCATCTTCTGGCCATGGTGAACACAGGAATAGTAATCATGTACATGACTGCAAAATAAGGAACCAATGCTCTTCAAAAAGAAACACAGTGATATCCGCTACCCCATTACTGTGGAAGATGAGATTGACTGTGAAGCTGTTTCGAAATGCTCTGCAATAACGCAAACTCTTCCACTTCCATATTTTTGTCAGTGAGAAAGATAGCCTCTGTGGTTTACTTCTACCATCCAGTGTGTTGTCAGAGCAGCATAGTTTACACCATGCGATGTTCAGATTTCTGTGAGATCCAATGGATCAAAATACGTTAATATCGATTTAGCACCCGACATGGACCTCAAAGTCATGGCAGAAAGACAAAGTGTAAGTCGGCGTACAAAGCTATAGTCATACACTGCTTGGATGTGTTACAGCTGAAAGAAATGTTAAACTGCTTATGAAAGAACAACACAGGAACCCTGTCTTGTGATTTTGTTATTGATAGTCTGTTGGATATGATTATCCTATAGTACTGGAGACAAAACTTTACACAGTTCTGTGCAAGCGACTTTGACCACTGACCACCTGCTCCAATGGAGCAATAAATGTAGATGTGAAATGTTCAATGACAACATGCAGATGGTATTTGTTTTTCAGTATATCAGAGGAGGGAGATGATGTAAAATCTTATAAGAAATTATATTATAAGGGTTTTTATGACTGGTTAAAGTCTGGATGCAGATAGTTCATAGTTTTATACCTACTCTAGATGAGGCGTGCTCTCGAGTGTACTAAATGACTTCATATATACTGATCTGTATCAGTATTTCATACATCTGAAATGAATTACTGTCACTATTGTGTTTTTAAAAATAAGTGTTAGTGGAAGTGCTGTGTTATTTCATACTTCATAGACTCTAGTTGTAAAAAAGACAACACTTGAATTATACCTTGTTGTGGAACCTAGAAACGATAGTGTTTTCCTGACATGTGAGTAAATTGCGTGAAACCAGCTGTTCTGTGTCGATAAAAAAGCTTAAGAAACTAGAATGCAAGAATCTGCAGCTAGTGCGAATGAATGTCTGCTGGATGACAGAAACTTTACACGTAGGTCGGTAGAGGGGATCTTATGGCGCTAAAATTTCAAATGTAAGCCTGCAGATGGTATTTATTTACGATATATTAGAAGTGTCTTATAGGGTTGTCCATTAGCTGGCACTAGGAGTTTTTATTACAATACGTGCTCCCACGATTTGTTTCATAAACTCCAGTGCGATACAGCATTACATTTGTAAAACCGAACGGTCCCACTATTTGTTTCATTAACTGCAGTGCGATACAGCATTGCATTGGTAAAACCGAACCTGTCATAGAGTATAAAACGACATCCTCTTGAATTGTAGTTTGTTGTTGTCTAATGTAAAATGATTGTGTCTTTTCTGATATGTGAGCAAATGGTGTGAAAGACTGTGTTCTGTAACATTATTTCACATGTCTGAAATGTCTGTAACACACATATGTATGACAATTTATTTACATACACTGACTTGAACATAAGTAATGCGCTGAAGCCATGTAGTTTTGTCCATCACTTGAATGAAATTGCTTAACATAAATGTTTTTTCTTCAGAGTTTAAATTCTAGCAGTTTCATTGCTCTAATGATGGTTCCAATATAGCGAGGACATCCAGCAGCTACTGGTAGTTTTAGCAGAAACATAGTTTGTTTTCGATTTTACGCAGGATGGTCGTGTATAGGAGATGTTAGATATGCTAATACATCTGTCAGATGTGCAGCCTGACCTCTGTAGTTTGCTCATCTGTAATCGGCGGCAGTGCTGTAGTTTTTTTTTCACTTCGTTGGATGTCGCAAAATAATGGGAGGTGGGGAAGAGTGAGATGCGAATTGTATCCTGCAGTCAAACGCAGGAACTAGACCGATGTTACTGATAAATATAAAAGAAAATGGATTGCGCCAGTTTTCATGGAACTGGTCAATTATTTTCGCTGCGATTGTGTTTTCTTTTCTTCGTTTTTTCAAATACATACTCACTTATAGGAGGTGCATTGATGCTAAATAAATGTCTTCTCCATTGCAGAATGGCCTATGGTTGTGGATGGGAGGCGGGACCAGTGTGTGTGGCTGGCCAAGACTACTGTGGTCAGGCCTGGGGGCAGCATGGATGGCGTTATGGTTCAAATGGCTCTGAGCACTATGGGACTTAACTTCTGAGGTCATCAGTCCCCTAGAACTTAGAACTACTTAAACCTAACTAACCTAAGGACATCACACACATCCATGCCTCAGGCAGGATTCGAACCTGCGACCGTAGCGGTCGCACGGTTCCAGTCTGTAGCGCCTAGAACCGCTCGGCCATCCCGGCCAGCGATGGCGTTATGGCGCGGCCACATTTTAGAAGTACAAGTTGCAGTTGTGGTGGCCACCATTTATCTCACTGTGTTCAAGGTCCGTTACAGTCCGTTGTGTGTGTGAGCATTTTCAGCACAGACCGCCCACCTGCACCATGCAGACACATGTTGGCAAGAGACACATTGGACTGAAGACTCTGCCATCAAATACAGTGGGAGGGTGCTGTCAGCATAGATGGCGCACAGAAACGTAGCAGATGGCCATTTGAAAATCATGTATCCCCCCTACCATGGCGATAGGGAGTGAGAAGTAGGGCTGAGGGGAGGTAAGAGTGGCTGTAAGTTGGAGAGTTTCTGACTGTACATCAATATGAAAATACGTGCAATTCCCACCCCCTCTCCTCTTTTGAGAAGACGATTTGGGATAATTATTTGATCAATTTAATTAATTTACATATGAAATTTGATGTCACAATTGGTGTCAGAGCCCCATTATCCCACTACTCACTCAGCCTCGTGGTGCTAATCGAACAGCTACCTCTCTGAGACATAGCAACTCCAAGGTCTCAAAGTCGACAACAGCTTGGAGTACTGTGTGCTGATACCATGCTTCTCAATTCGGCATCCAGTGATGCATGATTGAGGATGACATGGTGGTCGGTCGACTGCTGTGTGGTCTTATTAGCCTTATTGTGGTTTTTTTTCACATCTTGCTCATGTTTATTTCCACCTCTGAGCAGTTTCAGTTTACTTTTTACTCCGAGGACAGCTATCTCAACATCTGCGATTTCAGCATTTGCTATCATCTAAACGATTAACTGTAGTCAAGGAACAGAAGGGGTTAGCAGAAGAAATTGCTAACCTTAAATTTAGTGACAATTATCTGATCACGCCATTTGTCTTTGTATCTACTGCGCTGCATACTGGCTACTGGCTACATGTAGTTCCATTTGATTCGTTCCAAAGCAGGTGTCAGCTACACACAGTGTTTTGCCTTGTCATATTTATTTTTTCGATGGAAACAGTGCTATGCCACATTGTCAATATGGCAGTGATGCTGAAACTTTATAAATTCAACAGATTGGAAATACTGAAAGTATGGCTTAACATTATTTTGCTATTCGTCAAACCACAAAAGATTTAAATGTATGATTGGGACTGCCAAGGCACTTCTGGCATCAAAATTTGTTGGTGTGGCAAAGCAGCAGTTAACGAAGACACCGGCCACTTTTGCTACAGAATGGTGTGTGCAGCAACTATTGTTTGGGACTTTCCAATATCGTGGCGAGTTATGAGGTCTCAGTCAGTTCAGCATGGATTCCATACAAAAGATCAATAATTGCACCCAGAAGCCGGGCGGTGGGTATGGGCACCGAGGCAGAGGCATGCCACTCAGCATAACATGGCTGGCAGTGCGCACGGACTAGCTGCTGCAAGTCTGGAGTCATATCGGTAGGCCATGAGCTTACGGCCGGCGTCGCATAAACTGAAGACAGCTCCAGGCGGCTGGCTATGTCGGACAAACTCCAAGTGTTCAAATCAGGCCCAAGGAGTCGGCCAAAGTGTCAAGTAATGACACAATGGGAGAGGCCTTTTCTCGGCATTACAAGTTCGACACTCCTGTCGGGGGGCTCACAACTCTGTTGTATGTATGTGGCGAGCATGGAACCCCAAACTACTCTAGCTACTACCTCTTTTCCTGTGCTGAAATCTCTCATCTCTGTCATTCTTTCTCTTACTGTGTTTCTCATTGTGACAGCCTTTGACGTCCATCCAACAATTCCCTAGGTTATGCCTTCTTTTCTTGGAACATGCTTTCTTTCACCACCTTTTGCCTGAAGTAATTTTTGATCCGCTCCTGGATTTGACCATTGTCTGCCAAATTTTTCTGTGGATGGATCGATTGGGAAAGAGCACCTTATATAGCATCAGGAGCTAAGGACCATCTGCCTATAATACCTGTGTAGGCTCTTACCTGCACTTCAAAGCCAACACAATAGCCAGACCGACGTGGTGGACTCATTATGTGCCATTTCAACTGAGCCCCCTAACAACACAGGGATCATACTACTGATTCCTGAGCTGGTAGCTCCCCATTCATGCCAAGGAGGAGACGGCAGTCATCCTGGGGCATCACGACTCACATAAAGGGCCATCATGCCAGATGATCTTCGCTGCAGCTGGGTTTCGACTGTGGGGAGAGCCCTTGATCGGAGTAGGTGGCATCAGGGCGAAAGTTTCACAAATGAAACAGCTTAAATTTCACCAGAACAATGACAGTTCTGATCCAGTCATCTCTCAGACAAGAATTGGAACTCCAGTCTGGACTCGCCCGCAGCTCGTGGTCGTGCGGTAGCGTTCTCGCTTCCCACGCCCGGGTTCCCGGGTTCGATTCCCGGCGGGGTCAGGGATTTTCTCTGCCTCGTGATGGCTGGGTGTTGTGTGATGTCCTTAGGTTAGTTAGGTTTAAGTAGTTCTAAGTTCTAGATGACTGATGACCATAGATGTTAAGTCCCATAGTGCTCAGAGCCATTTGAACCATCCAGTCTGGACACTAACAATACAATTGCTTTCCCTACCCAAGGTACCCCATGGTAAGAGCGGAAACCATTTATACAATACTCGAACTGATGTGGATATTTTAACTGTGACAGAGCCATTATTTTTGTGGAATGTGTTGATTGTGAATTTGGAGAAGTTGAATCATTAGAAAAAATACTCAATGGATGGTTATGGATTGAGCCTCTGTGCAGTGTACACCTCTTCAGGCATGTGAACATCTAGGTGACATACCAGTGACCTTGCTCCACACAAGTCTTTGAATATGGTTCAAGACATCATCTTCCACTGAGACCTTACGCTCCAAACAGACGAGGGTCCACAGGCTAATCTTAAGTGGTGAGGTGTACATTTTATACAACATGCTCATCAAGATCCCAAGAAGAATAGATTAGATACATGCGTCTTTATCTTAGTCTTTGAAGGGAAAGTCCTCCTGAAAAAAATTAAAGTCGTGGTGTACAGGTTTGATAGTAAATGGTTCAAATGGCTCTGAGCACTATGCGACTTAACTTCTTAGGTCATCAGTCGCCTAGAACTTAGAACTAATTAAACCTAACTAACCTAAGGACATCACACACATCCATGCCCGAGGCAGGATTCGAACCTGCGACCGTAGCGGTCGCTCGGTTCCAGACTGTAGCGCCTAGAACCGCACGGCCACTCCGGCCGGCGTTTGATAGTAACATTATGTCCCACCGACCATGAGGTGTTTGCCCTTATGTCATAGTGTTGCATGGCAGGCTCAAAATGTGGGAACTGTAGATGATCAATCCATAGTGGTAGTCATTGTGATCGATCACCTTTGTGTGTCAGTTCCACTGTTCACTGGTTCACTCAGTCTTAACGAAAGAAAACAAAATATGGGAATACAAATCTATTGTCCACCTGTCCTATACTGAGGCACATAAAATATATCAATGAAAACATCATGTTGATATGACGACCAGTTATTTGAAAATCACAGCCATCCTTCCCACAGACCTCAAATTTTTGGAAACTGGCTCTCCCACTTTCCTCATTTCTTGTTGTTCTCATGGCACTGTCTTTGGGAACTTCTTTCCACAATCAACTGACGGAATAGCTTCTCGTTCTGCGTCTACCAGTGACAGGGCTCTTGCTAGGGATCACTATCATCAGAAACCCAGATATCAGAGGCCCAACGCCAGTCAGTGGCTGAAGGAACAGCGACCTGTGGGTCCCAGTGCTGCCCACTTACCATCTGTTGTGGGTAGGTCATAGCAAAAATATCAACCACTGAAGGCTGAAGCAGAGAAGAAGAATAATTTGGACAAGGCAATTCTAGTGAACCTGGGAGTTACAAATCCTCCCATGCCGTTGTATTCTGAACCAATGCTCATTGATGTGGTGCCAGCCGCACTGGTGACTGACACTGATCTTGGGGCATTAGCAGTCCTCCTGGCCCTTCACGCCATAAGTGGACACCCATAATGTGATTATTTAGTGGTACTGTACCTGCCGGGAATATTTTCTCATCTGCAATTTGCGCTGCTTTACAAGAAACGCACTTCACTGATGATAATTTCCGTGATCCATGGTTATTGTGCATTCTGTTGGAACGATGGTGGTCCTGAGGGGGCACCTAGAGAGGTCTGAACATTGGTTCACACAGATGTGGTCAGAGAGTGGGTTCCCCTTTCTGCATCATTGGAAGCATTAGCAGTGTGAGTGCAAGCGACTTCAGCGATTACCATTTGCAATGTTTACATATCTCCAGGCAGGCCACTTACTTACCTTGAGTTGACCGCTGTAATCCAGCAAGATCCCACCTTCATTTTTTCCCACTTCGGGATTTCAGTGTGCAACACTATTTGTGGGGGAGTAATAGTTTGTCTATAGGGCCCTTGTACTTGATCAGTTTCTTATAAACTATTATCTGTGTCTGCTCAATGACCTTATAATCCTACCTGTGGACAAAGGCTCCACCACTTGTAGTGTAACGACGTAAGTTTTGTATAAATGGTTTTCTTTTGATATATGACCGTATGCAGACTTCGTCACCTACGTCAGTTACAACACACTTCAAAATTATTTAAGTTCTTTTTAAATTGTCTCTAAATGGTTCTTGAACGAAACTGTAATTAAAACATCATCATTTGAGTCGTATGCGCAGAATTACGTCACTCAGTCCAATTGGTTTGCGTAAACTTTTTCAATTTAGATGTCGTTTGTTTCTCCTCAGAAATTATATTAATGCAGGTTATCTGCTTTAATAGATATTAGAGCCACATTGGATAAACTTTCAAGACTCAAACTCGCGATGAACGCTGTCAAAATTAATAATCTTGTCAAATGAATTACTTAACATAATTCTTCATAAATAAATTCTCGGAACACGTATTTAAACTTTTGTAGCATCCACTAGTTTACTTTCTTCCTACATATAGAGGTGGACCTGAGCCTTGACAAGACAGAACTGAACATTTACAACAAGATTAAACTTTCTATGACGTCATTGTTGTACAAAACATTACAAATTCCTATTTTTTCGATTTTTAGAAGCACAACGCAACAACTCGGTTTCAGGATCTTCTGTTGCTCTTTGGCAGTCGACCCGCGACGTATAGTGGCCAGCAATTTTCTCTCTGGTCCCGGCAGCGAAGATGCTGTCTCCGTTCGTTGCGCCGCCCCCTCCGTACATGAAACATAAAAAGTAAATACAAACTTTAGTCAATTCACAACCATTACAAATATTACAAAAATACATCAACAGAAACTAAATTAAACTTATATTCACCTGCAAACTGGGCTGACACTGGTGGATGGGTGACGCTTCAATTTCGCGTCCCACTACACACTGTAGTTTTGAACCATCAGGATTACCTGGCAGAAGGACTCCGCCAGTTGTCAGATACACCTACAAATCTTGCCACAGTGCCCGCTTTCCAGAAATCGAGAAGCTCTCCAGTCACTCCTCAAATCCTCAGGCCCATCCCGAAACCTCTCGCCAGAGTCCATCTCTCTGCTCACCACTACCACTCCCTGCACCTCCTAACTTCTAAATGCTTCCTAAAGTCCTTAAATCCAACCCAGGACACCCCATTGTGGCCCGTTACTGTGCCCCCATTGAGAGAATCTCTGCATGTAGTGCCAGCTGGTGCAGCCGGGCGGTTCTAGGCGATTCAGTCTGGAACCAGCCGACCGCTATGGTCGCATGTTCGAATCCTGCCTGGGGCATGGATATGTGTGATGTCCTTAGGTTAGTTCGGTTTAAGTAGTTCTAAGTTCTAGGGGACTGATAACCTGAGAAGTTAAGTCCCATAGTGGTCAGAGCCATTTGAACCATTTTTTTGGTGCATGTAGTGTCAGTGAGCTTGATTTTCGTTTGTAGAATGGGGAAGGCGCGCGATCTATCTGAGTTTGATCGAGAGCAGATTGTGGTGGCCCAGAGGCTGGGCAAGAGCATTTCGGAAACTGCATGACCAGTAGTGTGTTCGAGGAGTGCTGTAGTGAGCGTCTTCAACACATGGTATCAAGCTGATCGATATCCAACCGCCGTTGGAGACTGGGCAGACTGGTAAAACAGGACAGGTGGCGAACTGAAGCGGAACTAACATCATACTTTAATCCAGAATGAGATTTTCACTCCGCAGTGGAGTGTGCGCTGATATGAAACTTCCTGGCAGGTTAAAACTGTGTGCCGGACCGAGACTCTAACTCGGGACCTTTGCCTTTTCTGCCAGTGCACTTTCACGCGAGAGGCAAAGGTCCCGATTTCGAGTCTCGGTCCGGCACACCGTTTTAATCTGCCAGGAAGTTTCATCAGACTTTAATGTCAGGCAGAGTACAAGTGTGTCTGAACACACAGTCCACTGAACACACTGAACACCCCTAGCGACGGGCCTCTGCAGCCGTCGACCCGTGCAAATACCAATGTTAGCACCATCACATCAGCAACAACGACCTAAATGGGCACATGACCATCGGTAGTAGACTTGGCGCAGTGGCAGAGTGTTGCACGGTCAGATGCATCCCGATACCCTCTTCACCGTGCCGATGGGAGGGCGCGAATCCGCCGTCTTCCAGGGGAACATCTCTTTGACACCTATATTGCGGGGCAGAAAGAAGCTGGTGGCGGCTCCATTAGGCTCTGAGGAACATTCACGTAGGCGTCCATGGGTCCACTGGAGCTCTTGAAAGACACTGTGACGGCCATGGACTATCGTACACTGCTTGCAGACTGTGTACACCCCTTCTTGACGATCATGTTTCCCGACGGAGGTGGTATTTTCCAACAAGATAAAGCGCCATGTCACAGGGCCAGAAGCTTCAAGGTACGCAGTGGCAAGTTCCATTTGGTGTGCTGGCCGCCTAGCTCGCCACATCTGACCCTTATCGAACACGTCTGTCACGTGATTGAACGTGGCGTCAGAGTTCATTATCCCCTGCCCGGACTTTACGGGAACTAGGTGATTTGTGTGTGTGTGTAGATGTGGATCCAACTCCCTCCAGCGACCTAGCAAGACCTCACTGCTTCCATGCCACGCCGCGTCGCCGCTGTTATTCGCGCCAAAGGTGAATGAATATACATGCTATTAAGTAGCTGGTCATAATGTTCTGGTTGATCAGTGTATCTATTCGGTTCTTCTTAACAAAATATTTCTTTAGGTACCGAGTTGGTGACCTACTGACAGGCAGTTTTAAGCAGGAGAATGGCGTTCCTCGGGGAAGTGTTTTACGTGTCATCCTCTTCACCATAGCCATTAACAATTTAACGTTTACGAGAAGGAGTTGTGTCTAACGCTTCTTATTTGGGGACGATTTTGTACTTTTATCTTCTTCTTCCAACACTGCAACGGAAACTCGCCAGCTATGAGTGCGGTGAAGACGTTGGAGGAGTGGGCTGCAAAGGCAGGTTTTACATTTTTTGGGGATAATTGTGCGTTTGTTAGTTAATTTTAATTTTAATCATTATCTCCGTAGTTTTCATTTACCTGACTTGAGTGCGAGGGACACCATTTTCCATTTCAAGGAGTCGATGAGATTTCTGGGCCACTTTCTTTATTCCATACAGTCGTGGTTACCACACCTAAGGGATCTGATGGCAAGAAATCAGACAGCACGGAATATCTTAAAGTGCCTTAGCCACAGGACCCGAGCAGCACGTGAAGATGTTTGATGATATCCATAATGAGGGTATCAGTGCTTATAGTATCAGCGCCACACCCAGTCTCTCTGCAGAGGCTAGGGAACTACCACTCACCATCTGGTGATAATTCCTCTTTATGCATCAGCCATAAAAGGTTTGCACTGGTCCCATTTCGCCAGCATACATACTGTTATTCGTCAAGGAAGAATGGAAGACCTTTTCTTCAATGGACGGAGAGCAACAAGGACATTGTAACAGCGCGAGGCATGTGCTGTAGTCTTTTGGTAACAGGCAAGTACAAACCCCGATCAAAGGCTGGAATCACAGTCCACCCTTGTTACTGCAGAGGCCAGAGAAATTTTAGATTTGGTGCGGTACAAGAGAGGTTGCACTCCTGCATATGGTTGTCGTACAATATTTTAGAACATTTTAACTGAGCACCATAGCTATGTAGCTGCTGTATTCGCGGATTGGTCTAAACAGAAGGTCTCCGTTGGCTCGGCTGTTGCTTTCGCTGATACTATTCTCAGGATCTGGTTACTTCAAGAATTCGCTGTGTCCTATATCGAATCATGTGTCATCTTGAGAGAACTGGCGTAGAAGACATATAACGTAACTCCTAAATTTCTCGTCTGCGTGGATTCTCTGACTGCCCTTCACTCTCTCAGATGCTTGTGGCCAGCAGATAAAATATTCCAGAATATCCAGGACTCTCGTCGCATCTACAGAGACGGGGAAGGAGTTTCTTTTATGCTGACTAACAGGGCACAGGGACATTAAGGGCAACGAAATGGCAGATGTAGCAGCCAAGGAGACGAGTCGCGATAGTCAGATAGTTGTGTGTGCCATCCCCCTACGTGGTATAATAGTAACTGTTGAGCTAATGAGTCATGGCTAGGTGAGAAGGCGAGTGACTGGAAGTGAGAGACAATAATATGCGTCTAGTTAAGTCGATACCGCGGCCGTAGCGTACCTCTGTCCAGGGGTTCTGACGGGATGAGGTCCTTCTCACTCGTACATGCATACGACGCAGCTCCCTGACGCATGGCTAGGGAGAGGACTCTCCAATATGTGGCGCAGGTATTACAGTGAGCTACATTTCAGCAGGCTGCTTTTTATTTTCAAACAGTCGGGCAACAGCTAGTTTACGGACAGATTTGCCCTCTACTTTAGCTGACAATCAAACGAGTATGGCACGTATTTGAAGATGTTGTGTAATGTCCAACATGTTCCCTGAAATTATAGAGAGAAATTCTCAATGTGTTATCAGCGTGGCTGGCTCATATGAGTTTTTTTTTAATCAGTGTTCACTCAGCCATATATACCTGTTTGTCTATTTTAGTTTTCCTCTCGCTTATTTGTGTTTTACTTGCCACTTTTAGAACATCTGACCCGTTTAATGCCATCTTACAAGATGAGAACTAGTGTGGAGTCCATTATGGGTGAGATTGGGGAAACTGTATGCAATCTTATGTCAGACAACTGAACCGGGCAATGCTTCACGGTTGCTGATTGTACATGGAAATTTCCCTCTACTCTGAGGTGACAAGAGTCATGGGACAGAGATATTCACATGCGTTGGCGGAGCTATCACTTGTTCTCAGGTGATGCATGTGAGAAGGTCACCATCGATATTATGGCAGCAGGACGGGAATTAACAGGCTTTGAATGCGGGATGGTAGTAGGAGCTAGGGGGATGAAACATACTGTAGCGTCGCAGCGATCAGCGACTGCAGATTTTTGCAGGAAGTTTTGTTACGTTATGGCAAGCTGTTTAGGAAGCCTGCAGTGTAGTAGCATTCGCCAACGGCCGACTTGTGGCCAGCCGTATGCGCCATAGCCACACCTGTCGCTAAAGCGGACCGTGAGAATGCTCACTGTGGCGTCTACTAAAATCACTTATTCACCTCACCTAAGAAACTAAATAACTACGATAAATACTATCTGTTTTATTCCAAATTTGGTACATGAACTTTTGTTATTCAGACGAACTTTTTGTCAAAATTTGATTCCTCTACCTATAATACTTTCAGAGATATAAGAAACCCATTAAAAAGAACTTAAGAAAGTAAATTCAGATAGAAACAATAACAGTTTATCTTTCTTTTGTTATTTGAAAACAGTAATAGCACTCTCAGTGTGCCCATTTTTTTCATCAGGATTTTCAATTCTAAACTTTCGATAATTTTTCATTCGTAATGAAAATACATTTTAAAAGTAAATATTTATGTTTTGTATCAGGGTGAGAGTAAATGAGAGTGAATGTGAGTGTGTATGTGGGTCATACGTCAAATTTCAACTTAATATTGTATTACACCTTACGTAACTAGCAAGTGTTACGCCACCAGTATGTAACGAAAACTGTAAATCCACCTAACTGGCGGTTGACGTTTGTCTACGAGTGTTTGCTTTCGTAATAAGGCTGCCAGAACGGTCATAAGAGGATAATCAGTTCTAAAGTATATTTCAAGCATAGTTTTCTCTTAGTTTTGGTTTCCTTTGGTTTGGTGGAACATTTTGTTAATATTTGCAGCATGAAATGACGTAAATGCACCTGCGAATGTTCTTTGGAGTAAAACAGTTAAAGCGCGAACATGATCTTGAATGATTGATCTGATTGGCTGTTCGTTTTGATCAACCAGTCAGAGTAAAGTCTTTCCCGCACATTGGAATTAGTTATATGCCCTGAAAGCAACGGCATTCAGTCAGTCGTGGACTAACCGCCGCACGAGAAGGTCATGTTAGACGTGACCGAAAAACTTATTTGTAAAATGAAGAAGTGACTGTTATTTCGCGTTCGGTTTATATCCCCGTGCAATCAGATGTATTGGCGGACAGTGGACAGTTCTGTGAAGTTTGGGAGATTTTGGAGTGTTTGTTCTAGAGAAAATCGCGTGTGAAAATATTGACCTCTGTGAAGAATTCTGCGTGCCGTGTACAGTATGCATTTACAGGACATTTTTTGGCGAGCATCTTCCTTTGAAGAATCCATTGAAAAGAACCGAGTGTGAAACTCGTTTCGTAGCAGAGTTTTGACTGTATTAATCTCATAATATTTCGAGTTGGACTTAGTACATTTCTGGCTGTCTTGCGTGTGATATAAGCTGCATGAACTACACTCCTGGAAATTGAAATAAGAACACCGTGAATTCATTGTCCCAGGAAGGGGAAACTTTATTGACACATTCCTGGGGTCAGATACATCACATGATCACACTGACAGAACCACAGGCACACAGACACAGGCAACAGAGCATGCAGAATGTCGGCACTAGTACAGTGTATATCCACCTTTCGCAGCAATGCAGGCTGCTATTCTCCTATGGAGACGATCGTAGAGATGCTGGATGTAGTCCTGTGGAGCGGCTTACCATGCCATTTCCACCTGGCGCCTCAGTTGGACCAGCGTTCGTGCTGGACGTGCAGACCGCGTGAGACGACGCTTCATCCAGTCCCAAACATGCTCAATGGGGGACAGATCCGGAGATCTTGCTGGCCAGGGTAGTTGACTTACACCTTCTAGAGCACGTTGGGTGGCACGGGATACATGCGGACGTGCATTGTCCTGTTGGAACAGCAAGTTCCCTTGCCGGTCTAGGAATGGTAGAACGATGGGTTCGATGACGGTTTGGATGTACCGTGCACTATTCAGTGTCCCCTCGACGATCACCAGTGGTGTACGGCCAGTGTAGGAGATCGCTCCCCACACCATGATGCCGGGTGTTGGCCCTGTGTGCCTCGGTCGTATGCAGCCCTGACTGTGGCGCTCACCTGCACGGCGCCAAACACGCATACGACCATCATTGGCACCAAGGCAGAAGCGACTCTCATCGCTGAAGACGACACGTCTCCATTCGTCCCTCCATTCACGCCTGTCGCGACACCACTGGAGGCGGGCTGCACGATGTTGGGGCGTGAGCGGAAGACGGCCTAACGGTGTGCGGGACCGTAGCCCAGCTTCATGGAGACGGTTGCGAATGGTCCTCGCCGATACCCCAGGAGCAACAGTGTCCCTAATTTGCTGGGAAGCGGCGGTGCGGTCCCCTACGGCACTGCGTAGGATCCTACGGTCTTGGCGTGCATCCGTGGGTCGCTGCGGTCCGGTCCCAGGTCGACGGGCACGTGCACCTTCCGCCGACCACTGGCGACAACATCGATGTACTGTGGAGACCTCACGCCCCACGTGTTGAGCAATTCGGCGGTACGTCCACCCGGCCTCCCGCATGCCCACTATACGCCCTCGCTCAAAGTTCGTCAACTGCACATACGGTTCACGTCCACGCTGTCGCGGCATGCTACCAGTGTTAAAGACTGCGATGGAGCTCCGTATGCCACGGCAAACTGGCTGACACTGACGGCGGCGGTGCACAAATGCTGCTCAGCTAGCGCCATTCGACGGCCAACACCGCGGTTCCCGGTGTGTCCGCTGTGCCGTGCGTGTGATCATTGCTTGTACAGCCCTCTCGCAGTGTCCGGAGCAAGTATGGTGGGTCTGACACACCGGTGTCAATGTGTTCTTTTTTCCATTTCCAGGAGTGTAGTATTAGATGTGCTATCGACGTAAATGTGGGCTTGTTGAAACCATAACTAAAAGACAATAAAAAACATTAGTATGGAGAAGCGGACATCTTCAGTGAAGGAAGGAAGCATCCACTTTTGCCCGTTACTACTAGAGATTTACAGGTTTATTTTGTTACCTGAGTTACGCGGACATTGCAATCGTAAGTATGGACGCTGCTTTTAACATCGTCTACTTAGTACCTACGATTGCAGAGCAAAGGATGGTGAACAAACGCAGTACTGAGGTAGGTGTACATTAATTTGCAGCTTGCTTCACTCAGTGCTAGCGAACTTTTTAAACCGCTCCGCCGCAATTGGTGCATTGCCTGGGAATAGTACAATATAGAGTTCCGAAGAGTGGGAACTGTGTATGAAAAAGCAGCAGTGTTAATTGGAACCGTTAAGTGTTCACACACGTGTGAAAAGAGGAACTGGAATGTAGGACCAAAGACACGTGTGCTAATGAACGTATATCAAGAATCGGCAGCCAGTGTAACGAGGTGGCAGATTACGTCGGCGGCCGCTAGACAACGAGAACCGGCATTCCCACCGCAGCAACCAGCATCAGGGGCGGTTGGCGGCCGTGTACGTAGCTGTGGCCCCGGAAACTGTACTTGGTGGAAACAGAGCGTGGCAGACGGATACGCAGTTTCACCTCGGCATGCAGTCAACTGGACGAGGCAGAAGATAAGTAGTGTTCTTCTTTGTTGTCAGTGTGCCTGTGCGAAGAAACTTTTCAACATGGCAGAAAGTAATCAGAAAATAGTAGATGCAAAACTAAAGGTAGATGTAGGCAATGTACACTACGTAGATGATCCGTGATAGGTAACTGCAGTTTTGATGTATCACAAGCAAATGACAGTGGTTTGCCTGTGTCAACGCCTTCTAAGTATAGTCTAGAAAATGAATTGAGCATGGTGGAAGCCGATGTTAAATATCTACCTGTTGCTATTCCTAAAACAAAACAGGAATCAATGTCAGTTACAGAAAAACCATAAAACAGTGTTTCAGATATGTTTGCGAATATTCTCCAGCATATTGTGAGCTTATTTGTCAGTCGCTGACATAGAAGACCGCAAACCTTCTTTCCTTCCCGCCTGGGCAAGCTGTGCAGTGACTAGAGTACATGTAAAGCTTACTCTGACAGGGTAAATGTTAGGTGCAATGAAGTCGATAATTCGATTGTAATATTGGCATTTTAATTTGATATCCTCCATAAATGACAAAATTGAAAAAAAAAAGTTAATTTCTTTGTCCACCCACACACTCCTGAGAATGGCACATTAACCATTTGCAATTACGAGCCCCTATTACCGGCAGCTGCGTTGATAAATACTCGGCGCCTCGCAAGGATAACTAGCAGATCAAGAATATTAGGTAAGTTGTTGGAAGTGGTTAAGCGTTGGTGAAAATCTCGCTTATGAGCACACAGAGTTCTAACCGCAGAACTCTGCAGTGCTGCGATACAGACCGTATATCTCCCTTCGAAGACGATGGCCAAGACGCCGCCTCCAAGTCCGTACCGCTCGATGGCTGAAGGCGAAGTCCTCATTCTCCACAATTCTCCCGTCTCCCACGCGTACGAAAACGCGGCGGAAGAATACTGTGTTTCGGCCAATGTCGAACGCTGTATCATCGCCGAAATCTCTTCAACAACATTTCTGAGATCTAGCCAATGCTCGAGTAGGTCATAACGCCCCTAGGCAAACGAAATACCCGTCATCGCCACGTGCTGCCCAGCACAGGTGGCTGCGGATGCCGCACTACCCCCAAAAGCGCCGTATTGTCCCGCATTTCCGGTGACCACTACCTGCCGCACAAGGCCGCCCAGCCAGCTACGGCCATCTGCAGACTTTACATTCCACAATTCTCAACTTCCGACGCTTTACACCAACGGTTTAAGTTAGCGGCTCAATCCTGCAGACATGCAGGGAGTACTGCTCGAGAGTGCCTCATATTTATAATAATTCAATAGAGTCATGATCTGATGCCCTTGCCAGTCCCTTTATTATTAATACTAATATTGGTAAGCTAACGTGTAAGTGCCCATGTCCTGGCACCTTACAATACGAAAGAAATGGGAACAGATTTGAATAGTAAAATGGATAGATTGGGAGTTGAGATGGATTCCAAAATGACCAAAATGGGGTCAGACATAGAAACTTCACTAAGCTGTAAAAATAACTGAATTACACTGTGAAGTTGTTGATATGGAATCCAAAATGGAAAATAAAATTTCGAATTTGAGGGATTTGTGGAGAAATGACCTGACTTTGTTTGGTAATAATATTAAAAGTGACATTAATTAGGTCAGACAACAATGTAATGTTACTATTGTAGCAGTGAAAAAAGGAATTAAATTCGCGAATTGAGCAAGTTGGCTGGCCGGGATCGCCGAGCGGTTCTAGGCGCTACAGTCTGCAACTGCGCGACCGCTACGGTCGCAGGTTCGAACCCTGCATCGGGCATGGATGTGTGTGATGTCCTTAGGTTCGTCAGGTACTTAAGTAGTTCTAAGTTCTAGGGGACTGATGACCTCAGAAGTTAAGTCCCAATGTGCTCAGAGCCATTTGAAACATTTTTTGAGCAAGTTGCTGAGGATAATGTTCAGCTAGAAGAAATGGTAAATTCTGAGTTAGACAAAGTAAATGAACAGGTTCACATAGCAGAAAGACACTGTGACGATAAGGGAAGGAAGTGTGTGCAAAGTTTAGTGCGCAAGTTTCTAATAAAATTACTAACATTGAAACTAATATTCAGCAGTTTAGTACAGAGATGATGAGCAGCTGTGTAACCATGAAAACAGACTAACGAAAATTGAACAGAAAGCTAACAACAATAATATTTGTGTAGTGTCTAATGGTGTTGTGGAATCTTCTGAAATTGCCTATGTTATGCATCACCAATACTTAGCGGGCCGAAGTGGCCGTGCGGTTAAAGGCGATGCAGTCTGGAACCGCAAGACCGCTACGGTCGCAGGTTCGAATCCTGCCTCGGGCATGGATGTTTGTGATGTCCTTAGGTTAGTTAGGTTTAACTAGTTCTAAGTTCTAGGGGACTAATGACCTCAGCAGTTGAGTCCCATAGTGCTCAGAGCCATTTGAACCAATACTTAAAATTTTATCCAAATAAGAATGTTCATCCAAAAGAATTTTGGATTGACTTTGAAGACGTTTTACCTAAAATGTGGATGACAAACAGAATATTGGATTCATAACCTCGAATCTAATGGGTGAAGCTGGAATCTAGGGTAATTTAGCTTCAGAAAAATACGATAGACTAGTAGATTTAAAACAGGCCTTTTTCGAAGAATTCTGGGGAAAGAGGAAGCAGATGGAAGTTTTGAACAAATTTTGGTCGGGGGAAAAATATGACCCAAAGAAAGATAACATTAGGAGATTTGTACAAAAGTGGATTACCACATTGTCACATTTAAATGCAAAAGTAGAAACAGAGCAGATCATTATGAGGATTTCGAACAAGCTTCCCTTATACTGTCGAAATAAAATCACTTCTGCTCCCAGGGATGACATTGACCGTTTTGTTCATTATTTCGAAAGAGTTGAGAACGTTTTAAAAGAAGAAGAGAGCGTTAGGAAAGAATATAGGCCTCCCGCTAGATCCAGTGAAAACCGAGCGGACGTCAATACAAACATGGTTTCAGTGCCGCGGGCGAACAGTTATAAAGGAAGGGGAAGAAGGAGAAGTGCCGGTAGGGGTAGGTTCATTAACCCGGACCAGCATGCAAACTGCAGTCAGCTCAGAGACAATGACATAATGGATACGTGACATCTGTCAGGGGGTAGCTATGTCAGAGGCAGTAATATCACACGTCAAGGAAACGCTTAGTGGTCTGCCAGTATGTAATGAAAACAATAAATCCCCCCAACAGGCGGATGACGTATGTCTACGAGTGTTTGCTTTTGTAATAAGGCAACCAGAAAGTCATAAGAGGATAATCAGTTCTAAAGTATATTTCAAGCATAGTTTTCTCTTAGTTATCGTTTACTTTGGTTTGGTGGAAAATTTTGCTAATATTTGCAGCATGAAATGACGTAAATGCATCTGCGAATGTTGATTGGAATAAAACAGTTAAAGCGCGAACATGATCTTGAAAGATTGATCTGATTGGCTGTTCGATTTGATCAACCAGTCAGAGTAAAGTCTTACCCGCGCATTGGAATGATTTATATGCCCTGAAAGCAACGGCATTCAGTGTCGTGTACTAGCCGCCGGACGAGAAGGTCATGTTAGACGTGTCCGAAAAACTTATTTGTAAAATGAAGAAGTGACTGTCATTTCGCGTTCGCCATCCAATGAGATGCATTTACGGACAGTTCTGTGAAGTTTGGGAGATTTTGGAGTGTTTGTTGTAGAGAAAACCGCGTGTGAAACTATTGGCCTTTGTGAAGAATTCTGTGTGGCGTGCTCAGTATGCATTTACAAAACATGTTTTGGTGAGCATTTCCTTTGAAGAATCCACTGAAAAGGACCGAGTGTGAAACTCATTTCGTAGAAGAGTATTGACTATATTAATCCCGAAATATTTCGGGTTGGACTTAGTACATTTCTGGCTGTCTTGCGTGTGGTACAAGCTGCATGAACTAGTATTAGATGTGCTATCGACTTAAATGTGGGCTTGTTGACACCATAACTAAAAGACAATAAAGAAAACATTAGTATCGAGAAGTGGACATTTTCAATAAAGGAAGGAAGCATCCACTTTTACCCGCTATTACTAGAGATTTACAGGTTTATTTTGTTACCTGAGTTACGCGGCCGGCCGAAGTGGCCGTGCGGTTAAAGGCGCTGCAGTCTGGAACCGCATGACCGCTACGGTCGCAGGTTCGAATCCTGCCTCGGGCATGGATGTTTGTGATGTCCTTAGGTTAGTTAGGTTTAACTAGTTCTAAGTTCTAGGGGACTAATGACCCCAGCAGTTGAGTCCCATAGTGCTCAGAGCCATTTGAACCATTTTGAGTTACGCGGACATTGCAATCTAAGAATGGACGATGGTTTTCTTCGACGTTGCTTTTAACATCGTCTACTTAGTACCTACGAATGCAGAGCAACGGATGGTGAATGAACGCTGTACTGAGGTAGGTGTTCATTAATTTGCAGCTTGCTTAACTCAGTGCTAGCGAACTTTTTAACACCGCTTCGTCGCAATACCGTTTCGGAAATCGTTAGGGAATTCAGTATTCCGAGATGCGCAGTGTCAAGTGCAGCGGGAACACCATATAACAGACATTACCTCTCTCGATGGACAGTGCAGTGGCCGACGACCTTCACTGAACGGCCGGCGAGAGTGGCCGAGTGGTTCTAGGCGCTACAGTCTGGAACCGCGCGACCGCTACGGTCGCAGGTTCGAATCCTGCCTCGGGCATGGATGTGTGTGATGTCCTTAGGTTAGTCAGGTTTAAGTAGTTCTAAGTTCTTGGGGACTGATGACCTTAGCAGTTAAGTCCCATAGTGCTCAGAGCCATTTGAACCATTTTTCACTGAACGACTGAGATGAGCGGCGTTTCAGTAGAGTTGTGAGTACTAATAGACAAGGAACACTGACCGCAGACATCAATGTGGGTCGTACGTCGAACGTATCCGTTAGCATAGCGGTTGGATTTGTCTTTAATTGGCTATTCATGCACTTCAAGTCCCCAAACAGCGATTGAATTTTTATGGATGGCATGCGCCTTGAAATTGGGCCACATTTGTCGGCGACTGATTTGCAGAACATTCTGTACAATACGAGCGAATGATTTGGCCATCGAGGCCGCTCGACTTGAATCCCATCGGACATTTATGGGATGAAGTGTTGGCAGAAGAGCCAACACCGTGTTGCTAGAGGAGGCCGAAATGCACGCTGTTAAGCTCACGCAGATTGGCGTGAGGTCTGGAACATTACAATGAAATGAGAACTTAGAAAAACAGACGTAACTGGTAGAATACTTAACTTTAATCCACAATTGGTGTACATCGCTCTTGTTGATACATCAATATAACTGCTAATGGCGCCTTGCTAGGTCGTAGCACATGACGTAGCTGAAGGCTATGCTAACTATCGTCTCGGCAATTGAGAGCGTATTTGTCAGTGAACCTTTCCTCGCAAAGTCAGCTGTACAACTGGGGCGAGTGCTAGGGAGTCTCTCTAGACTAGACCTGCCGTGTGGCGGCGCTCGGTCTGCAATCACTGACAGTGGCGACACGCGGGTCCGACGTATACTAATGGACCGCGGCCGATTTAAAGGCTACCACCTAGCAAGTGTGGGGTCTGGCGGTGACACCACACGGGACATAATCGAGAGGTCAGCTCGTGTACAAAATCCTGCAACGGCAACACTTTCGCAAATTATGAATGTCTATAGAGACAGCAGGGCTGAGTATTTCTGCAAGGGATTTCCAACTACTTGTTGGGTTCATGCTACATCAAGTTTCCGCACCGTGCTGGTGCTGGGTGAAAGGTCCGACGCGATATTAGGAGCTGTGACATAATTTTTGTTACCTCAGTGCATTTCAGTTAACATTCAGTGACTGTTGTTCAGCATGTACTTGAAAGACAAACATAAATTTTAGAATAAAGTACTTTGAACGCCTGAAGAACTGAAAAGTGGAAACACGTGAGTCACTTTTGCCAAACTACCTCATATAACAAAACTATCCCCATACTAGCATACAGATGTCAGTAGGCCCTCAGCAGCTGACACCCGCGTGCCACAGTCCACAGAAGGTTGCCTATGGTAACTTTGAGCTTCAAAAGTGACATACGTCACCTTTCTTACTTGATCATATAAGTTTTTCAGGTTATAATCTAGGCCCTAAAATTTACGATATATGTTTTGACTGTATTATGACGGCACGCTGGATTACGTATAGACATGAGGCTGAAATGACCAGACAGCCACAGAACATGCAAAACGTAATACAGGGTAACGTTCAATTACTTATTGTTAAATTTTTAAGTTGTTCGAAACTTGTGGTCTCAAATTAAGTAGCGATATTAGAACATAGAATTCCGAGACGTGTCCCTGTTATGATATTTCTCATCACCGAGACGCCATAAAGTTCATGTTTCCCGTACTAAACTTGTAAGTTCCTCAAAATCCACATTTAGTGTGTGTGAACATCACCAGATGCCACCGAAGAAAACAAACTGATATGGATTCTGGTGACTGTTGTCCGAAGTCCGTATGTTCTGTCATTGAGATTGGTTGCACTGATCTCTTTAAGTAAAGGTGTTCTAATCTCAAAAGATCGGCGATCTTCGGTCAATATTGATTGTTGTCGGAATGCCTCGATGTCGGTTCCGCTGCGACCGCAGTCGTAGGAAGATCCGACTAATGTCTGAAGTAGTGCTGGAGGGAACTGACACCATGAATCTTGCAAGTTTGTGTATAAATCCGT
Organism: Schistocerca americana; assembly: GCF_021461395.2. Classification (NCBI taxonomy): domain Eukaryota; kingdom Metazoa; phylum Arthropoda; class Insecta; order Orthoptera; family Acrididae; genus Schistocerca; species Schistocerca americana. The sequence goes on along the minus strand of NC_060125.1, from coordinate 96,920,475 downwards.
AAGAGTACGAGGGGATAGAGATCTCTTCTGAACAGCACGCTGCAGGACATCCCAGATGTACTCAATAATGTTCATGTCTAGGTAGTTTGGTGCCAAGCGGAAGTGTTTAAACTCAGAAGAGTTTTTGTACAGCCACCCTGTAGCAATTCTGGGCGTGTGGGGTGTAGCATTGTCGTGCTGGAATTGCCAAAGTCCGTCGGAATGCACAATGGACATGAATGGATGCAAGTGATGTTCAGGTACGTGTCACCTGGCAGAGTCGTATCTACACATATCAGTGGTCCCATATCATTCCAACAGCACACGCCCTACACAATTGCAGAGCCTTCAGCAGCTTGAACAGTCCCCTGCTAACATGAAGGATCCATGGATTCATGTGGTTGTCTCCATACTCGTACATATCCATCCGCTCGATGCAATTTGAAACGAGACTCGTCTGAACAGACAACACGTTTCCAAACATTAGCAGTTTACGTGAGACGTAAAGCTTTGTGTCGTGCAGTCATCAAGGGTACACGAGTGGACCTTCGCCTCCGAAATCCCATATCGACGATGTTTCGTTGAATGGTTCGCATTCTGACACTTGTTGATGAACATTCAAATATAAACAACAGCCATCAGAAACAGATATTTGCCGGCCGGAGTGGCCGAGCGGTTCTAGGCGCTACATTCTAGAACCGCGCGACTGCTACGGTCGCAAGTTCGAAGCCTGCCTCGGGTATGGATGTGTGGCATGTGCTTAAGTGGTTTAAGTGGTTCTACGATCTAGGGGACAGATGACCTCAGAAGCTAAGTCCCACAGTGCTCAGAGCCATTTGAACCATTTTTGAACAGATATTTGAAGGCGTTAGGAAAACAGATTCAGACAATAACATGTAAACTCGTCAGTGTAAGTTTACAACATTCGGCATCCGGAACCCGGAATTTCTGTTGCATGTAAAGGTAGCAGCGGTGATGGTTACGGAGTCGGCTGTTTAACGCAATTCCACGCAAACTACTTATTGTTTGACAGATATCAGCGGTAGTTCTGTTTTCGTCAGGAGTTTTTGATAGATCTGGATATAAAAATCTTCACTATTTATCGTATTTCTGGGCACGCCAGCAATATCAAAAATACAAAGAGGACGATAATTTTTCAAAATCTACTCCCGTCTGCTGAATGTGTGGGATTAAGTCATCCAAGTTGATACTAATAGGATCTGTGGGATACAAGCAGATTTCATTTTCTAAGAGGATGGAGAATTATTTGATAATAATGGAAAAGAATGCTGTAAACCAAACTTTTGGAAGATCTGTTTGGGTTCTGTACAATTGTAGGAACATTTGAGGCTACTATGACCCTTCGACTTATTTTAGAAGAAGAATGAAGGAAGGCAAACGCTTCGTTCAGAGCATTACTCGATTTAGACAAAGTCTCTTGTTTCATGAAGTTCCGATGGGTGGCGGCATGTGCGTATCCTTCAAAATGGCGTCTGTAATGGAGGTATGCTCTAAGCAGACAGCTGTCATTGAGTTTCTTTTGGCGGAAACCCGGAGCACAGCAGATATTCACAGGCGTTTTCGTAATGCCTACGGAGACCTGGCACTGAGTTCAAATAGTTTAAGTGGCTCTGAGCACTATGGGACTTAACATCTCTGGTCATCAGCCCCCTATAACTTAGAACTACTTAAACCTAACTAACCTAAGGACATCACACAACACCCAGTCATCACACACATCCATGCCCGAGGCAGCATTCGAACCTGCGGCTGTAGCAGCACCGCGATTCCGGACTGAAGCGCCTAGAACCGCTCGGTCACACCGGCCGGCTGGCAGTGAGTAAAAGCGCGTTGAGTCGTTGGGCGAGGCGGCTGTCATCGTCGCAACAAGGACGTGCACACCTGTTCGATTTCCCGCGGGCCCGCCAGCTGCACACAGCTGTGACTCCTGCAATGTTGGGACGTTCGGACACTCTCACTGGTGGTGATCCACGGATCCCAGTCGAAAACCTCGCTGCACAACTGTGTCTCTGTTGGTAGTGCTGACTCATCCATACACCAGTTTGGGTACTGAAAGATGTGTGCCCCATGTGTGTTCAAAAAATAGTTCAAATGGCTCTGAGCACTATGGGACTTGACATCTGAGGTCATCTTAGAACAACTTAAACCTAACTAACCTAAGGACATCACACACATCCATGCCCGAGGCAGGATTCAAACCTGCGACCGTAGCGGTAGCGCAGTTCTAGACTGTAGCGCCTAGAACCGCTCGGCCACCCCGGCCAGCCCATGTGTGTTCTTCGCCGCCGAACTGAAGAACATAAAGAGAGACGAAGGACCATCTGACCGGAATTGCTTGCGCGTTACGAAGCTCATCACATAAGTTTTGTCTAACATCATCACAGCCGATGAAGCAAGGTCCATCAGAATTGGAAACAAAACGGAAATCAGTGGCGTGGCGCCAAACCATGTGGCTCCGAATATAAAGCTCATAGCCACCCTCTGAGCCTCTAAAGTCATGGTGACGGTCTTTTGTGACTGTGGAGGAGTCATTCTGTTTGATGTCCTTCCTCACGGAGCATCAGTCAATTCTGCAGTGTATTGTGCTACCGTTAGGAAATTGAAGAAACGACTTCAGAGCGTCTTCGTACCCGTCAGACTTCACAGGTCTTCGTCCCCGAGAAGAGCTCACAAAACTTCATCGGACTTTTTTTCCTCATCCACCCTAAAGCGCGGATCTCGCACCTATCGTCTTCCACCTGTTCGCTCAATGCAGCATGCACTCGGCAGGAAGCTGTACGTGGATGATGGGGAGGTTGCTGACACAGCAACGTGTTTGTCCCGACCTCGACCAGTGGAGTGGTACCATGCAGGCATGCGAGCCCTTCCAGTAAGATAGTATAAGGCCTTCGCACTGAACGTAGATTATGTTGAAAAATACAGTTTTGTAGCCAAAAGAGTGACGAACAATACAATGTATTGGAATCCTAAATAAAGTCAACGTGCTTCCGGGAAAAAATGTGTTGGATTACTTGTTGAATGTCCCTCGTAGATACATGCACATTTATAATATGTTCAAATTTTCCAGGTCTCGAAAATTTTGGGCTAACAGGGCAGATATTGGACAATAGAGAAATGCGTGTAGCTATTGCTTTTCCTTCCAATTAGAGTGTCGATGCTGGAAGATGACAAAGTTGTTGCAAAACAATAAATCAATTATCGACATTTAGCAAAATAAGAAGAACTTTGACTATAGCCAAATGATTTTATTAATATTGAAAAATTCGTTCCAGCTTTAAACTTGCACTTTTGGTAGTTTTCAGTTTGCATATTATTCACAAAATTTTGACTGGATCTTGTGTTAATGATGTTGCTGTGGTGGTGTACCGGGAAACAATCTGTAGAGATATGAATTTGAATGATCATATAGGCTCCAATGAAGGTAAGGAAGATGGTAGGCTTGGGTTCATCGCCAGCATACTGGAAAAATGCAGTCGTCCTGCAAAGGAGACTGCTTAAAAATCACTTGTGAGTTCCACCTTACAATAATTCTCAAATGCGTATCATCTATACAAAAAAAGTAATAGTTATTGAACGTATACTGAGAAGGACGGCACGAATGATCACAGGTGTGTTTGACTTACAGGTGAGGACACGGAAATGCTGAAGAACCTGAGTTTGCAGAGCACTGAAATAGAAGCCGATTAAACAGCGAAAGCCTATTTAGTAAGTTTCAAGAAGCATTATTAAGTGAAGAATCAAAAGATATTCTTCATCCTCCTATGTATCGCTTCTGTAGGGACCCCAAAGGCAAGATTAAATTAATTAAAACACACCCAGGGGCGTTTAAGCTCTCCACAGGAAGGCAATAAGTGGTACCATACTAAGACCCCTGTGCCACGCGTGCACTTCACTGGTATGCAGAGCATGGATGTGGCTGTTGTTGTATCTAGGATTCCTGCCTACTCGGTTCGCTAGACAAACAATCAAACAAATTGTATTGATGAGTTTTATTACGGTAAGACATTTACAAATACTTATCTTTGGCAACCACAGAGATGTGTCGCAAGCAAAGGACGACATACGAAATAATCAGTGTTTGCAGTGACTGCTGATCTCTGGCTGATGAAAGTGTTTCCTGAACTGCTATCGAAGTGGCTAACGTTGACGCTGCTATCCAAGTCTCTAACATAGAAGCCGCTGTCCAGGTGGGCTCCACCAGTCGCCCACGCCGCTTATGTCCTCTCCACATAGGGGCCGCTGTTGTCGCGTTGTCGTCCTGGAGAGGTGTCGGTCAGCATACGATTGGCTAACATCGTCTCGCAACCATCTCTTCCCTGTCGTTCCCGACTGGCGTACCGGAGCTCATCTTTACGCCATAACAGCTGTTGAGGTAGAAATCTTGTAGTTACGGAAAGTACGTGAGAGTCTCACTAAACATGTTGCAATTACAGCAACACTGCTATTGTATCTTACACACATTGCGAACTTTCAGCACGTCATGACATAATGTGGCTGCAAATAAAATATAATATCAGAACTACCTGGAGATGACAGTTAATGTGGAGAAATCTGCAGTACTCTCTTAATTATATCATTTGCCCATTGTTACAGAGATCAGTGTGTTTTCGATGTTACCGTCACTGTAGAGGTAACACAAAAATATCGGCCTTCAGAAACGGGAAGTTTAGTCTGCGCTGTACAGAGTTTTTTTAGGCATGTTAGAAATGGGTTCGGTACCCCCCTCCCTTCCTCCATTTTATAGAAGTGGTTCACCTCTCTGTAGAAGGGACTCCAGACTTTAGTATGGAGTCCGAGTGTGTCGCATCTTTTTACGTAACCTTTATAAAACTGTGCAGTAGTGAAAGTTATGTTAACCGCCAGGTGTAATCCTGGGGCGAAACCAATGTCAACACCTGAGCCTTTGGATATGTAATCTACATTTTGTCCTCAGAATCGTCATAAAATATTAGTAGCTACTCGCTTGGCTTGTCGCTTAATATGCTTGTGCTGAGATCCGAATATTACACTGAAGTCGATCCATTGTCTGTTCTATAAACACATGGATGCGCCCAATCTAAAGCAAGAAGGCTGTACGAAAATTCCTGGGACTCTACCTATAAGTATGTCTTGAAATGTTAGCACACTAATACTCATTTTCATTATTAACGTCTTCAAACAAGTCTTGACGAAAAGTGAAAACTCAATAAATAAGCAACTACGCCACGACTAAGAGCTTATTTACTACTACTAACCGCACCCAAGATTCGTTAAAGAATCGAAGTTACATGTATAAAACAACTCCATCCTACTGAATACTTTAAAAATCAAATTATGTGTTAATTATTTGATGTTAAGCACGTAAAACCTTTATTGTTGAAGACGTAAAACCGTAAATCTATTGTTTTTATTAGTTTCGGTTTATCCTCGTATAGGCTAATGAAAAAATCACCACAAAAAATATTATCATTATCAAACTCTGGGTAAATTGAATTCCGTTGTTAAGAAAAACTACTTATCAACCCATCTCAATGTTTATGATGCCGTATCTCCCGAACTATGTGTCGAAAAACGTATAATTTTGTGGGTACGTTCAATGGTATATGTGGGTAATATCTGCAAAATGTTCTGCGATTGGAGTTATGGTTAGTTAGTCGTAAAGAAGTAATCAATTAAATCCCATGCCTGATTTTGTAATTTTACTACATGAGCAGCGAGAATGAGGAGTGTCACCGAGAAAGAGTAAGTCGTGGGTAAAATTTTTGGCATGTCGCTATGTGCTCACATTCTCAGAGACGCTGGGTAATTTGCAAGCCATGAGGTACTCTGACTTACGACATATACATCGTGTTTATAATGAAACTTCCCCTACTTGAGAGGACCAATATGAAAAATAAGTGATTCGAACCGATTACTTACCAGTCGAGTGCATTCCGAGAACTGTGGGTTATCGCCCTCTGATACAGAGGCATTTTGCTACTATTGTCTCGAAACATAGCATTCAAATTTTGATGAAGAAAGTGTGTTAGTGCAAGTATATTCTACAAATTTCTAATTGTAGAATGTTATTGGATGATTGAGAGAGGGTGACTATTAAGCTTTCAAAACGGCTCCAATCTTTACATTAGCCTGTGGGCCTATACGATTCCATTTAGAAACCACAGACAAGTTAAAACTAACGTTTAACATACTATAGGCTTAATGACTGTTTTACTGTTTGAAATCATAACTCATATATCATCATGTATACTATAGGCTTAATGACTGTTTTACTGTTTGAAATCATAACTCATATATCATCATGTAATCTAAACTACATGATCACTCGTAACTTCATCAGATCATTCCAATTTTGAATATAATGAAAGTTTAACGCTTCCTATTGAAATTACCCGCTGTTTAAACTCATTTTTCCTCTCACAAGGTATGCCAAGTTTAACACTGAAACGACGGCTTCAAAAGCAATTGTTCAGAATGTAGTCTGCCACTTTAGACACATATCCACGCACGGGGATGCCAAGTGTAGCGCTATCACAGCAGATAGCGGAATTAATGTTCGAAATATCGTGTGCCACAATATATACACAGGGACGCACAACGATGCTATGTGTGATTTGCAGATGAAAGCGTAATGTGTTCGCCCCCTACTTCTCGAAACCAACTTGTAGACAGCTTGCGTACCTCGCGTTTCGTAGATGTCGCTTAAACTAGTTTCTTTTCCAACGTTCGCGATCTCTAACGCTTATGCCACAAACCGTACACAATAATATGACAAGTGGGTAGGTTTAAATGCTAAGCGTAGTACGAATCATAAAATGTTAGGATGCCAGTCTATTGTTAATATTCATTAGTTCCCGAGCAGCGCAGAAGTCACAAAAATGCTTCATACAACATGAGGCCACACAAATGTTTTCCGATGATGATGATGATTATGATGCTTGGTTTGTTGGGCGCTCAAATGCGCGGTTATCAGCGCCCGTACAAATTCCCAACCTTAGCTCAGTCAAATTTCGCCACTTTCATGAATGATGATGAAATGATGAGGACAACACAAGCCCCGTCATCTCAAGGCAGGTGGAAACCCCTGACCCCGCCGGGAATCAACGACGGGACCCCGTTATCGGGAAACGAGAACGCCACCGGAATGTTTTCCGAGGGCCGGCCGGGGTGGCCGAGCGGTTCAAGGCGCTATAGTCTGGAATCACGCGACCGCTACGGTCGCAGGTTCGAATCCTGCCTCGGGCATGGATGTGTGTGATGTCCTTAGGTTAGTTAGGTTTAAGTAGTTCTAAGTTCTAGGGGAATGATGACCTAAGATGTTAAGTCCCATAGTGCTCAGAGCCTGTTAGGTTTCAAAAAATACTCGGATAGCAAGATCTCATAAATACGTGAACTAACTATTATGGAAAAGCATTCGGCAATATGATGTTATGTGATAGCCTGAAAGATCTACACAGCAATCAGCACATTCTCGACGTTTGGCGATCACATCGGCGTCTGAATTCAGTGCTCGAGAGCTCGAGTGACAACAACAGGCAGGAGGGCCTGCGCACATCAATAAAGGATTCTAGAAGACACAAACCCAGTATTAATACACAGTTCACTAAAATACTAAAACCAACAGCCAAGCACCGGGTAGCGCCAAATGAAGTAAGAGATGTTAAATGTTATAGTGTGACATCCGCAGTTACAATTAAAGCAGTATTTCATTACACAATCTCCAATGACGTGAAATTTCACTTGATAGATTTATAAACCACGACTAGTTCAAGGAGATAATGACCAGACAATCCGCACACAACCTTAAACACCAAAGCATCGTTTGACGGCACACAATTGTTACTGTTATAGTTGCCAACCAAAAGGAAGTTGGCAATTCCTATTTAGATTGGTGTCTGAAGTTTTACACAGAGAATAAACTTTGATTCATACAATTGACCACTTAACATATTAACAGTAATAATAAAAAAAAGGAATAGCCGAATATCGGCCACACTTGTAATGCAACGGAACCAGGGCACAGCGCAGTTGCATGGACTTGCAATACCAAGTATCGCGGGCCCACATCCAAGTGATTTAAGGAATGACTAACGAAAATCAGAGTGGCTACTCGGAGCAATGACATCCAAAAATTCCGAGACAAAATGGCTCACCATTTAAAGTTAGTCCGGGAGCTCGCCGTTAGCATGCACACCAGGATAAACTCCGTCGCTGTCCTCAGGATTCGAGACAGACACGACTCTTAAAAAACAGAGCCTATGCTGACCGGTGACTGCTTGCGCACTCCAGTTCCGCTCGCCACTGACTCAGGCGCCGGAATGCCAACACAGTGCGTCCTCGCAGCACATCAAGAGCCGACTGGCTACTTGCGATGCTCCGTGCGCCGTCCTCCCTGTGTCACTGCCGTCAACCGAGTCTCCGCCACTACCCCGACCGAGTCCCCTCTCAGAAACGGACAGGAAAACGTGGCGGGAGTCTTTAGTTTATAATATGTAGAGATCATCATGGTGGTGCTGCAAGTAATTTAGGGAAGCCACGGAAAACAGATCAGGATGTCCAAAATGGAGGCTAGAGACTTAGTCCTCACGAATACATGGCCAGTTGGTTTAGAAACAGCGCAACCGCATTCTGTTCATCACTAATGTGCAATATCGTTTCGTTATAAATTCAGGTTACAAATTAATTTTTAGTGCAAAAAGCTAGCGCAAAATTATTGATTTCTCAACACCAGTTGTCGTCCATATTACACACGTTATACAAAAGCCATGGGATAACTCCTAACATCGAGTCGGACCTTCTTTTTCCTGGCGTAATGGAGCAAATGGACGAGGCATGGACACGACAAGTCGTTGGAACCCAGCTCCAGGAGTTCTGACCCACGCTGCCTCTGTAACCGTCCATAATTGCGAATGTGTTATCGGTGCGGGTTTTGTACACGAACTGATTTCCTGATTATGTCTCATAAATATTCGATGGGATTCATGTCGGGCGATCTGGGTGCCAACAATTCGCTCGAATTGTCCATAACGCTCTTCAAATCAGTAGCGAATCATTGCGACTCGGTGATATGGTGCATCCTTGTTCGAGAACATGAACTCCATGAATGGCTGCAAATGGTCTCCAAGTAGTCAAACATAACCATTTCCAGTCAATGATGGGTTCAGTTGGACCAGAGGACCCAATCCATTATGAAGCCATCGCCGGCTTCCACAGTGCCTTGCTGACAAATTGGATCTAGATCTACATGATTACTCTGCAATTCACATTTAAGTGCTTGGCAGAGGGTTCACCGAACCACAATCATTCTATCTCCCTGCCATCCCACACCCGAACAGCGCGCGGGAAAAACGAACACCTAAACCTTTCTGTTCGAGCTCTGATTTCTCTTATTTTATTTTGTTGATTACTTCTACCTATATTTTCGCATTCGGAAGAGAAAGCTGGTGACTGAAATTTCGTAAATAGATCTCGCCGCGACGAAAAACGTCTTTGCTTTAATGACTTCCATCCCAACTCGCGTATCATATCTGCCACACTCTCTCCCCTATTACGTGATAATACAAAACGAGCTGCCCTTTTTTTGCACCCGTGCGATGTCCTCCGTCAATCCCACCTGGTAAGGATCCCACACCGCGGAGCAATATCCTAACAGAGGACGAACGAGTGTAGTGTAAGTTGTCTCTTTAGTGGACTTGTTGCATCTTCTAACAAGGGAACCTCCCCATCGCACCCCCCTCAGATTTAGTTATAAGTTGGCACACGGATAAGCCATGAAAAACTGAACACAGATCAATCGAGAAAACAGGAAGAAGTTGTGTGGAACTATGAAAAAATAAGCAAAATATACAAACTGAGTACTCCATGCGCAATGTATGCAACATTTAGGACCGTGCCAGCTTACGAGCGCCGTGGTCCCGTGGTTAGCGTGAGCAGCTGCGGAATGAGAGGTCCTCGGTTCGAATCTTCTCTCGAGAGAAAAGTTTAACTTTTTATTTTCAGACAATTATCAAAGTTCAGGCTCTCACACATAATCAACTTCGCTCTCCAAAATTCCAGGGCATGTTCAGATTTGCGTGGACATCTGCACAATTTTACGTTCTACACACGGAAACATTCAAAACGTAAAAAACATATGTTTTGACAGAGCACAAGGAAAACTGTGCGACTGTGAAACTGCTGCATTCATTTGTTGCAGTTTATGTGACAAACTCTTGTGTTTTCATCACTTTTTTGGGAGTGATTATCACATCCACAAGAAAACCTAAATCGGGCAAGGTAGAAGAATCTTTTTACCCATTCGCCTAGTGTGCAAGTTAGGTGGGTCGACAACATTTTCCTGTCATGTGACGCACATTCCGTCACCAGTGTCGTATAGAATATATCAGACGTGTTTTCTTGTGGAGGAATCGGTTGACCTATGAACTTGCGATCAAATGTTTTCGGTTCCCATTGGAGAGGCACGTCCTTTCGCCTACTAATCACACGGTTTTGCGGTGCGGTCGCAAAACACAGACACTAAACTTATTTCAGTGAACAGAGACGTCAATGTACGAACGGTCAGATCGTAACTTTGCGAAAATAAAGAAAGTAAAGTTTTCACTTATGGGAGGACACGAACCCAAGACCTCTGGTTTCGCAGTTGCTCACGCTAACCACGGGACCACGGCGCTCCTCAGCTTACATTGTCCCTAATGTTGCATATCTTGCACATGGACTACTCAGTTTGTATATTTTGCTTATTTTTTCATAGTTCCACACAACTCCTTCCTGTTTTCTCTATTGATCTGTGTTCAGTTTTTCAAGGCCTATCCACTGTGTCTAGATAATGACCATGATTTATAACTAAAACTGAGGGGTGTGCGTTGGGGAGGTTCCCTTGTAAGTGTCCTGCCAATGAAACGCAACATTTGGCTTGCCTTCCCCACAATATTATCTATGTGGTCTTTCCAACTGAAGTTGTTCGTAATTTTTACACCCAGGTACTTAGTTGAATTGACAGCCTTGAGAATTGTACTATTTATCGAGTAATCGAATTCCAACGGATTTCTTTTGAAACACATGTGGATCACCTCACACTTTTCGTTATTTAGCGTCAACTGCCACCTGCCACACCAAACAGCAATCTTTTCTAAATCGCTTTGCAACTGATACTGCTCTTCGGATGACCTTACTAGACGGTAAATTACAGCATCATCTGCGAACAACCTAAGAGAATTGCTCAGATTGTCACCCAGGTCATTTATATAGATCAGGAACAGCAGAGGTCCCAGGACGCTTCCCTGGGGAACACCTGATATTACTTCAGTTTTCCTTGATGATTTGCCGTCTATTACTACGAACTGCGACCTTCCTGACAGGAAATCACGAATCCAGTCGCACAACTGAGACGATACCCCATAGGCCCACAGCTTGATTAGAAGTCGCTTGTGAGGAACGGTGTCAAAGGCTTTCCGGAAATCTAGAAATACGGAATCAACTTGAGATCCCCTGTCAATAGCGGCCATTGCTTCGTGCGAATAATCTAGCTGCGTTGCACAAGAACGATGTTTTCTGAAACCATGCTGATTACGTATCAATAGATCGCTCCCTTCGAGGTGATTCATAATGTTTGAATACAGTATATGCTCCAAAACCCTACTGCAAACCGACGTAAATGATATAGGTCTGTAGTTCGATGGATTACTTAAACACTGGTGCGACCTGCGCAATTTTCCAATCTGTAGGTACAGATCTATCGGTGAACGAGCGGTTGTATATGATTGCTAAGTAGGGAGCTATTGTATCAGCGTATTCTGAAAGGAACCTAATCGGTATACAATCTGGACCTGAAGACTTGCCCGTATCAAGCGATTTGAGTTGCTTCGCATTCCCTAAGGTATCTACTTCTAAGAAACTCATGCTAGCAGCTGTTCGTGTTTCAAATTCTGGAATATTCTATTCGTCTTCCCTGCTGAAGGAATTTCGGAAAACTGCGTTCAATAACTCCGCTTTAGCGGCACAGTCGTCGGTAACAGTACCATCGACACTGCGCAGCGAAGGTATTGACTGCGTCTTGCCGCTTGTGTACTTTACGTACGACCAGAATTTCTTCGGATTTTCTACCAAATTTCGTGACAATGTTTCGGTGTGGAACCTATTAAAGGCATCTCGCATTGAAGTCCGTGCCAAATTTCGCGCGTCTGTAAATTGTAGCCAACCTTCGAGATTTCGCGTTCTTCTGAACTTCGCATGCTTTTTTCGTTGCCTCTGCAACAGCGTTCGGACTTGTTTTGTGTACCATGGGGGATCAGTTCCATCACTTACCAATTTATGAGGTATGAATCTCTCAATTGCTGTTGCTACTATATCTTTGAATTTGAGCCACATCTCGTCTACATTTGCATAGTCAGTTCGGAAGGAATAGAGATTGTCTCTTAGGAAGGCTTCTAGTGACACTTTATCCGCTTTTTTAAATAAAATTATTTTGCGTTTGTTTCTGGTGGATTTGGAAGAAACGGTATTGAGCCTAGCTACAACGACCTTGTGATCACTAATCCCTGTATCAGTCATGCTGCTCTCTATTAGCTCTGGATTGTTTGTGGCTAAGAGGTGAAGTGCGTTTTCTCAACCATTTACAATCCATGGCTTGTTGTCGTCTCCGCCACACTGGCTCTACCATCAGCTCTTACTAACTGAAACCGGGACCCACGTGACCAGACCACGGTTTTGCAGTCGTCTAGAGTCCAACCGATATGGTCACGAGTCCAGAAGATGCGCTGCCGGAAATGTTGTGTTCTTAGCAAAGGCACCTAAGTCGGTCGTCTGATGGCGTGGTCATTAACTAGAATTTTGCAGCACTGTCCTAACGGATAAGTCCGCCGTACGTCCCACATCTATTTCTGCGGTTATTTCACCTACTCTTGCTTGTATGTTAGCACTGACAATTCTTCGCAAACGCCGCTGCTCTCGGTGGTTAAATGAAGGCCATGGTGAGAGATAACGCCAGAAACGTGGTATTCCTGGCACACTGTCGACACTGTGGTCTCGGAGTACTGAATTCCCTTCCAATTTGCCGAAATGGAACGTCCCTTGCATCTAGCTCCCACTACTATTCCGTGTTCAAAGTCTGCTAATTCCTACTGTGCCGCCACAGTCACGTCGGACACCTTTTCACGTGATGTGCAAATGACAGCTCCGCCAATGCACTAGTAATTTGTGGTGTAGGTAATAATATTGCCTCTGTATGTGTGCATATCCCACGAATTTTGTCACCTCACTGTATAATAATGAACAAAACTGGTGCTACACTGTTCAACCATTTCCAACACTAATCGCTGCACACTCCCCACACGCTGCGCTCTATGTAGGTGACAGAAGGATCATGACTTGAGACCTCTGGTTTCAATTTCGTGTACCGAAACGTAATCATTTGCTTGCCTCAAAAACTGAAAATCCATCCATAATGCGTGAGCTCGGAACAATTGATAAGGCGGCGGAAAGAAATGGTTACAACGTTGTTTCGGGATTCGTACCTAGTGTTGCTCCTACGAAAATGGACACTGCAGTAAATGTCCGACAGCACAGAGGCATGAATCGCTCCACAAGGGACGAAATTACAGACCTGACTACGTGATATCTGCCAGACGCTCGGGAAACGTGAGATGTACGCTGCGGCACTGCTCGTTCACATCCGACGGCTCGCCACCAAATATTAGGTAGCTGCGTCAGCCTGCGATGTCACAGGACGGTTCAACATGCCAACCACACTCATTAGCAAAGTGTAATGGATATGGAGAGAGCAGTAATGATTAGAAATGCGGTGAGCAGCAGGCGATCGTGACTGCGTTATGCGATGACGTCCACGTCATTACGTCATATAGGTGGTGTAACATTCACAGCGGAGAGCAGCTGAAATATATGCTCTCTGCAGTCTGCATTGACGAAAGGCCATCACCATTGTTGTTGCTGTTGTAGTAGCTGGATTCTGTTTCTTTCCGCATTATCTGTGATGAGTCTTTATATGTTTGGAGAAATAAAGGTTAAGTAAATCTTCTGCTTGCTGAGGTACTTGTTCGCTAATCGTTTCTGCTCCTGTCCAGCTTTCCTACGACGGCACTTTCCGCATCACTCTGTAGCCCACCTCTCCTTACTGTTGTTGCTCAAAATTGTGCACAGCATTATGTGTACAACCTTGTAAACAAAGGCTGTCTTTGAATACGGCGCTGTCCACAGCATAGTTGTTATGTAGATGTGAAGGAAAGTGCACCAGATGGGTTCCAGAGAAATGTAGGAACACGAGAGGCAATACTGACCCTTCGACATCTCAGGACATAGATTAACGAAAGGAAAACCTGTTATTCAATCTGTATATTGAGCAAGCAGTAAAGGAAGCAAAAGAAGCGTTAGGAGTAGGAATTAAGGTCCAGGGAGAAGAAATAAAAACTTATAGGTTTGCCGATGACATTGCAATTTTGGCAGAGACAGCAAAAAACTTGGAAGAGCAGTTGAATGGAATGGACAGTATCTTGAAAGAAGAGAAATTTATTAACATCGAGTATAGATTTAACCGTCATGAAGTCCTTTCTGAAAGTATTTGTATGGAATGTAGCCATGAATGGAAGTGAAACGTGGACGATAAATAGTTTTGAAAAGAAGAGAATAGAAGCTTTTGAAATATGGTTTACGTAAGAATGCTGAAGATTAGATGGGTAAATCACGTAACTAATGAAGAGGTACAGAACAGAAATGGGGAGAAGAGGAATTTGTGGTACAAACTGACTAGAAGAAGAAATCGGGTGGTAGGACACATTGTAATGTATCAAGGGATCATCAGTTTAGTACTGTAGGGAAGCGTGGAGGGTAAATATCGTAGATATGAATACAGTAAGGGGATTCAGAGGGATGTAGGTTGCAGTAGTTACTCAGAGATGAAGAGGCTTGCACAGGATAGAGTAGCATGGAGAGCTGCATCAAACAAGTATTCTTACCGAGACCAGAACAACAACAACAACAACACTAGTTTCAAATTAATTTGCAGTAATATTCTTTTCATAAAGTTAAACGGATGTAGATTGAGAACTATATCGATATCTAGAGATTTACTGCTTATTTTCGTAGCAAAGAACAAGTAGCGGTCACGTTATCCAGATCCATACGATTATTTGTAGAACAGCGTTTTTAGTCACCAAAATTCAGGAGAATACAAAAACAGTGAATTATCTTTCGTAATAAGGGAAAGAAAGTAAGGGAAAGAAAGTTGCACAGCCGTAATACGGACTCAGTACTGCAATCTTAACTCCACCTAAAATACTGGATAAAACTTGTGAAACTCTTCCCTAGCTAAGTCAGGCAAGTTGGCAACTCTGTATTCCAACTCTGAGTAGTCCCAGAGCACTGGACACTTTCGCACTTAATCAGTTAACGCAGACATATTGCACAATAAATACACAAATTCACAGTAGGAGAGCTGTTCAACATAGAGTACGTGGTTTGTGTTGCAGTGTAGTGAGCATTCGCGATGCGATATACGCGGCGAAGCAGTGTGTGCAGGCATAGCTGGAGATACACACGGCTGGACGCAACGCCTGCTACGTCAGTCTGAAATGCCCCATTTGATTACATTACGAGATACGTCTGCGGCGACTTCCGTAGACGCAGCTCGAGACACTCTACGCCTGCGTGAAATGACCTTTAGCCTGTGAGCAAACGCCCATATGCACCCCGCGGCCGTTATGCTTTCGATACCGCGTACTCGGTTAGATCAGCACTATCAGTTGGGTAGGGACTCGGTTAGTTATCAGCGTGCGTATTGATGGACTTTAGAGGTGGACACGAAATTGATGGGCCCGTGAGTGAGGCGGAGAGTGATCTGGCTACTGAAAAAATCCTATTCGCGGATTTTCGCTGATTGATTGTATAACCACACACAGTTAGTGTCATTTAATTAGTAAAATGCAGCTACAGTTCGAATAAAATCCTTATGGGTACTAGGGCCGGCCGCGGTGGTCTAGCGGTTCTGGCGCTGCAGTCCGGAACCGCGGGACTGCTACGGTCGCAGGTTCGAATCCTGCCTCGGGCATGGGTGTGTGTGACGTCCTTAGGTTAGTTAGGTTTAAGTAGTTCTAAGTTCTAGGGGACTTATGACCTAAGATGTTGAGTCCCATAGTGCTCAGAGCCATTTGAACCATTTTTGGGTACAAGGTCGCGTAATTTTGGAACTAAAACAATCTGTGACAACCAAAGTTCTGACCGTTTTCGCAATGGACATCATCAGAGCGACTCATTTGCTGCTTTTTGGGTAGTCTTCCCCGTATATCGCTCTGTTCCGACGTCATTATACTGGAAAGTCATGGTACAGATCAAAATCAAGATTCCCGTGTGGGCCGCTGTAAAAATGGCTGTCTTGAAGAGCGCGCCGCAGCGCGTAGTGCGAAGCAGTCACCCTCCGTTTCTGGCGGTGACGCCGCAGTGGCAATCGCAGGTTTGGTGTCTCTCTCTGGTGGGAAAGGGGAAAGGTTGCCTGTTCACGTGCATTCAAGACGCTCTATGAGCTCGCCAGTGGGTCAGTCTGGGTCAGTCTCTCGTCCCCAGCTTGCTAGTCTGTCTCTCGTCCGCATTTGTTAGGCAGTTAGTGTCTGTCTGTCGTTCGGAGTGCTAGTATGTCTGGCGTTCGGGTCAACCTTTAACGCCGGCAAAATGAGAGTTTTTCCACTCCGCCAGTAAGAGAACTCAACTAGTGGTCGCCCAGTCGGGGCTTAGTTCCTGTATCTGAGTCTGCGCGTTAGGCCGCCAGTCTGCTCGAGTTTGCTCAAGCAAATGGTCATTGGCGGTTGGATTGATCGGTCGGTCGGTCGCGCACTGACACACAAGATGACTTGTCCGTCTTGAGCGTCGGCGCATGTGAGGTCGCCACGTGAGTCCAGTGGGCCGCGGCGTATAGCGAGGGGTAGTAGCGGTCCATATGAGAGCAGCAGGAGTCAACCCACGTCATCAGTCTGGCAGGTGCGAGCTGCGACGCCGTGAGACGGGAGATCGGCGCTCCTTCCTGCGTCCGTTGAAGCGACTGGCAGCGGACGCTTCGGGAAAGCGATTTGGGGGTGCTGCGCCAGGCCTTCTCGAGAAATCGCAGTTTATTAGAAGTCAAGTGATCGGTGATGTGTTGTTTGATTTACTCTTGTTAAATTCTACTTGTTTTCTCGGTGAGGTCACCAGCCGTTTTGCTTTAGGGTCGTCCCACCATTCTTCTCCGTCTGCCCACCCGCGGGAAGGTGGTTGCTTATAAATTGGGTGGTCCGTTTTTCCCTTGTGGAGTAGGGTCGGGTTAGAGCAACCTGCGGTTCGGGTTGTTCGGTAATCTTCCTATCAATCTACCATACGTTAGTAGCTGCCTCTGTCATGTTTGTCGGATTTGGTGTGTTAACGAATTTATTGCTTGGAATTTAACGGCCTAATACCTGAAATATGTTTTAATCTTTGGAAACTTTGATATTATTGCCTACGATCTTGAGAGGCGGTATCTATGTACTGTAGAGCATGTTAACTATTGTTTGGCCAACCTTGTAGGATTTTATATATGATTGTCATTCATGGGCTCTTATTTAAATGATCATTTTAGTAGGTAAAGTTGCCACTCTTTCACCGTAAGACTTTTCGTATAAGTTAAAATGAAGTGGCACCTTTGGCGGCAAGGTTTATATTTTAATTGTTAGTGTTTTGTACCATTTCCATCCCTCCTACGGGGGTGCATAGTTTGTGTGCTTTTGTAAATTGTTAAAACTCTTAGTATAAAGTTATCTGGTGTGTTGCAGATTTGCACCAGCGTAGTCTTTCAGAGGCTGTTGTGAGCGGTCGTAACTACGGCCGTGTCAAAAGGGAGCGGCAAGGTTCTCTGCCCAAAAGCTCATACAGTCAAAATTTGTTTCTTTCTGCCTTGAATAAATTGTAACTTTGATATTTAGATGCTGCTTTCTGATTACAATTTTAAATCTGTTTCTTAAAAAAAAATGCTTTTAGGCACTATTAAAGAGAATAAAATTCCCATTTGTTAAAAGGAATTTGGTTATTATTTCATCAGTTACTCCCTGGCAACTACTTCCATGCTTACATAGAGTGATTAAATGTGTTAATGTTCTTGATGAATCGCTAATAAATAAGAACATTCTTTGAAAATAAATCACGGTTGGCTGTGGAGGAGGGGATTTACAAAGGTTGTATAGAGAATCCCTTCCACTCTTAATGACAAATGCCACCAAAAAAGGTTTTCCTCCTTCAGCAAAGAACTTGACTTCTACCTCTGGACTATTACTTAGAACTGACTGAGCGTTCAACGAAGTCTGTAAGAAGGTGTGAGCACCATTTCATTCACTACTATTTTCTCTCGAGCTTAATTAGAAACTTCTAGAATCAGTAATACCCTATGTACTTGATTATGGGTATCGTCTTCTTCAGGTTCTTTCGTATGAGAACTCACGCGGACTAGAAGTAGCGCTGAATGATTATGCGGAATACATTTGTAAAGTCTGCAATTTCGGCCATATATATGCAAATAATTATGGTGGCTACTTCTCGATGTGTGGTGGAGACTAACGCAACCTGCCTTTGCTCTGTCGTCTTGTCAATCATTTCACTGTGTGTTGTTTACTCTCACACTACTCTCTGAACAGCACAGCGCAAAAAAAAAAAAAAATCACGGTCAGCATAATAAAAACCACAGACATCGTCTCAAAATCATTTTTTATATGAGGAACATTTGCCCGCATCTCGTAGTCGTGCGGTAGCGTTCTCGCTTCCCACGCACGGGTTCCCGGGTTCGATTCCCGGCGGGGTCAGGGATTTTCTCTGCCTCGTGATGGCTGGGTGTTGTGTGCTGTCCTTAGGTTAGTTAGGTTTAAGTAGTTCTAAGTTCTAGGGGACTTATGACCACAGCAGTTGAGTCCCATAGTGCTCAGAGCCATTTGAACCATTTTTATATGAGGAACCCGACATCGCAATGACCTTACTCAACTTATCGAAGAAATTAAATAGCCTACTAACTTCAAAAGACAGTTAATGGCTGACTTTCAGTCACATTAGCTATCTGTTTCATATACAGGGTGGTTATGATTAAAATTTCGCGACTTGAGCCAGCGTAGACGGAAAACTATTCACTGCATGGTTACCCATCCTTACTGGGAGGATGTTCAGCCTGTGCGCTGCGGGACTTGTTGGTAGCGCTTATGTCTCGACTCGCCGTTAGACGCTGGTACTACTACCACGACTGAGGGTGAATCGCGAGCATCAGCGTGGGTGTCGGCGGGGTAGGCAGGGCTTTACTCGTATAACTGTTTTATCAAAACAAGAGCTACAGTGCTCTTCTCGAGTGTCGACGGATCAAAGAAATATGGGGAGGTCCCCTTTCCGTACTGAACTACGCGAAAGAACTTGCCCCCCTTCTAACAGCCGTGTACCACAAGTCTCTAGAGGAACGGAAGGGTCCAAATGATTGGAAAAGAGCACAGGTAGTCCCAGTTTTCAAGAAGGGCCCTCGAGCAGATGCGCAAAACTATAGGCCTATATCTCTGACATCTATCTGTTGTAGAATTTTAGAACATGTTTCTTGCTCGCGTATCATGTCATTTCTGGAAACCCGGAATCTACTCTGTAGGAATCAACATGGATTCCAGAAACAGCGATCGTGCGAGACCCAACTCGCTTTATTTGTTCATGAGACCCAGAAAATATTAGATACACGCTCCCAGGTAGATGCGACTTTCCTTGACTTCCGGAAGGTTTTCGTTACAGTTACGCACTGTCCCTGATAAACAAAGTAAGAGCCTACGGAATATCAGACCAGCTGTGTGGCTGGATTGAAGAGTTTTTAGCAAACAGAATGCAGCATGTTGTTCTCAATGGAGAGACGTCAACAGACGTTAAAGTAACCTCTGGCGTGCCACAGGGGAGTGTTATGGGACCATTGCTTTTCACAATATGTATAAATGACCTAGTAGATAGTGTTGGAAGTTCCATGCGGCTTTTCGCATATAATGCTGTAGTATACAGAGAAGTTGCAGCATTAGAAAATTGCAGCGAAATGCAGGAAGATCTGCAGCGGATAGGCACTTGGTGCAGGGAGTGGCAACTGACCCTTAACATAGACAAATGTAATGTATTGCGAATACATAGAAACAAGGATCCTTTATTGTATAATTATATGATAGCAGAACAAACACTGGTAGCAGTTACTTCTGTAAAATATCTGGGAGTATGCGTACAGAACGATTTGAAGTGGAATGATCATATAAAATTAATTGTTGGTAAGGCGTGTGCCAGGTTGAGATTCATTGGGAGAGTCCTTAGAAAATGTAGTTCATCAACAAAGCAGGTGGCTTACAAAACACTCGTTCGACCTATACTTGAGTATTGCTCAACAGTGTGGGATCCGTACCAGATCGGGTTGACAGAGGACATAGAGAAGATCCAAAGAAGAGCGGCGCGTTTCGTCACAGGGTTATTTGGTAAGCGTGATAGCGTTACGGAGATGTTTAGCAAACTCAAGTGGCAGACTCTGCAAGACAGACGCTCTGCATCGCGGTGTAGCTTGCTGTCCAGGTTTCGAGAGGGTGCGTTTCTGGATGAGGTATGAAATATATTGCTTACCCCTACTTATACCTGCCGAGGAGATCACGAATGTAAAATTAGAGAGATTCGAGCGCGCACGGAGGCTTTCCGGCAGTCGCTCTTCCCGCGAACCATACGCGACTGGAACAGGAAAGAGAGGTAATGACAGTGGCACGTAAAGTGCCCTCCGCCACACACCGTTGAGTGGCTTGCGGAGTATAAATGTAGATGTAGATGTAGATGAAGTTGAAGAACACGATTCAGAAATTCGAATTAACTGGCGACGGCCAAGTGCGTCACAAAATACTGAACAAATTACTGTGGCCTTGGCTGAGAACGCTGGTCGCAATGTGCGATCTTCAAACAGCGGACGAGCTGCGCGAGGACAGCTCAGTATACCGTGGTCCACAGTTCGAAAAGTACTGCGAACGATTCTGAAGTGGTATCTCTAGTACGATTCCAGGCTGCCGTCCATTTAGACGGCCGTCACACTGACAACGTCTGTAACCTAGAGCGTAAACATGGTACGCAATTAACAAGTGTTACCCTCTCATGTGGAAACTAAAATGTGTTTCTTCCAATGGCTTATTCGTTATTTCACTTCCGCATGTCCTTACAAATGTTCCCACAAATTTAACTGTCCTGTGATTACTCATGTAGTGAAAGTTTAATTGTAAGCACCCTGTACTTGGTCGCACCTCATTCTTGTAAACATCTCATCACCGTGTACTTTTCCGTCACCTCTGTCAGTCTTCCGTTGAAAGTCTTCCTTCGTAACATCTGATGTTACTGTCATTTTGTGTGTTCTCCGGTTTCTGTTGATACTGAACACATCTTCAAATGTGCTAAGCTAATAAATATATAATAATATAATGAATATTGTTGTTATTCTCGTTGAATTTATTATTACTAATTTTACTGTTATTAGTACCAGTTATTAATGCTATATATGTCCGCCCCGGTAGCTGAGTGGTATATTCGCTGTTCGGCCGCCGAGCCGGATGGACGTGTGGCGGCAGCGCTAGGAGGGCTGGCGTAAACAGCGGCTGCGTGGCTGTTACGAAGGTCAGCAGAGCGCTTTGTTTACTTTGCATCTTTCAGTGATTTAAAATGACAAAATGTACGAAATTAACTGTGAGAGAAGAGATACAGTTAGATTCACTTTTGATTGGACCTGTAAAAGACCAAAGGCTTTTGAGATCAAAAGGTGGCTTTCAGAAACTGTTAAGATCACAGGAGACGAAATTATTGGTGTTCATCTTTCTTTTGTTCCCAATTCTGTCTTTTTGAAATTGATTAATTCTGATTTGTGCTCCTCGATAGTTGCCAAGTGTGGTGGTAAAATGAAATTGAATCATGCAGACGGAACCGTTAGTGACGTTCTCGTTTCCCATGCTGGGCTAGGCAT
Organism: Schistocerca americana; assembly: GCF_021461395.2. NCBI lineage: Eukaryota > Metazoa > Arthropoda > Insecta > Orthoptera > Acrididae > Schistocerca > Schistocerca americana. Next base: position 96,898,514 of record NC_060125.1, on the reverse strand, counting down.
CCGAACAGTGAGAGTTTTCGACTGCCGTTCGAGGTCCCTGCCGGAGCAATCAATGCTGCTATTCAGCCCTATGGTAGGGTTATATCTAATATTGCAGAAAAATGGTCGGAGCAATATATGTTTCCGGTTTCGAATGGAGTTAGACGGATTAAGATTGAGCTCTTACGACATATCCCTTCTTACTTGACTATCTGTGGCCATCGCGCTCTCATAATTTATGATGGGCAGCCACGGAATTGTGCGTTATGTAACAACACAGGGCACGTCAGAAGTGAGTGCAGTAGAAGGCGTGTTCCTCAGTTACCGACTAACGAGGCGGCTGTCCCAGGAAAAGTTGTTAGCATGCAAGTGACGCACGCTGCCGCGGCAGCTAGCCGGGCCCCCCGTCAACAGAATATGGCCGCGCAGGCGGGACCTTCCGACGCGCGCACGGAAACGGGAAGCGCCGCGGAGTTGACTAACGATGACAATCAGAATCTGATCAGTAATGACGTCACTGAGGGCGCATCGCGCTTGCCCTCTGACAACTCTTCCAACGAGCGACAAACTTCATCGATAATACCTGATGTAGATGTGGTAGAGTACGAAGCGGTAGTTACACACGGAGGGGCCAACATCCCAGAGGGAACTACAGTGGATGGACATAAAGAGGAAGTGATACAACAAAAAACTGACAACCACACAGATGACAGGACACCACAGACAGGTTCAGGAAACGTCAAAGGAAAAGGTGGGGCGCAAGAAGACGAACCAATGGCACCACCCATCCCACGTGTCGTAGAAACAGCAGCAACGGCCGACTCCGAAATTAACGGAGCTCAAAAATCTTCCGCCACGAAGGCGGGACAGGTGACTTCTCCTCGACCTTCTATAGAGTCGCCAGGAAGTTCACCAAAGGTTTCACCGACGATTTCACCGAAATCATCAAAAACTAAAAAGAGGCGAAGAGCACATCAAGCTGCAGAGAACTTGGGCCCTCCTTTAAGAGAGCGGCTGAGGAGGATACAGGAGACCGAAAAGAAGGACGAAGATACACAAAAGGAAGCGGTCGGCGAGTCTTCGGATCGGAACAAGGGACAAGAACGGGCTGACACGCCACACGGAACATATGAACCCTCGCATGACAATACGACATCAGGTACGGACAATGAAACCCGACTTGGACAAGGACATGGATACGACATCACCGAGCCACGATTTAACTGGGCGGACGAAAAGGAGGATCAGACCGATGCAATGGGGGCGGAAGGGGCTTTTGAGGAAGAATTCTTTTATTAAAAATTGTCCCACCGAACTCTAAGAAGAAAGAAAAAAAGAAAAAAGAAGAAAAACCGTCAATGGAATAAAAGTAAAATAGAATAACACTATATATATCTAAACAGAAGTTATTGTACGCGGCTCCAATACCGTGTCCTCTATTTACTGTCTTGTAGCGTCTCACAGTGGAACATACATATAACGTGACCACCTTAAACATAAACAAAATTCAGAGTCAAGCAAAGGTAGCTGCACTGAAGGACTTTCTGTATCAGTCAGATACAGATATCGCCTTCCTGCAGGAAGTTAATGTCAAAGAATTGTATGTTTCAAGTTACAAAGAGGTGTTGAATGTGGCTCCAGAAAACGCGTGTGGAACAGCCATTCTTGCTAAAGAAGGACTCGAGATGACAAACGTGCGCCTTTTAGAGTCGGGGAGGGGAATTAGCTGCAAAAATTTTTAACACCACTTTTATAAACCTATACGCACCTTCAGGCAACAATGCGAGACGAGAGAGGGCAGCCTTTTTTAAAAGTGACATTTTATTTCTACTCCAAGAAAACCCTGCCGAAATTGTCATTGGTGGAGATTTTAATTGCGTTTTAAATAAAAAAGATCAGCGACCAAATGTTAACTTCTCCCAAGAACTGCAGCCGTTGGTCACCAACATGAAGTGGTTTGACGCGTGGGAAATAAAATATCCGACGCTGGTTCGCTTCACATGTATCACTGGTGCTACACAGAGTAGAATCGACAGAATATATGTCACCCCCACTTTAGACACTAAAGTCAGTAGTGTCGAGGTGATAGCAGCTGCCTTCTCTAACCACCTCGGAGTGAGGTGCAGCATCAAATTAACCAGGCAAGAGACATATTGGGGTCGCCCACTATGGAAATTAAATATCAATACACTCTCTGAAAACGTTCTAGCTTTAAAGATGCGAGAAACTTGGCAGTCTGTTTTAAGGATGCGTACTAAATAGAGAACTACTATTGAATGGTGGACAATGGCCGCTAAGAAAAAGATAAGAGCAGCGCTGATATCTTACGCCAAAGAAAGGGCAATGTGGTCAAGACACACAATGGAGTTCTACTACTCTTGCTTAAGAGATCTTTACGACCAACCAATGTCTCAAGACGTCTTTATCAATACTAAAAACGTTAAAGCCAAAATGATAAGTATCAAGAGGGTACACTTGGAGGAATTACAAATCAAATCACACACTAGAACGACGGTGGAGGCAGAAAACACCTCCATCTACCACCTGATACAACACACAAAAAACAGAAGAAGAAATTTTATTGCCAGCCTCAGAACGGAAGATAACAGAGTCCTGACAGAACAGAGGGATATCTTAAATGAAGCACATAGATTTTTTTCAGCAATTATATTCTGGAAATGTTACTGACGACAACTCAGTACAAGAGTTTTTACAGAACTCCGGAATAGAGGCAGTTGTTACAAAGGAGCAGAACAGAGGTTTAACGTTAGAAATTACGAATGACGAGGTTTTTGATATACTCAAATCTTCACCTTCACGGAAGTCTCCCGGCCCAGACGGCCTGCCTGTGGAGTTTTATAGCACCTTTTGGCACCTAATAGGTTCCCAATTCACGGAAGTAGTTAATGACGTCTTGAGGGGAGAGGAAATTCCTGCTGCTTTCAAGGAAAGTGTAACTGTACTACTTCCAAAGGGAACGAGTACAGACACGAAAGATATTACTAAAATGAGGCCGATCAGTCTAATGAACTCAGATTGCAAGATAGTTGCACGTGTAATTAAAGAACGAATGGGACCGATTTTAGAAAAAGTCATTGGATGCCACCAGACGTGTCTCCCTCGACGTACCATTTTTAAGACTGTATGTGAATATCGAGACATTATTTCTATTTTCTCATTATCGGCAGCGAATGGAGGCATTGCCTTCATTGATTTTGCTAAAGCGTTTGAGAGAGTCAACTACGAATATCTGTTCAGAACCTTGAAACACATAGGTTTCAATGATGGCAACTTAGCGGTTTTAATGAACATCGTCAGAGGCATACGAACCAAAATCTCGATCAATGGACAATATACTAATGATTTATTGATATCTAGTGGAGTTCCTCAGGGACGTCCCCTGTCCATGTTGTTTTATGTGGTTTTTCTGGAACCTCTTTTACTGCTTTTGAACACAACCTTAGAAAACAATAGCTGGTTTGAAGACGGCTACAAATGCATACCCTGACGATGTGGGAGTTCTAGTAAGAAGCGATGATAACTGTGCCCAGCTAACGGACAAGTCATTGCTTTATAGCAGGGTAACTGGTGCGAGGATAAATGAAACGAAAAGTTCCTTTTTAAATTTACAGGGTCTTGACAATGTGCAGCTACCGTGGGCAAACAGGGTGGACCGTCACACTGCTTTGGGCATAACTTTTTACAGTTGCCCATTAAGAACAACGGCTGCTAATTGGCAACAGGTGTTAGGAAAAATCAGAGGCAGCTTAATACTGCATGAAACGAGAGACTTAAATATCAAGCAAAGAATTAAACTAATAAACTGTGTAGTTCTTTCGAAAGCTGCATATGTCGCTCAGATTTTACCAACACCTCCAGACATAGCGAAATCTATAACGAGCACAATCTGTCGATACGTATGGAAAGGCCATATTTTTAGAGTAGCAGTAGGAACGACTACATCGAGACCCGAAAACGGAGGCCTAGGGCTGACAGACCTTCGGAGGAAAAACACTGCCCTCTTCATTAAAAGAACGCTAAAACTTATAGAGACGCAGCCGAACAGCATAACTGCCGCTCTATTTGACGTTCTCTAACCCGGAAGCATGCAGCCGCCAGTAGATGTTCACAACATAAATTACAACCTAAAGCATATTAAGGATTTTTATGTAGAATTAAGCTACTTGACATGCATTTTAACAGACAAAAATAAGAGGACAAATAAATATATAGTAGAGATGTTACAATCACGCGAAAACCAAAATAAAATGGAGCTGAAGTATCCCAACAAAAACTGGGAAAAAATACGGACTAATATAAATAACAAAACACTGACTACGGAAGTGCAAGCGTCATGGTACATAGTTGCCAACAACATTATTAGTACCAATGAAAAACTGTATTTAATAGGGCTACATGCATCCAATGTGTGCCAAAAATGTCACAATTTGGACTCCTTAAGGCATCGCTTCATCTGTAATGGATACAAGAATATTTGGAATGACGTCGTATTGCAAGTCGCTTTTCTCAAACGGACCGATGGAAGAGAAATCACACTAAACGATATACTCTTCCCAGAAGAAACTTCCTTTCCACCACAAAAAAACAATGTCATCTTGTGGCTATTCGGAAATTTTGTCAATTATGTTGTTAACAACAAAGGCAATGACAATCTACAAGAATATCGAGAATATATGAAAGACAAATACTTCAAAATATACCGGAAGAAAGACCATAAAAAGAAGTTCGGGAATATGATGCAAATTTTGATTCAGAAACAAGGCATCGGTTAATACCTAAATAATATGGAATCGACGGAACAAGACAGACTGTCAAAGTAGGGGATTCCTGTTGAGGGTGAAGTACGGTGGGGACTTCGTGTGCCCCGGGACCGATACGGAGGCCGCGAAGGCCTCAACAGAACCCCGAAAAAGCATGTTTTCCCAAAAACTAACAGGAGTCATTCCACAGCATAAGAATAGTAGGGAAAACTATTCTCATGCATAAGACGTGCATCACTGAAGAAGTTTAATTTCCTCTCTTAATTTTAACTTTTGCTTCTCTCTCATTTTTGTTTAAATTCTAGTGAAAGAATATTTTGCGTTCCGTTAATGCAGTCAATAGTATTATAGAGAGAGTTATTTTCACCGTAATCAATGTTAGAGAACTTGTCATTGCCAGTCTACATTTTATGTCCTCTCTACTTCGACCATCATTAGTTATTTTTCTCCCCAAATAGCAAAACTCATTTACTACTTTAAGCGTCTCATTTCCTAATATAATTCCCGCAGCATGACCCTATTTAATTCGACTACATTCCATTATCTTCGTTTTGCTTTTGTTGATGTTCATCTTATATCCTTCTTTCAAGACACTGTCCATGCCGTTCAGCTGCTCTTACACGTCCTTTGCTGTCTGTGACAGAATTACAATGTCATCGGCGAACCTCAAAGTTTGAGGCTACAACCCTGTCTCACTCCCTGCCCGACAACTGCTTCCCTTTCGTGCCCCTCGACTCTTATAACTGCCATCTGGTTAATGTACAAAATATAAATAGCCTTTCGCTCCCTGTATTTTACCGCTACCAGCTTTAGAATTTGAAAGAGAGTATTCCAATCAACACCGGCAAAAGATTTCTCTAAGTCCACAAATGCTAGAAACGTAGGTTTGCCTTCCCCTTAATCTTTCTTCTAAGAGAAGTCGTAGGGTCAGTATTGCCTCACGTGTTCCAACATTTCTGCGGAATCCAAACTGATCTTCCCCTTGGTCGGCTTCTACTAGTTTTTTCCATTCGTCTGTAAAGAATTCGCGTTAGTATTTTGCAGCTGTGACTTATTAAACTGATAGTGCGGTAATTTTCACATCTGTCAACACCTGCTTTCTTTCGGATTGGGATTATTATATTCTTCTTGAAGTCTGAGGGTATTTCGTCTGTCTCATACATCTTGCTCACAAGATGGTAGAGTTTTGGTTCAAATGGCTCTGAGCACTATGGGACTTAACTTCTTAGGTCATCAGTCCCCAAGAACTACTGAAACCTAACTAACCTAAGGACATCACACACATTCACGCCCGAGGCAGGATTCGAACCTGCGACCGTATCGGTCGCGCGGTTTCAAACTGTAGCGTGTAGAACCGCTCGGCCACCCGGCTGGCGGTACAGTTTTGTTAGACCTGGCTCTCCCAAGGCTGTCAGTAGTTCTAATGGAATGTTGTCTACTCCCGGGGCCTTGTTTCGACATACGGCTTTCAGTGCTCTGTCAAACTCTTCATGCAGTATCATATCTCCTATTTCATCTTCGTCTACATTCTGTTCCATTTCTATAATATTGTCCTCAAGAACATCGTCCTTGTATAGACCCTCTATATACTCCTTCCAGTTTTCTGCTTTCCCTTCTTTCCTTAGAACTGGGCTTCCATCTGAGCTCTTGATATTCATGCAAGAGGTTCTCTTTTTTTCCAAAGGTCTCTTTAATTTTCCTGTTGGCAGTATCTATCTTACCCCTAGTAATATGCTCCCCTGCATCCTTACATTTGTCCTCTAGCCATCCCTGCTTAGCCATTTTGCGCTTCCTGTCGATCTCATTTTTGAGACGTTTGTATTCCGTTTTGCCTGTTTCATTTACTGCATATTTAGATTTAAGTGAACCATACATAAATAAAACGGTAATAAGAGTTTTTGCGTTCTAATGTGGCATAAGTTTGACAGGCGGCAGTGAATCGGCAGCTCGCACTCAGGGTGTGGTTTTTCCTGTACCAAGATGGCAACTTGCTCATGCCCTAGAATCTGGATCTTGTGGAGCTGCATCCTGGATCACTGATGTGGTCCGTTGAACTCGGATTATTGGTGGTCGGGCCGTCGGCAGCTTGCTGCCGTCCCCTCTGTATTTGTTGTTGGTGCATTTAAATATTTCCGTAACCTCTTTTTTTCCACTGCTGCATCGGTGGCTGCCGGGCAATCACAACAGCTTCTTTCGGACTGGTGGTCCGGCCATAGCACTGGAGTTACTCATCCGTAGCTGATTTTCTGTGTTGTCCCAGTCACACTTAAAGCTCACGTAGTTACTCGCGTGTGTTACTGTTTGAATCGAACGTAATGGCACACAATTTTCGATAAACCACGATACAGTTCACGTTCTGTAACGAGTATGCAAGACCGATGGCTTTTGAAATCGAACGTTTCTTGAGGGACGAAGTGCATCTTAATTACACGGAGTTTATCGGAACTCACTCATCAATCGTGAGCAGCACTCTTTACGACGCAACATGCAATAGAATCATTGAAACCGCCAAACGAGGATTCCATATTGGGGCGAAGTTTTAGTAGCTCATTCGGGCCTGAGCGTGCGTACTATTCGAATTTTCGAGCTGCCTTTCGAGGTACCCGAATCATTGGTCACTGAATCATTCAAGGCATACGGCAGAGTTATTTTTCGTACAGCCGCACGTTAGGCAAGTTTTATCACGTATCCAGTGTGCAATGGTGCCCGACAGGTGCGAATCGCCGTTACGAATGTGCCATGTACGTAAACATCGGCGGCTGTAGAGCTATTGTCATCTATGTTGGGCAGCTCCGGAAATGCTCCGGGTGTGATGGTGAAGGACATCTTCGATCTGCGTGTATGCAGAGGAGACTCGTGCAACTCCCCAGCGGAGACTTCCATAACCAGGCTACACCGACGTCACTGCCACTGGCTTACGTGACGGCGCTTCACGGGGAGGTGACGCCGAGGTCGAGGCTTGCTATCGAACCGACGCCGCCGCTGATTGAGGCGCCTTCGGGCCACACTGAAGAAGGAATGGCTCCGACCAACCTCCAATCCCAGACGCTGCAGGTGGTAGAGGGAGAGGATGACTGCATCATACAAGGCATGGACGCTGAAGTGTAACGGCCCCAGGGCGTTGTGGCGGTGGCGAGACAGCAGGAGATAAAACATTCGACAACACCACAGGCCGAGATTAGGACCCGCAAACAACGCTCGCCGAAGCGCCGACTAAACTCTGCGGAGACGCTCCCATCTCTTCTTGGGAAACGCAATGAGTCTAACACTATAGACCTATCTGACTTGCAACCACAAGCTTCGGATGTCGCTGACCACATGAATTCGGACACTGAAAAGATGTCGTGGCGTTCAGACGACGCATCCGCTCAGGAGCCCGACACCCATTCTGCGGCGGAGTCAGATCACAGATGCCACAGACCAGTACAGCACAGGTCAGTTTGGAGCACCCCAGTAATATCGGCTGGGATGCGCAGGACGAAAAAATCACCGATGCGGACCCTTCCATTGGTGGGACTCGCATCCGTCCGCATCTCAAGAAACCTAATGCCGCAGGAAGACGTCCGTAGGGCGACCCTCTGCGGATGTGCAAAGGGACTGTCGATACGGTGAATTTTTGTCATTTCAACATTATGCGGAGATGACAGCTACTCGAACCCAAGCATACAGAATAGGGACAGTGAACGTAAATACCATTAGATCGCCCGTGAAACGGAAGTTGTTTAGGGCATGACACAGGCGTCGGATGTGGATATACTGATGGTGCAGGAAATCTACATCCCTGATATCCAGGAAGTACAGGGATACATCTCCTACACCTCGCCTCATTCAGAAAACGAAAGTGGAACGGCGATATTGGTCCGGGACGAGATTCCGGTTCACGACCGGGCTTATCTGCCTTCGGAACGGGGACTGGCGATAACCGTTCATGGAATTCGTATTCTCAATGGTTATGTCCCTTGCGGCACAGACAACAGACGGGCGCATGCGAGATATTATTCGGAAGAGATTGTGCCATTATTCACCGGCAGATTCGATCATTTCATTATAGGTGGTCACTTCAATTGTGTGTGCCGGCCGAAGTGGCCGTGCGGTTAAAGGCGCTGCAGTCTGGAACCGCAAGACCGCTACGGTCGCAGGTTCGAATCCTGCCTCGGGCATGGATGTTTGTGATGTACTTAGGTTAGTTAGGTTAACTAGTTCTAAGTTCTAGGGGACTAATGACCTCAGCAGTTGAGTCCCATAGTGCTCAGAGCCATTTGAACCATTTTTTTTTCAATTGTGTTTTAGCCAAAAAAGACCAGACTTCACATTCCAATACCTGTCGTGAACTGCAAGTGCTACGCCGGGACCTGGAGGTATGCGACACATGGGACAGGATTCGTAGGAACCGTGAGGGATATGATTTTTTTTTTCCAGTCACTCAAGCAGACTTGATCGAATATATGTTTCGGTTGGCCTGCGAGGTAAGGTGATTGACGCGGAACGATGGGCTGCGGCATTTGCTGATCATCTGGCTTACATTTGTACCATATCACTCCCTCGGCAAAGTGTGTGGAGAAGCCGCAGAACATGGAAGCTCAATTCGTCACTTCTGGCGGACCCCGAATGTCGTCAGAGAGTCGTGGAGGCATGGACCACATGTGAACGCCGTCTACCAACATATGCCTCAGTGCTTCAGTGATGGCTCGAGTGTACCAAGCCAGCAATAAGAGGAGCTCTCATACAGGTCGGGATAAGACGAGATGGCAAAGAGACACTCTTGATTATTATTACACCATGCTTCGTGAGCTGTCATTCCAGTGCCGTCTGTAGAACATCATGGAGAAGTTCATCCTGTCAAGGCACAAAACCTATCGATCACGCCACGACGACTGGGTGGCATCCTGATATGGACAAGATGTCTCGACACCATCTCTGGGGAACGTGTCTCGATGCACCATGTGTCGCGGGAACACAAACTTTACCGTCTGGCGTTCGTCACGGTGCTCCACGGTTTAGATGGCCATCAACTGACAACACAACAGGACATTTCAAATAGATTTTATGAGCATTTCCGCCACCTTTATGCCGGAACACTGACGAACCGTCGAGTGGGGGAAGACATATTGAAACATCTGCAAACGACACTGACAGAGACGGATAAGGCAGCGCTTATGGAGCCACTCACAGAAGACGATATAAAGGTGGCACTCACAAAAGGAGCGGCCCATAAATCACCAGGACCAGATGGGATTGCGTTAGAGTTTCTGCGAGAATTCGCGGACGTGATGCCACAGTTGGTGTCGATGTACAACGAGGCGATGCGTAATGACATGCGTCTACCGTCAGATTTTGTGACGGGCTTTCTTCTTCCCATCCCGAAGATGGCGCGGAGTCGAAGTGTTCATCAATATCGGCCTCTCACTATGTTAAATACCGACTTTAAAATCTTTGCACGACTACTAGCGTTTCGTCTCAAAATGGCGATATCCAGGACAATATCCCCTGATAAGTCTTTCGTGGGGGTGCGAAGCTACATCTCCTCGGCGTTAAGTGAATACCGTGACGTTATCGCCCTTGCGGAAACGTGTAATATGCGATATCTGTGGACTTCGATCGTCCGTTCGACAGGATAAACCATGACTTCTTGGCGTCAGTCATGAGCCGAATGGCGGTTCCACCTGTTTTAATCTCCATAGTTATGAGGCTAATACGAGGGACTGCATGGAAGGTGATTGTAAACGGTTGGGAAGCTGGCTCGATTCCCATTAACAACTCGGTTCGACAAGGGTGTCCACTCTCCATGATGCTATTTGCTATAACACTCGAGCCGCTGATGTGTGTTATGAGGCGCTGACTTACTGAGATAGCGCTTAACAAGACCTCTTTCGTTTGTCGCGCATATGCGGACGGCCTGATCCTTGTTGTCAGATCAGGACATGAAGTGCGTGCGGCTGTCGAACATCTAGACTCTTACGGAACTGCGGCAGGCAGTGTCCTTAACATGACGAAATCCAAAATTATGCACATTGGACAAGGCCTGGAAAACGTACCGGGACCGTTTGAGATGTCAGGGGATCACATTTACCCGTTCACTACGGCGGTCAGCGGCGGCTAGTTCTCGGCTGCTTCTGCAGAATGCGCAACAACTCACTGAGAGCCATTGACATGATCCAACGTGTGGCAACACTAACGTTCACATAGAGTCAAGACTGCCACATTTAGTGCAGATCCTACCAATACCGAAGGCTATTGCGGACCGCATCATGGCTGCCTTTGGTTATTATGTTAGTACTGGGATGTTATTTAAGATCAAATATGACATGTTAACCCTACAGTTCCGGAACGGTGGCCTCAACCTCACAAATGTGCGAAACAAAGCTTTGGCGCTTTACGTGCGAGCGATTATACGAAATTCGCAGCGACCAAAGCATACCATAACATCAGCTCTGATATAGAGATTAAGGAATCTGACATTCAACGCTCAGATCCGTACAACGCCAGTTTTCCTTCTCCTGACAACTATGTCCTCGTGAGTAGTCCCCGCCCGGAGATCCGAATGGAGGACTATTTTACCTCCTGAATATTTTACCCAAGAGGACGCCATCATCATTTAACTATACAGTAAAGCTGCATGCCCTCGGGAAAAATTACGGCTGTCAGCCGTTCGCAGTACCAGCACAGAAAGGCCGTTTTGGTTAGTGTTACAAGGCCAGATGAGTCAATCATCCACTGTTGACCCTGCAACTACTGAGAAGGCTGCTGCCCCTCTTCAGGAACCACACGTTTGCCTGGCCTCTCCACAGATACCACTCCGTTGTGGTAGCACCTACGGTACGGCTATCTGTATCGCTGAGGCACGCAAGCCTCCCCACCAACGGCAAGGTCCATGGTTCATGGGGGGAGGAATCTATTATTATCCTTTAAAATAGTATGCAGATAGATATACTAACTACAATATGAAGTGACATACATTACTGGCCATTAAAAGTGCTACACCAAGAAGAAATGCAGACGATAAACGGGTATTCATTGGACAAATATATTATACTAGAACTGACATGTGATTACATTTTCACGCAATTTGGATGCATAGATCCTGAGAAATCAGTAACTAGAACAACCACACCTGGCCGTAATAACAGCCTTGATAAGCCTGGGCATTGAGCCAAACAGAGCTTGGATGGCGTGTACACGTACAGTTGCCCATGCAGATTCAACACGAGACCACAGTTCATCAGGAGTAGTGACTGGCGTATTGTGACGAGCCAGTTGCTCGGCCACCATTGACCAGTCGTTTTTAATTGGTGAGAGATCTGGAGAATGTGCTGGCCGGGGCAGCAGTTGAACATTTTCTGTATCCAGAAAGCCCCGTACAGGACCTGCAACATGCGGCCGTGCATTATCCTACTGAAATGTAGGGTTTCGCAGGGATTGAATGAAGGGTAGAGCCACGGGTCGTAACACATCTGAAATGTAACGTCCACTGTTCAAAGTGCTGTCAGTGCGAACAGGAGTTGACCGACGAGACGTGTAAACAATGGCACCCCATACTATCACGCCAGGTGATACGCCAGTATGGGGATGAGGAGTACACGCTTACAATGTTCGTTCACCGCGATGTCGCCAAACACGGATGCGACCATCATGATGCTGTAAACAGAACCTGGAGTCATAAAAAAAGGAGTTTTGCCATTCGTGCACCCAGGTTCGTCGTTGAGTACACCATCGCAGGCGCTCCTGTCTATGATGCAGCGTCAAGGGTAACCGCAGCCATGGTGTCCGAGCTGGTAGTCCGTGCTGCTGCAAACGTCGTCGAACTGTTCGTGCAGATGGTTGTTGTCTTGTAAACGTCCCCATCTGTTACTCAGGTATCTAGACGTGGCTGCACCATCCGTTACAGCCATGCGGATAAGATGCCTGTCATCTCGACTGCTAGTGATACGAGGCCGTTGGGACCCAGCGCGGCGTTCCGTATTACCCTCGTGAACCCACCGATTCCATATTCTGCTAACAGTCATTGGATCTCGACCAACGGGAGCAGCAATGTCGCGATACGGTAAACCGCAATCGCGGTAGGCTGCAATGCGACCTTTATCAAAGTCGGAAACGTGATGGTACGCATTTCTCCTCCTTACACGAAGCATCACAACAACGTTTCACCAGGCAACGCCGGTCAACTGCTGTTTTTGTATGAGAAATCGGTTGGAAACTTTCCTCATGTCAGCACGTTGTAGGTGTCGCCACCGGTGCCAATGTTGTGTGAATGATCTGAAAAGATAATCATTTGCATATCATAGCATCTTCTTCCTGTCGGTTAAATTTCGCGTCTGTAGCACGTCATCTTCGTGGTGTAGCAATTTTAATGACCAGTAGTTTATATAGTCTCAAGCCGAAAGGAGGCACAAACTGTTGATGCTTTTGTATATTTTTCAAATAAGGGCATTCCGTTGTTCATTTGGGAAATAATCGTGGCAATGTAACTGATTATTTATGGTAAATATGAAGGGAAGGGTAGAGGCTGTGTGGATGTGGTTGTGTCTATGTATTTCAAATTTAATAATGTAGGCTGCTGTTGTCATTTTTGTCGCTCAGGACGGACTCAGTTTTCTTTGGTGTTTGTATGCTTGAAGTGTTTCAAAGCTGTCTAGTTTTTTATCATTAGGTTGTGTATGTGGGATGCTGATACTGGTGTTGTTAGTATACAGTTTTGTTTCACACAAGTGGCCGACTATTGCGGATGCGTGGTATTCTTTGTTTTTTAGTTCTGCGATTTCTTCTGCAAATCAGATCTGAAATGATCTGACTGTGTGACCTATATTTACGTCTTGAGGAAGCATAACTCACGGCATCCAAATCTTCCAGACTGTACATATCCAGTGTTTGAGAAGGAGAGGACTTAGCTAATTTCAACATAATTTCAAATCTTTTGTGAAATTGTTTCTTGCTGATGGCTTAAAAAAATAATCAAAGGAAAAATGTTACTATTTGCAAGCCATTTATGCAGTAAGCATCGGGAGCTGAAGTTCTAATTAATTACTTCTGCGCTATTAGTTCTATTTGCAAACCATTTTTCAGGCGTTATCCACATGTACCACTGACTATACATGCAATGTTATATCATTGTACATAGCTCAGAAGGTGTGACTTCATGAGCATTGTGATACGTGGAGAATCAGATATCTTATGAACGGAGTTGTTTTATACATTGGACTTCGATTGTTACTGGTTGTCAAACACACGAACGTTGCAGACGTAACGCACACAACCATTCATTGTCAGTTCAAACTGTCTTAGAGTATTCACTACTCCAGTCATGTTGGATTTTACCCCAATAGTAGTGTTTTTTCAGAAATAGTGACTGCACAAGTTTGCGTTTCACATGCTCTGGAGATACATTCCGAAACTTCTGTAGGTCTTAAAGACACTCGGAAGTCGTCCCGCATGTGGTGTCAGTATTTTGTGCCCAGCTGATGTGCTATTCCAAAGTTACGTCGAGGTTCTTCTCCGCTTTATGATAAGACGTCGGGATATTGTAGAGAAGACCAGGAATTTCTCACATAACTCATAACTGACTCATCTTTGATGGGATTCCACAATAATTCCTTATGCCTTCCTCGTGTGTAGTTTAACACCTAGGTTAGACAGACAGACAGATCTTCATTCATCTGATGGAACTGTTGATGTCTTTACGTGCAGCACGTAAACAAAGTTGCACGTGGCAACGCTTACTCCGCTGCGTCATTTCGACTCTTTCGTTTGGTTTGCCTTCCAGACGTGTACCGCACGTCCGCAGCACGCTGACAGCAGTTCGTTCAACGCAGAGCGGTGGCTGTCCGTTAAAATGGGTCAGCGGTCAGCAGCTGTGCCGAACGCGTTGCCGTAACCGGCCTGCAGCGTAAAGGGCTGACAAAGGGTTCAGTCGCCCAGAAGGAAACGGCTCGCCCTCTTTCCACCCCTTCCTGCCCGTACCGTAAAGATTTCCCTCTCCCCACGTCTAACAGACTGAGCGGCCACTCACAGGTTGCAGAGGCCGCAATCTATACTCCTCTGAAGGGCCTACGGTAACCGGAGCTCACTTGTGACATGGCCCTAACACCTGATACTTTCTGTTTGCATTATATGGTAGTAAATTATTTGATTTGATCGTCGTGAACTTTGCTTACAGGAGGACGTCTGTATGTCGTATTCCTCCTCTTGAATTTTCTGAAATCAGTTTCACTACGTTTACACTTCAAACGACTTCTTAACTCTTTCTCCGTTTCCTCTCTGTCAGTGGGGCATATTTCATTTTCGTCGACGATTCAATTTTTAATTTTAGCGCACTGTTGGAGGCACCTTATTGTCTTACTGCTATAGTGCGAGGGATGGCGCCGTGGTTAGAGACACATACTGGATCAGTAAGATTCAAAGCTTTATCGAGTATCGATATTCACGTTTCCCTAGGGTTTCCGCTAAAAACGACTGCGTGTGTGGATCATTTTAAACAGGACGCAGTGCATCTGATGCCTCATCCTTGTCTACGTTAAACTATAATTTTGCTCCTCCTCATCTCAAATACCGCCATGATCACATCAAGTTTATGATGAAGGTAGAAAAAGTCGAAGTTTTGCCCTTCGTTGACACCACTGACAGCCGAAGACGCAATGAAAGTCTTACCCATTAACAAACAAATCAACCACTTGTACCAGTCCGGGACCACCTTTGAGTGATCAGCAAGGGCACCGTTCTAAAGACCTTAGTTCATCGAGCGAAAACTCTGGGGCGGAAAACTTTCCACAGGAACCGAAACATCTAAGAGAAGTTTTCGCTGAGAATAACTTTAATAACCATGAAATGTTGCAAGGAATTTCTGGAGATATCCGCACGTTGACTACCGCCGAGAAGGGCAGTAAAAAACTTACATTTTTTGGTGTTCTTTGATTCAGTCACAGGGACGATTAACTGGTTTCTATAGAACCAATTTTCACGCCTCCAGCTAAAATGTAATTCATGATGAGTGTGAGAGATAATGTACACCTCAGAACTCAGTGAGCTATGAAAATATCCTGTGGCTGCTGACAGTATGGTGTGGGGGGGGGGTCGAATTTTTTTATATAAAGACATGCCCGTACTACTTGGTGCCCGCGTAACCTCTGCAAAAGACCTAATTAATACTGAGAAATCACAGGATGGTGTTCTGCGATATTGTCCGTACGTCTGGATGTGATGGCTCATTAGTATCATCCTGTGTAGGAGGTAACCGACAGAAAGTGGTTGAAAAAGAACCGTTAAAGACTGAGGGAAAAGAGTGCCACAGCAAATACAGTGGGAAAAAAAGATAATCGCGAAGGTCTGCATGAGCGGCCGACAGTTGGTGGACAATGAAGAGGACTTCCGAGGTACTGCTACGAGGTGTGTGACTCACCGATCCCGTAGACGAAAGTTGAGTATTTACTTAATCTACCAGCCAGCTCCAACTGTTCACAATGTGTCGTTTGAATTTCGTTGAGGGCTGTTGGGAAATTCCCGCGAGCAACAACGTGTGGTTTCAAAATTCTAGCCACGCTCCTATGGAGTTTAACTTAGCTTGATTATTTTTTTAATTGAAAAATGGTTCAAATGGCTCTGAGCACTAAGGGACTTAACTGCTGAGGTCATCAGTCGCCTAGAACTTAGAACCATAGAAGCCTAACTAACCTAAGGACATCACACACATTCATGCCCGAGGCAGGATTCGAACGTGCGACCGTAGCGGTTCCAGACTGTAGCGCCTAGAAACGCTCGGCCACTTCGGCCGGCTTTGAATTGAAGTGCACCAGAGGAATCTTCTGCCTTGTGGCCGTTAACGTTCCGGTTACCTGCCCTGGCCGTTGATGTGTATTCCTCGTTGTGTTGTGGTTGTCCAGCATGGCGTGTAGTTTGACAGCTGAATGTGTAATTCGTTGTGGGCGTCGGTACCCTCTGCGTTGTTCCATTTAACTCCCAGTTGTGGGCTGGTTGGGTGGTATCCTGTCGCTTGGTCCGTTGACTGTCTGTCGGTTGGGTTGCCGTCGGATTGAGAATTGTTGGACCGACTGCTTGTCTCACCTGAGCGAGCGTTAGTGTTTGAATTCCAGGCCGACCCTTGGAAACGTCTGAGCGCCGTTTGATGTACTATCTTTTCTTATTTGTCCTCGTCGTTTGTTTATGTATGGCTTCTAGCCGATTTTAAATTAAAGTTGTTTTGCCCTTAAGGTGTGAGATTGTTTGGACCTTCAGAATGATTTAAAGCAATTTTTAGGATAAGGCCTTCTGCTTTTTAAATTCAAATTCCTGTTTATGAGTCTTAAGTTATTGGCCTTCAGCCGATTTTAAATTAAAGTTTTTTTACCCTTAAGGCGTGAGATTGTTTGGACCTTCAGCCTAATTTAGAGAAATGTTTTAAGATAAGGCCTTCTGCCTTTTAAAATTCAAATTGTTGTTTTGGGGTCTTAAGTGATTGGCCTTGAGCTGGTTTTAAATTAGTTTTCTCCTTAAGGCGTGAGATTGAATGGCGCATTTAGCCGGTAATTAAGTTCTAAAATTAATGTCTGGCTTGCTCTGTTTTTAATGTTTTCTTTACTCTTGTGATGTTTGTCAAATGAATAAAGTAGTATGTCCGAATACAACTGACAGTCACTCATTTTTGCCCCTTTCCACAAATTAAACTATGTGTCCTGTCCTGCGGGTATAGCAGGGACTCTCAAACTCTTAAAGCTTTTTAAATAAAACAAATTTAACTAGCATTCTACATCTTTATTCTACATGTCTACATATTTACTCCTCAAAGTTGTCACCCTGGTGGCGAACCAATTTTTCCAAACGAGTGGGCAGTTTATTGATACAATTACTGCAGAATACTTTCCTCTGCTGGCGGAGCCGCAAGCTCACTTCTGCCTCATCACCGTGAAAGTGAAGTCCTCGAGGGTGTACTTTATATTTTGGAAAAAGGCGAAATCGGATGGGGCAAGTAGGAAGTTATGGAGGACAACCGATGATAGTGAACCCAAGGCGTCGGGTTGTTCCAGATGTTCCAGCGCTCATGTGTAGTCTGGTCCTTCCCTTCCATGCTACAGGAAAGACTGCTCCAAGTGTGGATGAACTCTTCGCACTCGTGCTTTAAGTTTTCTGAGGCCTCTCAAAGCACCGACGTAGTTATGTTACACACCGCCGCGCTACACGCTACAGTTCGAGGCTCTCTTGTGGCAATGGGTTACAACTTGCGTCAGCGAAGCGAGGAAGTCGACCGAGTAATATCCATGACATGTAATACCTCAAACGATATTGAATAAAAAATTCGCAGGCTTTAATTTTCAGCACGCCCTCGTTATAAATCAGTTGTTTCCTCTTCGAAGTCCTTGATACTTTTACTTTACTTTTATTTTATTTATTCTTTCACACCACAGCTAGGCGATGGCAATCTCCAAGCGAGTGGGAGAAGCTATTTGGAGTAGTATTACAGCAATGTTGTTGCAGCGTTTAAACTGCACGCAATTTTATTCTCTGTGAAAGATCTTTGTTGGCTGGTGTTCGAACTCTGTGGCCTTATTATATTTACTATTCGGGGAAGATCAGTTTGGATTCCGTAGAAATATTGGAACACGTGAGGCAATGCTGACCTTATGACTTATCTTAGAAGAAAGATTTAGGAAAGGCAAACCTACGTTTCTAGCATTTGTAGACTTACAGAAAGCTTTTGACAATGTTCACTGGAATACTCTATTTCAAATTCTAAGGGTGGCAAGGGTAAAATACAGGGAGCTAAAGGCTATCTACAATTTGTACAGAAACCAGATGGCAGTTATAAGAGTCGAGGGGCATGAAAGGGAAGCAGTGGTTGGGAAGGGAGTGAGACAGGGTGTAGCCTCTCCCCGATGTTATTCAATCTGTATATTGAGCAAGCAGTAAAGGAAACAAAAGAAAAATACGGAGTAGGCATTAAAATCCATGGAGAAGAAATAAAAACTTTGAGGTTCGCCGATGACATTGTAATTCTGTCAGAGACAGCAAAGGACTTGGAAGAGCAGTTGAACGGAATGAACAGTGTCTTGAAAGGAGGATATAAGATGAACATCAACAAAAGCAAAACGAGGATAATGGAATGTAGTCGAATTAAGTCGAGTGATGCTGAGGGTATTAGATTATGAAATGAGACTCTTAAAGTAGTAAAGGAGTTTTGCTATTTGGGGAGCAAAATAACTGGTGATGGTCGAAGTAGAGAGCATATAAAATGTAGACTGGCAATGGCAAGGAAAGCGTTTCTGAAGAAGAGAAATATGTTAACATCGAGTATAGATTTAAGTGTCAGGAAGTCGTTTCTGAAAATGTTTGTATGGAGTGCAGCCATTTATGGTAGTGAAACGTGGACGATAAATAGTTTGGACAAGAAAAGAATAGAAGCTTTCGAAATGTGGTGCTACAGAAGAATGCTGAAGATGAGATGGGTAGATCACATAACTAATGACGAAGTATTGAATAGAACTGGGGAGAAGAGGAGTTTGTGGCACAACTTGACAAAAAGAAGGGACCGGTTGGTAGGACATGTTCTGAGGTATCAAGGCATCACAAATTTAGCATTGTAGGGCAGCGTGGAGGGTAAAGAGAGAGATGATTACACTAAGCAGATTCAGAAGGATGTAGGTTGCAGTAAGTACTGGGAGATGAAGAAGCTTGCACAGGATAGGGTAGCATGGAGAGCTGCATCAAACCAGTCTCAGGACTGAAGACCATAACAACATTCGTCGATAATGATAGTTAAAAATTTTCCGATTCCCAAGTTTATTTTTCTTTGAATGTTGTTAAATGTAATGTAGCTGCGTTAATGTGAAATACACGAAACTGGATCTACCGCGCTATGCTATATTGCTACTTCTCCAGAGCCCGTGAAACTTGGCAGCAGGGTCGCTAGCACACTTTCAACAATTGTGCATGTTTTAAGGAGCTTTTGCGCCTGTGCAACTGGTGTGACATATTTGCTTTACGGATGAAAATACATACGGATTTGGTACACAACGTGTGTAGTCCACGGTGAGCACAGCTGACCCTTAACATTCAACTACACGTTTACGTCACTGCCACCAGCTGGTAGCGCTCTGCAGCAAATTTTATTCCCGTTCGCTTGATGTAAATCGCGCTAGACTATAGCACACTCCTCAGATATGCTAATTCTCTCACTATACACTAACATTAGATTGGACATCAACATATGTTATAGTTATACTAGTAAAAAAAATATTTTGTGATATTCTGATAGAGATACAGTACATTAAGTTTTGAATTTTATCGTACAGTAATCCATTTCTGGCGATGAGAACCATAAAGCACATCATCGTCGATTGTGAGACTGTAGCATTTATTCATGCTTCCGACGTCTGTTGATATTATGGTGAGGCAGGTTTATCTGTACGGTAGGTCTACATTATAGGTAAAGGCCTATATGAACATTCACGAAAAACCTATCTCACTGGTTTCTCTTATGTTCATTTAAATGTGGGTTCGAAAACTGTATGCTTTTGGCATTTATGGTTCTCCGCGCTTCATTTGCATTGCAGTCAAGTGACCATGTTGGTAGACAGTACTACTCGTAATTAATCACTTCCACAAACATCAGTTTGTGTTTGGACTTACTTGTTTACCGTGCAATAACCGGGTTTGTGTGAAGTGCCAACATGAAGTCTGTTGGATCTCTTTTAATTCTTAACAGAAAAGGAAATTTCAGGAAAAGTTAGCCGCAAAGGAACTAGGGCTTCCCAGACTAGCACCGTTGACTGAGAAAATGACATCAAATAAGCATGATTACAAGCGAACACTTAACAATGAAGTGTGTGAAAAGTGTAAGTTGTTGGACACAACGTAAGAATGTCTGCTTTTCAGCCTGAAAGTTAATTTGAAAACTAAAACATGTTATAGGAAACTTGTACATTTGTCCCAAAAAATAAAGAATCACGAAAACTCCCACTTACACAAATATACGAAACGCAGAGTAGCTTAAACATTATTTCGTTCAAGACCTAATCTGTCATTAGTTATGTACAAAACAACAAAATCCCACAAAAACAATTCTTTCTGTTTCGAGTGAGGCTATGTATATTATTATTACTGTTATTATTATTATTATTGTTATTACTGACAGCGGCTGTAGTTTATATGTTGATAAGCACAACTGTTATACAGCAGATGCTATTAATTTCACACACTCATACTCACCTGAATCTGAAAATTTGTGAACAACCAGAATCTATACTCCCGGGCCGCCACTGAGTTTAAGACAATCTGTCTTCGAACAGTTAATGATCAATATTTTTACATTAGTAGCGTTACAACATTACCAAAGGGAACCTTTTATGAACTGTATTCCCATGACGCCATCACGACGAAAAGAAACAAAAATCTGAGTGATGAAAGGAAAGCAATTATTGATACCTGTAGTTAACGATCAAAGCGTTTATCAGAGTCAAATATAAGCCTGAATATTGGTTAAAGGATGTCTTATAGCACTCGGTGTGACGAGGGAAGATCGTAAGAGACCAGGTGAGACTGTAGTAACATATACGGGAGAGGTCAAAAACCTAAAGCCTAATTTACGCCGCGAACACAAGCGAACGGGTATCAACAAATGACAATTCTGTCAAGTGTAAATGGTAGGCGAGCACAAGTGGTTGTCGGTCTTTTAGCGAACCATCAAAGGAAGTTAGTTATTTAGCTCTATTTAACGAAAGAAATTCCGAAGAATGAACGCAGTCGGGGTTAATGATAGTGTTTTGAATTTATGGAAACAGATTTCTTCTTATACGGGTCTTTTGTTGGTTGAAAAGCTACCTCCATTTTCCTTTTTCTTACTAAGTTAGCTTCTTCGTCCAAAGCATTTGATCGTATTATTTCACCTAGAAACTTAAATTTTGTATTCTTCTTTATATTTCTATGATTTGTTTTCATATATTTCACTGCCTCTTTAGCGTCTGCCATATATTGTGTGTTTATTTTTTTCCGAAATATATTCATAGCTCTGCTTTCCAAGCTGTCTCCTGTAGGAGACTTATCTGCAGTTTGGCGTCTTCTATAGATTCAGCTAAAATGGCGAGATCGTGTGCAAAAGCCAAACATCGCTAATCTTCGTTTCTACATATTTGCAGCACACTGCTGCTAGAGGGTTCCGAATTTTAGCTTATAACGTGGCTGTGTGTAACGTAGCTATGTCGGTGCGTGAGGAACAGCGTGCTGTGATCTAGTTCCCAACCACAGAAGCAACACTCTGTCCTTCAGCATGACAATGTCACATCACACACGTCATCAACAATCCGATGCCTTGGGCTCGCTTTCCTTGATCATCCTCCATATGGTCCCAACTTGACCTCATTCGATCTTCATCTGTTTCCAGAATTTGAAGGACACCTTAGAGGACTTCTCTTTGAGAGCGCTGAAGCGGCGCAAGCAGTGCTGAAGTTGTGGCTCCGTCAGCAGAGTCAGATAGTCTCAACTAACTGGCCTGCTGTTGGGAGACATGTGTTTGTCCACAGGGCGACTATGATGAATAATAAATACGTAGACTTGAAGAATAAAGATGTAGAATGTCAATAGAGCTTCTTTTATTTAAAAAGCTTTAATTGTCTTTACAAAAAAAATCGGAGGCATTACTTCTCAGCACGCCCTTTTACATTTTTCGGACAATATCCTCATTTCCTACGTCACTGGGGACACACAATTCAGCAGATATGACGTAATGAACATTGAGTTTTCTGAAAACGGTATGCAAAATTACTGTAGCGGCACCACCGTTTAGGATAGGGAAAGTTGGTTTTAACTCAGTTTTGTGCAATTCTCTGAGCACAACTTATAGCCCGGTGCAGGCTGAATTGCAGTGAGTTACGCATACCACAGGGCCGTCAAATTGCTGAAAGAGTATATGTAATGGTTTTGCATGTCGCAAATCACAGGCAGAAGGGGCCCACTGGCTAACCTAGTGTGTTATAAGTACATGGCGCTAAGCGGCGCGTGTGGAAAAACAGAGGTGCACAGCCGCGTATGAATAGGTGGAGGTTTCTAACGAGATCCATTCAAGTGTGGCAGCTCTCCTGGACACCGGGGGGTGTGACACCACCAGTTACACGCAACAGCATTCCAGCCCACGGCGGGTCGCTGGTTCGATCCTCTGAGGCCGACGCGGGGTCCTTCGCCAGCCATCGGCAGGCCACTCCACAGCTGGCTACCATGGGCAGTCGTCCCGGCTGCATCCTGAGGCGGGGGCTGCAGATTCGGACTCTGGATCGCAGGCGCTCGCTGTCGCCGCGATTTTAATCACGCCGGCGCGAAGCACACAGCTGGCCGCCTGCAACTCACAACGAGCGGCGTCGAGTCGGCAGGGACGCTGACCGCTGAGTCAACTGCTGGCATCCGTCTGACGCCGCAACTCCGCTGCTGGTCATGGCCGACACAGAGCTGGGCGTACGTGGGTCGCTGAGGTAGCCATCCCGCACCTAGCCATTTTGCGGCCAGCGAAGTGGTGTCCTCAGCATTCCAGTACCCAGTGACGTAGACCAAGAGGAACGGGGGCACTGTGTCTGGAAACAATAAATCACTTGAAAAGCTCGGACGAGTCTTAATTTGGTGACATCTACCTCTTCCCACTACATTTGGTGTTTGGTGTCAGAATAATGGACGTCGGCTGTCCAGTATGATTTTTGGGCCCATTACGCACATTACATTCACAAGGTGTGGTGAGTTTTGACCAGTTTCTTTTGAGTATTTGACGTTTTGTTGCCTTTAAGTATTTTTGAAGATGGCTCACGGCAGGCCATTTTAGGGGTTTTGCATAGAGATCGAGGCGTGCTAAAAATTGCTGTTTTGAAGAGCGTGCCGCAGCGCGTAGTGTGAAGCAGTCGCTCTCCATTTCTGGCGGGGGCGCCGCTGTGGCAATCGCAGCTTTGGTGTCTCCCTCTGGTGGGAAAGCGGAAAGGTTGCCTGTCAATGTGCATTTAAGGGGCGCTATGAGCTCGCCAGGGGTCAGTCTGGATCAGTCTCCAGCTTGCTAGTCTGTCTCCCGTCCGCATTTGTTAGGCAGTTAGTATCTGTCTGTCGTTCGGAGACCTAGTATGTCTGTCGTTCGGGCCAACCTTTAAAGCCGGCAAAATGAGAGTCTTTCCACTCCGCCAGTAAGAGAAATCAGCGAGTGGTCGCCCGGTCGGGGCTTAAGTTCATGCATCTGAGTCTGCGCGTTAGGCCACCAGTCTGCTCGAGTTTGCTCAAACAAATGGTCATTGGCGGTTGGATCGATCGGTTGGTCGGTCGCGCACTGACACACAAGATGACTTGTCCGTCTTGAGCGTCGGCGAATGTAAGGTCGCCACGTGAGTCCAGTGGGCCGCAGCGTATAGCGAGGGGTAGTAGCGGTCGATATGAGAGCAGCAGGAGTCAACCCACGTCATCAGTCTGGATGGTGCGAGCTGCGACGCCGTGAGACGGGGATCGGCGTGCCTTCCTGCATCCATTGAAGCGGCTGGCAGCGGACGCTTCGGGAGAGCGATTTGTGGGTGCTGCGCCATGTCTTCTCGAGAAATCGCAGCTTATTAGAAGTGATTGGTGATATGCTTTGGGGTCGTCCCACCATTCTTCTCCGTTTGCCCACCAACGGGAAGATGGTTGTATATAAATTGGATGGTCCGTTTTTCCCTTGTGGAGTAGGGGCGGTTTAGAGCAACATACGGTTCGGGTTGTTCGGTAATCTCCCTATCAATCTACTGTACGTTAGTAGCTGCCTCTGTCATGTTTGTCGGATTTGGTGTGTTAACGAATTTGTTGCTTGGAATGTAACGGCCTAATACCTGAAATATGTTTCGATCTTTGGAAACTTTGATATTATTGCCTATGATCTTGAGAGGTGGTGTCTGTGTACTGTAGAGGATCTTAACTATTGTTTGGCCGACCTTGTAGAATTTTATATGAGATTGCATTTCATGAGCTTTATTTAATTGATCATTTTAGTATATAAAGTTGCAGCCCTTTCACCGTAAGACTTTTCTTAGAAGTTACAATCAAGTTGCACCTTCGGTGGCAAGGTTAATATTTTAATTGTTTGTGTTTTGTATAATTTCCATCCCTTCTATGGGGGGTGGGCGGGGGTGCATAGTTTCTGTGTTTGTGTAAATTGTTAAAACTCTTAGTTTAAAGTAAATTATGACTAACTGAAAACCCTCAGCTGCCGACAGGTGTTGTTGATATACCTCGATGTGGACAGCTGAAAATGTGTGTCCCTACCGGGACTCGAACCCGGGATCTCCTGCTTACATGGCAAACGCTCTATCCATCTGAGCCACCGAGGACACAGATGAATAGCGCGACTGCAGGGACTTATCCCTTGCACGCTTCCCGTGAGACTCACATTCCCCAGTGTCCACAATTCTACATATGTAATGTACCTTATAGACATTTGCCCATTCACTCATTACTCGCGCGCGCTTTGGCGATTCCAGTTAGAGTTTGGGCAACCTGTGCGCATCCACACAGACGAAGGTCAATGGCTGGGTAGCCTGTAACTATATATATATGAAGACAGTAACTGTTCTCGAAAGAACAGATTACTGTTGTGACCATGCAGCTTTTCCCTGGAATAAATGATGACTAACTGAAAACCCTCAGGTGCCGACAGGTCTTGTTGATGTACCTCGATGTGGACAGCTGAAATGAAAGTTATCTCGTGTGTTGCAGATTTGCATTAGTGTAGTCTTTCAGAGGCTATTGTGAGCGGTCGTAACTACGGCCATGTCAAAAGGGAGTGGCAAGGTTCTCTGCCTGAAAGCTGATACAGTCAAAACTTGTTTCTTTCTGCCTCTGAATAAATTGTAACTTTGATATTTAGAGGGTGCTTTCTGATTATAATTTTAAGTCTATTTCTTTTAAAAAATGCTTTTAGGCATAATTAAAGTGAATAAAATTCCCATTTGTTAAAAGGAATTTGGTTATGATTTCATCAGTTACTCCCTGGCAACTACTTCCATGCTTACATAGTGTGATTAAATGTGTTAATGTTCTTGATGAATTGATAGTAAATAAAATAAATTCTTAAGAATATTCTTTGAAAATAAATCACTATTCAGACATGTTTTTTTTTTTTTTTTTTTAGAATAAGTGTTAGTGTATTTGTGGCAGTAGGATTTATAATTTTTTTCGTGGCATTTAATTACTTTTGTATTGGTTTGAGAATGATGTTACCGAATATGTGGTGTAGTGAGTCAGTTTATTCTTGTACTTAAATGTTTTATTCGGGACTAACTGGGAACGAATGTAACACAAACGGTATGCAAATTACTGTAGCGGCACCACCGTTTAGGATAGGGAAAGTTAGTTTTATGTTAGTTTTGTGCAATTTTCTGAGCACAACTTATAGCCCGGTGCGGGCCAGATTGCAGTGAGTTACCCATACCAACAGTTGCGAAGTAGAATAGAGGCCACAGGGCCGCCAAATTGCTGAAAGAGTATATGTAAGGGTTTTGCATGTCGCAAATCACAGGCAGAAGGGGCCCACTAGCCAACCTAGCATGTTTGAGTACGTGACGCAAAATGGTGGGTATGGAAAAACAGAGGCACACAGCTGCCTGTAAATGGGTGCTGCTTTCTAATGAGATTCATTCAAATGTGGCAGCTCTCCTGGGCGGTGGGGCATGTGACGCCACCAGCTGCATACAGCAGCAGATGGGGCGCCAGCATTCCAGTCTATGGCGGACCAATCCACAGCTTTCTACCGTGGGCAGTCATCCCGGATTGTAACACATGCCAGAGGCATCCCTAGGCGAGGGCCACACATTCGGACTCCGGATCATGGGTGCTTGTTGTTGCCACGATACTAGCCATGCTGGCGAGAATCACGCATCTGGCCGCCTGCAAGTCACCGAGTGGCGCTGAGTCGGCAGGGACGCAGACTGGTGTGTCAACCGTCATCCTGACGCCGCCGCAACGTCGCTGCTGTACATGGTCGACACACAGCAGGGCTTGTACGGGTCACTGAGGCAGCCACCATTCCGCGCCAAGCCCTTCTGCGGGCAGTAAAGTGGTGTCCTCAGCATTGCTGGACCTGGTGACACATACCAAGAAGAACAGGGGTACCGTAACTGGAAACATAAATCACTTGGAAAGCTCAGACAAGTCTTAATACGGTGCCTTCTACCTCTTCCCGCTACATTTCGTGTTGATGTTATATCGGTGGCAGAAGTTCCCCCTACATTACCCAGACTTTAAGTACCCAGTCTCTAATCTAAAACAAATAAAATCGTCATTAGCAGGGTTGTTATGTATTCAAATATAAAGGTTTTACACGCTTACAGTTAAATATTTAAGACATGAACTCAGACATTTGAAGCTGTTTCATGTGTGTGAGTTCGACTTACAAATAGGGCTGTGGGTGCTACTGGTGTACACTAGGTTATCATATTTTTGTGTGGTATGTATTACTCCAGAATTAGACCAGAAATAGTTCTCAGTCCTCGGTCTGGCCACAGTTTCCAGGAGGTTTGCCTTGGTTGTAAGGTAAATTTCGATTCCTTAAATCCTCTCATAAAAATATAACTCAAATTCAGCTAGCGTAGTGTTATATGATAAGGTTCTGAGTCTACACTCCTGGAAATGGAAAAAAGAACACATTGACACCGGTGTGTCAGACCCACCATACTTGCTCCGGACACTGCGAGAGGGCTGTACAAGCAATGATCACACGCACGGCACAGCGGACACACCAGGAACCGCGGTGTTGGCCGTCGAATGGCGCTAGCTGCGCAGCATTTGTGCACCGCCGCCGTCAGTGTCAGCCAGTTTGCCGTGGCATACGGAGCTCCATCGCAGTCTTTAACACTGGTAGCATGCCGCGACAGCGTGGACGTGAACCGTATGTGCAGTTGACGGACTTTGAGCGAGGGCGTATAGTGGGCATGCGGGAGGCCGGGTGGACGTACCGCCGAATTGCTCAACACGTGGGGCGTGAGGTCTCCACAGTACATCGATGTTGTCGCCAGTGGTCGGCGGAAGGTGCACGTGCCCGTCGACCTGGGACCGGACCGCAGCGACGCACGGATGCACGCCAAGACCGTAGGATCCTACGCAGTGCCGTAGGGGACCGCACCGCCACTTCCCAGCAAATTAGGGACACTGTTGCTCCTGGGGTATCGGCGAGGACCATTCGCAACCGTCTCCATGAAGCTGGGCTACGGTCCCGCACACCGTTAGGCCGTCTTCCGCTCACGCCCCAACATCGTGCAGCCCGCCTCCAGTGGTGTCGCGACAGGCGTGAATGGAGGGACGAATGGAGACGTGTCGTCTTCAGCGATGAGAGTCGCTTCTGCCTTGGTGCCAATGATGGTCGTATGCGTGTTTGGCGCCGTGCAGGTGAGTGCCACAATCAGGACTGCATACGACCGAGGCACACAGGGCCAACACCCGGCATCATGGTGTGGGGAGCGATCTCCTACACTGGCCGTACACCACTGGTGATCGTCGAGGGGACACTGAATAGTGCACGGTACATCCAAACCGTCATCGAACCCATCGTTCTACCATTCCTAGACCGGCAAGGGAACTTGCTGTTCCAACAGGACAATGCACGTCCGCATGTATCCCGTGCCACCCAACGTGCTCTAGAAGGTGTAAGTCAACTACCCTGGCCAGCAAGATCTCCGGATCTGTCCCCCATTGAGCATGTTTGGGACTGGATGAAGCGTCGTCTCACGCGGTCTGCACGTCCAGCACGAACGCTGGTCCACCTGAGGCGCCAGGTGGAAATGGCATGGCAAGCCGTTCCACAGGACTACATCCAGCACATCTTCGATCGTCTCCATGGGAGAATAGCAGCCTGCATTGCTGCGAAAGATGGATATACACTGTACTAGTGCCGACATTGTGCATGCTCTGTTGCCTGTGTCTATGTGCCTGTGGTTCTGTCAGTGTGATCATGTGATGTATCTGACCCCAGGAATGTGTCAATAAAGTTTCCCCTTCCTGGGATAATGAATTCACGGTGTTCTTATTTCAATTTCCAGGAGTGTATATTGGGTCATAACTTGAACAGATGCTCTATGAGTAAAGAATCAAAAGGGAAAAACTGTACATCAATCACTACCACTGGACAGTGGCCTAGGGGCATCTGGTTGAAAGCTCGTTGCCTAACTACAGGGTGAGGCAAATAAAAGTGGCCTGGACATGTGGATACGATTAGACATGAATTTGTGGCAGCATTAACGGAGGAGGTGGAAAAGACTTCTAACAGGATGGAGTAACTGTTTATACAGCCGGCTGAACCTTGGAGCACATTTACACAATCTTCAAACCTGACGGAGTTGTTAGCAGAGGCCAGAATGATTGCGGCCCTAGCTGGCCACCCAGGTCAACTGATCTGTCAGTGTGCAATTACTTTGCATGGGGAGCCCCCAACAACCCTCGTAGTCTTCGAGAACTGCAGAAGAGCATTTCGGATGAGACTGCAGAAATTTCAGCAGTCCTGCTTCGACCCGCCTCCAACGGCTTGCGGACCAGGGCCCACAAATGCCAAGAGATGAATCGTGGTCACTTTCAACATCTGCTATAGTCAGTACTGTATTCCCTTTTCTTGGCTGTGTTTCGTTGTACCCTGGAACTGTGTTCTCTGGGCCACTTTTATTTGTCACATCCTGTACCACTGGGGTGACAGGATGCCCAAGAGAAGACTCAATTGAGACATAACGCCGCATTGCCATGTGTTCACTCAGTTGTTGTTGATTTATGATCACAGTCCAAATCAAGTATTTATTTACTTCGATAGCTGGTTTCGGGCGAGTCAGACCGTCCTCGCATCTGAGAAAAGGAGAGGGTGTTATCTGTGTCCCTCATCAGATATGATACCCAGCTATACACGGACTGGCAGGGCCAGTCTCCAGTGTGGCTCTATGTACAGGGTTATTACAAATGATTGAAGCGATTTCACAGCTCTACAATAACTTTATTATTTGAGATATTTTCACAATGCTTTGCACACACATACAAAAACTCAAAAAGTTTTTTTAGGCATTCACAAATGTTCGATATGTGCCCCTTTAGTGATTCGGCAGACATCAAGCCGATAATCAAGTTCCTCCCACACTCGGCGCAGCATGACCCCATCAATGAGTTCGAAGGCATTGTTGATGCAAGCTCGCAGTTCTGGCACGTTTCTTGGTAGAGGAGGTTTAAACACTGAATCTTTCACATCACTATGCGTGAAACTTGCCCGCACGCGTTCAACTGTTTCTTCGCTCACTGCAGGCCGACCCGTTGATTTCCCCTTACAGAGGCATCCAGAAGCTTTAAACTGCGCATACCATCGCCGAATGGAGTTAGCAGTTTGTGGATCTTTGTTGAACTTCGTCCTGAAGTGTCGTTGCACTGTTATGACTGACTGATGTGAGTGCATTTCAAGCACGACATACACTTTCTCGGCTCCTGTCGCCATTTTGTCTTACTGCGCTCTCGAGCGCTCTGGCGGCAGAAACCTGAAGTGCGGCTTCAGCCGAACGAAACTTTATGAGTTTTTCTACGTATCTGTAGTGTGTCGTGACCATATGTCAATGAATGGAGCTACAGTGAACTTTGGAAATCGCTTCAATCATTTGTAATAGCCCTGTATTTTCCGTTAGTCGCCACAGAAAGTGCATCTGACAGGGTTCATATCATGCCTCGACCATAAGTCATACACTTAGTTCGATCTATCTGCCATAACTACTGTGACGCCATAGAGGGCGCTGAAAACAGGAACTACATTCTTCTCCTGCCCGATGTCAGATAAACGAACATCCATCCGCCGATCACAGATAAAAGCACAAACCCATCTCCAGTTTTCCAGCCACGTGCAATCACTTGCCAGCAAACAAAGGATATTTCCGATAGTTCCCTCTATCTGTTTGTGCCAGATTTTTTTTCTCCCTCATATAAATACGAAAAGAGGGTTACTATACTTTCAACTACCAAGTTCCACCTCATTTTCAAGCTCACCCGACTACCCACTTTCACCATCTGAAATACGTGCACATGGATCATTGTAAATAGGAAATGTCATAGGAGTTTTGGTACATTAGCGAATAAGACTAGCAAATATTCTAGTACCAAATCTTCATTAACTTTTTCATATACATTTCCATACAGGAATCAACTCTTT
Organism: Schistocerca americana; assembly: GCF_021461395.2. Lineage (NCBI taxonomy): Eukaryota > Metazoa > Arthropoda > Insecta > Orthoptera > Acrididae > Schistocerca > Schistocerca americana. Next base: position 96,867,629 of record NC_060125.1, on the reverse strand, counting down.
CCTTATTTTTGGCCGGCCGTGGTGGCCGAGCGGTCCTAGGCGCTTCAGTCTGGAACCGCAAGACTGCTACGGTAGCAGGTTCTAATCTTGCCTCGGGCATGGATGTGTGTGATGTCCTTAGGTTAGTTAGGTTTAAGTATTTCTAAGTTCTAGGGGACTGATGACCTCAGATGTTAAGTCCCATAGTGCTCAGAGCCATTTGAACCATTTGTTTCCTATACTATTTAGCAAGAAGATTGTAAATGTGTTTATACCTATTACAGAACCGTTTTGCGATAGCATTATGGTCGTTAAAATCTGTGTTCAAGTGGGCTGTCAAGAACAATTAGAAAGAGAACGGTCTGTAATTTTAAAGAAGGAGATGTGTGGCTCATTTAGCAATTATCTACGTAGTAAATTCTCCAATTTCGTCACTGCGAGACATGGTGTCAAGGCGAAGTTGCCTTTTCTCCTACTCGGGAACGACAGTGTGACAGCAAGAGGGATAGTGAAAGAATCGACAAGAAGGAAGCACTGGGAACTAGGAGCTATTTTGACGAAATATAAAAATTCTGTGATTATACCATATAAAGAGCTACTAGCTGTCGTTAAAATGGATGTTCTAATGGAAGAGCCGCCTGGAATATTGCAACAGCTACTTGGTTTGTGTTTAGTAACGTTCTCCAGTTTGTGAACTGGGGTAATAAGAATACCCGAGAATTGACAGGTGTATAAGTAAGTATTCCAGATACTGTCTGCATACAGTGTTAATTATTATCTACCTATAAACTACGTGGAGATTCTTAACTCTGACTCCAATAAAGACGATATAACTATTATACATCAGTGTTCTGTTCAAGCAGGAGAAACTTATTTTTCTCAGTTTAGAACATTGTCCTCCGCAATACCGTCGGATATAGATATAGCGGAACTGGGATTGGTTGACACGAGCAACGTTATTCCACATGTTCTAAGAAGAACGGTAAATGTATCACACAGACTGAAACCACTCTCCATTAAAGAAATTACACCATTAAGTACAGTTAATGTCTTATGTGCGCGTAAAGGGCAACTGGAAATGGAAGACATCGAAGTAAGAAAAGAAAACGGGAGTATACGGAGAAGACAACTGCGATAAAAGAATAATATAAGCTGCAAATGGAAAAGAAGGGGCTATTTTGGATGTGCAGGCCAGGTTTACATACGGCTTTAAACACAGTGCATGCAGAAATCTGGCTACAATAAGGGAGTACAAGATAATAGCAGTTACTGTAAAGAACAGTTGTAAATGGCCATACGTTGGAGTCCTGACCGAAAACGGCCGATTGGAGCTCATTTACTATGTAAAAGGACACATGAAAAATCTGTTTATCACACTCCATTCCTCTTTCTATCTGCTTAAAAAGGATGAATACTTCATATCGAAATAGGTCGGGATTGATGTCACACACTTAGCAATAGAACAACCGTTTTCAGGGCTTAAAAAGCAACGGAATAACAACCTTTAGTGACAATTCGTTCGCAAAAGTTATAAACTTAAAGTTCTATACCGATTTTCCACAAGAATGTGCAGCAGAAGAACTGGCAACCTACACCCAGGAAGATCTGGAGTGTTATAACAACAGTATCATGCAGGAAATAAGAGGAAAAATTAAACTCTTAGAATGCTTTCGAGTAGAAGAACTGCCGGGAGGAACAAAACTAATTATTACAGCCATAAAAGAGGTAGTCTACAGAAAAAATTACATATGTACTGGGATCCGAGAACGTACTTTTTCTGCACTTATCAAATCACTGGCTGGAGAAAGAAACAGATGATTCAGATGTGGATTTAAGCTATAAGTTAAATTAAACCAGAGATTATTAAAATTACACTAAACAAAAGTAAGGAAAGAGTTGTTTTCTGTATGTAAACGTATTTGCAAAAGTTAACAAATATTTGGTATTAAAATATTTGATTGTCTTATTTGCTATCTATCAAAAATCCTCTGACATTTCCTATATACAATGATCTATGTGCATGTATTTCGGATGGGAAAAGTTGGTAGTCGGGTGAGCTTGAAAAGTAGTTCAAACGAAGTAGTTGGAAGTGCAGTAAACCTCTTTTCGTGCCTGTAGGAGGTGGAAAATGTTTTAGCTGATGACGTTTGGTTCGTGGGGCGCTCAAGTACGCGGTCATCAGCGCCCGTACAAAGTCCCAATTTTTACACGGTCCATTTTCTTTTCACAATCCAGTCTAGTAACTCTCACATATGATGATGATGATGGTGACGATGATGAAATGATGAGTACAACACAAACATCAAGTCCCCGGGCAGAGAAATCCCCCAAAAAACGTTCAAATGTGTGTGAAACCATATGGGACTTAACTGCTAAGGTCATCAGTCCCTAAGCTTACACACTACTTAATCTAAATTATCCTAAGGACAAACACACATACACATGCCCGAGGTAGGACTCGAACCTCCACCGGGACCAACCGGAAAATCCCCAACCCGGCGGGGAATCGAAACCGGGACCCCGTAATCCAGAGGCAGCGATGCTAGTGCCTAGACCACAAGCTGCAGACAAATGTTTTAGAAATACCCAATTCAACGTATAAATTAAGTCTTCTGTTTGGGTGGAATTTCACAAGTAAATATTCAGCCAGTACTATTATTTGTAGTACGAAGAACTATGAATAAAAATTTCAAATAGTAACAAGAACTGTGAATTAAAAAGCAGTATTACTTTGTGTATTGTTAAAAAAGTAAATAAATAAAAAAATGTGTGGATATAAAGCTGTATTACCACTGTGAATATTTATGTCTGAATAAAAAAAATGTTATTCGTTACCATACGTCTTTGTTGTTATTTCACAAATCCCTACCCTTACAAATGTCTATAAAGGCTGTGCAAGATGCACAAGGTATTAGCTTGGAGCATGATGGCGGTCGCGTTTAAGATGGAGGAAAACGATATATATGTATTAATTGCACGTGATTTCGCCTATGGTGCTGCATGTATAAGTTTTTGGGAATAGGCGGTCCGTGATCGTGTTCGCTTCCGAAGCTATAAGGTACATGTACCACATAAGGCCCGCTTCCTAATAAGGGCATAGAGGAGAGCACGTTAACACCCAGCTAAGCAGGCGGACTTGGTGGAAAGTAATTCGTACGTAGTAGAGACGATCGTTCTTTTAATGTCAGAGTGTACGACATAGCAGCTAAACGTCAACTGGTGAATGGATGCTCAATAATAGTCATTACATATCATTCGTAAACGTCAGGAGGAACGTGATGCATAGATTACCAAACAGGAATGTGTTAAAGTCTTCGTAGAATCGTATAACACATGTCTTCTGCCTGTGAAGTATCGTTGTAGGTCTCCAAATGAATCAAAATTGTAGACATTATTTGTATTTCTTTCTTGACATATACTGCCCAGTGAGTTTCAGGTCCTCCTGCTACATCTGTATTCACAATTCTCCTCATTTCCACATATTCTTTGATAAAGTAGAATTTCTTCTTAACACCCTTAAATACAGAAGATCTGTATTTGTAAGCGCCCTGTCTGGTAGGAGTGCTACGGGTTTTACTTTTGGTTTATGAAGAGACCGAGTCCTTTCTTGTATGGTTTCAGGTGTAGCCCTTTTCCGATGGCTGCTGCCTCCGTCATGCGGTTATGTCTTCGTGCCTCCTGCAGTTGCTCCTGAGAGTTTCGCGCTTGCTTGACTGTCCTGGCAGTGGCAGCTGCACCAGCAGCCGGTGAATCCACGGCTAGGGCAGGAATGACGAAGGGAATAATTCCGCCCGACGCCTTGGTTATTGATAGAACCCTGGGCGTTTTAATCAGTCTTCGGTTTCTCGCTCCTTTCTGCTTCAGGGCGCCTTTAGCTCCATACATCGCTGTCAGGATGCAGTTTCTCATGCACCCTTTGGCTGTCATCTTCTTCGTTAGCGGCCTACTTGCAGCGCTCATAAATTGACTCAACTTCTTCACATTGAAGCCCAACCTAACTTTAACACGCATAGATTTTCAACTGCAAATGCTACAATAGCGTTGAACTATTATAATATTTCTTCTCGCACTATTACCTTACGTTTATCAGCTAAAATGTAGTCGGTGGTGTGATGATAATTATTTGCTGCGTGTTTGATGTCGTGTTCTACACACGTTCCGTCGAGCAGATTAATACGTCTCCTATCATGCATGTTATGCTGCTGAGGTGCTTGTGATCTGCGTATCCTCTTATTTAGCAAATCGTCAGCGTCGATCCAGCTGATTTCTGATACGGGAAAACCAAGTCATTTAACTAATGTTCTATTCCCTCAACTCCGTTGTCCCTCTCTAATAGATACACATCTGGTTCCGAGCTCTTCTGTAACTCTTGTGTGTAAAAGCATCCTGCGATTTCAGTACTACTGCTGTTCTTTAAGAGGTAGGTTCTAGGATTCGTTCTCTGCACTTCGGAAACTGTGAATATCTCGGTTGACCAGTTTGAGATGTACTCAAATGCTGTTTTCTGTTTTGAAATACGTACTAAGTCACGTACATTAAAATGCTGTTTGCCTGGATCTAGCATTTCGATACGATTGTATACTGTATCTAGAAGTTTATTGTCAAGAAAATTGATTGGTCTCATTTTTATTTTGCGATGTTTGGTTCGATTATATTCTGGAATTATCTGTTGGAGGATATGAGTTCATTTACGTGAGCCGCAAAAATTGAATCGCATCCACATTTGGGCTTTCACTGTTCTGCTCAGATGTTCCACGATACTCGACTTCAGGTGGATGAATGTTGAATAGTGATGTATTCCATACCGCTTCTCACAGTCTTGAGATACCTATTATAAAACTCCCTGCCTTGATCTGTTTGAAGGTTGTCTGAGCTTTGATCCGACCCCGTCCGCAGAATTCGCTCAAACACATGCGCGACATCCATCCCTGTTTTCGCTTTCACAGGTAATGCCCAGGAAAATCTAGAATAAGCGTCAATGAGCATTAAAATAGATTTGAATCCGTTATTCAGATGTCAATATATCCCCCATTTCAACAATATCTGGCTGCCACAGTTTGTCCAAACGTTTAATCATAACACATCTTCGAGGACATGTTTGGGGGCTGGTTTGTGCAGTTCTCTCTCTAGGCTTAGAAAGTTTTGAAACAACTTCATTCGAATGAGCTGTATTACCAGTGGCAGCTGATGCTATGTGCAGTCGTAGCCGATCTACACTACTGGCCATTAAAATTGCTACACCAAGAAGAAATGCAGATGATAAACGCGTATTCATTGGGCAAATATATTATACTAGAACTGACATGTGATTACATTTTCACGCAATTCGGGTGCATAGCTCCTGAGAGATCAGTCAAACAGAGCTTGGACGGCGAGTACAGGTACAGCTGCCCATGCAGCTTCAACACGATACCACAGTTCATCAACAGTAGTGACTGGCGTATTGTGACGACCCAGTTGCTCGGCCACCATTGGCCAGACGTTTTCAGTTGGTGAGAGATGTGGAGAATGTGCTGGCCGGGGCACCAGTCGAACATTTTCTGTATCCAGAAAGGCCCGTACAGGACCTGGAAAATGCGGTAGTGCATTATCGTGCTGAAATGTAGGGTTTCGCAGGGATCGAATGAAGGGAACAGCCACGGGTCGTAACACATCTGAAATGTAACGTCCACTGTTCAAAGTGTTGTCAATGCGAAAAAGAGGTGACCGAGACGTGTAACCAATGGCACCATCACGCTGGGTGATACGCCAGTATGGCGATGACGTATACACGCTTCCAATGTGCGTTCACCGCGATGTCGCCAAACACGGATACGACCATCATGATGCTGTAAACAGGACCTGGGTTCATCCGAAAAAATGACATTTTGCCCATTCGTGCACGCTGATTCGTCGTTGAGTACACCATCGCAGGCGCTCCTGTCTGTGATGCAGCGTCAAGGGTAAGTCTCCGAGCTGATAGTCCATGCTGCTGCAAACGTCGTCGAACTGTTGGTGCAGATGGTTGTTGCCTTGCAAACGTCAGCATCAGTTGACTCCGGGATCGAGACGTGGCTGTACGATCCGTTACAGCCATGTGGATAATTTGCCTGTCATCTCGACTGCTACTGATACGAGGCCGTTGGGATCCAGCACCAATACCATACTCTTCTAACAGTCATTGGATCTCGACCAACGCGAGCAGTAATGACGCGATACTATAAACCACAATCGCCATAGGCTACAATCCGACCTTTATCAAAGTCGGAAACGTGATGGTACGCATTTCTGCTCCTTACACGAGGCATCACAACAACGTTTCACCAGGCAACGCCGGTCAGCTGCTGTTTGTGTATGAGAAATCGGTTGGAAATTTTCCTCATGTCAGCACGTTGTAGATGTCGCCACCGGCGCCAACCATGTGTGAATGCTCTGAAAAGCTAATCATTTACATATCACAGCATCTTGTTCCTGTCTGTTAAATTTCGCGTCTGTAGCACGTCATCCTCGTGGTGCAGCAATTTTAATGGCCAGTAGTGTATTAGCTCATTGGGGTCGTTGTGTATGTAAACACTGACGGAAAAAATCGCCACGTCGAGAAGGAGTTGTGCGACAAAACGAAAGTTGGCTGGGTGTTTCTACATCTGAAAGATGAGGTCTATTCAGAGTTCGCGCCAGTCACATAAGAGTGGTGATGTTAGTGTCATGATGAGATTGCAAATCACATTTGCTTTAAATACACGCTGTAACAGCTGTGAGCGTTAGTTACGTTTGAGATTAGATGTGGTGACTTGATGTTAGTCAACAATGCCTTTAAGACGAAAGACGCCATTATCAACACCTCACTATGTGTGAAGAAGTCGTGTAATAGGTCTACGAGAAGCTGGATATTCTTCCGCGATACTGCAGAAAGACTTGGCAGGAATGTAGCCACTTATATGATTGTCGGCAGCGCTGATCACAAGAAAGCAGGGCGTAAGAAGACCGGGTTCCGGACAGCCACGTGGCACTAGCGAGGGTAAAGACAATCTGGCACATCGTACTGCACCTGCAGCAGCAATTTGAGTGACACAACGGTTACAAATCGGTTTCTTCAGGATCAGCTCCGAGCTATACGCCCTGCAGCGTGCATCCCACTAACATCGAACCACCGTCATTTGCTTCTTCAGTGGTATCAAGCTAGAGGTCATTGGAGGACAGGGTGCAGATCTGTTGTGTTTCCTGATGAAATCTGTTCTGCCTCGGTGCCAGTTACGGCCGTGTGCTGGTTGGCAGGATTCCACCTGAGGGCCTGCAACCAACCTGTTTGCTTGTTGGACACACTGGACCTACACCTGGAGTTATGGTCGGGAGTGGGATTTCGTATGACGGCACGTGAACTCTCGTGACTATCCCCTGCAGCCTGATCGCAAATTTGTCAGTATGGTGACTCGACCTGCTGTGCTGCCAGTCATGAACAACATTCCAGTGGGTGTTTTCCAACATGATAATGCTTGCCCACATATTGCTCTTGTAAGCACATGTGCTCTACAGAGTATCAGCATGTTGCCTTGACGCGCTCGGTCACTAGACCTGTCATAGTCGAGCACATATGGGACGTCATCGGATGACAGCCTAACGTCATCCATAAGCAGCTTTAACTTTTGATGGAGATTTCTCGGGTCTCCAGCCGGGTGATAGCGTTGATATCTCGCGACGTTTCGGGAAGTGTCATACTACCCATCTTCTGGCAAAGTGTCGAGATTCGCGTAGAGCGGGCTATTCATATGCTCGCTAACCCCCCTCCACCAGACCTCGGGTGGCTGCGGCGGACCAGCGGCGTGCACGCGGTGCTGGGGATAGCGGTCGCCCCCACCGGCCGCGTTCGGTCCTCGGTGTAAGCAAACCTGTCTGCGTCCGCGGCGGAGGACGTTGACGGGCGCGGTCCCGACGGATTGCCGCTATCGCAGGGTTCCTTGCTGCGCTGAGTTGGTATCCCTCATCTGTGTTGACCAGATTGTCGTGAATCCTTATTTCTATGGATTATTTGATAACGCTTTCCCAGAAGCCAGATGCTCGGCACAGTACCTTTCTTGTTTTCGAAGTTGAAGGTGTGTTCTTCATTGATGCTGTGTTCTGCTATGGCTGATTTTTCTGTGTGGTCTAGTCGCACACATCTGATACGTTCTTCGCAGCGCTTAGATATGCAGCGCTGTGTTTGCCCAATGTATTGTTTTCCACATTCGCACGGCATGCTGTATACTCCAGGTGCCTTAAGGTTCAGCGCATCTTTGACAGAACCTAGGAGCTCCCTCGTCTTCGGTGATGGTCGGAGAATGGTTCTGATATTGTATTTGTCCAGAAGTCGTGCAATTCTGGCCGAGAGTCGACCCACGTACGGAAGGAACGCGAGTCGTTTGTCTTCTTCTTCTTCTTCATCATCATCTTTTTTCTGGGGTTCTCACTGCTTCCTTCTTCCTTTTAAGCGCCCTGTTGATCTGCGTTTCACTGTAGCCATTTTGGTGGAAGATTTCCCTCAGGTGTTGCAGCTCGGATGGTAGGCTGTAGCTTTAACTCTGACCGAGGAACTGCAACAGGCATGGACCTCCATCCGGCACCTATACAACACAATGCATGCAAGTTCGCATACTTGGCTTCATCGTCCTTGGGGCTACACCAGTTATTATTGTACCTCCATTTCATATTTCCATTGGCTTATCTTGCGCTTGCATAACTTGTGACCTTGCAAAATTAATCACTTACGTATGTTACCTAGACATATGTATTCCAGAAATTTCATTACATTAATTACTTTTTGGTGCTGCGATTTGTTCTATCAGTGTCTATAGGCTGCCCGTAGTTCCAATTTCAAAACGCTGTAGAAACAGAACCACTGCTCACAATGACTTGAAAGTGAAGATTTGCGCAAGGGAAAACGTCATGGAATAAACAGAGTTAACTATAATTTTACCATTACATGGAGCTGTAAGCATCTTGATGGAAATGCGGTCAGCTACAACTGACAGATGAATCGCAATACGACGGCTATGGTTTGAGCTGCATACTACACCATCCACACTGTTCAATATGCGTGACCAGACAAGTTCGGCTGTCAACAGTTGTGGCATTGTTAGGTCCAACACTACAAGGTCGGGGCACATCGGATTGGAAAAATCAATTTTTAGTTCTCCTGAGGGCCAAAAACCGCATAAAAAGCAAAATGACGTCGGTTCTAATTGACATGAGACTGGTGCAGGGTATGTTCAGTATGCTGCCCACCGTCTTCTATATGGTGTATCATAAGATTGCTCTGCAGTACGAGAGAGAGAGAGAGAGAGAGAGAGAGAGAGAGAGAGAGAGAGAGATAGAGAGAGAGAGAGAGAGAGAGAGAAATGTTCTTTATTACTCTGTGGCGCAGTGCGCTTAGATAATTCTTCTTAGATAGTAAGCTTTTGTTCCTGTTAAGGTTGAATTTCGTGAGAGAGGAATCTGTTCTTTATTGTGTAGTACAAATGGAAACCATTGAAAGATTTTTTTTTTTAAATGTATGTATATCTATATATATGACAGAGAATCGCTAATTGATGTGCGAGAAGAATTTCATTGACACTAAGGTCAATAAAGTTTCGTTCCTTTCAAAAAGGTACGTGTTATTTCCACAAACGACGTATACTCGAGAGTGATCTATTAATGAATACCAGCTTGAGAACAATTCCAACGGGAGCCTTCAGTTCTAATTAAATAATTCGATGCTTTCTTCGGAAAAGAAGTGCTTTCACGGATAATTTTTGTGCCACCAATGTTTCTAAGAACTGAAGGAAAATCTGATTGCTATGCAACAGAGCTCCGACGAATATTTCTCCGCAACTTTGATTAACACTTTCAGCTTCAATACAGCATCTGCAGAAGCTGGAGCAGGTCGCCAAAACAACGGAAGCGTATAGTGAGAAAGCAGTTTCACCCATCGCCCTGTGTCCCACCAACGGTGTATGTATTGCCTACAACAGAACACACACTCAGACAATCACTCATACATATAAAGCCACAACACAAGGTGGTATGGGAAACATCTCAGTATAAAAGGCTCAGTATAGGCAAAATACAAATTACAGTAAGTGAAGATAGCTGAGTGATTTTATATCTATCACAAGTTGAAATCGAGAAACAGCATGTTCACAGCAGTTCGGAGTGTGCTGGGTCCACACATTCAGAATACGTTGCGCAATGAGCGGCTTCAGTTCAGCTACGTTAGGAACGGGAGCATTGGATTCAATATCTATCAGATAGCCCCACAACCAGAATCCACACGGATTAAGATCAGGTGATCTGGACGGCCAGGCTGTAGGGAGAAGACGGCTGATAATTCTAGCATTTCTGAAATTCCTCCGCAGCAGCCGCTCCATTGTCTGCACAAAATACAGAGGAGCGCCCTCTTGGATAAAAATGAAAATGAGCCTACCCTGACATCCTCGCTGTTGGTGCGCAGAAGATTCTCATAGCGTTTACCAGTGATGGTACAGGTTACAGGACCTACAGGACTCGTCTACTCGAAAAGATACGGTTCTGTATGGTAAAGGATGCCGTCAACCCGCACCACACAGTCAGCGCCGAAGGCTGAAACGGTACCGTTTCACGTGCGTGCGGATTTTCCGTTGCCCAAATTCTGCAATTCTACGTATTGACATGTCCTTCGATATGGGCTTCGTCTGTCCACACAATATTCGATGGCCATTCATTGTCCACTTCTATGTGAGCAAGAAACTCCGGAGAGACTTCTTAACATGGACAATTTTGTATGGACAGCAATGCAGGAACGTCCAACTTTGACAATTCCCCGTGCACTGTATGTTTGCATACCACCAGTCGACCCATCCTGTAATGCTCTGGCATTCGGATCAACCGCTTTCCCTACCTCTGCCACAATTCACTTCGAAAGAACCGGTCTTTTCGAATTTTGTAATCATTTTCTCCACGCCCGTAGCAAACATCAGACCAATGCCTTTTTGCCGCCCTGCTGGTGCACAGTCATAGTTCTCGTAAAGGAGCTTTACCAGAAGGGAGAACCGATAGAGGTGCTTAAAGTACCCTCCACCACACACCGCCAGGCCGCTTGGGGGGTATGGTTGTAGATGTAGATTTAGATGCCGGCACCGCGCCTTGGGCGGCTTGGTCGCAAGCCGAGGAACAGCCGTGTCCAGTGCGTCTCTTGGTGTGCACATTCTCAAGCTTACAGCACCATCAACTGATCAGTTTTCTCCCATGACGTTTTCCCCTGCGCCAATAATATGCCGTTTGAACTGGACGTCATTCTGAGCAATGGTCCTCTTTCTACAGCGTTCTGAAACTCGATATCTATTAATAAATGACTCCTTATTGTTCCTTATTGTATTGCCAACACTATTTTTGTTACAGTTTTAACTCGCCCCGTGACAAAGCACTTGGTGTACACAAGCACGCCATGTCAATTCAAGTACACTACTGGCCATTAAAATTGCTACACAACGAAGATGACGTGCTACAGACACGAAATTTAAAGGACAGGAAGAAGATGCTATGATATGAAAATGATTAGCTTTTTAGAGCATTCACACAAGGTTGGCCCCGGTGGCGACACCTACAACGTGCTGACATGAGGAAAATTTCCAACCGATTTCTCATACACAAACAGCAGCTGACCGGCGTTGCCTGGTGAAACGTTGTTGTGATGCCTCGTGTAAGGAGGAAAAGTGCGTACTATCATGTTTCCAACTTTGATAAAGGTCGGATTGTAGCCTATAGCGATTGCGGTTTATCGTATCCCGACACTGGTCGAAATCCAATGACTGTTAGCAGAATATGGGATCGGTGGGTTCAGGAGGGAAATACGGAACGCCGTGCTGGATCCCAACGGCCTCGTATCACTAGCAGTCGAGATGACAGGCATCTTATCCGCATGGCTGTAACGGATCGTGCAGCCACGCCTCGATCCCTGAGTCAACAATTGGGGTCGTTTGCAAGGCAACAACCATCTGCACGAACAGTTCGACGACGTTTGCAGCAGCATGGAATGTCAGCTCGGAGACTTACCCTTGACGCTGCATCACAGACAGGAGCGCCTGGGATGGTGTACTCAACGACGAACCTGGTTGCACGAATGGCAAAACGTCAGTTTTTCGGATGAATCAAGGTTCTGTTTACAGCATCATGATGGTCGCATCCGTGTTTGGCGACATCGCAGTGAACGCACATTGGAAGCGTGTATTCGTCATCGCCATGCTGGCGTATCACCCGGCGTGATGGTTATGGGGTGCCATTGGTTACACGTCTCGGTCACCTCTTGTTCGCATTGACGGCACTTTCAACAGTGGACGTTACATTTCAGATGTGTTACGACCCATCGCTCTACCCTTCATTCGATCCCTGCGTAGCCCTACATTTCAGCAGGATAATGCATTACCGCATGCTGCAGTTCCTGTACGGGCCTTTCTGGATACAGAAAATGCTCGACTGCTGCCCTGGCCATCACATTCTCCAGATCTCTCACCAACTTAAAACGTCTGGTCAATGGTGGCCGAGCAACTGGCTCGTCACAATACGCCAGTCACTACTCATGATCAACTTTGGTATCGTGTTGAAGCTGCATGGGCAGCTGTACCTGTACACGCCATCCAAGCTCTGTTTGACTCGATGCCCAGGCGTATGAAGGCCGTTATTACCGCCAGAGGTGGTTGTACTGGGTACTGATTTCTCAGAATCTATGCACCCAAATTTCGTGAAAATGTAACCACATGTCAGTTTTAGTATAATATATTTGTCCAATGAGTGCCCGTTTATCATCTGCATTTCTTCTTGGTGTAGCAATTTTAATGGCCGGTAGTGTACTTTTCATTGTAGGCGACTCCATTCCAACTACTTTCAGGTAGAATGCCAAATTTTTTGGTGAATACAGTACTGTCAGGTAGCCAACGCCAGAGACAGTAACATTCTCTCCTGTTTTATATTTGAAGATGGCAATAACTCAGTCGATAACGCTAAATACATACTTGGTCTACCTACATGGTGGATAGTTCACAAAACTATTAATCAGCTTCATCGTTTTCTCCTGGCGACACGAAACCGTTTTCCTGTAGTTGCTCTAATAAATTGTAAGCGAACAAAAAATATTTTATGTACTCGCATTTAACCCTCATTTGTTACGACCAGACTTAAATTCGAAAGTCTCTCAGTACAAACGCCTTTTCTACAAGAGCGACATAGAAATATGTGGAACTCCTGTATCTCCTTACCATCAATACAGATCATACATCACCATGTGTCACCAGTAGGAAAACGGTCCTATCGGAGCACAAAAAAAATGCGAATGTGTTCCTGTTTATTTAAAATAGCCTGACTGCAAAATTTGGAACCAGCTGTCTTATTCTATCTTACTCGGCATCTTTAAAAATTTTCCCACAAAATTCGGCATGCAAACATATTTGCGATGTTTTTTAACATGTAACTCACTTCAGACTCCCACTAGCTCTCCTAACTGTAACTCACGCAAACCCACTAGTCAATCGCTGTAAGTCGCTGATACCTTTTACTACCAGTTGCCTTTCCTCACTCACTCATTCAGCCCTAGACACTGTCATCACCTCTTTGTGACTCTGTTTTGTCACAGCCACAGTCCCCTTCGTTTTGTCCTCCTATTACAGTTTCCTACTACTGTTCTTTCACTGTCAATTATGTTCCACTGCCACTGTATCCCCCTCTTTCCCTCAAACTGCCATTATCACCTTCGCACTTCTTGTAAGACAGTTACTGTGTACTATCGTCCAGTATTTATTACTTTTCCGTCTCTTTGCATAAAGAAGAACGAAAATGTTTACATGCCAAAATATTTGGGAAAATTATTGAAGGTGCTGTGGAAGGTGGAATGAGGCTGCTGGTACTTCGCTTTCCAGCCACAACCTTTTAAATGGACAGTGCACACTCGAATTTTTTATGTTCCGATATTAGCATTTCTCCACTAGTTCCCTTCTTTTGCCTGCTGCAGTAAGGCATGTAATCATATGAAATGTATTGGTCAGTAAAATTTACATAGTTCACTTATATTAAACTGAAGGCCGCTCGGCTAGCCGCGCGGTGTAACGCGCTGCTTCCCGGGCGGGAAGAGCGGATTTGTGTCGAGCTCCGGTGTGCCGGCCAGCCTGTGGATGGCTTTTAAGGCAGTTTCCCATCTACTTCGGCGAATACGGGCTGGTCCTCCTCATTCTACCTCAGTTACACTATGTCGGCGATTGCTTTGCAGACAACGTCTCCAAGTACGCGTACAGCATAATTACTCTACCACTCAAACATATGAGGTTACACTCGTCTGGTATGAGACGTTCCCGGGAGGGTCCACTAGGGGTCGAACTGCACAATAACTCTGGGTTCGGTGTGGGTCGGAGTTTGGGTTGTTCCAGATCGGAGTCTTAGGAATACATCGTAAAAATAAAACCCATTTGCTGTGCATAGCCATCTCGGAACACAAAAACAAGTATTTGTTGTGTTTCTCCATAACGAATAAAGATTTTTGAAAATGGGATGATTGATCCTCTAGATAAATGTCTCGGTAGCGTACCATTAAAATTTGAGCAATTTGCTGTTGTTATTTTTTAGATTTCGCCTCATTCCGGATTTTACCTGTAGAGGTAGAGTAACTCTGAATCTCCGTACGTTGGAAACGGATCAAGATATCAAGAAAATTATCAACGTTGTTTAAGATCGGTTTCTTAGGAAGATATCCTAAAAATTTCAACCATTTACTGTACATAGATGTCTTGTAATTCTTGGCTGCGTTTTGGTCCGCTGGTGACGGTGAAGAGATAGTAAAAAAATCCCTTTTTTGGGGTTTTCCGAGAAACCGGCTATTAATTAACGGTACCTCCATAAGCCCTATCAGGCCCACCGTAGACACATCAAATGCAAAAAGTACCAACATATATGCTCCATTTGCCTAAGCAAGAGGAAATTTGTAATATTCATACTTCGACCCTGTACTGTACTACAGTGATCTTCAGACAGTCCTCCTGCTCTGCACACAAATGGTCCCTAGTGCAAGGGCAATCCGAACGCTCAACTCTACCTTTAAATCACCAATAGAACCGATAAATGTGCACCGGAAAATACGCGGCTGTCGCACGCATATCTACCGGGTGATTAAAAAGTCAGTATAGAGTTGAAAAGTGAATA
Organism: Schistocerca americana; assembly: GCF_021461395.2. NCBI lineage: Eukaryota > Metazoa > Arthropoda > Insecta > Orthoptera > Acrididae > Schistocerca > Schistocerca americana. The sequence goes on along the minus strand of NC_060125.1, from coordinate 96,852,497 downwards.
AATCACGGAATAATGTATATAGAGAGGTACAAATTGATACACATGCTTGGAATGACATGGGGTTTTATTAGATTCAAAAAAATACAAAAGCTCAAGAAATGTCCAACAGATGGCGCTTCATCTGATCAGAATAGCAATAATTAGCATAACAAATTAAGACAAAGCAGAGATGATGTTCCTTACAGGAAATGCTCAATATGTCCACCATCATTCCTCAACAATAGCTGTAGTCGAGGAATAATGTTGTGAACAGCACTGTATAGCATGTCCGGAGTTATGGTGAGGCATTGGCGTCGGATGTTGTCTTTCAGCATCCCTAGAGATGTCGGTCGATCACGATACACTTGCGACTTCAGGTAACCCCAAAGCCAATAATCGCACGGACTGAGGTCTGGGGACCTGGGAGGCCAAGCATGACGAAAGTGACGGCTGAGCACACTATCATCACCAAACAACGCGCGCAAGAGATCTTTCACGCGTTTAACAATATGGTTTTTTTTGTTCTAATAAAAACCCATGTCATTCCAAGCATGTGTGTCAATTTTTACCTCGCTATCTACTTTATTCCGTCGTTTATTGAGTTTTCAAACTTATGTAGACTTTTTGATCACCCGGTATATTGAATTCAAGGTATGCAACACAAATCGAGCGGACTGTTGTTGATAGTTCTGCCGCACCCTTCAGCGCAAGTTCATCATATCCACTCGTGATCGACACTCTGTGTTCAGAACACTTTCTAGTTGCTCTCAATAGTAGCCGCCTGTAATTTTGGACATTGTACACCTACAGCCCAGGCGCCCGATGCTGAAATTCGTTGTCTGCCGTTCTAATGTTCTCTACGCAATTCCCTTCCAGATGCTATCCCACGAGCTCGCTGTGGAGGCAGATCATTAAAAACTCGAACGTCAGGTCTTTAATAAAAAACTGATTAATTATCCGGCGGCCATAATATTCCTCCAGCTGTGGGGCACCAGGCGAAAGAAATCCCGCTGAGGAAATTATTAATCAGCTGGCTCAGCACTCTCCGACGTCGCTAACGCGAATTAAATGAGCAGCTCTGGCCACTGGCTCCCCTGCCATCGCCATCCACCCCGTCTCTTAAGAAAGATTCGAGGCGAAGGATTTGGACTCAGGGAGTATTCTGTAACACGCGACTTATCTCGTTGCTGTTTTATCGAAAACTGACATTTCAAGATCATGTCTGTGTGATAATATAGGTTAATTAAAAAAAAAGAAAAACAGCTACCAGCCGCTGATAATGTTGCAACTTGCTTAGACCAATTATCTTGGGTATTAATAACCGCTTCAGCTGTATTTTGGTACTTTATTACTGTACAGCTATAAGGAACCAAAATACAGCTGAAGCTGTTATTAACACCCAAGATCAATACTCATAGCTGTGGTTGCCCCACCTACAAGGTTGTCTGCTTAGAACAAACAGCGCAATTAGCGTTTTCGAACCAACAGTGAACACCTTCAGATGATAGTTCGGAATTAAAAATTGCGTTATTCTATACAAATGGTTGTGGCGAAAGTTCCTTCTGGCGGTGGTGTCCTGCAGCAGGAAACTATGGAAGAAAAAGGATTATTCTGTTGTAAATGGACCAATTTACGGTACATATTAGCGTAAAGAACTTCTTAATAAAAAAGAAATTAATTAATTTTGTGTAGCTTACCACATAGTTCTGGGACCTTTTTATTGCACTGGTAACTGTTTTCGAAGAAATGCATATTTCGCCAATTTTTTTTCAGTTTAAACACAAAAGTAACATAGAGCGCCACACACGCACACACCAAAGACTTTTTTTCCACCGCACGGCTGTTTATTCACAAAGATAGCTATTTATAACGACAAGACTGTCTGAGAGAAGGTGTTTGTCGTGGAAGCTGCAATACGTGCATACATATCGCGATGGAAAATACGCAGGACACGTATATATCAGTAACTGCAAAGTACATTGGAAACACATTAATTGTTAGTTAATGTAGACAAATTACCACATATTACGGAAATAGATGTTCTCGTAAATTTTGTGAAAGACAAAAAAACAGGAGAAACCTTATACACAAATATCGTGGGGCTGGATGCTGGGACAACTTACTAGTAGTTTGCGTTATGTTACTGTTTAACATATTACGTAATAGTCGTGAGGTAAGGTAAAATTTCATACATGTAGCTGTTGTGACACTAGGTGCTATGTTAACAAAGTGACAGCTTGTCGAAAGTCTAGGTTCATTTAACTATTGTACACAGTAATGAGAATGGGGTTACACGAATTGGCAGGCAGTTGTATTTTAGGATGTGGACATGTCTGAATTTTACTGTTGTCGTTATGGTTGGTGTTTGTTTATTTTTCAGAGTAGAAAGTAGATGGACAAAGTTCCTTACAAACGCTGAATTATCTAACGTCTTTTACTGAAGATCTGATGTAGTTAAATACTTTTGTGTGTATAAGACCTACATTTCTTTCTCCTCGAGTAGATCCTTGAGACTACCCTTTGCGGCATTCTTTAAGTTATGAATAGCCAGTTGCTGAAATTTATTGTTTTTATGAAAGCTTGTCTTTATACTTTTATTTTTGGACAGATTACCCATGTTATAAGATAACCAAACTGAGTCCAAACAGGCCTTGAAAGCCGAATAGTACCGACCGACTCCCGTGTCAGTATTGGCAGTAACCGTCAATGGATGCAGATATGGAGGGGCACGTGGTTAGCATACCGTTCTCCCAGCCGTTGTCAGCTTTCATGATTGGAGCCCCTACTTCTCAGTCAAGTAGCTCCGCACTTGGCCTCACAAGGGCTGAATGCACCCTCCTTGCCAACAGCGTTCGGCAGACACGGATGGTCACCCATCCAAGTGCTAGCCTAACGGGACAGCGCTTAACTTGGGTGATCTGAAGGGAGTTAGTGTGACCATTGCGGCATGACCGCTGGTGTGTGTTACAGGATAAACTTTCTAAACCAAGGAATGGCAACATAGTTTCTACTGTTTTCTATTGCTTCAAATGCTGGGTGACTGGATGTCCCATGTGAAGCTTTGTTAGCTTTTGTTGATTTACTTTTGTAATAGTTTGTTTAGAATGGATCGCATTTATCCATGTAGCTATAGATTTAACGATATTAAATCCTTTTTGATGATTAACTGATACTAGTGGAATTTTATGCAGGCGATTCAACAGAGACATAGAATTATGCTGGTAGCATGTGCTAATGATCCACGTATCAGTGGCGTTTGGTTTTCGTTTAACATCAAAATAATGCTTACGGATTTTTTGAGATTTAGAAATTCAAGAAGTTAATGTGGTTTTCGTGCTCATTCATTATGATCAATAAAGTTGATGCTTTGCACACGCTGTTCAGATTTGTTGCTAATGTATCAATTAGTAACCAGTAACGACACTATTTATTCCTAATATAGAGCATTATAACAGTGGCTGATCGCTGTTTTAACATTGAATTGTTGACTAATCTCCATTAAGAATTGCTCTTCGAATGCTGGTATGCTTCCGTTGCGAGCATGGCAATGAAGTTTTTGCTTCATCTTTGTCAGTGATGGGCAGCTTCCAGGAAAGCAGCACAAAGCTGTGGTACAGGACTAATCATGGTCGGATGCTCTTAACCACTGGTGTCACCTCTCTGTACGAAGTGTTTTCAATTTTCGTATAGTATACTGAGTACTTGCGTTCAGCTAGTCTGCCTCTTGAACTTTGTCCAACTGATTATAGGTTCTCACTGTAATATTACTTTTTGTCTATTTGGCTTTTGTTGGTCTACTGTCAACCTTTCGTGGAACTGATCATTATACCATCGACTAGTAATTGAAGTTCAGATTATTGATTATGGATACGGATTTGGGAAGGTGATGAATACAGCCTACTGTTAAGAATCATCCCGACATTCGTCAGGAATTTTTACGGGATTTTACATAGTGTAAGGCTTATTCAGACGACTCCACTCTTATGTGAAATAGCACCCACAGTTAAGGCTGTTTTTATCGATTTATTTAAAATATTTTCAGTTTGGTAAACAATGCTCTACTTTTACCCGAGCCAGAGGTTCTCCTACATATATAATGACGGGTGAGAACTCTACAGGGTAATTCGACATCGGATCTCTTAAGTCTTGTATATCAGACAGTTTCGGTTTGTAGGGTTCTCATCAACATAAGCTGGGCTCCAAAGATAGAAGAGAAATGCCCTGGGGAGGCGTCATAGGAAAGTGTAAGTACTTAATTTTTAAGATCTTCGTTACAGGCTGTAGAGCCGAGAACAGATTTTATTGCTCCAAATGTGTACATGACTTACTTCAGTCCTTAAAACCAGATAGTTAGTTGCGAATGACTGCTGTCAATCACTGGGTAAGTAAAGTGTCATTCTAAGTCTAGTTACGGCCTCTATCATGTTCTCGTTGTCGTAAAGCTCATATGAGCTCATATCTTTAGACGATTTTATAGGGAATTTATACTGGATACCCCATCACTGTGTCGAATGATCCATTCTGACAGTGTCATTACTAAGAGGCAATCCGCAGCTGCAACGACCATACTCCCAGAATTTCAAGGCCTTTGGTGCCGTATTGATTTTTCCTAGCACTTTAAATTAAATGAAACAAGTTTACTGTTACCAGTCACCGTTTTATTTATTTCCATGACGCGTTTCAAAGGTTTAAACCTCCATCATCGGGTAGATTTACGTTATTTAGTATGACATTTGTGTGTGTGTTGTGTTACGATTTTTGGAGGAACTCGTGGCACTGCCTAGTGGAGAAACAAGACTATTTCAGAACATGGTTTTAGATTTCTTCTGACTAAAAATGTCATACTAAATAATATAAATCCACCCGATGATGGAGGTTTAAACCTTTGAAACGCGTCGTGGAAATAAATAAAACCGTGACTGGTAACAGTAAATGTGTTGTTTGATTTAATGTCAATAACAGTCACGGTAAGGACTAACCTAAAAAGTTCGCATTTAAACTTTAAATTAAACAACAAAGCGAAGGAGTTAATTATGACTGACTTGAAACTCTGCTGCTACACTTCATTGACTACATTTTTCTCGTAAGAATTACATTTGTCTTTCTTTCAATGCATAGAGAGCGATCTATATGACAGGACAATACGATGCGTTAGCTTGAAATGTTGTTGTTGTTGTGGTCTTCAGTCCTGAGACTGGTTTGATGCAGCTCTCCATGCTACTCTATCCTGTGCAAGCTTCTTCATCTCCCAGTACCTACTGCAACCTACATCCTTCTGAATCTGCTTAGTGTATTCATCTCTTGGTCTCCCTCTACGATTTTTACCCTCCACGCTACCCTCCAATGCTAAATTTGTGATCCCTTGATGCCTCAAAACATGTCCTACCAACCGATCCCTTCTTGTAGTCAAGTTGTGCCACAAACTTCTCTTCTCCCCAATCCTATTCAATACCTCCTCATTAGTTACGTGATCTACCCACCTTATCTTCAGCATTCTTCTGTAGCACCACATTTCGAAAGCTTCTATTCTCTTCTTGTCCAAACTATTTATCGTCCATGTTTCACTTCCATACATGGCTACACTCCATACAAATACTTTCAGAAACGACTTCCTGACACTTAAATCTATACTCGATGTTAACAAATTTCTCTTCTTCAGAAACGATTTCCTTGCCATTGCCAGTCTACATTTTATATCCTCTCTACTTCGACCGTCATCAGTTATTTTACTCCATAAATAGCAAAACTCCTTTACTACTTTAAGTATCTCATTTCCTAATCTAATCCCCTCAGCATCACCCGATTTAATTTGACTACATTCCATTATCCTCGTTTTGCTTTTGTTGATGTTCATCTTATATCCTCCTTTCAAGACACTGTTCATTCCGTTCAACTGCTCTTCCAAGTCCTTTGCTGTCTCTGACAGAATTACAATGTCATCGGCGAACCTCAAAGTTTTTATTTCTTCTCCATGAATTTTAATACCTACTCCGAATTTTTCTTTTGTTTCCTTTACTGCTTGCTCAATATACAGATTGAATAACATCGGGGAGAGGCTACAACCCTGTCTCACTCCTTTCCCAACCACTGCTTCCCTTTCATGCCCCTCGATTCTTATAACTGCCATCTGGTTTCTGTACAAATTGTAAATAGCCTTTCGCTCCTTGTATTTTACCCCTGCCACCTTCAGAATTTGAAAGAGAGTATTCCAGTTAACGTTGTCAAAAGCTTTCTCTAAGTCTACAAATGCTAGGAACGTAGGTTTGCCTTTTCTTAATCTTTCTTCTAAGATAAGTCGTAAGGTTAGTATTGCCTCACGTGTTCCAACATTTCTGCGGAATCCAAACTGATCTTCCCTGAGGTCTGCTTCTACCAGTTTTTCCATTCGTCTGTAAAGAATTCGCGTTAGTATTTTGCAGCTGTGACTTATTAAACTGATAGTTCGGTAATTTTCACATCTGTCAACACCTGCTTTCTTTGGGATTGGAATTATTATATTCTTCTTGAAGTCTGTGGGTATTTCGCCTGTCTCATACATCTTGCTCACCAGATGGTAGAGTTTTGTCATGACTGGCTCTCCCAAGGCTATCAGTAGTTCTAATGGAATGTTGTCTACTCCCGGGGTCTTGTTTCGACTCAGGTCTTTCAGTGCTCTGTCAAACTCTTCACGCAGTATCATATCTCCCATTTCATCTTCATCTACATCCTCTTCCATTTCCATAATATTGTCCTCAAGTACGTCGTCCTTGTATAAACCCTCTATATACTCCTTTCACCTTTCTGCCTTCCCTTCTTTGCTTAGAACTGGGTTGCCATCTGAGCTCTTGATATTCATACAAGTGGTTCTCTTCTCTCCAAAGGTCTCTAGAATTTTCCTGTAGGTAGTATCTATCTTACCCCTAGTGAGATAGGCCTCTACATCCTTACATTTGTCCCCTAGCCATCCCTGCTTAGCCATTTTGGACTTCCTGTCGATCTTAGTTTTGAGACGTTTGTATTCCTTTTTGCCTGCTTCATTTACTGCATTTTTATATTTTCTCCTTTCATCAATTAAATTCAATATTTCTTCTGTTACCCAAGGATTTCTATTAGCCCTCGTCTGTTTACCTACTTGATCCTCTGCTGCCTTCATTACTTCATCCCTCAGAGCTACCCATTCTTCTTCTACTGTATTTCTTTCCCCCAGTCCTGTCAATTGTTCCCTTATGCTCTCCCTGAATAGCTTGAAATACTTATGCGAAATTTTATTAAATTCTTCTGCTATAGCATGCCGGGATAAAAAGTAATTGTGATTGTTTTCAATTGTCTTGAAATACTGGGCTGTTTCTTGGTTAGCCTTGACAGCGTGTTTAGGGACTAATTTTTAATTTCTTCGTCGTCGCTTTTATCGCAACATTTCCGCGCATCTAGCCCCTGGTGCAGGTTGGCCTTTGACTCGAATAGAATAGGAAATGATTCGTATATATTTATGTCAGGATGATTCACAGAACCATTCTTGAATATTTTGTCATAGGGCTGAACTCCTATGACACAGACATTTTACAAATATTTGCACCTTTCCATTCATTTTAATTTTTCCATGTGCTTCTTCCGTTCTTTTCTTTGTGCCCCATGTGCTCCGTGCTCTCGAGGTTCCTGGGGAATACTACTGTTGTCTACTTACCCCCTGCCATTATCGCTGGACGGCTTCCTTAATTATGCGGAGATTATGTTTTACATTCTAACAACGAATCCCGACGTGCCGCGGTTCTCAACAATACAGGAGTCCCTGCCGCCATCCCACGCCGTTGCTGGGCATTAGTTCGAGACGAAGCGATTGGCGAGCAGGACGTCGGCGAAACGTGAAGAAAACCGTGTGACGCAGGAAGACTACAGAGAAACGATATCAGTTATAAGGCAAGCCGTCAGCAACCGTCTGAGTTCTGCCATTCTGTGGCACCCAAAATAAGGGCGTCCAGTCGTCTGCACTTTTCTCCGGATGCACAGCATAAACATGAATTTGGAGATCTCCCCACGACAGCTGTATTCAGGGTAATTTTATTTTGCAGAGCAGTCAGTCAGACTGGGTCAACGGAAGCGTCCGATTCCACTCATCAGCTTTGACCCATGACGTAAGGTGGTTTGGTGTGTGACGTCATTACGGCGCGGAGATGGTTGTGTTTGTAGATGTCGTCTTGTTGTGTTTGATGGCGTCCTCCCCCCCCCCCCCCCCTCCTCCCGCTCTCTCTCTCTCTACGTCTGTGTGTGTGTGGTTTTTTTTTTTTTTTTTTTTTTTTTTTTGGGATGGCTAACTGAAATATGTTGGTGGTAAGTAATTGTTTCTTTGGGTCTATTTTTCTCGAGTTGTAACGTTTAGTGTATTTATTGTGTATTGAATGTGTTTTAATTTACGTAGGGATGTTTGAGTTTTTAATTTTTGAGGTGTTGTGTTTTTGTTTTTGTTTTTCGTAGTTGTAGGTGTTGGTTTTCTCGTATCAGTAGTTGTAGTTGACCTATATAGGTGTTTTGGTACCGTCAGCTGTGGTCAAGGGAAATATCTGATTCCAATTTCCGTAGCTTTTGCTGTAGGCGTTGGTATTTTGGTATCGTCAGCTGCCGTTGACCTATATAGGTGAAGGGAAGTGTCCGATTCCTGTGGATTCTTTTTTTTTTTTTTTTTTTTTTTTTTGTTCGTCATCTTGTGTATTTTGGTATGGTGGTGTGTTTTTTTAATGTTATATTTAGCTTGATCCCTCCCAAAAACCCACAATTTCCCGCAGTTGTCCCGTTAGTTTGATTGTATTTTTGGAGGGAGATGTTCTTGTCTTATTTATACGTATTTTCGTGTTTGTTGCCGTGTTTGTGTAGTGATATCATAGGGCCGTATTGGAGTCGCTTAGAATAGCCATTTCCACCGTATTGATCCGTATTGATGATGTCGTGGGTCAAAGCAGACGGGTGGAATCGGACATGTCCGTATTCCCGATGTTGTTGTCTTATTTATACGTATTTTCGTGTTTGTTACCGTGTGTATGTAGTGATATCATAGGCGCCATATTGGAGACGCTTAGAATTGCCATTTCCGCCGTATTGATGACATCATGGGTCAAAGCAGACGTGTGGAATCGGACACTTCCGTATTCCCAGCTGTGGTCAAGGGAAAAAGTGAAACACTACAAATTATACATTATCTTACAATGTTTTACGTGTCAAGTGCACTTCTCCACTCGCTCGCACAGAGAGTGTCCGACAAGTTGAGTGTACCACCATGCTACCCTGAAACACGGTTTCCATCCACAAAATCACATAAAATAACACATTTGCATAACAACTCTGAGCAGATTACAGACGGATTTCATGCATAAGCTGTATTTTTGCCAGAAAACTAATTTACCTTTTAAATCAAAAGCGTCTTAAAAAGTTCGGATACCAACGGAAAGAAATATGACTGGAATTTTTATAGATACCGCTAATGTAAAATTGAATGAGGTGGGTCAGCTTTACCGTTTTTGTTGCATTGCAGTTCTTATGGTACAGCCATATTTTCTTGGTTCCTCTTTTGCTTGTACTGAATCATTAGAGGTCACAGGAGTCTGAGCTGTTAAAATTGTTATTTCTCTTGCTGCCCTTTTTGGAGATCAAACGTTAACGTGTGTTGCAGGTGTGACGCTATTATAGCCATCATTCCTTCACGTTGAGTTTCATTTCGGTGATAAGTAATTTATACTAAGTATCTCCTGCGTATGAGCCCTGAAGCCATAAATGAAGTTTTTACGTGCCAAGTGCACTTCTCCATTCGCTCGAACAGAGAATGTCTGACAAGTTGAGTGTACCACCACGCTACCCTGAAACACGATTTCCATCCGCAAAATCACATAAAATAACACATTTGCATTTCTGTCTACAACGAGTTAAGGTCCACACGTAAGCGATAATACATTGCTGGCAACAATATCGCCTGCAATCGGTCACTCTGTTCAACATCACCACACAGGAAAGATTTACCAAGAAATTTAAAACAGTATTTCAAACGGCACAATGTTCTTTTGAACGGCACCGTGTTGGGAAGTTCTGTTATGGAAAACGAAGTGCTATATTTAGCAGCAATGGCAGTTAATCTGCGAATATAGGACAAAATTCTTTAAGAAAAGGAAACTAGTTGAAAATATATTAAACTTGGATTGGAACTCTTTACTAAGGAACTGTAATAGATCTGCCAAGGACGCTCTCTGGCCTGGTGGCCTGGATCGTCTATTACTTGCCTATGAGAAAGTATTAAAAGTATCTAAAATTTCAGGACTCTCTTTTATCAGTGTATTATCTATCTTTGAAGAAACTTCCGTGACTTCTTTCTCCTGCATTATTTTTTACTGTGTACAAAACATTTCTTGTGTTATAGTGAGGAAATTTGTTTTGTCGCGAAAACACATACCGTGGCAAATGCTGGGATGGTTCCTTTAAAAGGATACAGACAATTTTCTTCCATAGCGTTCCGCATTCAAACCATCCTTCTTTGAAAATAGTACTATCTTACTCTAATGGCTTCACTCAGAATTTCACGATTCAGTGTTTAATGTGATTTACATCCGTAGACAGTGATATCTCTTGAACCTTAGCCTGCAGACCGAGGGAGGTGCAGCAGTGGTTAGCACACTGGACTCGCATTTGGGAGGACGACGGTTCAATCCCGCGTCCGGTCATCTTGCTTTAGGTTTTCCGCGATTTCCCTAAATCGCTCCAGGCAAATACCGGGATGGTTCTTTTGAAAGGGCGCGGCCGACTTCCTTCCCCGTCCTTCCCTAATCCGATGAGACCGATTACCTCACAGTTTGGTTTCTTCCCCCAAACAACCCAACCCAACCTTTATACTGCAGGACACTCTGATTCTATTTGTAGCTCGGGTCTTAGGAATATTTAAGCTACGCATACAAATTAACATTTTTGATGAACAGTTGTCGCAGCATGCTTTATATGTCTATGTTACAGAATAAATTATATTTTTCATTAGCGTTGCCGGCCGCGGTGGTCTAGCGGTTCTGGCGCTGCAGTCCGGAACACCGGGACTGCTACGGTCGCAGGTTCGAATCCTGCCTCGGGCATGGGTGTGTGTGATGTCCTTAGGTTAGTTAGGTTTAAGTAGTTCTAAGTTCTAGGGGACTTATGACCTAAGATGTTGAGTCCCATAGTGCTCAGAGCCATTTTTTTCATTAGCGTTAAGTGTGTTGCATACGGTTTATCATTCCAGACACTGCGCAAGTACGTCCGGAAATCTTCAATTATTTTCTGATGTGTTAGTATTGTAGATTAACTACAAATATTTACACAACGATCCTGCAGTCTCGTTGAGTCTACAAAACGTTATCAATATAACTGCTGTTGTTTCCCAAAACTGTTCTTGTAAATCTTGTGAAGGAACGGCAGATTATTGAATACCATATGGCAACGTATTTGAGAACTGCTCTGCAGTATGTTTAAACTAAAACTTTAAAACTAAATCTCTACTCAGTATTATCTAATTATGTTTATAAGTAAATCAAAAAGTTTAGCCTCGACTCCGCCTGTTTCATAAGTAACTGAAAACTTCAAAGTGGAGCGCAGTTTAACGTTACTGTTATGATTAACTCCCCATGAATTTCACCTTCTATAACTCAAGCTACGAATTTCTGATCATTGCAAAATCTATGAGTATAAATTTTTAAATTTTTTCTTAAAATAAGCGGCAATTTCTCTTTCGACTTCACTTTTCAAGGAGATTCGTGTTCACAGAATAAGTACACAGAGCAACGTGAGGTGAACGTGGCCATATTGAACAATGATTGTGTTGTTCCATGTACTTAATTTGTGAAAACGTAGTATTTAGTTGCGAATAAGTGTTATGAATCATTGAGCAACGAAAGCGTCATTCTGATCTAGTTACAGACTCTGTCCGACTGTCGTCATCGTAAAGCCTGTAGAAGTGTTTCTTTACTGTTTAATTTGTTTGTTGTAGTGTTTACACTCGTTGCCTCATCTCTCACAGATGTTGGAAGTTTAGCCAAGCCGTTTGATGAAACATCCTGTGACGCTAGCTGTTTTTGACAGCGCCATTCCTAAGACGTCATAAGCGTCTCCAACGTCCATACTCGCAGACTTGAAGGGCCCAGGTATTACTGTATACTGATCTTTTGTATTACTTTACAATGAACAACAATGCTACAGGATTCCGTCATGTTTTCAAGATTTGTTGCTACGTTTAGTACGTCATATTTATTACTTGTAAGAATTATGTTTCCATAGAACCCTAAGAACCTCGGTAAATCTCTCTTTAAATACATAGATAATGTCGTATGTCTTAGCCAAGGTGCCAAACATAGTGGGCAGTTTCTTTACAAGCCTCTACAGTGGCATTTAGGATTAAACTTGAATTGTGACTTCATTCTCTTTTATACACCATCGCACACGTCGCTCATGACAGTTGCATTGCCATAGCATTGTCCTCTACATTTGCTCACATATAGTCCCTTTCGTCTTATAGATTCAATTAACTGATGTTCTGATTCTGATGTAGACTGATCTTTGATCTAGTAAATGAGATAAGCGATCCGCGCATCTATAGCTCTGAAAGATTTCCAGTAGCATATTTAATTATCTCAAAGTGAAAAGTTTCATCAACTGATGGATTTTTTGTTTCTTCCACTTTTATGTGCATCTTAATTTTTCCTTTCTGTACTTCTGGCGCCAGGGGCCCAAGTTCTTGAAGAGTCCGGAACATCGCCCTGATGGTCTGACTTGGTTTCTACTCTCCAAGGAGGTCGTATACGATCATGTGAGCGCCACATCACTGTCTCAGAAATACGCCGGTCCAATCCAAAAGTCTATCAAGGCGTTTATTTATAAGACGTGCTGCCCATAGATGTCAATGCTAGTGGGAAAGAGTCTGCTTCACGTGGACGCACATTATTACATTAGTCTCCGTAGCAGTGCTATCTTACGTTGCAGAGAATGGCTTTAACTTTAGAAGCAACATTTGCGAAGATACAAAGTAAATGGTAAGACAGCCAATGGATGTCAGTTATCCAATAGATCTCGATGAAGATATCTAAGATCACAATAGTTTAAAAGAAAAACCCATTTGCATGCTCCACATTAAGTTTCTTTATTCAGATAGTACATCAGAAGTGAGTGTCCTGAAATCTTACAATTTTTTTTTCGTTTGCACGTACAGGTTATCGTTTGCACTTATAGGCTATAGATTTAAAACAGTTCATTGAGGTATTTATAATGAGAAAGTACTTACAGATCAGCGTCTTAATTCATTATTTTTAAGCCAAACGGCTTTCTCTCAGGTGGGAAACTGGTTGAAAGTTTGCAGATTTCCTTTTGCTTACTGTTTCGAACATTTTAACTGCCATTTTCTATGTGTGTGTAGTGCCAGTCGTTTCTGTAAGTATTGACAACTTCTTCTGGTTTTGGTTTCAATTGTTTTTTCTGTGACTATATGTGTGCTGATGTGTGTGTGTGTGTGTGTGTGTTTTTTTTGTACATATTTTTTATTTTCATTTTTGTTACCTACTTTCATTTATTTTCCTGTTTTTTCCTCACTTACAATGATATTCTTGGGAGTGAAATGGGATTTCTGATCACCTATTGGGATTACTCTCCATTATATGATAAATCAGCGGGAACAGTGAGTAGTTAAGTCATACTAACTTAGTCATTTAGCTGTATCTTCCTTTCAAACTTTGTTTCGTATGTGTGGTAATTTTCTTGTAAGGTTAGGAGGTGTCTTTTATTATTTATTCTATTTTCATGTCTTTCACTGTTGTAGGAGGTTTGAGATTATTTTCTCTTAGATATTCTGCAGATCTTGACAGGCTTGTCACTTATTTCCGTGCTGTTCTTTATACTGGGTGTCGAATGTTCTGCTAATTTGTTTTACATATCTTCCAACACGTGTGTTATCAGTAGTTCGTATATTTCTGCTTTATAGTAGATGTCTGCGTAATTTGTTATTTCTGGAATGTACTTTTGGATTAAACTGTTTGCTTTGAATACTATGTTTATGTCTTGCCTTTTGAAAATGTTTGTTATTTTATTTGTGATTTGTGACTGTAGGTCATTGTGTACCAACCTGAATCTTCTTTCTCGTTTTCAGGTATTCTTTGTGTACAGTCTTACAAATTTCCTTTTTCTGACGGACACACGTCCAGATTGTCCGCTCTCAAAACTCCGCCATCTCTCTCCCCACATCCACCACTGCTGGCGGCTCTCCTCCAACTGCACAACGCTACGCGCTGTTCACGTCCAACTGCCCAAGACTCTATCTCTATATCCGAATCCCACTCCAGCTACTGCTGGGTCTGGATGCTGTCGAATCCTCTCCATTTGGCTCGGTTCTCCCACCACTTTCCTTCCTCCACTTGCTGCAAGGTCACACCTGTCCTTTCTACAGATATTCTCACTCCCATTTCCCACCGTGTTCTTGGGCGCCCTCTAGGTCTTTTCCCATCTATCTTTAGTTCTTCCATAATTTTGGGGGATCTCTGCCCATGCATCCTCTTAACATGCCCATACCATCTTAATCTCTTTGTTTCAATTTCTTCTCTCATACTTTCTTGTTTAAGGTCCTTTCTAATCTCTACATTCCTTACTCTGTCCATTCTTGTTTTTCCATTAACTGCATTGAGAAATTTCATTTCCCCTGCTTGCAGTCTGCTCCAGTCCCTTTCTGTCATTGTCCATGTTTCTCCACCATAGGTGACAATAGGGAAGTAATAATTCTTCTACATAAGGAGTTTTGATTTTTCTGAAACTTTCTTATTCCAAATCAGGTGTTTTATTGTTTGGTAGAAATTGCCTCCCTTCTGTAACCTCCTATTAATTTCGTTAGTTATTCTTCCATCCCTAGATATTTCATTCCCTAAATAAGTGAAACTTTCTACCACTTTGAGGGGTTCTCCATTCAAGGTAATATTTCTGTTGATCCCTTTCTCTCTTCCAGATACCGTTTCTTCACTCTTATCTTTATTTTAATCCATACCTTTTCATTATTTCCTTCCACGCATCAGGCTGTAACTGTACATCTAGCTCTTTATCACCCCATATTACCATATCATCTGCAAAAATCATCTTTTTGTCTTTTTCTTTTACTATATCCTTAACTGCCCTATTCATTCCCTCCATCACAACATTAAAAAGTGCAAGAGATAGAATACTTCCTTGCTTAAGTCCTTGTCTTATTTCGAAGTATTCAGAGTTCCCCAATGGTGTGTCAATTCTACGATTGTGTCCTCTGTACATTGTCTTTACAACATTAATGTGCCCATCTTCTATATCTGTCTTCTTCATTTCTTCCCAGAGTCATTCCTGTCAACTGAGTCATATGCCTTTTCTATGCCAGTTGACAGATAGAAAATATGCTGTTCTTCACTCAGCTCCTTTTCTATCTTTTCACTTATTCGATTTAGTAAAATTCTTTCAAATATCTTGGCTGTATGGCTCATAAGGGTTATTCCTCTGTAGTGTTTACAAAGTATTTTATTGCCTTTCTTGAAGATGGGAACAATGTCTCCCGTTCTCCAGTAGTCAGGTATTGTACTATTTCTCCACATGTTTGATAGTACTCTATACAGCCCCTGCATTCCCACTGTACCTTCTGCTCTTATCATGTCCACTGATACTTCATCAGGTCCTGGGGCTTTCCCCCCATTCATCTTCTTCACAGCTTTATCCATTTCTTCCCATGTAATATGTCCTAATTCTGCTTCCCAACTTCTCTCAATTTCTCCATCATTTGTTATTTCCTCATGTACCTGCTCCTCAACGTTTAACAGCTACTTAAAATGTTCTTTCCAGAGATCTTTTATATTCCCTGGATCTTCAATCATGGAACCGTCCTCTGTTTCCATCTTTACTGCTCCTTCAGAAGCCTTCTTTTTATTTTTCATCATTTTATAGAACATTTTCTTATTGCTCTTCACATCTTCTTCAATTTTTTTTTTTTGTAAACTCTTTCCATGCCTTTTTCTTTGGTGTTTCCTTAATTTCTTTGCACTTCTTCTTTTACTCTAAATATCTTTTATGGTCTTCGTCATTTTTAGTTTTACACCACTTTCTCCCTGCTCCATTTTTTATTCTAACTGCTTGGATTGTGGTATCATCCCACCAATTTGTCTGTCTTATTTTTTCCTTTCCAGATGTTCTGCCACATACTTTTTGTGCTGCTTCGACTAAAAGTGTTTTTGATAAACTCCATTCTCTTTCTACATTGCAGAATACTTCTTTCGAAATTTTTGTGTGATTAATTCTCTGTACTTCTCAGCACATTCACTCTCCTTCAGTTTCCAATCCCGTATCCTCATCACTTTCTTCTGTTTTCTATTTTTCACACACTGATTCATTTTCCATTGTCCCAACAGTAATGTATGGTCTCCATCTGCACTCACACTTGGAATTGCCTTCACATTTGTTGCTTTCTCTCCCAATTCCCTATCTACTAGAACATAATCAATTACGTTTTTGGTTCTTCCATCCCATCTCTATCTGGTGATAACATGCCTTTCTCTCTTCATAAACCAACTGTTTGCTATTTTCATTCCATTCCCCTGGCACAAATCCGGGAGTCTTCCCCCTTCTTCATTTCTGCCTCCATATCCAAAACATCCCAATACTTGCTCAAATCCTTTTCTGTCTTTGCCTACCTGTGCATTAAAATCTGCCAACTCTATGTTAGCCCTCTATATATGGTTTTCTAACACATTTTCAAAGTCCATCTTCTCTTCTTCGCTACATCCCACTTGAGGTGCATAAATCTGGATTACTTTTAGTGTTTCTTTGTGGAATCTCAGGATTAAGATTATGATACTGTCTGATATATATCTCACATTTTCAATACAGCTTTGTACGTTCTTATTCACCACCACTGCCACACCATTTCTTCCAGACCTGTTATTCCCACTCCAGTACAGTTTTCCTCCTCCTCTCAAATTCTTCTCCCCTTTCCCCTTCCACTTTGTTTCGCTTAATCCCAATATATCTAACTTCCTCTCTGTTAGTACATCTGTCATTTCTTCCATTTTTCTATTGAGGGTTACTATATTAATGGTGCCAATATTTAGGTTATTTTTTAGTCCAGTTGGTTTCATCTTCTTGTACTGATGAATCCCAATATATCTAGCTTCCTCTCTGTTAGTGCAGCTGTCATTTCTTCCATTTTTCGATTGAGGGTTAATATATTAATGGTGCAAATATTTAGGCTATATTTTAGTCCAGTTGGTTTCATCTTCATGTACTGATGAATATCATCAGGTCTCCCATAATTCGCAGAAGTACTTGAAGAAGCACTGTGGTCACATCCTGAGTGGTTCGTTCCGAGGCTCGTCTGTGTTTTGAAAGCAATATATGAAGGAAGACATTCCTACTGGCTTGTATAGGCCTAAAGCGAGAAAAGATTTTCTGTTGGGGTTGTCTCCCTTAGCCTTTGGAGTTTCTCCTCAAGGCAGCGGTTCCCTTCTCATTTAATCCCCAGAAAGGAGGGTTGCCTCATCTGCCAGCTACTGCCCAACACCACAATAGCAAATATTTCAACAATGCAAACCAGCCACAGACTGCACACAGCACAGTCAGTGATTTATATAAAGAGCGCTACGTGGCGTTACCAACATAAAAACCTAAACAGCATATTCACAATACCTTTCGATTGACGTATAGAATGAACAGGTGCCAAATTGAGTTCAAGAATAATAATAAATAGACATGTTACATAAAATGTACACCATTAAAACCAGTCTAATATATTGACTTCTTGGCGAAAATATTGTGGTAATAAGGTGTTTTAATTGTCTCAGTGAGATGTCCTTTCTGGCGTGCTTAGGTTTTTCATAGGGCAACTACTCATAAATTTATAATGTACTTATATGACGCTATGAAAAGGTTTGTTCGCATAATCACACTGGAGTCGTCCGCATATTGTTCATTTACAATGCTGGGTAAAGCACTGCAGTTACACCTCTCAGCTACCTACTCAACTTCTGCTATCTGCGGCAGATGACATCGTAGCTCTACCGCGGTGTTATTACACTTCCTCCTCCTTGTCTGTTCCAGCCACGACTTCTAGCTGCTTCGCACTGCCACCCCCACAGCATCGTTATTTGTGAGTCGGTCCACCTGTCATTCGTGACGCCTCTACCACCCCTAGGCACCTTACATCATCTAGACGGATCATTCCCTGCCTGAGCTGCAACAGAAGTCATTTGCAGTAATCGACAAGGATGTGTGGTGTATGGCTTTAAAATTCAACGGACACTTTGTCCATTCCACTCTATGTCATTTCTAGACTTACTGGCTCAGGTCTGTAACTTCTTAGCTCCAAATCCAGGTCTTCACAATTTTTCCTAAAACACAGTTAGATAGGAAAGGTGATGGGTAGTCCCTATTAGTTTTTAATTAAAATGCCTGTGATATTTCTGCAATAAGTTTCACTCTGAATATCGAATTTGTAGAGTTTTATGAATTATATTTAATAATTTTGCTTCAATGACAATTTTTATAATGATTTTATCTATTCTTTCCTTGTCTATAATATCCAATACTTTTTTGAAATCAGTAAATGGTTGTATAGCAGGTTTGATGGTTAACACTCTGTGGCGAATTATTGATTTAAAGTTATAAATCAGTGCTGCGCAGGATCATCGCTTCCAAAAATCTTCCTGTTGGTTGTCTAGTTTTCTCTTACTTCTTAGGATAATTTTTGATAATTTTTTGCATGCAGAAGTGACACACCTCTGTTATTGTTACCATTTTGTTTGTTTTCTTTTTATGTTGTCGGTGAATTAATGCTATTTTACACGCTTCTAGAAACTTTTCTCTTATACAAATATTCTTAACAAGAAATTATGGACATTTTTGTAATCTTTCGTTCTAATCATTGCAATGACACTGCTCTAATTCTTTTTGTAGTTACTTCAGCATTTACTTGTTGCTTTTGAGTATTATGATGGCTTCTTGAATTTTTCGCTCTTCTGTGGGAAATCTTTCTCAAAATTTTCTGGTATTTCTGAAAAACCAAATTTCACTGTTGAAACAGGACAGTTTAGGAGCCTCTTAAAATTTTATAATATTTCCCAGAATTCTTGTTTATTTCATCCTATTTTGACACTTTTACTTTGAATAAATGTAATCTGTGCTTGATACCCTTTGAGTAATTGCTTAGAAGTTTAGTAAAAATTTCTAGAATTTTTGGCGATATTTTTCTGCAATTTCTACAAGGAGAGACTTTTCAAAAGTTCTGTTGATCTGAATAACTTTTGATGTTTCTTTTCTTGCTTTTCTGAATTGTTCTAGGCATTCTATTTTATGCATTTCTATTTTCTCCATTATTGAATTCTTTCTTGTGTAATCATTTATTGCAGTGTTTTTAGCATTCATAATACCAAGTCATTCTTGTAGAATAAAACACATTTCACACGGAATATGGAATTAAAAGTGCCATCAATACTTCACATTCTTTTCACCATTCTTCTCAATTTTCAGCGACCTAAAAAAAATCATCACTGTTACTAATGTGACAATGAAATCACAGAAATGGAATGGGATTACTGAATATCCCAAAAGCATACATGAAGTTATGGGCGATGCTAAACGTTAATCATTTCACAGTGACTCTTTTTCCTTTCTCTTTTCCATTTTGGATATCTTTTATGTGCTTTTCCTATTTTCTCATTACTCTTTCTAATATGATGTTCAAAAAGAGTTGCGATTAGCCATTTACTTATCGGCCCATTGTGTAAATTTCGAAAGAGTTTCAGATCCATCCTATGAATGTAGCTCGTATGGTGGTTTCTGATAATGCTAACTGGGTGATAGCTCTGGTCTTTCTACTGAGTCTATGGTTTTCTAGGTTTGTCAACAAAATCGTAAGCATTTTTGAAATCCACAAATGTGACTGCTGTAATACGGCATCATCTGATGTGTAGTATGATTTTGAGGTTCTAGATGTCTTCAGAACAGGATCTTGCTTTCCTGGATCACACCCGATACTTCCTAATCTATCGGTCCACTAGTGGTACAAGTCGATTCAGCAAATGGAGAGAAAATTACCGGAGGAAATCATATTCTTCTGCGACTGTTCGGATGTTTTATCTCCTTTGTAATGGAATGTGTGTATGAACCACTATTCCATTATTTTGGGAATTTCTGTTTTCCAGATTTCTGATCTTATTATTAGAAATTTTGGTGCTATGTTTTGGTGGGCCAGTTTCCTTAATTCTGCAGTAATTCCATCTTAGCAACGTGTGCCATGGTTTTTAAAGGTTTTACTATGTTGACTATTTCTTTGTGTGAGGGTGGAAGCGAAGGGGTATGCTGTTGGTTTTGAAAATTGTAGTTGTTCATTTGACGCTTTGCAGTGTATTGAAACATTTGGCTAGAATTTTAAAATTATTTTTTGTATTAGTTTTGCATCACATCGTTGATATGACAGTCTAGGAGGATAGTAGCCAGGTAAATTTTCTCTGAAAATTTTGACCTCATTAAAGTCTGCTTCCATTCTGTTCAGCCTCTTATTGTGGTAGTTGCATTTAACACATTCAATAATTTTAGAGACCTTTTCTCATATCTCTACGAATGCTTACCACCTTTCTAATGTCTTCTGGCTACTGAAATTATTCCATGCTTTAATCCTATATTCGACAGCTTGATCGCATTTGATGTTCCACCACCTACGATTTCTCATCCTCAAGGGTTTAAAATGGCCCTAATTGAATTGATTATTGTACAACTACTTGTTCTCTGACGATTACCTATCTCTACAGTATTAGTTGTAACTGTATCACGAATTTTAATTAAGCTTATAAATTGTTCACATAAAACACAATACCTCCTATTGCAACTGATAGTTATGACAGAATCCAGTACTCTTACCCTAGTACACTAGCAACACTGAGGTAGTCACAAAGGCATAGCACCTCCACACAAAATGTGCACGAAACTAAATCTTCATAACCAAAATTAATTTAAAGTGCCACATCCCTTTTGACACATTCAGCTTCACACAGAATACATCAAATCAGAATGGATATATCTATGAGTTCGTCTAATGACTAGTTGTCCTTTTGTGTCTGACGTTGGTGAGCAAGGTGACACACTCACACTCTCCCATGAGCTCTATAAATAATGAATACAAATGTATACATACACAGATATAAATATACATGTATCAGGAGGTCTATTGCAACGACAATTACTTAGAAATTAACTGTCTGGTATCTGAATGGCTATCAAGTCAGGTATACCAGTTACGTTGAGTGTAACATTAAGCAAAGAGCGAATGAACACGTGTGCACTACTGACGAAAACTGTCTGTTCCATATTGTGTTAAACATTCGGTGCGGAAGTAGTAGCAGAAAGCTGACTATTGGAAATTTAGTTGCTTATGAATATGTAAAGCTTAATCAGAGATATCTATGTTATCGCAGAATAAAATGACAGTTAATACACTAAATGACAAAAGCATTTCTGGAATATATCAGAAACTGAAAGTGACTCTACGGGTATTATTACATTTTCGTTATGTTTCACTCAATGTCCTATCCTCAATCTCTTTTCGTTAAGTAGCCTAAAATTATTGTCGGTCCATTTACAACTTCTTGAATGTTTTTAAAAAATTTATTTGAGTAATTACCATGCTATTCGAGCTCAAATGTAGTGGTGAAATATGATCATTCATACACTGGTTCTAATGTTTACACAGAACCAGTTACATTGTGTAATTGCAAAGACTAATTATTAAAAGAGTTCTTCGCTGCTAGTGGAACTGATGTATAATGAAATTCACTAAATTACACCAACACTGTTATCTTGACTTTGTTCATATTTACTTAGTCGTGACGTTATTTTGACGTCAAACACAATATCGACGACTACATTATTGTTGACTTTCGTTAGCATTCGATACGGGCTTCTGCCAAGATTTCATGGGCGCGTACTGCTGATTTTCAAAAACACGTCATTCTTGGAATGATTTATTACAAATGATTTATTACAATTATAAATAATTATAAATAATCCGAATCCCGGTAATTCGAACGTTCAGTTAATCTGAACATGAAAATTTGGTAGTCTAAGTACGGAAACCGTATGGTAAAATGCTGTACACACACACTATTTTAATTTACACTGTACAGTAAACATGTATTAGAAAAATTAGCAAGAAAACATCAGTTTCAAACAATGCTTAACAATGAAGAAAAGCTGTCAAACTTACTAAAATACAGCTGACATTTTATATCTACTTTTCACATGACAAAACCTCAGTCACTGTTTTTTGGCGTAATCTCATAAACATCAAATCAGCACATGTAGCATTGGGCTGTCGCTCCAAATAAAGTAGCGCGAGGTCAAGGGCTTCTGCTGCGTCTCCTTTGTCGCTATCAGGCTCATTGTCATTTCTGTCACAGCAGTCCACTTCTTCCAGGTCTTGAGTCACAGTAGCAACTAAATTAGCGTCAGTAAGGTTCTCCACGCATGCCTCATCCGCTGCCATCCACTCATCTACGTTTCCTTCAGTAGCTTCTTCACATCCAGGATTTGTCTGGATCATTTGTAGTAGATTTTCCTCTCCATTTTCAACTAGGTATGTCCTGAAATTCAAGAGATGTCCACAGTTTTCTCCACGATTCTCTCTATTTTCTGAAATATTCTGCCATGCCTCAGCGGCCCAATAAACAACATCCTTCACATTGGTCTTTTTTATCTTGTCCACTAAAGGAATGCTATTATCTTGGATCACCATTCTTAAAAATTGGTTTCTGTAAATCAGTTTTAATCTTTGCAGTACGCCCTGGTCTATCGGCTGTAGAAGTGGTGTAACATTCGGCGGCAAAACGTTCGTCACAATTTCTCCATCACATAATTCCTCAGTGCTGGGGTGAGATGGCGCGTTATCAATCAAAAGGACTGCACGGGCAGACAAATGATTTTCCTTAGAAAACCGTCGATAGAGGGGAAAAAAACTGGCCGTGAAACCATTCTTTGAACAGCTTACCATCCATTCATGCATTTTTCAGATTGCGACAATATCCGGGCAGGGACTTCATGCTGCAGTTTTTGAAAGTTCTGGCCTCGTAGATTTGCCGATCAGCATTAAAGGCAGCTTGTGATTACCAGCAGCGTCGCTGCACGCTAATAAAGTCCCACGATCTTTGCACATTTTAAAGTGAGGAGCATGGTCCTCTGCTTTTGATGCCAGGCCTTTTGGAGGCAATTCCCTAAAATTAAGGCCTGTCTCGTCAGTGTTACAAATTTGTCGGAGAGAATACGATCCCTCTATTATCATTTTTTCAAACTCACCCAAGTAGTCCTTCGCTGCATCACGGACAGAAGGAAGCTTCTCTCCAGTAGTTGTTAGCTGACGCATTCCATGGCGTTTTTTGAATCTGTCCAACCAACCCATACCCGCACTAAAAGACTCATCACCATTCGTCAACTTGTTCAGGTAAACAGCCTTGTCCTGAAGCAGTGCTCCACTCAAAGGAGTTCCCATTTCCCTTTCCTGCGTAAACCAAAGGAAAAGAGCTTCAACCACTTTATCGTACTGGGACTGTTTCAAAGCCTGCCGAATTTCGAATGTTTTTCCCGAAGACGCTGCACAGTTTTCTTCCAAGCACAAGAGGTTGCTTTACCAACGCCCAGTTCCGTTGCTAGTTTAGATACATTCTCACTATTGTCTATTCGCTTCAAAGCACTCAGTTTTTCTTTGGGAGTTAACGTTGTATGTTTCCGTTTACTCATGACGAAAATACGTACACCACTATACCTGAATGAATACGGTACACCTGTTACGCTTGCCAGCGATCAATAACTAACATAACCTGACATCAGACAGGCGTGCTCGATAGTGTGACCACTCTACTCGAGCGATGTCGTTATCCTGAAGGAAGCCATTCACAAGATGTGCACGATGGGGGCGCCAATTGTCGTCCATGAAGACGAATGCACAACAAAAAGGGCAGGGAGTGAGAGTGAGCCATTGTTCCCACGCTTGTTCCCATTTGTTACCATCGTGTACCTACTTATCTGCTTGGTATGCTTCATTGTAGAAACTCGTCACTGTAATTCCGGCTAATCCGAAGAAATCTGTAATCCGAATAAGGTCCGATCCCAATTAGTTCGGATTAACGGACTCTACTGTATAATAAAATGTTACGTAATGATTTACATACGGCTAATACCTTCATATTAGAGTTTTCTCTAAGGAGTGAGTTATTATCGTCAATAATTTACAAATTAAGAATGAAACACACTTGATTTATAATTTGCAGTATGCCGATTCAGTTTTATTTATTTATTTATTTATTGTTCCGTGGGACCAAATTAAGGAGAAGTCTCCACGGTCATGGAACGAGTCAATACATGAAATTATAACACGATATTAGAATCAGATAAAATGAAATATAAAAAAACATATTCAGGTGACAAGTCGTAAGTTTAAATGAAGAAAATCAACAATGTAACACTGGAATTTGTTTAATTTTTTAGCTCTTCCAGGAGCTCCTCGACAGAATAGAAGGAGTGAGCCATGAGGAAACTCTTCAGTTTAGACTTAAAAGAGTTTGGGCTACTGCTAAGATTTTTGAGTTCTTGTGGTAGCTTATTGAAAATGGATGCAGCAGAATACTGCACTCCTTTCTGCACAAGAGTCAAGGAAGTGCATTCCACATGCAGATTTGATTTCTGCCTAGTATTAACTGAGTGAAAGCTGCTAACTCTTGGGAATAAGCTAATATTGCTAACAACAAACGACATTAAAGAAAATATATACTGTGAGGGCAATGTCAGAATTCCCAGATTTTTGAATAGGGGTCGACAAGACGTTCTCGAATTTACACCACATATAGCTCGAACAGCCCGTTTTTGAGCCAAAAATACCCTTTTTGAATCAGAAGAATTACCACAAAAAATAATACCATACTACATAAGCGTATGAAAATATGCGAAGTAGACTACTTTTCGTGATGAAGAGTCACATATTTCAGATACTGTTCTAATGGTAAATAAAGCAGCAATTAGCTTCTGAACAAGATCCTGGACATGGGCTTTCCACAACAGCTTACTATCTATCCGAACGCCTAGGAACTTG
Source organism: Schistocerca americana (assembly GCF_021461395.2). Classification (NCBI taxonomy): domain Eukaryota; kingdom Metazoa; phylum Arthropoda; class Insecta; order Orthoptera; family Acrididae; genus Schistocerca; species Schistocerca americana. Next base: position 96,827,425 of record NC_060125.1, on the reverse strand, counting down.
AACTGTTCCGTCTCGCTTATAATATGCCCATTCTGTCTGATCAAAATATCGGTTCTTGTTGAATTGTGAGTTAGAAACTGTAAAAACTGAGTCTTACTGTGATTTAGCATCAAATTATTTTCCACAAGCCAAGAACTTATTTCATCAACTACATTATTTGTTACTGTTTCAGTATTACACACAAGATCCTTCACTACCAAGCTGGTGTCATCAGCAAACAGAAATATTTTTGAATCACTTGTAATACTAGAAGGCATATCATTTATATAAATAAGAAACAGCAGTGGCCGCAGCACCGACCCTTGGGGAACGCCCCACTTAACAGTGCCCCATTGGGACTGAACATCACTACCACTCTCAATTGTGCGGAGAATTACCCTCTGCTTTCTGTTCTTAAAGTAAGAGGCGAACCAATTGTAAGCTACTGCCCTTACTCCATAATGGTCCAACTTCTGCAGTAATATTTTGTGGTCAACACAGTCAAAAGCCTTCGTTAAATCAAAGAAAACACCTAGCGTTCGCAACCTTTTATTTAATCCGTCCAAAACCTCACAGAGAAAAGAGAATATAGCATTTTCAATTGTTAAGCCATATCTAAAACCAAACTGAACATTTGACAGCAAATTATGTGAATTTAAATGCTACAGTAACCTTGTATATACAACCTTCTCGATAACTTTAGCAAACACCGATGGCATAGAAATAGGTCTAAAATTGTCAACATTATCAATGTCTCCCTTTTTATAAAGTGGCTTCACTACCGAGTACTTTAATCGGTCAGGAAACCGACCACTCCTAAAGGAAAAGTTACAGATATGGCTGAGAACTGGGCTAACATACATAGAACAATACTTCAGTATTCTGCTAGACACCCCGTCATATCCATGAGAGTTCTTGGTCTTTAGTGATTTAATTATTAACTCAATCTCCCTCTTGTCAGTATCATGGAGGAGCATTTCAGGTAACAGTCTCGGAACACTTTTTTCTAAGAGCGCTATATGATTCCCTGTTGGGACTAGGTTTCTATTTAGTTCACCTGCTATATTCAGAAAGTGATTATTAAATACTGTACATATATGCGACTTATCAGTAACACGGACATTCCCACTACGCACTGATCCTATATCCTCGACCTGTCTCTGCAGACCACCAACTTCCTTTACGACTGACCATAAGGTTTTAATTTTATCCTGAGACTTAGCTATTCTATCTGCATACCACATACTTTTTGCCTTCCTAATAACATTTTTAAGCACCTTACAATACTGTTTGTAATGGGCTGCTGCACTTAAATTTTGACTGTTTCTAACGTTTTGATATAATTGCCACTTTGTTCTACAAGATATTCTTATCCCTCTAGTCAGCCACCCAGGCTGCCTGTTTGTGCTAGTGCCCTGTTTTAAACGTTCTAACGGAAAGCAACTTTCAAAGAGCATGAGAAAAATCTAGAGAAAAGCATTATATTTATCGTCTACTGTATCAGCGCTATAAACATCTTGCCACTCTTGTTCCTTTATAAGGTTTATAAAGGTCTCTACAGCAACTGGATCAGCTTTCCTGAACAGCTGATGACTATGGAGCACTGAAAATTTATCACAAACATATCACCATTATCATTAAATGTCACTTAATAACGAATCGACGATACAAGGCTTCAAGACAGAATATGATAACCAAGACCGGCGTTAAACATCGCATGGTTTCTGCAGTCGTAGTTGTTGGTTCACATACTGTTACATGCAATTTTTTTCATGTCAGCGTTGTTAACACGTTGTGTTACTTTCTTATTAATGTAGTACAAGTACGTTCTGCAATACTGGATGTTATTTATTTTCAGTTTGACCTGAGAACGAAGGATGAAACAAATGTTTAGGCATTTTCGAGTGTGTGGTTAGGCAGGAACCTAAGAGCACAGCTTGAATTGCTGCGACTGTAATGAGCTGCAATAAAATTCATATTCTGCCTTTTCACCAATATTTGGCTCTTCGTTTCCGAATATGTGGCTATTTGCGAGTGTGTGGCTAGACTGGAACTTAAGAGGACAGCTTTAAATGCTGCGACTAAAGCGACATGCAATAAAACTGGTATTTTTTTCTTCTCACAAATATTTATCTCTTTGTTTCCGAATATGTATCGACTTCCGAGTGTGTGGTTAGGCAGGAACCTAGAAGAAAAACTTAAAATGCTGTGAGTGAATCGAGGAGAAATAATATTCATATTCTTCCTTGTTACAAAGTCGTTAGCCGATCATGAGGCGTCGATTTTGCGCGTGATGTCAAAGTCACGTCACGTTTGCAGCAATTCTTGTGAAACGAGCATTACCTGTCATATTGCAAAGGAGGAAACTCTTTGCTGCCGGCGTGACGCTAGTTTCTTTTTTTCCAAAATCGCTGGACAACAGAAGATAAAGTTCGCTAGCTTGTCAGCAAGAACACTAATCACAATATCCAAATAAATATCCACAGCTGCCCCGGCGCATCATTTCGTAGCTGAACACACTAAAATTTTAAACTTCTGGTAGGATGCTGGATTGGATTATGTTGGGTTGGTAAATATTGCAGACAAAGGTTTTGCACTTTCAACAATGACAATTGGTTTGCTGTACAATTAAACAGCATATTATCTCTTTATTATTTTTGAATGAAAATACCTCCAGCTTTGGCTGCTACACTTCTTAATCTTACTTTGGAAAATAATTCTCCGTTCGTTACACAGAATGGTAACTTTGAGTCTCTACTCGTAACGTTGTCCACATAACGGGTAAACTTCGCCGTCTCAATTCGTCCATAATAACGTGGAAAATAGCTCCTTATACTGCTTGAAGAAATCACAGAGTACTCGTATTCTCTTTATGTGATTGCTTCTGGTTCTGGGTTGTTCCATGTATTATCTGTTTCTCCTTCTCGATGTCTTCTGCGAGGATCTTGAGACAAATTATCTTTCTTGTAACTGATCTTTTCTTCAAGGTTGTTTAGCTGTCGTAAAATCCTCTTCTCCATACACTTTCGGAATAAATCTGCTTCTCAAAATATTGATATTTTATTGCATCAATAGTGAACCAATCGCTTTCCAGAAAGTTCTGAGTTATTTGCATCTTTCCTCTTAAATTGCTGCATTCCCTCTCTCAGTATATTATCCTTCGAATCTTCGAAACCACTCCATTTTCCACCCCTGCTGAAACTGTTCTACCTTCCACCAAATAATTAAATTTCTACAGATTACCATACGTGCTGCATATGTACATATTAAAACAGCCAAGTCGCACTGTAAGTTACTGCTCATCATTTGTTACTTCTCTGACAACTTTTTTTTTATTTTATGTAGATAAAATGCTTATCACTGGGCCAAAGCTTCCAAATATAGATAGAAGTTACATATAATTACGTTTAAAGACTAACGTTCTCAGTTTATACATATATCTTTAGATGTTCACATACACAAAACCGTGAAGCAAATAAAGGAAAAAAATAGATACAGCACTGGTACACATGCGTGCATGATATTAAATTGGAATAAGCGTGTTGTGTAATTACAAGGTACCTGAAAAATAAACCTGTTGCAGGGTACCTTAAATTTATTGTTTGCTGCACTTTCTCTGGGAGTTTCGGTCACTTCGTGGTGTCCAGTCTATGGATTTCTTTTTGATGAGTTTTAGGTATTTAGGATCTGTCGAGAAAATCTGGGTTACTCTTATCGGATTTCTGATGGGCTGAAGCTTTAGTTCGATTTCGTGTAAGTGTTGGTCTCACTCGAAGAATTCTCTGCTACTTTTTAAGCTGAAGACTTCTTTAGCTTTCCTCTGGAGACAGCAATATGATGAATTTGAAATTCTCTGAGTGTTTTATTTCGGGGATTTCCACGTTTTTAGCGTGTGCGTGATTTTTCTGGATTCGTGTTGACATAATTTTGAGATTAAAATTGTGACAGAAGCTTGTGAGGTGTTTACCTTTTTCATTTGTCCTGTCCTGAAATTCTTTTACATTTATGGGCTGTAACAATTATTTATGTTATAGGTGTGGACAGATGATAACGAACGATCGCAAACATAAAGTTGAAATGCTATTAAACTGACAGGAGCCCATAGCTGATGCACATGGCTTTATTTGAATTGACGTTCTTTTCTTCTAACCAAACTATCTCTCAGCAGCTATTACTGGAAGAGGACAGTATAAGGTGTGGTGTCACGTAATAAAAAAGGGATCTACCAATATTTTAACTATGGCTCCCAGTGCTTTTAACAGAAATAAGATCGTCCTCCTGTGTATCTGCGATATCTGCCAAATTGTCTAACTGCGGGCCTCCCTTGGGCGCCTGAGTGTTGTCTCTCGACCTTTCTTCGGGAGCTTCCGGCTGTGCCACCCAGTGAGAAGGCTGTCTGCTTTCTGCGCCATGACAACAGCCCCAGCTATCGTATTGCTCATCTCTATGCAGTTTGTTGCATCATAAGTGAAATCCTGAAGTCTTGTTTTCTTTAAGTCATTCTTTTATACTGTATCCCATACCACAAAACATTGCATTCCCTATTCTCCCAAAATATCTACCGTAACTGAGATGCTGCAAATTTTTTACAGCAAGAAGATGTCGTAGTCACTTCCGCCAGTTCTTAAGTACAGATTCGTATGTAACCCATCGTTTTACTGTTCACCAATCTTGTGCTCTGTGCTGATATTATCAGTGAAATTCACTATTCATCCTCTCATCATCAAGATATCCAAGTTAGTTTCGCCAGTTCTTAGGCACAGATCCGTATGTAACCCATCGTTTTACTGTTCACCAGTCTTGTGCTCCGTGCTGATGTTATCAGCGAAATTCACTATCCATCCTCTCAGAAACAATGTTCATCAGATAACAGTCATCAAGCCACTATTACAGCTAATTCACTATTCATCCATTCTTTCATAACTCTTTTGAACAGGATACTATCAGTTCACTGCCCACTTTCAGCGCACTCATACAGCATCACAGTCGCTCAAAATCAACCTTCAAGGGACGCATTATGCAACGCCCGAGCTCTTAAAGCCATGTCCTGGTGGCTGATTGTAACAGCATAGCCATACGTGTGAGGGTTGCAGTTGGAAATCTACGTTGCCAGATACACCTTCAACATTTCTAGATCTTACCTGGTACGTTATAAAGACGATGTTTCTCTCACTGAAGTAAATAATGCTCGGTCGTGGCTTTGTTTTCATAAATATGCTCTTTACTGTTTTTCAGTAACGAGAACGTCCAAGCAATGTCATATGATTTATTGAGTGCTGTAATTCTTGCCACACACTATTGATGCAGAACTTACGTTCCATAACTGTGCATGTGCAATGCACTGGTGATGCAGTTAATACTTTCCACAAAAGTAACTAACATGTATTTTCCAAAGCTGAGATCTGTGACTTTACATATGTAACCGTACTCAGCTGTCTCCAACTTAAATAATGCTTAACAGCACTTTGTAATAAACATTCTGAGCAGTGAAGATTTATGTACAATATAGCTCAGTGAACAATTATCAATATCCTTGACCACTCTCTGCTACCATCAACGCCCAGCTCTAATAATGCACCCTCGTGATGCAATTTCACCCACCAATGCACTTCATCCCACCTCAGCTCAGCTAATAATTATCACGATCTGTTATCTTGCACACACGTGACGATTCACTGCTAACGCCGATGCCCAACTCCTCTAGCAATGAAAACGAATTTTCTGCTTCTAACATTTCTGCCAGTCATACTATCTAATGAGGATAGGCTTAAACTAGTCAATAGGAAGTGGACACACTGTTTCCAGGCAGACTATCAAGCCTTAACATGATACCAAGACACCACAACCTCACAGTAGGTTTCCCAAAAATAAAGACTGCTGTATATTTCACAACATTAGAATTTTGCGTTATACTAACTTGCCATAAATATTACAAACAGCACTGGGGAAAGATTGTATCCATGACTTACACTCTTTTAATGCAAGCACTTCATTCGTGGTCTTCCATTCTTATGGTTCTTTATTGATTCTCATATGTGTTGTATATTACCCGTCTTTCCCTAGAGCGTACTCAATTTTTTCTAAGACTTCCAAACATCTTGCACCATTTTAGATTGTCGAATGTTTTTTTCCAGGTCGACGATTACTATGAAACTGACATAATTTTCCTTAAGTCTTGTCTCCAGTAACAATTGCAGCATCAGAAATGCCTCTGTGATAACTTCACCTTTCCTGAATTTATTGTAATATAACAGACCCTAAGTTTCTTTTCCATTCTTCTGAACTTATTTTTGTCAGCATCTTGGATACATGAGCTGCTAAGCTGATTATGCGACAGTTCTTGCACTTACGGGCCCTTGTCGTCTTTGGGATTATGTGGATATTTTCGAAAAGTGTGATGGATTGTCTCACATTTCAGTGATGTATACGCCAACTTAAATAGTAGTTTAATTGTCATTTTGCCCAATCATTTCAATAAATTCATAGGAATGTAATCTATCTCCTCTTCGATATTTGTTCGTAAGTCTTGGAAACCTCTGTCAAACTCTGACATTGATGCTGAAACCCCTATGTCTTCCACATCAGCTCACACCATATAAACACAAATTGTTTTTTAAAAAAATCTTTATTGCAAACACAGTACATCAATAATTATACGTCATAACACAATACCTAAGCTAATTAGTGTGCCTTATAATTAATACATTAACAATTGCAGCTATACACTGACATAGGTAGCTGTTACTATGGACAAGGTTAGTATGTTTACTATTCTACTCTACAAGTATACTAAAGTTGTAATTCCTGCAGTGTTACAGGTGTGCCAGAAGATCTTATAAAGCTACTGTTACTGGTCTGCCCACCGAGCTACTTCCAGTGGACGTGCCCTTGGCACTGGGCTGGCCCAAAGTATTTGTACTCGCTGCAGTCCCTATCGTGTTAATGGTTGCTAATTGGTGTCTACGTTCTATTCTAAACGCTACTAGTACCTAATAACTAGTATATAGGGTGAGTCATAAATGAGGAAAAACATGTCGAGGACCACATGCTGCTATGCGTAACACGTGACGCACTCTTGTTAATTTCGTCCTCCTCGGTGTACTGTGTACGCAAAACAAAAACACCTGTGAACCATTGAACGAGATGCAGACGAGCCTCACGGTCACGACCTGTCATTCACCCATAGATACAACACATAACACACCAATGAGCTGATGTGTATCTGCTAGCGTTTGAAACATACGAGAAAGAACAAATCTCATCGTAATGTATGTGAAATTGTATCAGAACTTGTGAATCACACGTTGTCGGAGGTAACGGAGTGTACAGTCCCATGTTAGGGAATGTGTGTCCCGTAAGCGGAAAGAGTGGTCAACGGCGGAAGTAAAACCGCGGCGTGCATGACGTGTTTACAACACCTCTGCGCTGCTCACTCTGCCCGATACTGGCCGTGTTGACAGCTGCTAACGGCCGCGTCGCAGTGTTACTACAGCACCATGGCAAGTTTTACAAATTGGAATGCGCCGACATCCACCTCACCTACGGGCTTGCAGATGGAAGAGCTGACGTTGCAAGGCAAGTGAATCACGAGAGGTTTCCTAGCCGTCGCCTTCCATCCCCCCAAAAACGTTTTACTCTGTGGACAGGCGCTTGAGGGAGTATGGTGCATGTGGAGCAGCTCCAGGACTTAGTGACCGTAGCAGACCGTCGACGTACAGTGCGGATGACGAAGAAAAAGTGTTACAAACTGTTGCGGAGGGCCGAACAATAAGTACCATGTCTCTCGCCACTGCGGTCGGAATGTCACTATCTACTGTTATGCGAGTACTCCATAGAAACCATTACCACCCCTTTCACTTTCAGAAGGTACAGGCACTATTGCCGGAAGACTACCAGAGGAGGCTGGACTTCCACAACTTTATTCTACGGCGTCAGACCCACGACCAGCATTTTCACGAGCAGTACTGTTCGCCGACGAAGCCTATTTCACGAAGGACGGTATAATGAATTCGTATAATTGGCACGAGTGGGCGGAAGTAAACCTCAACAGCACAGTGATACGAGGGTACCAACAACGATGTGGTGTCAGTATCTGGTGTGGTATTATTGACCACCATCTCAAAGGGCCACATGTGCTACCACAAAGGCTTACACGAGAGCAGTATCTGCGTTTCCTGGATGCTGCATTACCGGAATTGTTGGAAGACGTTAGTTTGGCCTCTCTTATGAACCTGTGGTATATGCATGTTGGTGCACCCGCTCACTTCAGCGGCGCAGTGCGACGCCACCTATGCAATGTCTTCCCTTCGAAATAGATCGGTCGTGGAGGCCCTGTAGCATGGCTGGCAAGATCGCCAGATCTGAATCCACTGGATTTCTTGTGGGGCCATCTGAAATCTGTGATTTATGAACGCAGAGTATAATATGCCTGTGATATTACGCAAAGAGGTACAGACATGTTGGATCGTGTTCAGCAATCCTTCCTGTGAAGAGTTCAACTTTGCCACACACATCACGGCCGTCATTTCGAACTGTACTTATAAACCGCCACTGCAGCCTCAGTCACGTGTTTCTGTGTTAGTTTCGATCTGTACAATTGTATTGTATTCGTTTGTATTAACTGCTACATACCTGTGTAGTCGTATTTTGTATTCTGCATCTATGTACTCGTTCCTTAAAACTAAGTCTGGGACACAAAAACCAAGTTATAAAACATGCATGTACAGTAGTACAGCCCCTCCTCACGGTCACTTCCCTATACCAACTAGCCACGATACATAATACCGGCCAGCGTAACCGGTACGAGATGGATGTGGGCTCTGTCATTGCTCGCAGTGCCACGCAGACCGTCGCTTGACGCCGCATGCCTCGCCTTCTCGTGAGCGGTTAGACTACCTGCGACACTCACGTGCTATGCCGTGTTGCCGATCTGTCCCCTTGGCCAATGTCAGCGCACACTAACACCCAAAAGTCCACGTCATTATTTCCAGATTTTTACCATTCAATTGCATTGTCATTTATTGACATAGGAACATGCGGAAAAGTAATTTATGTTTGTAGCTCAGTGTGACAATTTGCACAACATATTTTTCCTCATTTATGACTCACCCTGTATAAGTGCTAATTGACAGATCGATGTTGGTGACACAGCTGCCTCCCTAATCCAGGAGCGCGGTTGATCTCGACCGTAACGGCGATCAGCCATTACTAGACAGTGCATCTCGGTCTTAGTCCGTTCTTCTCATTCAGCGACCATTATGGTCCTTTATAAAATCCCTCTCATTCTTTTGTGATACCTCGTTTCCCAAGGTGTTAAGTGTCTGAAATGTACCGTCCTGTCTTAGTAAGGAAAAGGTGTCACTGTTGGGGAGTCGTTGTCGTAGCCCGGTTGCCACATTGTTGTATGTCAAGCACTCATAGATTACGTGATCAGTAGTGTCTTCTTCAGCGCCACAGTCACACGCCGACGTGGCTCATTTCCCAAAACGACATAAATATGTCAGTATGGTCCATGCCCTGTAAGGAAGCACGGCAGACCGCTAGTCGGCTTAAAGTAAGCCATCTGTAACCTTTCCCTAATGTGAGGCAACAGATGGAAAGCCTTCCTCCTCATTTCTTTATTTTCCCATGACTCTTGCCACAATTTCTCCCCTCTTTTTCTGATTGCAAATTTATCTCACCCCATAACCCTATAATCTTCATAGGCTTTTCAATGTTTTCATTGGTTACCCAATACCATGCTGCTCGTTCGCGGATTCTGAGGATTCTAATGTATAGAGGACACAGCCCCATCGCAGGCCGTGGTCGCCGAGCGGTTCTCGGCGCTTCAGTCTGGAACCGCGCGACCGCTACGGCCGCTGGTTCGAATCTTGCCTCGGGCATGGATGTGTTCAACGTCCTTAGGTTAGTTAGGTTTAAGTAGTTCTAAGTTCTAGGGGACTAATGACCTCAGCTGTTAAGTCCCGTAGTGATCAGAGCTGGTCTAGCGGTTCAGGCACTCAGTCCGGAACCGCGCGACTACTACGGTCGCAGGTTCGAATCCTGCCTCGGGCATGGATGTGTGTGGTGTCCTTAGGTTGGATAGGTTAAAGTAGTTCTAAGTTCTAGGGGACTGATGACCACAGATGTTAAGTCCCATAGTGCTCACAGCCATTTGAACCATTTTTTTGGTCAGAGCTATTTGAACCATTTTTGAACATAGCCCCATCAACGCCAGTAAAGCCCCAACAGAGCGTAACGCCATATTTCGCTTTGCCCTCCTCACAGCCATGGCATGTATGACCCCCGTGAGCCTGTGTGCCAAAACTGCCGTCCCACATCCTACTAGAGAGGTTAATATGCTGTTGTGGTTAAGTCTGATTAAGTCGGGTGGAATCTTTTGTGCCGATTGTTAATTAGATAATTTAAAATTTCTAAAGATCGTTGGGCTACGGCATCTGTATGCTCCATTTTTCGTCTATAATTACCCCAGAATGTCGAGCCTCGCGGCGCAGCAAATATGTTGACCTATTTGGTGACATTTTCATTTTGGATCTGTGGAACCATTCAGCAAGTGATGCCATAGCACATTCCACTTTAGGTTCTAAGTCCTCGCGGCTACGGCCACCGACCAGCAGGAGGAGGTCGTCTGCGTAGGCTGTCACGTCTAGCACGTCCTCACTGAGTTATACTATTTCCAGCAGTGGCTCCATATTTTCATCTGAAAAGAGTGGCCCAGGACAGAGTCCTCTGGACATCCCTTGGTGATCGTTTTACTTATTTTTCTGCTAGGCGATGATAACTAGACGTGCCTCTCCTCACAATAGCTCCTCAGACAGTCATAGAGTGGCCCTGGATACTCCTTCTCCCACAAGCAGGAGAAGAGCGAGGTCCACCACAGGACAGCCACCGCGGTGCCCACCACGTATGTATGCGGGGCTGAGCTGCAAACGTCGGCTGCCAGGGCGATTGCGTCATACGCCGATTGCACCGGCTGGAACCCAAACTGCCTGTCGCTCGTCACGCATAGCACCCTGTGTGCCGCCAGGTAATACCCTATCAAATATTTCCCCCAAAACATCTAGAAGACATATTAGCCTACAGGACTTGGCTTCCACTAGATCTTTACTATGACAACATTTGCCTTCTTCCAGATTTTTGGAAATTTGTCAAGCCTCAGGCATTCGTTATTAAGCCTAGTAAGAGGTGCAGCTGGCTGAGGGGTAAGGAACTCCGCTACAGCCTACATTTACATCATACTCGGCGAGCACTTAACTGCGTGTGGCGGAGGGTACTTCTGGTACGACTAAATCATACCGCAAGCCCGCACAACTCGCGGATCACGCTTAGTAATAATGACCGTCGCTCAGCCTTTATTGTTGTTGTTGTTGTTGTTGTTGTGGTCTTCAGTCCTGAGACTGGTTTGATTCAGCTCTCTGTGCAACTCTATGCTGTGCAAGCTTCTTCATCTCCCAGTACCTATTGCAACATACATCCTTCTGAATCTGTTTAATGCATTCATCTCTTGGTCTCCCTCGACGATTTTTATCCTTCACGCTGCCCTCCAATACTAAATTGGTGATCCCTTGATGCCTCAGAACATGTCCTACCAATCGAACCCATCTTATTGTCAAGTTGTGCCACAAATTCCTCTTCTCCCCAAGTTGTGCCACAAACTCCTCTTCTCCCCAATTCTGTTCAATACCTCCTCATTAGTTATGTGATCTACCCATCTAATCTTCAGCACCACATTTCGAAAGCTTCTATTCTCTTCTTGTCCAAACTATTTATCTTCCATGTTTCACTTCCATACATGGCTATACTCCACACAAATACTTTCAGAAACGACTTCCTAACACTTAAATCTACACTCGATGTTAACAAATTTCTCTACTTCAGAAACGCTTTCCTTGCCATTGCCAGTCTACATTTTATATCCTCTCTACTTCGACGATCACCAATTATTTTGCTCCCCAAACAGCAAAATCCATCTACTACACTAAGTGTCTCATTTCCTAATCTAATTCTCTCAGCATCACCCGACTTAATTCGACTACATTCCATTATCCTCGTTTTGCTTTTGTTGATGTTCATCATATATCCTCCTTTCAAACCACTGTCCATTCCGATCAACTGCTCTTCCAAGTCCTTTGCTGTCTCTGACAGAATTACAATATCATCGGCGAACCTCAAATTTTTATTTCTTCTCCATGGATTTTAATACCTACTCCTAATTTTTCTTTCGTTTCCTTTACTGCTTGCTCAATATACAGATTGAATAACAGCGGGGAGAGGCTACAACCCTGTCTCACTCTCTTCCCAACCACTGTTTCCCTTTCATGCCCCTCGACTCTTACAACTGCTGTGGTGTCACCGCCAGACACCACACTTGCTAGGTGGTAGCCTTTGAATCGGCCGCGGTCCGCTAGTATACGTCGGACCCGCGTGTCGCCACTGTCAGTGATTGCGGACCGAGCGCCGCCACACGGCGTCCTAGCACTCGCCCCAGTTGTACAGCAGACTTTGCCAGAGATGGATCACTGACAAATACGCTCTCATTTGCTGAGACGACAGTTAGCATAGCCTTCAGCTACGTCATTTGCTACGACCTAGCAAGGCGCCATTACCAGTTGATATTGAGATTGTAATTATGTATCATCAAGAGCTATGTTCTCCAATTATGGATTAAAGTTAAGTATTCCAAGAGCTTCGTACTTTATTTATTACACTCAACTCCTTTAATTGTTCCAGACCTGACGCCAGTCTGCGTGAGCTTAAACGCGTGCATTTCGGCCTCCTCTAGCAACACGGTGTTGGCTCTTCTGCCAACACATCAACTGCCATCTGGTTTCTGTACAAGTTGTAAATAACTTTTCGCTCCCTGTATTTTACCCCTGACACCTTTAGAATTTGAATGAGGGTATTCCAGTCAACATTGCCAAAAGCTTTCTCTAAGTCTACAAATGCTACGAACGTAGGTTTGCCTTTCCTTAATTTTTCTCCTAAGGTAAGTCGTATTGCCTCAAGTGTTCCAGTATTTCTACAGAATTTAAACTGATCCTCCTCGAGGTCGGCTTCTACCAGTTAGTATTTTGCAGCAGTGACTTATTAAACTGGTAGTTCGGTAATTTTCACATCTATCAACATCTGCTTTCTTTGGGATTAGCTGGAATTCCTCGCATTTTCTCGTTGTGATTACTTCGCGTGATGTATTTGGGAGCAGGCAACATGTTGTTCGGTTCTTCTCGTAAAGTTCTGTCTCTAAATTTCAATAGTAAGCGTCTCCGTGATGCACAACACCTCCCGTAACGCCTGCTACTGGATTTTGTTGAGCAACTCTGCAACACTCTCTCGCCGACTAAACGATCCCATGACAGAACGTTCCGCTCTCCGTAGGATCTTCTCAGTCTCTTCTATCAGTCCTAACTGATAAGGATCCCAGACAGATGTACAATACAGAAGAACAGGTCGAACGAGACTCTTCCCGTGTATCTCAGTGTGGCATTTGCTTTTCCTACCACTTACTACATGTGGCCATTACACTTCGTTCTGGATAGTTACTCCCACATATTTTACCGCAGATATTGTTTCCAGCAGTTTGTCATCAATAGTGTAGCTGTGCAGTAGTGGATTTGTTTTCCTATGCATGTGCAATATGTTATACTTATTTATGTTCAGGGTCAACAGCCAGAACCAGCGCCATTCATCAATCCTCTGCAGGTCGTTCTGCAAATTGATAATGTCCTCTGGCGTTGCTACTTTATTATAGACAAGCACAGCATCTGTGAACAGTCTTAAAGAGCTTCCGACGCTGTCTATCAGATCATTTATATACACTGTAAACAGTAACAGTCCTATCACACTTCCTTGGGATAGTCTGAAAAACGCATTTACATCTGCCGATTTTGTTACGTTAAGAGCGAAATTCTGATACAAGGAAGTCTTGCATCTAGTCGCAAATCTGTCTGATACTCGGTAACCCCGTATTTCATTCACTGGCAGTGCTGGACGGTGTCAAATACCTCTATGAAGTCAAAGAACACGGCATCAAATTAAGCACCGTTGTCTAAAGCGCAGTTGATCTCATGAAGCAACAGAGAGAGTTGAATTTCGCAAGATCTCTGTTTGCTCAATCCATGTTGAATTTTATAAGGATTTTTCGTTCTCCAACAACGTCATAATTTTTGAACACAAAAGATGTTCCATAATTCTATAACAGATTGACATCAACGCTGCAGGCCTATAATTACGTCCATCTGCCTTACGATCCTTCTTGAAAAAGGGAATGACCTGCGCTTTTGTTGCAATCGCTGGGTACCCTTCGTTGCTCCAGCGATCTACGATAAACTGCTGCTAGTAGGGGAGGAAGCTCTTTTGCATAATCTTTGTAGAATCTTATAGGTATATCATCTACTCATGATGCGTTTCCACTTCGAAGCTATTGTAGTTGCTTTTCCACTGTACGATCGGATATCTCAATGTATGCCATTTTGCTGTTCATACGCTGATTGAAAAGAGGAATCGTGTTACGATCTTAGATGGTGACACAATTTCGGAAGACCGAATTCGGTGCTTCGGCCTTCTCTCTGTTATCTTTGGTTTCGATGCCAGTATTTTCAAGAGTGAATGAATAGAGGATTTCGAACCGCTTACTAATTTTACAAAAGACGAAAACGTCTTCGGATTATTACTCAGATCGATTGATAAAATTTTACTTTAAAAACATTAAATGCTTCTCCCTTTGATCTCCGTACAGTCATTTTCGTGTCGTTAAGATTTTGTTTGTCAGATAGGTTTCGACTTGTCTTAAAATTGTGATGAAGCTCTCTTTGTTTACGTAGCACTTTTACAACAGGCTGTTAAACCACAGTGGGTCTTTCTCATCCCTTAAGACCTAGCTCGGAACATACTTCAATTTTTTCCGTCTGTGTTCCACATCTTCCTCGTCAGAACTGAACACACGATGCTGATTTCTCACGTACTGTGTCATTTGTATCCTGTCTCTCCTGCTAAGCAAAAATATTTTCCTACCTTTCTTAATATTGCTTGTAAAACCCACAGTCAGCATTATTATCACTGATACCTCTCTCTACGTTTCGATACGTTCATTCATTTTTGTTGCTAGGAGGTCTAAGACGTTACTTTCGCGAGTTGGTTCGATAATTATTTGCGCGAAGAAATTTTCGGACAACAGATTCAGAATAACGTCACACGAATTCTCGTTTCTGGCCGCAGTTTTGATGGTATGACTCTCCCAATCTATATGTGGTAAGTTGAAGTCACCCCCTATTACAGCAGCATGATCAGGAAAAATAACTAGCGATGTTGTGCAAGATCTCTGTGAGGTGTTTTACCCCCACGGTTCTTTGCCCAGGCGATCTATAAAACATCCGATTACCATTCTTGACGATTCTGATACTTAATTTCACCGAGAGTAATTCACATTAGGAATGCGGGATACCCTTGCTAGATATGACCGAATTCTTTACTCCAATAAATATGCTATCCCCATTGGCGGATAACCTATCTTTATCATAAATATTCCAATCTGAACTTAATATTTCTTATCGACTTCCTGTTTCAGCCAAATTTCTGTTCCTAATACTATTTGGGCATTATTTATTCAATAATTAGTACTAATTCTGGGATACTTACCTGGATGCTTCTGCAAATTATTATACATCGGATTTGCAAGAACGGACATTTTCTGAGAACATCTTGGCTGATATTTGATTTTGGCAAGCAGCTCGTCGCTGAACCCAAGGGGGGGGGGGGGTTTCTCTAATCTAAGAAAACCCCATGTGAACAGTAATACACGTATTCAACCCTCCTTGTAGCTGCTTGCTTCTTGAAGCGCACGCCTTATGTATTAAAGGGAACCATACAATTCTGCACCTGATAGCAGAGATCGAGAAATTCGCATCCGATATCATCGCAGAGTCGTCTGAGGCTCTGTTTTAGACTTTCCTCTCTCTTCCAAACCAGAGGACCACGATCGAAGCCGGGTGTGATGCTACATATAGCTTAGCCTGTACCCCACGTCCCCTGCTAGCTGTCTTCACCAAATTGGCCATCCGGTGGCAGAAACTGAGAATGGTTTCAGAACCCATGCGGCAGGCATCATTCGTGCCAACGTGTGTCAGTATTTGCAACAGGCTGCATTCAGTGCACTCGATAGCTGCTGGCATGGCGTCTTCCACGTCACAGACAAGACCCCTTACCAAACATATCGAGTGCACACTGGTATTCTTTCCAACCTTGCATGCTATTTGCCTGAGGTGCTCTATTACCCACTTAACGCTGGCGCTCCCAATTACTAGCAAACGTGTCCTCTGTACTTGTCCGGACGGGCAAGGAAAATTGACCTCTTGCCCAACAAGAGTGGTATCCAATGCTGGCTGAGAAGTACTATCAACACTGCGTAGCACCTCGTACTTGTTGCTAAGGCGTAAGGAGCCAATTGTATGGCCCATTCCCTCTTTCACCTTCCACCCAGTGTCACGTGAACCGACTACTCTCCGCCAGAAGCTCTCGAGCAAAAACGAATTGGACAGATGTTGCGTTTCAGAAGACGCAGCGCGTGGTTGGTCGCCAGGGAATTCTAGTGGCATCAAGGGTGTTACAAGGTCTGGTCACCGGCGTCCCAATGCCACCACTGCCGCGAGTTGTAGCCGGATGCCTGTTGACCTTGGTCGATGCAGCCTCCAGCTGTTTAAGCGCAGCCCTATCTATAAAATATTGTGCAAAAGAAAAAAAAGGAAGACTGAATGGTTTCTAAAAAAAAATGCAAGCAAAACAGTGAGGAGTAACTGAGAAGGTACAAAAAGACGCCCACAAAAGAGAAAATAGCCGTCTGCGACGCTAGTAAGCTTGTAATGTAGGCAAAATGTAAACGAGAGAATAAACAAACACTAAAATATGCTGTGCAGAGTTCTCGCTACAGCTCAAGATGGAAAGATCCGTTAGCTCTTAAAATAGAAATAATTTTTTCTACCGTAAATGGATGTACCAACAATTAATTTTTACAATTAACTTTGCTTACAGAAAGCTACTGCAGGAAATAGATACACTAACTCTAACGCACTGATCTAAGCTATAGGCTGTGTACTCCCGCGAGATTTAAACGGAGTCACGTAACGTGGTTCTTCAGACGACGGATCGTCTCACACACATATGGACCAAGATTTACGGAAAGAAAAAAGAGAGGGTAAGCAAACAGTAGCCTACTCGACAATATACGGAACTACAATTCAATTCATCGCGGAAATACGTGAGAAGCAGAAACTAAAATAAAATCGCGAAATCGGAACGTGCTTCCTTGCGTATTCAGCGTGAAATAATGGAACCTGTGGAAACTTTGTCCGCCCAGAAAACGAAAGTCGAAACGAACTCGAAGCACTAAAGGCGTGTAAAGATTTTGCTGTGCCACGCAGACCTTGAAATACAGTGATTTGAAAACTGCACCTACCATGACAATAATGTTACCAATTGACAGGGCGCACTGCACAGCGACCTTCTGGTAATTAGCACTAGGATCGCTGACATTGAGACACAAAACAACGCAAGCTAAACTGCAGAGCTAGGCGTACTGTTTTGGTCAGAAGGAAGACGATGTCTTTGGCGTGCAGCTCCATTACTGATCACGTTGTTCACTGTTTTGAAATACACTTCAAACACAACTAAACTCACGAACTAATCGGAGCGCTAACTGTCGTTTGTCCATTGAAAACTTCATGGTGATAGGATGCAAACTCTGCGTAACCTCTACAGCAATTTGACAGACTCCACGACGCCTGCCGTCGTTCGTCGTTAATCGCCGAGTCCCGGCGTCCTCTCTACGTCACATCGAGCCGTCCCACTAATCCGTCTCCCATCAGTCCTCATTATCACATTTGATACATCTGTAGAGGTTTCGTACATATATCCCAGCTGTCGAACTTCCGTCAGAAGTTATCATTTTTAGCACAAAGAACCTTCCCAGAACACCGCGTGCCGAGACGAACGTGCGGCACCTGAACAAACCCGAAGTGCGAGATAAGAAAGAGTGGAGTAGGAATTAATTAGTTATCAACCAGATGGCAAATGCAGGTACTGGAGATGAAAAACCCAACAGTCCACAATTTCCTCATCAATTTTATTTCGACTTTATTGAAAATCAGTCGAGATTTGACCCACTAGCGAAATTTCTGTGAACAAAGGACCTACATACTGAGGAACCCAAATCTGGAAGGACATTTCGGCTGGTATCGTTTTGATAGGACTTTTTGTTATTCTAGATTTTTTGTGATTCGAGTTGTGGTATGCTATCACACAATTCATCAACTCTAGGACTCTGCAGTTCGGAACGTTGGTGACGCCTTACCTTACGTGGTCGAATACTGGATAGGTAATCAATTTAAAATCCCAACGGCCTGATAACATTTAGTGCGTCCAGAAACTGGATCAAGGTGATTTCATTTTCATGCCTGGCACTGAAAGAGCTCTGGAAGACGAGCGGTGAGGCAGCCACAACAAGTTTTCCTTCTAAAATTTTTCTTTTTAAAATTCAGTCTTGATCAAACCACGTATGCTACAGGAACATAGGTGACCGGTTTCCGTCATATCACATGACCATCACCAAACCTATGGCATCCTTCTCAGCTGGTGTGATGTGATGTGACATCACAGGAGCTGAGAAGAGTGCTCCACCTACTATCTTCTAAGGATGACATGGGTCTGATGATGGTCATGTGATATGACCCAAACCGGTCACCTATGTTCCTGTAGCATACGTGGTGTGATCAAGTCTGAATTTTAAAAAGAAAAATATTAAATTTTTTGATCACTGTTCCAAAAATGTTTATTACAATTGTTCAAAGTTTTCCTTATGATTTTAATTACCGATACAACCTATAATTTTCTACCACAGTGTTGTTCGCCGGCTGTGACTGAGGACAGCGAAGCAACTACGTTCTGCCCTCCAGAATCTTTCAGCAGCCACACACGTGGTCCACGCTGTTGGCTTAACCAACGGCCGAGATTCTACACCTACATCTACGTGTTCCTAACTACTCACCAATGCACACTTAAGAGTCTCGCAGAGGGTTCACCGAACTACTTTCACTCTATTTCTTTACCATTTCTCTCTCGAACAGCGTACGGAAAAAATGAACACTCAGATCTTTGTGTACGAGCTATGATTCCTCTTGTTCAATTATGATGATCAGTTCTTCCTATGGAGGTGGGCGTGAACAAAATATTTTCGGAGGGGAAAGTTGGAGAACGAAATTTAGAAAAAAAAAAAAATTCCACCGCATCGGAAAACGCCTTTGCGTTGTCGGAAGACCACCATAATTTGGATATGATATTCGTGATACTCTCTCCCCTATCTCGCGACAGTACGAAGCAAATATACCAGAAAATTCAGCAGAGGGCTGAGGGCATCTCTTGTCAGCGGCTTTAACTGGACACAGCTGCCTCAGTTTTGAAAGGAAGGCAACTCGTGTCGCGTAGGCAAGGCAAAAGTTACACTTGGACATTACCTGTAACGACTTGGCTGGGGCACTTCAAATAAAAAATTTAAACAAACTCCCTAAAATATTTGCAGCCCAGTTGGTAATCCTATACACCCTTCCCCATTCCGTGCAAGAGGTGGCCACAGGGATTAACGGTTCCTCTGAATTCTGTGGACAGACGTGTGTTACCCATAAGGGACTTGAAATTGTATTCGAGGAATCTGTAACAATGAATCTTCTTTAGCGTACATGGGAGCGGCCTTAAATATAATTATGTGTTTGAAATTGACAAATGAAGGACTACTGAATGTTCACTTTTTACACAAAACACAATACGTTTGAGAATTTGTGGAAGAGTGCCGTTCCGACTCACTGAAAGGATGTTACATGATAGTTACGATTACACTGAAATGTGATACAAATCCGTGAGTTGTTTGTATTATATGTGAGCCGTGGTAAAAATTGCTGTTTTGAAGAGCGCGCCGCAGCGCGTAGCGTGAAGCAGCCGCCCTCCGTTTCTAGCGGTGGTGCCGCTATGGCAATCGCAGCTTTGGTATCTCCCTCTGGTGGGAAAGGGTAAGGTTGCCTGTTCACGTGCATTTGAGGGGCGCTATGAGATCGCCAGTGGCAGTTGGTCAGTCGGAGTGAGGCTGGGTCACTCTCACGTCACCAGTTGGTGGTCTGTCTCTCGTTCGGATTTGGGCGGCAGTCAGTGTCTGTCTGTCGTCGGAGTGCTAGTATGTCTGTCGTTTGGATCAAACTCTAAAGCCGGCAAAATGAGAGTCTTGCCACTCCGCCAGTAAAAGAACTCGGCTAGTGGTCGCCCGGTCGGGGCTGAGTTCCTGCATCTGAGTTTGCGCGTTAGGCCGCCAGTCTGCTTGAGTTGCTCGGGCAACGGTCATTGGCGGTTGGATCGATCGGTCGGTCGGTCACGCACTGTGACACAAGATGACCTTCCCGCCTTGAGCTTCGGCGCATGTGAGGTCGCCACGTGAGTCCAGTGGGCCGCGGCGTATAGCGAGGGGTAGTGGCTTCGCGGTCGACACGAGAGCAACAGGAGTCGACCCACGATATCGGTCTGGCGGTTGCGAGCTGCGACGCCGTGAGACGGGAGATCAGCGCGCCTTCCGGCGTCCGTTGAAGCGGCTGGCAGCGGACGGTTCGGGAGAGCGTTTTGGGGGTGCTGCGCCAGGTCTTCGCCAGACATCCCAGTTTATTAGAAGTTAAGTGGTTCGTGATATGTTGTTTCATTTACTTGTTAAATTCTACTTGTTTTCTTGGTCAGTCTCTCGTCCCCAGCTTGTTCGTCTGTCTCTTGTCCGCATTTGTTAGGCAGTTAGTGTCTGTCTGTCTGTCGGTCTGCCGCACGTTAATAGCTGCCTCTGCCGTGTTTGTCGGATTCGGTGTTAACGAATTTATTGCTTGAAGTGTAACGGCCGCATTCCTAAAATATGTTTTGATCTTGCCTATCATCTTGAGAGGCGGTAAATGTGTATTGTTGAGCATGTTAACTCGTTTGGCCAACCTTGTATAATTTTATATAAAATTGCATTTCATGGGCTTTCATTTAAATGGTCATTTTAGTATACAAAGTTGCCACCCTTTCACCGTAAGACTTTTCTTTGAAATTAAAATCAAGTTGACCTTCGGTGGCAAGTTAATATTTTAATTTTAGTGTTTCGTACCATTTCCATTCGTCCTAAGGGGTGCATAGTTTATGTGCTTGTGTGAATTGTTAAAACTTTTAGTTTGAAGTAGTCTGGTGAGTTGCAGATTTGCACCAGTGTAGTCTTTCAGATGTTGTTGTGAGCGGTCGTGACTACTGCCATGTCAAATGGGAGTGGCAAGGTTCTCAGCCCGAAATCTCATACAGTCAAAAATTTGTTCTTTCTGCCTCTGAATAAATTGTAACTTGATATTTAGAGGGTGCTTTCTGATTATAATTTTAAATCTGTTTAAAAAAAAGGGAGGTTTTAGGAATAAAATTACCATTTGTTGAAAGAAATTTAATTTGTTTTCATCAGTTACCCACTGGCAACTACTTCCACTCTCACATAGTGAGATTAAATGTGTTAACGTTCTTGACGAATCGCTAGTAAATTCTTAAGTATATTCTTAAAAAAAAAAGGTTTTGGAAGTAAATTCGCGGTTCAATATGAAACCTGGTTACGGCATGTAGGAAAGTGTCAGAAAGGGAAGAGTCAGCAGGGGTCGTATTAAAAATGCTCATAAACTCTACACACTACTAACACATTGGTAAACAAACACTAACTGAAGTCTTGGACTTTCTGTGTAAAAATCAAAACTTTTTGTTGATCGTATATGGCTCTCCAGCCGCTCATGGAAAATTATATAAAACCTTAGAAATCTAAGTGTGTCCCAAATCCATACACAGCCTGCAATTGTGTTGCTACAGAGGCTAGGAGGGTGCAAAATCTCACATCCATAACATCCATGTAAGGAGTTGCTCCTAACGATGAATATTTCACTTGCTAGTAATACGAAATCGCGATTCGTTATCTCATGGGATAAATGAAGTTAACTGGTAATGAGAAGAGCCAGTTCCATGTGCAGGGTGAAGGAAGCAGCATAGTTGTATTGTTTGTATACAGAAAGAAGAAACTGAAATACCACAAATAAATGAAGTAGGCATTATCTTACTTGACAATGTGCAATATAAAGATAATAGAAAAGGGCACATGAATCAATAAACATAAACTAGTTACATTCTTGACTGAGTCTTCAACACCATCGTCGCAGGTGCGAATCCTGCCTCGGGCTTGGATGTGTGTGATGTCCTTAGGTTAGTTAGGTTTAAGTAATTCTAAGTTTTAGGGGATTGATGAACTCAGCTGTTAAGTCCCGTAGTGCTCAGAACCATTTGAACCATTTTTGAACATAGCCCCATCAACACCAGCAAAGCCCCCCCCCTCCCCACCCTGGAGTTGTTCTATACGTCCCAACAGAGAGGTATTTTACAAAAATGGTTCAAATGGCTCTAAGCACTATGGGACTTAACATCTGAGGTCGTCAGTCCCTAGACTTAGAACTACTTAAACCTAACTAACCAAAGGACATCACACACATCCATGCCCGAGACAGGATTCGAACCTCAGACCGTAGCGGTCGCGCGGTTCCAGACTGTAGCGCCTAGAACCGCTCGGCCACTTCGGCCGGCGTAAACACTACACAAAACGATGAGATCAACTACTTACTGGTTATGCACAAGATGGTAAAGTTAATCCCCAATGGCCGAAATTCAGAGATACAGACAGACAGGGAGGGGGGGGGGGGGGGGGGGCACCAGTCAAAGGTGTAAGAAGGGAAGCGCATTGCGTCAGTGATTGTGGCTGGAAAGCTGAGACAGCCAACTGGTACTGCCAGAAGGGGTCATTGTGACCTGCTCTGGAGGAACAAAAGATACCCTCGGTAACACTGCAAGGGGGTAAGAAATGCAAAGGATAGAGCGAAAAATATGACCACGTAGCATCCCACTGCAGTCGCCAACCGATGTAAGTTAAAAATGCAGATTGGCAGTACAAGTGATTGTGGTTGTGCGTCCACAATAGCA
This sequence comes from Schistocerca americana, assembly GCF_021461395.2. Taxonomy (NCBI): domain Eukaryota; kingdom Metazoa; phylum Arthropoda; class Insecta; order Orthoptera; family Acrididae; genus Schistocerca; species Schistocerca americana. The sequence continues at coordinate 96,804,403 of NC_060125.1, read as the reverse complement.
TGAAGAAACAACGCCATCGAAAAGTGTCCTAGATGGTCCTTGTCGGTTGCGGCTGGGATTCCGTATCTATCAATGCTTAATAATTAATTCTACAACACTGGTCGGTTTGAATGAATCTCGAAGGAAATACACAATTCCCTGTTTTGAAAAATGGCAGATTAGCATCCCTCAATACCATAAAATTCATACCACAAGTAAAGAACGACGTACCGTAAAAGCAAATACCATAACCATTATCCTACGAAAATAAACATGCATGACAGTGTTTAGATTGTTCCATGCCAGTGTGTGTGCTGTCTTTAATTGCCTTCAAATCAAGGAGTAAAATGCAAGAACAGTTGGCAGCACCATGTCACTCTCAAAATTAAACCTAAATATTAATCCTCACGACTTCTATAGCCATGTGTAATATACTGGTGACCAAAATTAAAGGAACAAACCGAAAGTTTGCAAGGTTGGATTTATTTTGCTACAAAACAGTATAAACAACTGACAGTAAAGTGTAAACAATGTAAAGAAGACAAAACCTAAACAACTGCAACACGCATAACTGTAGGCAAAAAGGTCCTTCGTTTTATCCAACGTAACGCATTTGCACACACATTCCGACAACTGGTTAATGTGCTCAGCAGCGGGTGTGACCACCTCTCGCAGCAATACTGTGGTGTCACCGCCAGACACCACACTTGCTAGGTGGTAGCTTTAAATCGGCCGCGGTCCGTTAGTACATGTCGGACCCGCGTGTCGCCATTGTCAGTGATCGCAGACCGAGCGCCACCACACGGCAGGTCTCGAGAGACTTACTAGCACTCGCCCCAGTTGTACGGACGACGTAGCTAGCGATGCACACTGACGAAGCCTCGTTCATTTGCAGAGCAGATAGTTGGAATAGCCTTCAGCTAAGTCAATGGCTACGACCTAGCAAGGCGCCATTAGCAGTATATTGTCTGAAACTATAGAGTCTCACTTGTATCGTCAATAGCGATGTACCAAGGATGGATTAAAGTTAAGTATTCCAGAAGCTACGTACTTTTCTTTATAGGATTCATTACGTATCCTGTTACAGACCTATCTCTTGCCTGCGTGAGCTAAACGCGTGCCTTCCGGCTACTTCCGTGGCGTGGCTGTCTCGCTACGCCACAACAAATACAAGCCTGAGAACGACGGGACATGCTGTGAATGATGTCATCAGCCTCATGCTGAGGCAGTAACGCCCATTCTTTCCGGAGCCCTGCTCGCAGCCTTGGAGAGTGATTGGTGGATGCTGACGTGATGCAAGCCGTCTCCCCAGTGCATCCCAGCCACCCTGTGTGGGACTCAGATCGGGAGAGCAAGCAGGTCACGGCATGCGAGCAATATCTTCCGTTTCCAAGAAGACATCAACCACTCGTTTCTCTATGAGGTAGAGCATTATCGCCCACCAATACGAAATCTGGGCCCACAGCATCTTGGAACAACAACAAATGAGTCCCAGGATCTCATCACGATACCTGGCAGCAGTTAAACCTCGCCAATTCACCTGTACAAGTTCATGAAGAGATGTTCGAGTGGTAAATATAATCCCTGTCCACACCATTGAGGATCCTCCTCGATATCGGTCTGTTTCCACAATCTTTGGGTTCCGGAATCGTATTCTTTCAGATGCGAATCCATTGAGAATCACTCTCCAAACTAAATCGGGACTCATCTGTGAAAGCAACACTGAACCACTGTTCGACCGTCCAGGTGGCTGGTTGACGGCTCCAACTTACACGTTCCCTTCTGTGAAGACGCGTCAGGGGTAGACATACGGCAGGTCTCTGACAGTTAAGGCCACTCTGCCGAACCCTTATGCATGCCGTTTGCCTCGATACTGCACGTCCAGTGAATGCTGCGAGCTCGCATGCCAGTTGCTGTGCAGTACTAAGGCGGTACCTTCTTGCCCTTAGAGCCAGAGAACGGTCCTCTGTTCTGAAGTAACGCGTGGGCGGCCCTGTCCTGGTCTCCGGGATACGGTTCGGCCTCTATAAACTGTCGCCACACCCTAGAAACAACAGAACGATTCACATTGACCCATCGGGCCACATTAGCTCCCGACTGTCCTCCTTCGTTTCTTTCTATAGTCCTCATCCGCAGATAGTCTGCTACGCATCTTCTCCGTGGCATACTGCACCGTCTGTGATTGTGTACGAAGCGATTGAGGCTGTGGGGCTACCCGGCAAACACTAACTCGTTTCAAAGGTGCCGTGACATCGTCGTTGGCTTGGTTGCCATGAAACGTGATTTATTTTCAAAGAATATTCTTAAGAATTTATTTTATTTCTAACGATTCATCAAGAACATTAACACATTTAATCACACTCTGTAAGCATGGAAGTAGTTGCCAGGGAGTAACTGATGAAATCATAACCAAATTCCTTTTAACAAATGGGAATTTTATTCACTTTATTAGTGCCTAAAATATTTTTTTTTTAAAAAAAGGAACAGATATAAAATTATAATCAGAAAGCACCCTCTAAATATCAAAGTTATAATTTATTCTGAGCTTTCGGGCAGAGAACCTTGATGTGTTGGTAAATGTGCCAACACCTTGTAGATAGAGGAGGCCGAAATCTAACGCTATCTAACGCAGACGGGCGTGAATTCTGGAACAGGATAAGTAGTGAATGGTAGCAAGAAAAGTATGCAGCTCCTCGAATACTTATCTTTTAATTCCTCATTGGTTTACAACGTTCTTGATGAGACATTTCATATGATAACTTTCAAACTATGTAAGGCTAATGGCGCCTTGCTAGGTCGTAGCCATGGACTTAGCTGAAGGCTATTCTAACTGTCTCTCGGCAAATGAGAGAAAGGCTTTGTAAGTGTAGTCGCTAGCAAAGTCGTCGTACAACTGGGGCGAGTGCTATATCGTATCTCGAGACCTGCCTTGTGGTGGCGCTCGGTCTGCGATCACACAGTGGCGACACGCGGGTCCGACATGTACTAAATGGACCGCGGCCGATTTAAGCTACCACCTAGCAAGTGTGGTGTCTGGCTGTGACACCACATTCCTCCCCCGCAAATCGGCGAACGGTCGTGTTATAAGGCTTCCGCCCGCCGTGGGGAGGACCCCATGTTGACGTATGCGATGAGGTGGGGAGCCTAACAACAGGCGAGGCTGTGCCACCCGCACCCGGCCATTCGGTCCGAGGGGATCTAGGAAACCCCTGAAAACCTAGTCCAGGGTGCACGTTAACATGCGGTGTATGCGGCCGTAAAGAGACAGGAGGGGCCGAAGGGTCGACCTCCATTGCGTCGGGGTAGCCGACGCGCAAAGACGTCATGTGGTCCGGAGCGGGCAAGTTCCATGGCGGAGGACAGCTGGTCACGGGAAGCAATCGGCGGCGCGTGACCCAGGGAGGCGCTTGGCGGCTGCAGCGAAGCGTCCAATGCGGGCGGCGCCGGCTGGAGGACAGGCGGCGGCGGCGGCGGCGGCGGCTGCGGCGGCGCGTCGCCATGGGGCAAAATGGAAGGCATCGTCGGTAACACCCGGGGATGAGGCGAGCCAGTAGATGGGTCCCCAGGGCGCTGACCGGACGGCACCGTCGCTGAAAGCAGACGGGGAGCGGCAGAACCCGTGCGACGACAGAGGCGCAGCTGATTGAGATGCCGACGCACCTCACCAGAGGCCCCCAAAACCAAATACATCGCGCGGCCGAGGCAGCGAAGAATGCGCCCTGCGAGCCAACGCCGTGAACCTCGATAGTTGCGTTAGAATACAACGTCGCCTGGAGCAAAAGCAGGAGTCTGCCGCTGCACAGGAACCTGATGCGGCGGATGCAGCAAAGACATCAAGGTTCGATGAGGACGACCATGGAGCAACTCAGCCGGCGAGCGACCATCTCGGGGCTGAGAGCGATACGAGGACAAAAAGAGCAACAACGTACCCTCCCGAGAATGCGACTCTTTCAACTTCAACATCTGTGACTTGAAAGTCCGGACCAATCGTTCAGCGGCACCGTTTGACTGAGGCGAAAACGGCGCGGATGTCAGATGTTGAATACCATTGGCCTGGCAGAATGACTGAAATTCTGCGGACATGAATTGTGGGCCATTGTCGGAAACAATAGTCTGCGGAAGACCTTCAATGCAAAAGATAGCAGACAACGCTTGGATGGTGGCAGAGGACGTCGTGGAAGACATCCGGACAACAAAAGGAAAATTACTGAAGGCATCTACCAGAACCAACCATCGAGCATTCCAGAATGGACCAGCAAAATCGATGTGCAAGCGTTGCCAAGGGGAAGTGGCTTTTGGCCATGCAAAGACTTTCCGCGGCGGTGCGGATTGTTGTGCGGCACACGCCATGCAAGAAGAACACATAGTCGTAATCGCAGCATCGATTCCGAACCAAGTACAGTGCTGACGAGCAAGTTGTTTCGTTCGCAATATACCCCAATGTCCTTGGTGAAGAAGCCGTAAAACAGAGGACTGTAACGAACGTGGGACCACGACCCTGGACTGATCATTATCAGAACGCAATAACAATACACCACGTCGAACAAAAAGTCTCTCCCTGTGAGCAAAAAATCGGCGAACCAACCGATCCTCGATCCGAGACTTTGACAAAGGCCATTGCGTAGCAACAAAACGCAAAACGGTAGCAAGGACAGGGTCAGCAGCTGTGGCTGTAGCTACACGACGAAAATCAATCGGAAACGATTCGACCACTTTATCAGTTTCCGCATCAATGAACATGCAAGCAAGTTCGGAAGAATCGAATGCTCTATCCTCAGCAACAGGCAAACGGGACAACGCATCGGCGTTTCCGTGCTTAGCAGTGGACCGATGCAAGATATGGTAGCGGTACTGCGAGAGGAAAATAGACCAGCGAATGAATTTCTGCGCTGTACGCGGAGGGACAGGCTTGTGCGGATGAAAAAGCGACGTCAAAGGTTTGTGGTCTATGATGATGGTAAAGTGATGACCATACAAGAAATCATGGAACTTTGTAACACCAAATACGAGAGCCAAAGCTTCTTTCTCTATCTGCGAGTAATTTCGTTGCGCAGATGAGAGCAATTTGGACGCAAAGGCAATAGGGCGATCATGCGAGCCAACTTTGTGCGCAAGCACAGCACCGATCCCGAAATCCGATGCATCTACCATCAACAAAAGGGGTTTCCGGGGATCGAATGACGTAAGGCAAGTATTTGAAAGCAACGCCGATTTCAACTGGCGAACAGCGCGTTCGCATTCCGTCGTCCAGACAAACGGAACACCTGTACGGCGTAAGCGATGAAGCGGAGCTGAAATGGAAGAGGCATTGCGCAAATTCACTCACACCTTGTGATGCTAAATCAATTAATGTTCTTGCGACCTCAACATGCAATGCGTGAGGAACATTGCGCGCTCTGAAAAATTGCGGTTGCGTGTTGACTTTCAGTTCCAAATGTGCTTCATAGTTCGTAGCGCAACCAAGGCTCGGTGCAAAATTGTCTGCAAATTCTTCACACAAACGAGAAACACTGTCTGAAGGCACTGTCTGATTCACTGATTGGACCTGATTTACTATAGACATGTTAAACAATTGAAATAAATCTAAACCAAACAAGTTCACTGTGGTAGAAGAACGAAGAACGTAAAATGACACAAGTTTTGTTTGTCCCTTGTATGTTGCAAGAAGAGTGCACAGTCCTAACATAGGGATCTGCTGTCCTGAATAACTTTTTAACTGAACATTTCCGGCACGCAACGGAGGTTTGCCCAGTTGTTTGTACGTGTCGTGATTGAGCAATGAAACTGCAGCTCCGGTATCGAGCTGGAATGGGATCACTTTGCCATTAAAGTCCAAATCTACAAAAAGTTTATTGTCCTGCTGACGACAAGAGCGACTGTCTCGTGCAATTTGAACTGGTACAGGTACAGCATCACTTGCTAATTGACGTGATTTCCGGCGACGTCGACGCACACTTTTTGTGGGACGAACACAGTCACTGTTAGAAAAAGTGGCACTGGACGAAGTGGAATTAACTACACGAATGTCCATGGGCGAAGGTCCACGAGCCTGAGTATTCTTGGTTTGATTCCAGCGCGAAGCAAAGGGCCTGGAATGATTAAGAGTGTCTGATCTGAGCTTTTTCTGGCAAACACTTTGAACATGTCCTTTCTTATTACAGAAAAGCAAATAGCTTGACGTGACGGGCAATGTTCACGCGAATGTCTAGTAGCACACCGCGGGCATGATTTCATTGCATTTGTGTGCTGGCGCGGCACACCTGGTTTAGAGCGCGGCGGCAGCTGCTCGGACGTGTGCGAGGGCAGTTAATGTTACACACGGCTGGCGAAGGTGCAAACGATTCCTGATCAAAGTCAAGTGTGTCTTGTCTATCCAATATGTCTATCACTTGTTGAAGGGAGGGATTGACTAGTTTCAAAATCTGTTCCCGTATGCGAACATCAGAAACGTTCTGTGCAATTGCATCACGTACCAATGTATCTGAATAAGGAAGGCCACAGTCACATTCAAATGCACAATCCCTAGTAAGGCGTTGCAATGTTGCAACCCACTCCCTATTAGTTTGACCGGCCGTACGTTTTGTACGAAAGAACGTATACCTTTTTGCAACTACATTAACTGTTTCTTTGAAATAGGCGTCCAATGCCGACAAAATTTCTTCGTAGGACAGAGTTGCTACGTCACGTCGGGGAAACAATTTCACTATCACACGGTACGTTTGCACGCCGACACAAGACAATAAGTGAGGCTGCCGCTCGTTACCTTGAATTCTGTAGGCGGCGAGATGAAATCCAAACTGGCGGGACCACTCGGTCCACGATTCCACGTCTGGGTCGTAGGGCCTAAAAGGCGGTGCAACTGCATGTTGTGGCTGCGGTAGCGGTGAAGCGGCGGCTGCCGCATCGGTTTGAAGGCCACGTTGACCCTGGACGAGCTGTCCAAGGGCATCTAATAACGCCTGCGTCTCCTGATTCTGCAAGCGATAAAATTCGGACAGTACATCTGGCGAAGCCATGACAGAAGTAAATGGAAGAAATTAGAAAGAACACGTTTCCCTCGACGCCAATGATGTGTTGGTAAATGTGCCAACACCTTGTAGATAGAGGAGGCCGAAATCTAACGCTATCTAACGCAGACGGGCGTGAATTCTGGAACAGGATAAGTAGTGAATGGTAGCAAGAAAAGTATGCAGCTCCACGAATACTTATCTTTTATATATCCTTTGTTTGTTTACAACGTTCTTGATGAGACATTTCATATGATAACTTTCAAACTATGTAAGGCTAATGGCGCCTTGCTAGGTCGTAGCCATGGACTTAGCTGAAGGCTATTCTAACTGTCTCTCGGCAAATGAGAGAAAGGCTTCGTAAGTGTAGTCACTAGCAAAGTCGTCGTACAACTGGGGCGAGTGCTATATCGTATCTCGAGACCTGCCTTGTGGTGGCGCTCGGTCTGTGATCACACAGTGGCGACACGCGGGTCCGACATGTACTAAATGGACCGCGGCCGATTTAAGCTACCACCTAGCAAGTGTGGTGTCTGGCTGTGACACCACAAACCTTGCCGCTCCCTTTTGATACGGCCGTAGTTGCGACCGCTGAACAGCCTCTGAAAGACTACACTGGTGCAAATCTGCAACACACCAGATACCTTTAAACTAAGAGTTTTAACAATTTACACAAGCACACAAACTATGCACCCCCCGTAGACGGCCGCGGTGGCCTCGCGGTTCTAGGCGCTCAGTCCGGAACCGCGAGACTGCTACGGTCGCAGGTTCGAATCCTGCCTCGGGCATGGGTGTGTGTGATGTCCTTAGGTTAGTTAGGTTTAAGTAGTTCTAAGTTCTGGGGGACTGATGACCACAGATGTTAAGTCTCATAGTGCTCAGAGCCATTTGAACCATTTGAACCCACCCCCCATAGGAGTGATGGAAATGGCACAAAACACTAACAATTAAAATATTAACCATGCCACCGAAGCTCGCAGAAAAGTCTTACGGTGAAAGGGTGGCAACTTTATATACTAAAATGATCATTTAAATAAAAGCCCATGAAATGCAATCTTATATAAATTTCTACAAGGTTGGCCAAATAATAGTTAAGATGCTCTACAGTACACAGGTACCGCCTCTCAAGATCATAGGCAATAATATCAAAGTTTCCAAAGATCAAAACGTATTTCGGGTATTAGGCCGTTACATTCCAAGCAACAAATTCGTTAACACACCAAATCCGACAAACATGACAGAGGCAGCTAATAACGTACGGTAGATCGATATAGTGATTCCCGAACAACCCGAAACGCAGGTTGCTCTAACCCGCCCCTACTCCACAAGGGAAAAACGGACCACCCAATTTATAAACAACCACCTTCCCGCGGGTGGGCAGACGGAGAAGAATGGTGGGACGACCCCAAAGCAAAACAGCTGGTGACCTCACCAAGAAAACAAGTAGAATTTAACAAGAGTAAATCAAACAACACATCATGAATCACTTAACTTCTAATAAACTGCGATTTCTCGAGAAGGCCTGGCGCAGCACCCCCAAATCGCTTTCCCGAAGCGTCCGCTGCCAGCCGCTTCAATGGACGCAGGAAGGAGCGCCGATCTCCCGTCTCACGGCGTCGCAGCTCGCACCGGCCAGACTGATGTGGGTTGTCTCCTGTTGCTCTCGTGTCGACCGCGAAGTCACTACCCCTCGCTAGACGCCGCGGCCCACTGGACTCACGTGGCGACCTCACATGCGCCGACGCTGAAGACGGACCAGTCATCTTGTGTCTCAGTGCGCGACCGACCAACCGATCGATCCAACCGCCAATAACCATTGCCTGAGCAAACTCGACCAGACTGGCGGCCTAGCGCCCAGACTCACATGCAGGAACTAAACCCCGACCGGGCGACCACTCGCTGAGTTCTCTTACTGGCGGAGTGGAAAGACTCTCATTTTGCCGGCTTTAAAGGTTGATCCGAACGCCAGACATACTAGCACTCCGAACGACAGACAGACACTAACTGCCTAACAAATGCGGACGAGAGACAGACAAGCAAGCTGGGGACGAGAGTCTGACCCAGATTGACCGACTGGCGAGCTCATAGCGACCCTTAAATGCACGTGAACAGGCAACCTTTCCCCTTTCCAACCGGAGGGAGACACCAAAGCTGCGATTGCCGCAGCGGCGCCACCGCCAGAAACGGAGGGCGACTGCTTCACACTATGCGCTGCGGCGCGATCTTCAAAACAGCAATTTTTCCACGGCTTATGCCAGTTGACCGGAATGTCGTCTTCCGTGACAAACACTGTCGTACGGACATGCGGTTGACAGTTTGTGTGATTATATCGTGTACCAGAGACGGGGAAATAGTGGTTTGTCGATTTAATTTTGGACACCAGTATACACTGGTCCTTTTTAAACAAATGTAAAGGGAAGGTTTCTAGAACACCGCTTTCCGTGTGCTACCTTCGACTGAGGTACTTGACTCAGATCTTATTTACTAAATACGAAGTTTACAGTAGTATTCTTCCCAACGCACAAAGGTAACAGGTACAATAAATTAACAACACGGTCGCAATTACTGTATAAAGAGAAGACAAGAGGCGGCTGTATTTGGAATGTCCTGCCACAGCATTAAACTTAGAAAAAAAGGATTCGTTCACCCACAATAACATCAGAATCAGTGCACTTCATAGCTGCAGTTATCAACACATTACGTCATCTTCGACTTTCATTTTCAAGTTTAACCCTTAAGTGGTCTAGTGGGGTCTGACAGACCCCAGGACTTTTTTTTCTACACGTACCTCTACATCTAGGCAACAGATGGCGCTGGCGGTTTTGGTATTCTCTAATGGTCTGTAGATGACTTGGTGCGAGCTATTACATTGAATTCATTCCAAACGGTTTGTCAGCTGGGAGCAGTCCGGGGTTTGTGCGACCCCACGTTAACGTTGTTTTTTTTTCCATTAAGGTGAACATTTTCTAGGAAACTTTCTCCCATTTTTTGCTCTAAACTTTTGTAATATTTGCAGGATAACGGTGCCATGGCTTGGACGAAGCATTTGACAGACGAAGAAATACAGCGTTTACTGGATGACCCTGTGTAACCGCTCAATGTCATTCAATACGATCACGACGACACCCCTCGATCGACGTTAACACTCGCAGTGTCACTCGCCTTCATACATGGCAGAGGACGTTTGAAAAGTCGTGACGCTAGCTCAATGCTCGTCAATTGATTTAAATGTATTTCCCGGTTATCTCTTACTTCAATTACTGCCACGGGGGTGAGGAGAAAGAACCCATCCTGGTGGTACCAGCATTATGCGTATTTAGATGTTCGATTAATCTGAATGGTTTGCAATGTTCCAGCGATTCCATTCGAACTCTATGCTGATGTACCGACAAGGACCATTTTCGCAGATAAACATGGAAGTACGTAATGGATGTTCAGCTCCTCAATGCAGTTCGTCGCACTCACACATTATACATCCGCTGTAAGAACAATTTCATGCATTTACATTTTTGGTGTCCCACAATATTGGTTTGCTAAATATTATGGCGATACGTTGCACACAACTTCCACAGATATTGTGTATCATGTAGTCAAGACTACGCAATGAAGCCAAAATCGTGGATAAAATTGAAATGTAGTTTGTTTATTAACACTTCTCTTTTCACTAATTAACTATGATATATGAATCGGGATTGGAAGTGATGATCCTATCCTTCTCTTTTAGTATTTTAGGTCCCCGTTAATTAATGCCTAGTAGTTAATAAGAGAACTATTTTTTATGCTGGCTCGTTGTTTGTACCATTTACCCTCGCAACCGTCCAAGGATAAGATTCTGCTAATGTTCCGCTCACACGCGTTTCACCATTTTATAAAATGCAGAATTACGTAAACTATAGCTTTCCGTTGCGCAAAACTTTCGTGGGTTCCACAACTATAATAGTTTCCCAAGAGTATTTTTCCCTTCTAACACCAAGTTCGAATTATGTTGTCGGATTCATTTTCACTTCACCCGACATTAAATGATCACTTCGTCACACGTAATGTATTTTAAACATGCTTGAAGAGTCTTTAAGTAATCTCCTTAACGAATTTCGCTGTCCTGTACCACTTTTTCATCGACTACCCGAAACGCGATAACTGAAGGTAGAGAGCTCAATAATGTGTTACATGTTCTTTTATATGTATTAAAAAACAAACGTACCCCTATATCTTTCTGTCCCGCTTGCTCTTTGCTACTTTGCTTGGTTTGTTGCGGCCCGCCACGAATTCCTTTCCTGTGCTAACCTCTTCATCTCAGAGTAGCACTTGCAACCTACGTCCTCAATTATTTGCTAGACGTATTCCAATCTCTGTCTTCCTCTACAGTTTTTGCCCTCTACAGCTCCCGCTAGTACCATGGAAGTCATTCCCTCATGTCTTAGCAGATGTCCTATCATCCTGTCCCTTCTCCTTATCAGTGTTTTCCACATATTCCTTTCCTCTCCGATTCTGCGTAGAACCTCCTCATTCCTTACCTTATCAGTCCACCTAATTTTCAACATTCGTCTGTAGCACCACATTTCAAATGCTTCGATTCTCTTCTGTTCCGGTTTTCCCACAGTCCATGTTTCACTACCATACAATGCTGTACTCCAGACGTACATCCTCAGAAATTTCTTCCTCAAATTAAGGCCGGTATTTGATATTAGTAGACTTCTCTTGGCCAGAAATGCCTTTTTTGCCATAGCGAGTCTGCTTTTGATGTCCTCCTTGCTCCGTCCGTCATTGGTTATTTTACTGCCTAGGTAGCAGAATTCCTTAACTTCATTGACTTCGTGACCATCAATCCTGATATGTTCGCTGTTCTCATTTCTACTACTTCTCACTACCTTCGTCTTTCTCCGATTTACTCTCAAACCGTACTGTGTACTCAATTAGACTGTTCACTCCGTTCAGCAGATCATTTAATTCTTCTTCACTTTCACTCAGGATAGCAATGTCATCAGCGAATCGTATCATTGATATCCTTTCACCTTGTATTTTAATTCCACTCCTGAACCTTTCTTTTATTTCCATCATTGCTTCCTCGATGTACAGATTGAAGAGTAGGGGCGAAAGGCTACAGCCTTGTCTTACACCCTTCTTAATACGAGCACTTCGTTCTTGATCGTCCACTCTTATTATTCCCTCTTGGTTGTTGTACATATTGTATATGACCCGTCTCTCCCTATAGCTTACCCCTACTTTTTTCAGAATCTCGAACAGCTTGCACCATTTTATACTGTCGAACGCTTTTTCCAGGTCGACAAATCCTATGAACGTGTCTTCATTTTTCTTCAGCCTTGCTTCCATTATTAGCCGTAACGTCAGAATTGCCTCTCTCGTCCCTTTACTTTTCCTAAAGCCAAACTGATCGTCACCTAGCGCATTCTCAATTTTCTTTTCCATTCTTCTGTATATTATTCTTATAAGCAGCTTCGATGCATGAGCTGTTAAGCTGATTGTGCGATAATTCTCGCACTTGTCAGCTCTTGCCGTCTACGGAATTGTGTGCATAATGCTTTTCCGAAAGTCAAATGGTATGTCGCCAGACTCATATATTCTACACACCAACGTGAATAGTCGTTTTGTTGCCACTTCCCCCAATGATTTTAGAAATTCTGCTGGAATGTTATCTATCCCTGCTGCCTTATTTGACCGTAAGTCCTCCAAAGCTCTTTTAAATCCCGATTCTAACACTGGATCCCCTATCTCTTCTAAATCGACTCCTGCTTTTTTTCTATCACATCAGACAAATCTTCACCCTCATAGAGGCTTTCAATGTATTCTTTCCACCTATCTGCTCTCTCCTCTGCATTTAACAGTGGAATTACCGTTGCACTCTTAATGTTACCATCGTTGCTTTTAATGTCACCAAAGGTTGTTTTGACTTTCCTGTATGCTAAGTCTGTCCTTCCGACAATCATATCTTTTTCGATGTCTTCACATTTTTCATGCAGCCATTTCGCCTTAGCTTCCCTGCACTTCCTATTTATTTCATTCCTCAGCGACTTGTATTTCTGTATTCCCGATTTTCCCGGAACACGTTTGTACTTCCTCCTTTCATCAATCAACTGAAGTATTTCTTCTGTTACCCATGGTTTCTTCGCAGCTACCTTCTTTGTACCTATGTTTTCTTTCCCAACTTCTGTGATTGCCCTTTTTAGAGATGTCCATTCCTCTTCAACTGTACTGCCTACTTCGCTATTCCTTATTGCTGTATCTATAGCGTTAGAGAACTTCAAACGTATCTCGTCATTCCTTAGTACTTCCGTATCCCACTTCTTTGCGTATTGATTCTTCCTGACTAATGTCTTGAACTTCAGCCTACTCTTCATCACTACTATATTGTGATCTGAGTCTATATCTGCTCCTGGGCACGCTTTACAATCCAGTATCTGATTTCGGAATCTCTGTCTGACCATGATGTAAACTAATTGAAATCTTCCCGTATCTCCCGGCCTTTTCCGAGTATAACTCCTCGTCTTGTGATTCTTGAACAGGGTATTCGCTATTACCAGCTGAAACTTGTTACAGAACTCAATTAGTCTTTCTCCTCTTTCATTCCTTGTCCCGAGCCCATATTCTCCTGTAACCTTTTCTCTTCTACTCCTTCCCCTACAACTGCATTCCAGACGCCCATGAGTATTAGATTTTCGGCCCCCTTTACATTCTGCATTACCCTTTCAATATCCTCATACACTTTCTCTATTTGTTCATCTTCAGCTTGCGACGTCGGCATGTATACCTGAACTATCGTTGTCGGTGTTGGTCTGCTGTCGATTCTGATTAGAACAACCCGGTCACTGAACTGTTCACAGAAACACACCCTCTGCCCTACCTTCCTATTCATAACGAATCTTACACCTGTTATACCATTTTCTGCTGCTGTTGATATTACCCGATATTCATCTGACCAGAAATCCTTGTCTTCCCTCCACTTCACTTCACTGACCATTACTATATCTAGATTGAGCCTTTGCATTTCTCTTTTCAGATTTTCTAGTTTCCCTACCATCTTCAAGCTTCTGTCATTCCACACCCCGACTCGTAGAACGTTATCCTTTCGTTGATTATTCAATCTTTTTCTCATGGTAACCTCCCCCTTGGCAGTCCCCTCCCGGAGATCCGAATGGGGGACTATTCCGGAATCTTTTGCCAATGGAGAGATCATCATGACACTTCTTCAATTACAGGCCACATGTCCTGTGGATACAAGTTACGTGTCTTTAATGCAGTGGTTTCCATTGCCTTCTGCATCCTCATGTCGTTGATCATTGCTGATTCTTCCGCCTTTAGGGGCAATTTCCCACCCCTAGGACAAGAGAGTGCCCTGAACCTCTATCCGCTCCTCCGCCCTCTTTGAAAAGGCCGTTGGCAGAATGAGGCTGACTTCTTATGCCGGAAGTCTTCGGCCGCCAATGCTGATTATTTATCAAAATTTAGGCAGTGGCGGGGATCGAACCTGCGACCAAAGACGTTTTGATTATGAATCAAAGACGCTACCCATGGACCACGGGTACATTTCGTTATATTGCTTCCTACAAGGGAACCTCCCCATCGCACCCTCCTCAGATTTAGTTATAAATTGACACAGTGGATAGGCCTTGAAAAACTGAACACAGATCAATCGAGAAAACAGGAAGAAGTTGTGTCGAACTATGAAAAAGTAAACAAAATACATAAACTGAGTAGTCCATGTGCAAGATAGGCAACATAAAGGACAACGATAGCTGATGAGCGCCGTAGTCTCGTGGTTACAGTGAGCAACTGCGGAACGAAAGTTCCGTGGCTCGACTCCTCCCTCGAGCGAAAATCTTACTTTGTTTATTTTCGCAGAGTTACGATCTGTCCGTTCATTCATTGACGTCTCTGTTCACTGTAATAAGTTTAGTGTCTGTGTTTTGTGACCGCACCGCAAAACCGTGCGATTAGTAGACGAAAGGACGTGCCTCTCCAATAGGAACCGAAAACATTTGATCGCAAGGTCGTAGGTCAACCGATTCCTCCACAGGAAAACACGTCTGATATATTCTTTACGACACTGGTGACGGAATGTGCGTCACATGACAGGAATATGTTGTCGACCTACCTAACTTGCACGCTTGGTGAAAGGGTAAAAAGATTCTTCTACCTTGCCCGATTTAGGTTTTCTTGTGGATGTGATAATCACTCCAAAAAAAGTGATGAAAACATAAGAGTTTGTCACATAAACTGCATCAAATGAATGCAACAGTTTCAGAGTCGCACAGTTTTCCCTGTGCTCTGTCATAACATATGTTTTTTTACGTTTTCAAATGTTTCCGTGCGTAGACCGTCAAATTCTGTATATGTCCAAGCAAATCTGAACATGTCCTGTAATTTTGGAGAGCGAAGTTGATTATGTGTGAGTGCCTGAACTTTGATAATTATCTGAAAATCAAAAATTAAAATTTTCACTCGATAGAAGATTTGAACCAAGGACCTGGCGTTCCATAGCTGCTCACGCTAACCACGGGACCACGGCGTTCATAAGCTTTCACTCTCCTTAATGTTGCCTACCTTGCGCATGGACTACTCAGTTTGTATATTTTGCTTATTTTTTTCATAGTTCCACACAACTTGTTCCTGTTTTCTCGATTGATCCGTGTTCAGTTTTTCAAGGCCTATCCCTGTGCCAACTTATAACTAAATCTGAGGGGGGTGCGATGGGGAGGTTCCCTTGTTAGTAATACTGTGCAGTTATTACTTTCGTATTACTTTCCACTTTTTAATTCTTCCCTGATTTTAATTAATATGATGCTAATTGACACGCCTGCCCACAACGTACCGTTATACTAGCTCTCAGTGATATGAGTAAGAATGAGTTATCATCTTCCTTGGAAATCTCAGATGGTGTAGTGGATCCTGGTGACATATCATCTTCAGATGAAACTGATGTCAGCGAGGAAGAAGACTGTGAGCGGCTTAAGGCGCTGTAGTCATGGATTGTGCGGCTGATCCCGGCGGAGGTTCGAGTCCTCCCTCGGGCATGGGTGTGTGTGTTTGTCCTTAAGATAATTTAGGTTAAGTAGTGTGTAAGCTTAGGGACTGATGACCTTAGCAGTTTATTAAGTGCCATAAGATTTCACGCACATTTGAACATTTTGAAGAAGATTGTGTGCCCACTTGTGATTACAACTATTTCTATGGGAAGAACAAATGCTTCAAGTTGAGCAAGAATCCCCCTGCACTTGGACGTACACGTGCGCATAACATTGTTATCAGAATGTCAGGTGTTCGTGGTGCTGCAAAGGATGTCCGTGACTATGACGTTTTAGGTACTTGGCAATTGTACGTCACAGACACCATGCTTCAAATTATAGTGAATCATTCAAATGACAAAATACGTCAAATGAGAAGCAGGTATAAAAAACCTCTGCCATAATTTGTGGGTAATGTTGATATGATTGAAATCAAAGCAGTGGTAGGACTGTTATACCTGGCAGGTGCATTGAAATCACGAAAGGAAGATGTTTCTGGCCTTTTTGCTTCAGATGGTACAGGTAAAGAGATCTTCCGGGCCACTGTGAGTGTCAAGAGATTCTTGTTCATTCTTGCAGCCTTGCGATTGGACTGTGCCCAGACACGAGCAGAGCGAAAGGAAACAGAAAAACGTGCTCCTTTTCGTGAAATTTGGGATGCATTCATCCATAATTGTATTCAGTATTTTGTTGTTGTAAGCTTTGTGAATGTTGACAAAATGCTGGTACCTTTTCGGGGACGTTGCCCTTTTGAAATGTACATGCCTAAAAAACCTAATAATAGTTATATGCCTTGCAGATTCCAGGGACTTCTATATGCATAATGCTTTCATTTATATTGGTTCAGAAAGTGAAGTTCGCAGAAACATGTCAGTGCCAACACAAACAGTGCTGCGATTAATTGAACCCATCAAAGGGACAAATTGAAATGTGACTGTTGCCAAATGGTTCACCTCCATTGAACTTGCTGAGAAATTGAAAACACAGCTCACCGCCCCGGGAACAGTGAGAGCCAACAAACGTGAAGATCCACATGAATCCAAAGCTAGCCGGCCTAGACAAATTGGACGTACTATCTTTGGACATACTGCAGACCTCACGCTTTGTTCATATGTTCCGAAGAAGAACAAAGCAGTTATTTTATTGTCTAACATGCTTCACGACCAGAAGATAACAGACTCTGGAAAACCTGAAATGATAACCAACTGCAATGAGAGGGAGGGTGTGGTGGATACCCTTGACCAGCTGTGTGGTACATACACTACTTCGAGACGCACAAGGAGATAACCTATGGCTATTTTCTTCGCAATGTAGGACATTTATGGTGTAAACAGTGCTATTGTGTCATACTGCAAGCCTAATTCAACAGCACGGAAGATGCCAACAAGGAAATTTTTGACTTCATTAGGCATGATACTTATCAAAGAGCATATGGATAGAAGTGAAACCAGATATCTTCCAAGGGAGTTGCAGCAGGTTGTTGCAAAACATGGAGGTGGAGACGAAGGAGTGAGGAGTCCAGAGCCAGGTGTCAGAAAAGGGCGTTGTCAGTTGTGTCCTCGAGAAAAAGACAGAAAGACAAAATTTTCTTCTGTGAAATGTTATAAGTTGCTTTGTTTGGAACATAGTGTATGTATTTGCTCAGACTGTGCAAAATAACATGGCTTATTTTACATGCACAATTTAATTATGTAATCACACATAATTTACGTTTATACACATAGTTCATGTATTACACATTCACATGTATGTATCTCATTTGACAAATAAATGCAATTATTTGTGATAACATCTTATTTTCATTCATTGGGGTTTCTCAGACCCCACTAGAGTTTTAATGCAATTTTTTTACACCGGACCAGTTAAGGGCTAATCATCCTTATCTCATCCATATCCTCATATAAACCTCACCCTAAACTTGCCCTTACGTCGCTGATCTTCAGAAGACAGCAGAATATTTTCCTTACGTATATCACCCTATTAACGTCACTACCCCCCATCCATGCAAACACATTTACTCACGTCCATTGAGTTCCAGTTACAGTATTCTCTATTCAATAAAAAGAAGGGGAGAAGGTAAAGAGCGGATCTGTTAATTTTATAATCCGGCAGGTTACAAAGTATCCTAGCAGTTTCGGCGATAAGGAAAGAAAGAAGGCAAAGAGCGAGTCCGTTTATTTTAGTATCCGGCACGTCAAACAGCATCCTATCAGTTTCGGCGGCACAAGTTCTAATCGTGTTATTAAGACTGTGTAGGGTCCTAAAGTTGTCTTGTCCTACTAGTAATCTGATAGACACTACCAAGGATGTCAGAACCTAATGATTTGCAGCTTTTCTCACAAGACCTATACGTGGATTTCGCGTGTGTGTCTAGTTTTGAAATAAAAACTCAACCCCATCAATTTTCACGATTCGTCTCATTCTCTAGTGCACTGAGGGTTTTCGTTCCCCGCTAGATGTGGCTTTGTGGAAAAGGGGGCGCAACCCTTCAGAACCTCAAGTCTGTAGGGGCAGAAGCCTACGTTCATCAGGGCACCGTACTGATGGGAAAGATGAAAGAAATATTAAGGGCCATGATACGAAAATAGTACTGAGGGTATGACACGACCAGCTGGAATATACTCTGTGGGTGCCATATTTTGACAATTTCTGGAGATTACCTGGGACTTTACCACTTCTGACATTGTCCCCTGCCCTGGCTTAATCTACCTCACGACTGACAACAATCAACACCCCTGGGACCGATCTCCTTACAATGACTGCAACAGGGGACAATACAGATGTCGACTGCATGTCTCAGCCGTTAGCACCTCCCACTGTTTAACTCTCTTGGAAACACCTGGAGGGTCACTACTGTTCTGTAGAGTTACGTGCGTAGTAAGTGAATAAAGGATGGAAAAAGACCCACCATTGTTTAATAGTGAAAGTCGGCGGATGTTGAGGAAACAGAGGCCATTGTACTCTATGTTCAAAAGGGGACACACAAATGACGACAAGCGAAGGTCAGTAGAGATTCGTGCGTCTGTGAAAAGATCTGTGCTCGAAGCATAGAAGACCTACCACCGTCACACCTTACAAGGGAACCTCCCCATCGCACCCCCCTCAGATTTAGTTATAAGTTGGCACAGTGGATAGGCCTTGAAAAACTGAACACAGATCAATTGAGAAAACAGGAAGAAGTTGTGTGGAACTGTGAAAAAATAAGCAAAATATACAAACTGAGTAGTTCATGGAAAGATATGCAACATCAAGGACACTGGGGACGCAGGAGCGCTGTGGTCTCGTGGTAACGTGAGCAGCTGCGGAACGAGAGGTCCTTGGTTCAATTCTTCCACCGAGTGAAAAGTTTAATTTTTTATTTTCAGTTTATGTGACAAACTCTTATGTTTTCATCACTTTTTTGGGAGTGATTATCACATCCACAAGAAAACCTAAATCGGGCAAGGTAGAAGAATCTTTTTGCCCATTCGCCAACTGTACAAGTTAGGTGGGTCGACAACATACTCCTGTCATGTGACACACATGCCGTCACCAGTGTCGTATAGAATATATCAGATGTGTTTTCCTGTGGAGGAATCGGTTGACCTATGACCTTGCGATCAAATGTTTTCTATTCCCATTGGAATGGCACGTCCTTTCGTCTACTAATCGCACGGTTTTGCGACGCGGTCGTAAAACACACACACTAAACTTATTACAGTGAACAGAGAGGTTAATGAACGAACGGACAGATAATAACTATGCAAAAATAGAGAAAGTAAAATTTTCACTCGAGGGAAGACTTGAACCAACGACCTCTCGTTCCGCAGCTGCTCACGCTACCACAGGACCACGGCGCTCCTGAGCTCATATTGTCATGATGTTGCGTATGTGGCCCATGGAGTACTCAGTTTGTATATTTTGCTCATTTTTTCATAGTTCCACACAACTTCTTCCTGTTTTCTCAATTGATCTGTGTTCAGTTTATCAAGGCCTATCCACTGTGCCAACTTATAACTAAATCTGAGGGGGGTGCGATGGGGAGGTTCCCTTGTTAGCAAAAGATCTGGTAGAGGACTCCAGAAAGTTCAGGCCGTTTGTAAGATCGCTAATCGGATCTAAGGCTTCCATTCAGTCCCTTGTTGACTGGTCGGGTGTGGCAGTTAAAGACAGCTAAACGAAAGCAGAAGTTTTAAGTATCGCGTTCAAGAAATCGTTCATATAGGAGATCCGTACAAACATACCGTCATTTTACTGTCGGACAGACTTCCATATGGACGACATGGAAAGAAGCATAACCGCCGTAGAGAAACAACTGAACGATTCGAAAACAATGAATCATCATGTCCGGATGGAATCCCAGTTAAATTTTACGAAGAGTACTCTACGGCATTGGCCCCTTACCTAGCTTGCATTTCTCGCGGATCTCTCGCCCAGCACAAAGTCCCAAGCGACTGGAAAAAAGCGCAGGTGATTCCAGTATATAGAAAGGTAAAAGAACGGACCTGCAAAATTACAGACCAATATCTTTAACTTCTGTTTACTGCGGAATCCTTGAACATATTCTCAGTTCGAATATAAGAAACTTTCTTGAGACAAAGAAGCTTATGTCCACCAATCAATACGGAAAGCATTTGCCACAGTGCCCCACTGCAGGCTGTTAACAAAGGTACGAGCATAAGGAATAAGTTCACAAGTATGTGAGTGGCTCGAGGACTTCTTAAATAATAGAACCCAGTATGTTGTCCTCGACGGCGAGTGTTCATCAGATACAAGGGTACCGTCAGGAATGCCCCAGGGAAGTGTGATGGGATCGCTGTTGTTCTGTATATACAAAAATGATTGCACTCAGTGTGGCTGAGCCTTGGTTGGAGAAATGGCGTGTTAGAGTAAACGTCGACAAGTGCGAAGCCGTTCTGTTCACTAGAAGACCGAAGCAACTGCGCAAACACCGCTACTGCAGACCAATAACTCTACATGCACGCCCAATACGTTTCCGTGAGAAAATCAAATACCTCGGTGTCTGGCTGGACCGGAAATCACTCTGGGGGGACCACATACAACACATGACCAACCGAGCTAGCGCGAGGCTCAAACAGCTCTACCCTATGCTCAACAGGTGTAGCACACTGAACAGAAGGGTGTCGAGGTCCATGTACATGACACTTATTCGACCCCTGATGACGTACGCAGCTCCTGTCTGGGGATACGCTGCGCCTACACGCCTGCGCCGTCTGCAGCTCATACAAAACAAAGTAATCAAAATCATAAGCAATGCTCCACGATACACACGCATCGCGGACCTTCACCGGGAATACCGACTTGAGACTCTCACGGAGGTAATCCACAAACTCACCAAAAGACTATACAGAAACTCCAGACATTCGTAGAACCCGTTTATTCTGAATCTGGGGAACTACGACCACAACCATAGATGGAAACATAAAAGACCAAAAGATATACTTGTCAGAACCTAACATCTATGGCCAAGCACACGCAAACACAACGGTACAGGTGAGCCCCTGTTAATCAGACGCCATTACTGGATATCCAGCTAGAATACACTGCCGAATAACTGACACCACGCAGGGAAGCCGTAGCGTACACTGCATGCAGACAAGCTCCACACATCCCCCACACAGTGAGATGATCTATGGCCGATCTCCCACTACTATATAACGATCTTGATTGTTCCAGGAATGTAGTGGCTGCAGCAACTGGGATACATCGCCATCGCTTGCCACGGTAATGATGCATGATACCCACACTAACAAATCCAACCTTTCATGAACTATCGCAGCTAGTAAGCCACGACTGCTCTTACTACCCATCCCACTGTCGCAGAGGTTTTTTCCCACGGCACGAGCCATGACACTTTTTTCCCTCTGCTCTTCAAATCGCTACCCTCACTTGCGTTTCGTCCACTATCTATCACCTGATGGACCGTGTTAATGCGTAGTCTTACCCAGACGCACGGATAACATCACAGGCCAGCATCCTGTGACCCACTTACTAGAATAACTAACATGTTGATGGAGGTGACAGTAGAACTTTTGGTTTGGTCACCACGTTGGTGCGGGTGTGGAGGGGCCCCATCTCTATAAAAAACTGTAGGAAGATACAAGACGACTTAGACAAAATTTCCAGTTGCTGTGATGAATGGCAGCTAGCCCTAAACGTGGAAAATGTAAGTTAATGCGGATGAGTAGGAAGAACAAACCTGTAATGCCGGCCGGAGTGGTCGAGCGATTCTAGACGCTTCAGTCTGGAACCGCGCGACCGCTACAATCGCAGGTTCGAATCCTGCCTCGTGCATGGATTGTGTGATGTCCTTAGGTTAGTTAGGTTTAAGTAGTTCTAAGTTCTAGGGGACTGATGACCTCAGAAGTTAAGTCCCATAGTGCTCAGAGCCATTTGAGCCAACCAAACCTTTAATGTTCGGATACAGTATTTCTAGTGTTCAGTTTGACACAGTCAAGTCGTTTAAATATCTGGTCGTAACGCTGTAAAGCGGTATGAGTGGAACGAGTATGTGGGAACTGTGGTATCGAAGTCCAATGGCTGACTTCGGTTTACTGGGAGGATTTTAGGAAAGAGTGGTTCACCTGTAAAGGAGACCGCAAATGGTAGGCTGGTGCGACCTATTCTTGAGTGCTGCTAGAGTGTTTGGGATCCGTACCAGAACAGATTGAAGCAAGACATCGAAGGAATTCAAAGACGGGCTGATAGATTTGTTACCGGTAGGTTCCAACAACACTTAAGAGTTACGGAGATGCGTCGGGAACTCAAATGGAAATCCCTGGAGGGAAGGCGACGTTCTTTTCGAGAAACACTGTTGAGAAAATTTAGGGAACCGGTATTTGAAGCTGACTGCCGAACGATTCTATTGCCGCCAACGCGCATCGCGTGTAAGGACCACAAAGGTAAGATAAGAAATTAGGGCTCATACAGAGGCGTGCAGACAGTCGTTTGTACTTCGCTCTATTTGGGAGTGGAACAGGAGGGGAAATGACAAGTAGTGGTGCACCGTACGGTGGCTTCCGGAGTATCTATGCAGATGTAGATGTAGATGTACTCAACGATGGGGTCGCAACAAATCATCAGGCTTCCTGACACAATAGCGCAAGCCAAAATTCCTCATGTAAAATCGAAGGCGATGCCGCTTTGATCTCGCTTCTTATTTGCACATTGATGCCTTTGAAATACACAAATTTTGTTGTGCCCTACGCTTACTCTCTCAACGCATCATTTCTCGCTGAGCCTGACGCCATGGTATAGGGTGACACGAAGCCATGCGAATACTATTGGAAAACAATTCAAGGTCTTTGGGCAGATATCATAACTCTGTAACAACTTATGCCTCTCTTGTTTGGGTACATTTCTGTTAGTCCCTTGTATTCTTTAACGTATCCACCTATGTAGGCATATGCATCGCCTGATAACCTTAGGGGTAACACATTTAAATGGAAGTAATCAGACCACGAACACATTCGACCAACATCAAGAACGTGCTTAAAAATGATGACCACATTTTCGGTGGGATGCCGGCCCCATTCACCACGAAAAAAAAAAAGAAAAAAAGGTAACTGCATTGAAACTGCTCACTATGCTAGGTTATGACGTAGTACAACTGACCTCAGCTTCTCCAGGCTCATGAAGGGTAGCCTGAACCTCCAAATCTTTCTTTGGAAAGAAGCCTGTCTCATTGCACGTCCTAACTTCCTCTCTTAAGTCCATACTTTTGAGTGTAAGTTTATGAATCTACACCTCCAGAGACCTATAGGGGTTTTCACCACTATCTTCAGCCCCAGTCTTTGATTGTGAACGAGTGGTTGCTCAAATATCTTTATTCGAAGGATGACACAAAGAAATTGAACAGCTCTTACTACATGGCCAATTATTCTCTCATTGTCCCTTCAAAACTTTGTTATTAATGTTACAATACCAGGTGTACAGGTATGAAATGATCGTTAAGATACAAATATCTTGATAGGGAACATTTGTTGTGAACGAGCCGTAATTATTTTTTGTTTGGTTGGTATGACATCTGTCAAAGATATTTAGTATTCATCACGTCATGGAACAAACAACATTATATGTTTTCATCGTGTTAACAATGTCGAATTTTGTACCAGAAAGAGATGATTTGCGGAAAGCATTAATTTTTTGTTTTCATTTGAAAAAAAGTGCTGCAGAGTCGCATCGAATGCTTGTCGAGGCATATGGTGACTATGCTTTATCAGATGCTCAGATGCAACATGCAAAAGATGGTTTAAACGGTTCAGAAATAATGATTTTGTTGTAAGAAATGATGAACGTGGAAGATCAACAAAATAGTTCGAAGACGCCGAATTGCAAGCAATATTGGATAAAGAAGATACTTTGAGTCAGAAGCAAATGGCAGTAATGCTAAATGTTGCACAACGAACAATTTCTGATCGTTTGAACGCTATGGGAAATATCCACAAGTGTGAAAAGTGGGTGCCACATGAATTGAATGAAAGACAGATGGAAAACCGAAAAACCATTTGTCAAATTTTGCTTCAAAGACACGAAAGAAAATCAGTTTTGCATCGAATTGTTACTGGCGATGAAAAATGGATTTATTTTAAGAATCCTAAATGGGAAAAATCATGGGTTAATCCGGGACAACCATCAACATCGACTGCAAAGCCAGATCGATTCGGCAAGAAGACGATGCTCTGTGTTTGGTGGGATCAGAAAGGTGTGGTGTATCATGAGCTTCTAAGACCCGGTGAAACTGTGAATACTAATCGCTACAGACAACAAATGATCGATTTGATTTATGCATTGATCGAAAAAAGACCAGAATGGTCCGGAAGACATGGCAAAGTAATGTTTTTACACGACAGTGCACCTGCACACAAAGCAAAACTGTCGAGTGGTTCTAGGAGCTACAATCTGGAGCCACGCGACCGCTACGGTCGCAGGTTCGAATCCTGCCTCGGGCATGGATGTGTGTGATGTCCTTAGGTTAGTTATGTATAAGCAGTTCTAAGTTCTAGGGGACTGATGACCTCAGAAGTTAAGTCCCATAGTGCTCAGAGCCACAAAGCAAAACTGGTTCAGGATACAATCAAAACACTTGGCTGGTAGCTGCTACCCCACCCGCCGTGTTCACCAGACTTGGCCCCTTCCGACTACCACTTGTTTTCATCAATGGGACACGCATTGGCTGAGGAACACTTTGATTCCTACGAAGAAGTCGAAAAGTGGGTGTCTGATTGGTTTGCTTCAAAAGACGAACATTTCTATTGGCGTGGTGTCCACAAATTGGCGGAAAGGTGGCAAATTGTATGGAAATCAATGGTCAGTACTTTGAATAAAATGTTTTTACTTTTCAATTCAAAATTAGTGTTTCATTTTCACAAAAAAAACGCTCATTTCATACCGGCACACCTGGTATGTCTCACGTCAAGGTGCTGAATAACAATACAATATAAGGAAACCTAACAGTAAATGTGAGGATGTAGAGGCTTATCTCACTAGGGGTAAGATAGATACTGCCTACAGGAAAATTAAAGAGATCTTTGGAGAAAAGAGAACCACTTGTATGAATATCAAGAGCTCAGATGGAAACCCAATTCTAAGCAAAGAAGGGAAAGCAGAAAGGTGGAAGGAGTATATAGGGGGTCTACACAAGGGCGATGTACTTGAGGACAATATTATGGAAATGGAAGAGGATGTAGATGAAGATGAAATAGGAGATATGATACTGCGTGAAGAGTTCGACAGAGCACTGAAAGACCTGAGTCGAAACAAGGCCCCGGGAGTAAACAACATTCCATTAGAACTACTGATGGCTTTGGGAGAGCCAGTCCTGACAAAACTCTACCATCTAGTGAGCAAGATGTATGAGACAGGCGAAATACCCTCAGACTGTAAGAAGAATATAACAACTCCAATCCCAAAGAAAGCAGGTGTTGACAGATGTGAAAATTACCGAACTATCAGTTTAATAAGTCACAGCTGCAAAATACTAACGCGAATTCTTTACAGACGAATGGAAAAACTAGTAGAAGCCGACCTTGGGGAAGATCAGTTCGGATTCCGTAGAAATATTGGAACACGTGAGGCAATACTGACCCTACGGTTTATCTTAGAAGCTAGATTAAGGAAAGGCAAACCTACGTTTCTAGCATTTGTAGACTTAGAGAAAGCATTTGACTATGTTGACTGGAATACTCCCTTTCAAATTCTGAAGGTGGCAGGGGTAAAATATAGGGAGCGAAAGGCTATTTACAATTTGTACAGAAATCAAATGGCAGTTATAAGAGTGGAGGCGCATGAAAGGGAAGCAGTGGTTGGGGAGGGAGTGAGACAGGGTTGTAGCCTCTCCCCGATGTTATTCAATCTGTATATTGAGCAAGCAGTGAAGGAAACAAAAGAAAAATTCGGAGTAGGTATTAAAATCCATGGAGAAGAAATAAAAACATTGAGGTTCGCCGATGACATTGTAATTCTGTCAGAGACAGACCCCCCCCCCCCCACCATGAACCATGGACCTTGCCTTTGGTGGGGAGGCTTGCGTGCCTCAGCGATACAGATAGCCGTACCGTAGGTACAACCACAATGGAGGGGTATCTGTTGAGAGGCCAGACAAACGTGTGGTTCCTGAAGAGGGGCAGCAGCCTTCTCAGTAGTTGCAAGGGCAACAGTCTGGATGATTGACTGATCTGGCCTTGTAACAATAACCAAAACGGCCTTGCTGTGCTGGTACTGCGAACGGCTGAAAGCAAGGGAAACTACAGTCGTAATTTTTCCCGAGGGCATGCAGCTTTACTGTATGATTAAATGATGATGGCGTCCTCTTGGGTAAAATATTCCGGAGGTAAAATAGTCCCCCATTCGGATCTCCGGGCGGGGACTACTCAAGAGGATGTCGTTATCAGGAGAAAGAAAACTGGCGTTCTACGGATCGGAGCGTGGAATGTCAGATCCCTTAATCGGGCAGGTAGGTTAGAAAATTTAAAAAGGGAAATGGATAGGTTAAAGTTAGATATAGTGGGAATTAGTGAAGTTCGGTGGCAGGAGGAACAAGACTTCTGGTCAGGTGACTACAGGGTTATAAACACAATGTCAAATAGGGGTAATGCAGGAGTAGGTTTAATAATGAATAGGAAAATAGGAATGCGGGTAAGCTACTACAAACAGTATAGTGAACGCATTATTGTGGCCAAGATGGATACGAAGCCCACTCCTACTACAGTAGTACAAGTTTATATGCCAACTAGCTCTGCAGATGACGGAGAAATTGAGGAAATGTATGATGAAATAAAAGAAATTATTCAGATAGTGAAGGGAGACGAAAATTTAATAGTCATGGGTGACTGGAATTCGAGTGTAGGAAAAGGGAGAGAAGGAAACGTATTAGGTGAATATGGATTGGGGCTAAGAAATGAAAGAGGAAGCCGCCTGATAGAATTTTGCACAGAGCACAACTTAATCATAGCTAACACTTGGTTTAAGAATCATGATAGAAGGTTGTATACATGGAAGAACCCTGGAGATACTAAAAGGTATCAGATAGATTATGTAATGGTAAGACAGAGATTTAGGAACCAGGTTTTAAATTGTAAGACATTTCCAGGGGCAGATGTGGGTTCTGACCACAATCTATTGGTTATGACCTGTAGATTAAAACTGAAGAAACTGCAAAAAGGTGGGAATTTAAGGAGATGGGACCTGGATAAACTGAAAGAACCAGAGGTTGTACAGAGTTTCAGGGAGAGCATAAGGGAACAACTGAAAGGAATGGGGGAAAGAAATACAGTAGAAGAAGAATGGGTAGCTCTGAGGGATGAAGTAGTGAAGGCAGCAGACGATCAAGTAGGTAAAAAGAAGAGGGTTAGTAGAAATCCTTGGGTAACAGAAGAAATATTGAATTTAATTGATGAAAGGAGAAAATATAAAAATGCAGTAAATGAAGCAGGCCAAAAGGAATACAAACGTCTGAAAAATGAGATCGACAGGAAGTGCAAAATGGCTAAGCAGGGATGGCTAGAGGACAAATGTAAGGATGTAGAGGCTTATCTCACTAGGGGTAAGATAGATACTATCTACAGGAAATTACAGACCTTTGGAGATAGAACCACATGTATGAACATCAAGAGCTCAGATGGAAACCCAGTTCTCAGCAAAGAAGGGAAAGCAGAAAGGTGGAAGGAGTATATAGAGGGTCTATACAAGGGCGATGCACTTGAGGACAATATTATGGAAATGGAAGAGGATGTAGATGAAGATGAAATGGGAGATACCATACTGCGTGAAGAGTTTGACAGAGCACTGAAGGACCTGAGTCGAAACAAGGCCCCCGGAGTAGACAAAATTCCATTGGAACTACTGACGGCCTTGGGAGAGCTAGCCCTGACAAAACTCTACCATCTGGTGAGCAAGATGTATGAAACAGGCGATATACCCTCAGACTTCAAGAAGAATATAATAATTCCAATCCCAAAGAAAGCAGGTGTTGACAGATGTGAAAATTACCGAACCATCAGTTTAATATGCCACAGCTGGAAAGTACTAACACGAATTCTTTACAGACGAATGGAAAAACTAGTAGAAGCCGACCTCGGGGAAGATCAGTTTGGATTCCGTAGAAATACTGGAACACGTGAGGCAATACTGACCTTACGACTTATCTTAGAAGAAAGATTAAGGAAAGGCAAACCTACGTTTCTAGCATTTGTAGACTTAGAGAAAGCTTTTGACAATGTTGACAGGAATACTCTCTTTCAAATTCTAAAGGTGGCAGGGGTAAAATACAGGGAGCAAAAGGCTATTTACAACTTGTACAGAAACCAGATGGCAGTTATAAGAGTTGAGGGACATGAAAGGGAAGCAGTGGTTGGGAAGGGAGTAAGACAGGGTTGTAGCCTCCCCCCGATCTTATTCAATGTCTATATTGAGCAAGCAGTGAAGGAAACAAAAGAAAAATTTGGAGTAGGTATTAAAATCCATGGAGAAGAAATAAAAACTTTGTGGTTCGCCGATGACATTGTAATTCTGTCAGAGACAGCAAAGAACTTGGAAGAGCAGTTGAACAGAATGGATGGCGTCTTGAAGGGAGGATATAAGATGAACATCAACAAAAGCAAAACGAGGATAATGGAATGTAGTCGAATTAAGCCGGGTGATGTCGAGGGTATTAGATTAGGAAATGAGACACTTAAAGTAGTAAAGGAGTTTTCCTATTTGGGGTGCAGAATAA
This sequence comes from Schistocerca americana, assembly GCF_021461395.2. Taxonomy (NCBI): domain Eukaryota; kingdom Metazoa; phylum Arthropoda; class Insecta; order Orthoptera; family Acrididae; genus Schistocerca; species Schistocerca americana. Next base: position 96,775,184 of record NC_060125.1, on the reverse strand, counting down.
CTGATGATGGTCGAAGTAGGGAGGATATAAAATGTAGACTGGCAATGGGAAGGAAAGCGTTTCTGAAGAAGAGAAATTTGTTAACTTCGAGTATAGATTTAAGTGTTAGGAAGTCGTATCTGAAAGTATTTGTATGGAGTGTAGCCATGTATGGAAGTGAAACATGAACGATAAATAGTTTTGACAAGAAGATAATAGAAGCTTTCGAAATGTGGTGCTACAGAAGAATGCTGAAGATTAGATGGGTAGATCACATAACTAATGAAGTATTGAATAGAATTGGGGAGAAGAGAAGTTTGTGGCACAGCTTGACCAGAAGAAGGGATCGGTTGGTAGGACATGTTCTGAGGCATCAAGGGATCACCAATTTAGTATTGGAGGGCAGTATGGAGGGTAAAAATCGTAGAGGGAGACCAAGAGATGAATACACCAAGCAGATTCAGAAGGATGTAAGTTGCAGTAGGTATTGGGAGATGAAAAAGCTTTCACAGGGTAGAGTAGCATGGAGAGCTGCATCAAACCAGTCTCAGGACTGAAGACCACAACAACAACAAAAACAACAACAGTAAACCGTGTCATTTGCAGAATACTTCTCAATGACTTTTTTCAGTTTAAAACTCATATACCAAATAAAAGAATATAATTCCTCGGTACAGAAGTGTTTTGATGGTACTTATTGAGTAGCGAAGTGGCGCGATGCAGTGCGGTGTGGCACGACGGCAGCAACAACATTCCGACAACGGCACCTGGCATCTTAATGGAGGCGCCGTGGGCCCGGGAGCGGCTACTGTCTGCAATGGTGGCAAGGCGCGCTGTGGCCAAACCCTTCTCCCTCCCTCCGCCGTGACCCTTGGACTGGACAGCCACAGGTGGACAGCCCTGATGAACGGGCGGCAGATGGGTTGCGTGGCAGCAGGTTGTGCCGAGGTGGTGCTGCCGAGAGGAGGATGACGCAGTGCTAGGCGTTGTGCAGGTGGCCGAATGCCGGACATTTGCCACGCCGGACATTGCCACACTTGCCCCTTCGCCAGGTAGCGATCCCTCAAGGGACGCCCTTCCTCGTACTCCTGCTGTCCGCTTTCAAACCGCCGTCTCCACATCTTACTCGATACAACCAGTACGTAAGGGACCTTCTTCTTCGACATCTTGGCCAAATACAGAGCTTCTTTTCCGAAATCGAAATATTTGTAACTTTTGAGAAGCGAAAGCACTACCGACCATTATGTCAGTAAGTAATTAGTTCTGCCAAGTATAAATATAGATCCCTCTGTCTGTACGGTAGCTTCCTTTCACGCTTACTGATTGCGACAGAAACAGTCCATCGCCATGACAGCAACAAGAAATGAACGCTTTAAACACAATGCGAATGTACGCTAATCATTTCTTTTTGATCGCTGCATTTGCGCCTACTTTAATTGCTACAATTGTATGCCCAAAAGACAATAAGGAAAGAAGAAATGGGTATGCGAATGTTTGAAAAGAAGGATGACAAACTTCATATTAATTTACTCTAAAATGCGATATCCCTTGCGGTGAAACATTAGTTAATAATGTGTAGTGGGACAATGTTCAAAACATGACTCAAAGTACGATCATAAACAGAGATAAGAACATCTATGATTGACATGTCATTTAAAGTCGATGTACAATTTTAAAATGTTAGAAATAAGGAAACGAAGTAATACAGAATGCTATCCTTGTAACGTACGTTGTTGTTCTACATTGTTTAGCTCTGGTATTTACATGGTCACAGAGACAGCATTCTAGCTGTTGGAGGGAAAAGCCGTAATTGTAATGACCTGCGCTACAACAGAAACAAGAAGCACAACTTAAGGAAAAATAATGTAATGTGTGTTCCAGCTCACAAACGACATTGAAACAGTTAGTTCCTGTGACTTAGTATAGACAGAGGTTATATTCGACAACCAGAGTAGATTAACCACTGGCTCCTTCTACCGACCCCCGGTCTCAGATGAAACAGTTGCTGAACATTTCAAAGAAAACTCGAGTCTCATCGCAAATAGGTACCCTACTCATACAATTATAGTTGACAGTGAATTCAATCTACCTTCCGTATGTCGACAAAAATACATTTTCAGACCCTACTGTAGATAGAAAACAACTTCCATAACTGTTGTAAATGCTTTTTATAAATTTATTTTGAGCAATTAGTTCACGAGGCCATTCAAATTGTAAATGGTTACGAAAACACACTTGACCTCTTAGCCACAAATAATTCTCAGCATCACGACGGATACAGGGAGTAGTGAACACACAGTCGTAGCGAGTCTCAATTCCGTAACAAAGAAATTCACCAAAACTAAACGCTTTATAAAAGCAACTAAAACTTCGGTTGATGTCTTTCTAAGAAGCAGTCTCCAATCATTTTAAACTATGTAAGTGAAGACCATATGTGCCTTAAGTTCAAAGGAATAGTGTCAACAGCACTCGAGAGATCCATACCAAATAAATTAATAAGAGACGGAACTCATCTCCCATGGTACACAAAACACGACAGAAAGTTGCTGCAGGAGCGCCGGAAAAGGCACGTATAATTTAGACGAGCACAAAATCTCCAAGTTTGGCGAAGTTTTGCTGTAGCTCGAAATTTGGTGCGTATTTCAATGCGAGATGCATTTAATAGTTTCCACAACGAAACTCTCTCTAGAAATGTGGCGAAAAATCCATAGAGATTCTGGTCCTATGTTAAGAAAAGTAGCGGAAAGGCTCAGTAAGCGATGAGGAGGGGGAGACAAGGGACCCAACCCTTCGGAGCAGGTAAATCTTGACAATGCTTGGAAACCGCTTATTTGACACCTTCGTTCGGAAAGAATTTCTGCATCTTCACTTCCGACAGATGTTACCACTTTTAGAGATTAATTATTTATTTTCAAGCACTGTGGATTCGCAGCAGCACTATTTTGTTTGCAATCTGCACTTATATGTTTATCTTTGCTATATACATCTTATCTATGACTAGCGCAGTAGTGGCGGCTTTGATATCTTTGACGTATGCGCTTTCAATCCTCAGCAGCTTTGTATCACGTGACTCTCCGTATAAGTACGCACGCGCAAACGCTATGAACTCAGTCTCCGACTCGCCTTGAAGGTGGCTGGGAGGTTTCTAGCCGAAATATCGCAAGAAGAATTGTCGCTGTCCCAGACTGCACGCCCGAAAGATGATGGAACAACGTGTGTGTTACTTTGCATGCCCCGTGCGTGTGGAATCTTGGCTACGGAGCAGTACCCTGCGTTGCAACGCTCATATGCCCCCGGTACGTTCGCCTGCCGGCCTGCAGGTGGCTTACAGATGGCGCGGCAGACTCTGTCCCTGGTGATATCGGAATGCACAGGTGCAGTAATCACTATGCAGCAGTGCCGCCGTGCTATGGCACCCAAGCATGCAGGGAAGTAACAGCAGCGACCTTTTTCAGCTGGCCATACAGTCTCGAATATGAACCGAAATTTTGCTGTCTCCCTTTGGGCCAAACGTTGGGTGATCAAAACTCTAGTCACCAAATGTGCAGGAGTAAAAAGTAAAAAGCCTGATTGAGCCGTGGTAAAAATTGCTACTTTGAAGAGGGCGCCGCAGCGCGTTGTGTGAAGCAGTCGCCGTGTCTAGCGGTGGCGCCGCTGTGACAATCGCAACTTTGGTGTCTCCCTCTGGTGGGAAAGGGGAAAGGTTGACTGTTCACGTGCATTTAAGAGGCGCTATGAGCTCGCTAGGCGGCGAGTCTGGTCAGTTGGTCAGCCGGGTCAGGGTAAGGCAGTCAGTGTCTGTCTGTAGTCCGGAGTGCTAGTATATGTTAGGCCGCCAGTCTGCTCGAGTCATTGGCGGTTGGATCGATCGGTTGGTCGGTCTCCCACTGGGACACGAGATGACTTGTCCGTCTTGAGCGTCGGCGCATGTGAGGTCGCCACGTGAGTCCAGTGGGCCGCGCCCTATAGCGAGGGGTAGTGGCTTCGCGGCCCACACGAGAGCAACAGGAGTCAAACCACGACATCGGTGTGGCCGGTGCGAGCTGCGACGCCGTAATACGGGAGATCGGCGCGCCTTCCTGCGTCCGTTGAAGCGGCTGGCAGCGGACGGTTTGGGAGAGCGTTTTGGGGGTGCTGCACCAGGTCTTCGCCAAACATCGCAGTTTTTTAGAAGTTAAGTGATTCGTGATATGTTGTTTCATTTACTTGTTAAATTCTACTTATTTTCTCGGCCAGTCTCTCGTCCCCAGCTTGCTCGTCTGTCTCTCGTCCGCATTTGTTAGGCATTTAGTGTCTGTCTGTCTGTTTGTCGGTCTGCCGCACGTTAATTGCTGCCTCTGTCGTGTTTGTCGGATTCGGTGTTAACGAAGTTATTGCTTGAAGTGTAACGGCCGAATTCCTGAAATATATTTTTATCTTACCTATCATCTTGAGAGGTGGTATATGTGTAATGTAGAGCATGTTTGGCCAACCTTGTATATTTATGTAAGACTGCTTTTCATGGGTTTTTATTTAAATGGTCATTTTAGTATATAAAGTTGCCACCCTTCCACCGTAAGACCTTTTTTTTAAAAATCAAGTTGCACCTTCGGTGGCAAGTTAATCTTTTCATGTTAGTGTTTCGCACCATTTCCATCCCTCCTACAGGGTTTATAGTTCATATACTTCTGTGAGTTGTTAAAAATTTTTCGTTTAAAGTAATCTGGTGTGTTCCAGATTTGCACCAGTGTAGTCTTTCAGAGGTTGTTGCGAGCGGTCGTGACTACGGCCATGTCAAAAGGAAGTGCCAAGGTTCACAGCCCGAGAGCTCATACAGTCAAAAATTTGTTCTTTCTGTCCCTGAATAAATTGTAACTTGATATTTAGAGGATGCTTTCTGATTATAATTTTAAATCTGTTTCTGAAAAAAAAGGCTTTTAGGAATAAAATTTCCATTTGTTGAAAGAAATTTGATTTGTTTTCATCAGTTACCCACTGGAAACTACTTCCACGCTCACAAATTGTGATTAAATGTCTTAATGTTTTGATGAATCGCTAGTGAATAAAGTAAATTCTTAAGAAAAGGTTTTGAAAGTAAATTCACGGTTCACTGATCAGGATGGGTGATGGAGGCGTCCGAATGGATCATCATCATCATCATCAGTGTTTTGCCCAAAGACAGATTTTCACGTGGTAACCCTCCATGCTCTCCTGTCTTCTGCCATCCTCCTCAGGTCTGCGTTACTTCTACATCCCTTTATGTCGTCTTTCATCACGTATCTCCTTCTCCCTCTCAATCTCCTCCCACGAACTAGACCTTCCAAAGTGTCTGTCACCTGGCACTCCGTCTCACATAATGTCCCATTCAGTTGTTCTTCCTTTCTCCTATAATCTGCAACAGTCTTCTCCTCCCACTAACACTTTCCAACACTTTTTCGTTGCTTACACTTCCCATCCAACTTATCCTCTGCGCTCTCCTCCACATCCACATCTCAAATGCTTCTAGACTTTTCTCATCCTCTCATCTCAGGATCCATGTTTCTGTCTCGTGGAGTACCACACTCTAGATAAAATACTTGCCAAGTCTTTTCCTCAGACGTTTATCTAGTATGTCACATAATAATCTCCTCTTTCTATTGAATGCGTCCTTTGCTATAGAAATGAGAGTTTTCACCTCTTGTGGGCCCCTCAAGTCTTCAGTAACTGTACTTCCAAGATATTTAAAATCTCTTTGGAGACTAATTACAATTTATCCTGTCTCAGTACTTGCCAATCTCCTTCGTTTACCGATCACCATACTCTTTGGTTTTGACGTATTGATCCCCGTCGCATATTCCTCACAATCATCATTCAGATCTTTTATCATTTTATTTACAGTTCATTCACTTTCTGCCATTAATACTGTGCTCTTTCTCTTTAAGCCTTTCCCAACAATCTTTTCTTGGTATAAGTTGAAAAATAAAGAGAAAAGACGACAAACTTGCCTAACGCCTCTTCCAGTGTTGCATCCTCCAGACATTTCATTTCCAATTCTTACTCTTACTTTCCATTGTAAATATAGATTGTGTACCAATCGTCTCTTACTCCCAGTCTACACATTTGAATTTCAAAATATCTTGTTCCATTGTATTCTGTCGAAAGTCTTTTCGAAGCAATAGAAACAGTATATCTTTCCTCTGCGATTCTTAACAGGCCAATAGCATTTTTTGTTTCTTTTCCTCTTCTAAATCCGAACTCTTCCTCCGAAATCCATCTATCTAACTTGCTGTATAGCCTTCTATTTAGCACTCCAAGGTATACTTAAGGTACATGAGAAACTATGTTGGTAGTCGTATGCTCTTCACATTTTTTGGCATTTGTCTTTTTCTCATACAGTATCATTACCGCTGCTACAAAGTCATCAGGCCATTCCCCTTTGTCATGTATCTCCTTACACAGGTAGTCTATTTTCCTCCAACTTTATCTTGCTTCTTGTCCAAAGGGAGATGACTTGAAATTATTTAGTGAAGTTCAAATGGTTCAAATGGCTCTGAGCACTATGGGACTTAACATCTATGATCATCAGTCCCCTAGAACTTAGAACTACTTAAACCTAACTAACCTAAGGACAGCACACAACACCCAGTCATCACGACGCACAGAAAATCCCTGACCCCGCCGGGAATCGAACCCGGGAACCCGGGCTAGTGAAGTTCATTTAGCTAATAGTATGTTCTGAAATTGCAGCGTACAGGATGGCTCGCCTGAGGCGTGAGTAAGAAAGCTCCCACAGTTGAACGTGGTGTGAATAAAATATAAGGGGCAGGCAGCGTCAGAGGAGGCCTTGTTCGAATGGCTGGTAGGTGGCCAGTCCTAATGACCAGAGCCAGAGGCAGGCGGAGGAAGTCGTCCTCTGTGGCTGAAAACTGAAGAATGAGAGAGTTTGTTCTGTTTGACGAAAGGCCGGCCGCGGTGGTTTAAATGGTTCAAATGGCTCTGAGCACTATGGGACTTAACTGCTGTGGTCATCAGTCCCCTAGAGCTTAGAACTACTTAAATCTAACTAACCTAAGGACTTCACACACATCCATTCCCGAGGCAGGATTCGAACCTGCGACAGTAGCGGTCTCGCGGTTCCAGACTGTAGCGCCTAGAACCGCTCGGCCATCCAGGACGGCTGGCCGGGGTGGCCAAGCGGTTCTAGGCGCTACAGTCTGTGACCGCGCGACCGCTCCGTTCGCAGGTTCGAATCCTGCCTCGGGCATGGATGTTGTGTGATGTCCTTAGGTTAGTTAGGTTTAAGTGGTTCTAAGTTCTAGGGGACTGATGACCTTAGAAGTTAAGTCCCATAGTGCTCCGAGCCATTTGAACCATTTTTTTGTTTGACGATGAGGAATGAATAGAGCGAAGCAGTTTCGTCCTACCGTCCTGAACCTTCCAGTAACAACAAACGTGACTCGCCTCCTACGCTCCCTATTGGCTAAACCGATGGTCCGAAGTCGCCAGCAAACTCAGCAGAGGGCTGAAGGCATCTCATGTCTGCGGCATTAACTGGACAGAATGGTCTCAGTTCTGAAAGGCAGGCACTTGGGTCGCGTATGCACGGCAGAAGTTGTTGGAGAGATTACTTGTATAGGCTTGGTCGCGGCGTTTGAAATAAAAAAGTTTTAATCAATTCTACACTCACTGTACACTACTTATGGTCAACCACCATGAGATTCACTCCACTGAGAGGTACCTTCTCTTTACCACGTCTTATCACTTCAATAGCCCGGAATGTTCCAGAACATTCTCGAAGCTCACAGAAGTCTTCCAAATGGCCACCTTTCGGTCACACATTGACATTGTGTTTCTCCGCCCGTCAAGGGGGTGCTGCTGAGATTTTTCTACATCTCGGTCTGGAGAAATACGCTAAGTAATATGTGGGTGGATTCCAGACAATCGAAAGTATTGTTTTCCACAAAATTGTATTCACTTTGTGGGTACTGTAGGACTTATGCTGAAAACGAGGATGGCAAGCCTGACAAAGGAAACCGCTTTTTACATCTCTTCACGATGTTTGAAGTGTATTCACAAAGTTTATTTGCCTAAACTCTATATCGCAGGTAAGGACGAATACACAAATAGCTTCCAGTGCACTTCCATGCTTTATGGTGTGTTGCGCATTTACCCAAAATTAATTATCATGCTAGGTTTGTCGTCACACATGAAATGGTTACCTGAATCTACTCAGAAAAATGTACTCTTCAATACAGAGTTGTTACATATGTAATTGAACAATAAATGTTAAAAATAACACGACTTGTTGGGTGTGGTATGGATTCCGGACACTAAGATTATGCGAGAGGCGAACTCATGAAATACAATCGAACTGCATGCTTCATTTGATGCGCATTATTTCAAGAGGACAGATGCTATAAACAATCTGAAAAGAAATTGGTTCTAAAATTCGTCAGTTTGGAGTATATTCAGGAGTATTTTCACTTCGTCGGAACTGTGTCAGAAGGTGTGGCGTCGTCGTCCTCAGCAAAATCTTTCTATTTCGAAACATGAATATCTTTGAGGAGAGATGTTGAGTCCATTTCGGCACGAATGAAAGCTATATTACACGACGCTGGGACCGCCGTACGGCTAGAGAGAAGAATATGGGCAATGTACCACGTCCAGAACTCCTGCAGATGTATCTTCAGCTCGCAATGAAAGCGAAACGACGTCGATTTTTGCGGAAGGCAATACAACCATGTAAGATTCTGTAACTCCATTTAACCTGGTGGCTTCATGGACAGCCTTCTTTTCAAAATAGTTTTCAGCCATCACTTTCATAAGACGTTGCTGCGTAATGATATAGGCCGTCCAGAGAGGTGCTGAACGGAAGGATATTCAATTTTTCTCTGGAGAAATACGCTAAATAATGTTTGCATGAATATCAAGAGCTCAGATGGAAGCCCAGTTCTAAGCAAAGAAGGGAAAGCAGAAAGGTGGAAGGAGTATATAGGGGGCCAAAAACACCGGCGATGTTCTTGAGGACAATATTATGGAAATGGAAGAGGAGCTAGATGAAGATGAAATGGAAGATATGATACTGCGTGGAGAGTTTGACAGAGCACTGAAAGACCTAAGTCGAAACAAGGCCCCGGGAGTAGACAACATTCCATTAGAACTACTGACAGCCTTGGGAGAGCCAGTCCTGACAAAACGCTATCGTCTGGTGAGCAAGATGTTTGAGTCAGGCGAAATTCCCTCAGACTGTAAGAAGAATATAACAATTCCAATCCCAAAGAAAGCAGGTGTTGACAAATGTGAAAATTACCGAACTATCAGTTTAATAAGTCACAGCTGCAAAATACTAACGCGCATTCTTTACAGACGAATGGAAAAACTGTTAGAAGCCGACCTCGGGGAAGATCAGTTTGGATTCCGTAGAAATGTTGGAACACGTGAGGCAATACTGACCCTATGACTTATCTTAGAAGCTAGATTAAGGAAGGGCAAAGCTACGTTTCTACCATTTGCAGATTTAGAGAAAGATTTTGACAATGTTGACTGGAATACTCTCTTTCAAAATCTGAAAGTGGCAGGGGTAAAATACAGGGAGCGAAGGGTTATTTACAATTCGTACAGAAACCAGATGGCAGTTATAAGAGTAGAAGGGCATGAAAGGGAAGCAGTGGTTGGGGAAGGGAGTGAGACAGGGTTGTAGTCGCTCCCCGATGCTATTCAGTCTGTATATTGAGCAAGCACTAAAGGAAACAAAAGAAAAATTCGGAGTAGGTATTAAAATCCATGGAGAAGAAATAAAAACTTTGAGGTTCGCCGATGACATTGTAATTCTGTCAGCGACAGCAAAGGACTTGGAAGAGCAGTTAAACGGAATGGACGGTGTCTAGAAAGGATCGCATAAGATGAACATCAACAAAAGCAAAACGAGGATAATGAAATGTAGTCGAATTAATTCGGGTGATGCTGAGGGAATTGGATTAGGAAATGAGACACTTAGAGTAGTAAAGGAGTTTAGCTATTTGGGGAGCAAAATAACTGATGATGGTCGAAGTAGAGGGGATATAAAATGTAGACTGGCAATGGCAAGGAAAGCGTTCCTGAGGAAGAGAGATTTGTTAACGTCGAGTATAGATTTAAGTGTCAGGAAGTCGTTTCTGAAAGTATTTGTATGGAGTGTAGCCATGTATGGAAGTGCAACATGGACGATAAATAGTTTAGACAAGAAGAGAATAGAAGCTTTTGAAATGTGGTGCTACAGAAGAATGCTGAAGATTAGATGGGTAGATCACATAAGTAATTGGGGAGAAGAGGAGTTTGTGGCACAACTTGACTAGAAAAAGGGATCGGTTGGCAGGACATGTACTGAGGCATCAAGGGATCACCAATTTGGTACTGGAGGACAGCGTGGACGATAAAAATCGTAGAGGGAGACCAAGAAATGAATACACTAAGCAGATTCAGAAGGATGTAGGCTGCAGTAGGTACTGGGAGATGAAGAAGCTTGCACAGGACAGAGTAGAATGGAGAGCTGCATCAAACCAGTCTCAGGATTGAAGACCGCAACAACAACAACAACAAAAATGTGTTGATGCACTCCAGGATTGTTTACCACAAAAATGAATTTGCTTTGTTAGTACTGTAGGGCACTGGGAACAAGGACGTCGAGTTTGATAAACGATACGGCGTTTTACACTTCTTCACAATGCTTGAAACGTATTCACAAAGTTCATTTGACTGAAACCTCGTAAATATTGTGAGAGCACGCACAATGAATATCGACTTGCATGAAAAATGCGGGTGCTTATCACTTACAAATGACGGAGAATAAATTGCAACATTACGTTTTTCTGTGTTTCATTTCACGGTCATGTTTCCGTTGTTCATATACAAAATTTCCTGTGGCAAAGCGATGAATACTAGCGGTGCTGTACCCGGATTATATACGGTGAGCCGCAAATGAGGCAATATTCTACCGTGAACGCTTAGCGAGAAAGTTCTTTAAACCATGGTGTACAGCGTGGCCAGTGATGCGTATATGGGTGTAGTAAATATTTCATTGAACGACTCGTGACAGTGACAAAAGCTGAAGCCGGCCACACAGATTGATGCGGCCGCAACGATATGAGGGCGCGTTTATAATACTCGCCGCTGCAGTAGCTGTCTCGTGTGTGTGTGTGTGTGTGTGTGTGTGTGTGTGTGTGTGTGTGTGAGTGAGAGAGAGAGAGAGAGAGAGGGGGGGGGGGGGGGGGGGAGAGAGAGAGAGAATGCAGAGTGTGAATGCATGCCACTCTTCAAAAGAGCGTCGGCTGGCCGCTGTGGTGATTTATGAAATGGTGCCAGGCGGTCACTCGGCAATGACAACAGTCATTACAGACCGCTGTGGTGATGTTAGCACCAGAGTCGCTCCACTCCACTCCACTTCACGCTCAGTCAGTGCCTCTGCCCAGAATGTTTATTAAAATTGGGAAGTGTGTTTCTGTTTGCTGTATTCTACTTCGTGACTTGTAAACGCTCTTGTTTTATAGCGAGGGGTCAGGGACAAGGCATCTGAATGATCAGGAGCCTGTAAACAGGTCTTGCTTACCATGTAGATCAAAATTACATAAACTGTCTTGATCCCAAGTGCTAATGTTCTGAATAAAATATGAATCTGTCAATATAGATAAGGTTGGGTGAACCTCCACTTCTAATGGACCTCATTAAAAGCCAGCTGAAAAAATGATGTTTACCAGAACGTAATATTACCGGGGCCGTATATGTTCACCTGACTTAGTATTTTCAAGTTACCCCAAACAATTAAATTAGAAATTTAATTATCTTCAATAGAATACATAACTGCTCTAGTTTGTGAACGTTTACTGTGATTTTTCACTAGTAATTTTACTTCATTTTTATAAAATATAGCTGTTGACTCGTTTCCCATTCGTTTCGGCACATTTCCGAGAATTTCTAAATATTCAAACATCGCAGCCTGTACTATTCTATCCCAGTCAGTACGCAACAAAGCTACACATCAGATAAATCAAATCCATTTATGAGTATTCGCCAAGCTTGCACTACTTCATTATACATTGACTCGTTGTCTGACGTCGTGTTTGTTATTTGATGACTGAAATAAATCTCTCCACCTATTTCGTGATTTATTAACGGCAGATAACCTGTTCACGACACGTCTTCTCCAGAAAAGTGGTACAAATGACAAACATCTTCACACGAGCCGCATAGTAATTCTTAAATTGCATGTCAATGACAGACTGACGCATAGTATTTTTACAGGTTAAAAGCTAAACATAGCCAGGCAAAATTGCAGCGCAACAACCACATTTTCAGTGGCGCATTGTCCACGAGAATTTTCCCGAAACAGAAACCTTTTACGTTGGAGGACCGAAGAAACTTGTATAGGCGTGCTTATTCAAATACAGAGATATGTACACAGGCAGAATATGGCGCTGCGGTTGGCGGTTCATTGGCGATTTTTTAAATTATTTTGAAGACTTAGCTCACGAGGCCATTCAAATTGTAAATGGTTACGAAAACACACTTGACCTCTTAGTCACAAATAATCTTAAGCATCACGACGAATACAGGGATTAGTGAACATACAGTCGTAGCGAGGCTCAATTCTGTAACAAAGAAATTCATCAAAACTAAACGCGAAATAAGTTTCTTGCGCAGTTGTTAGTTCGGTCACTACTGCTATGGCAGGTAATCAAGATTGAAGTGAGTTTGAATGTGACGTTTTGTCGGCGCAAGAGCGATGCGACACAGCATTTCTGAGGTACCGATGAAGTGGGGATTTTCCCGTACGGCCATTTCACGAGTGTACAATGAATATCCGGAATCCGGTAAAACATCAGATCTCCGACATCGCTGCGGCCGGAAAAGATCCTGTGAGGATAGGACCAACGACCAGTGAAAAGAATCGTTCAATGCGACAGAAGTGCAACCCTTCCGCAAACTGCTGCAGGTTTCAATGCTGGGCAATCAACGAGTGTCAGCATGCAAAACATTCAAATGGTTCAAATGGCTCTGAGCACTATGGGACTTAACATCTGAGGTCATTAGTCCCCTAGACTTAGAACTACGTAAACCTAAGGACATCACACACATCCATGCCCAAGGCAGGATTCGAACCTGCGACCGTAGCGGCAGCGTGGTTCCGGACTGAAGCGCCTAGAACCGCTCGGCACAACGGCCGGCTGCAAAACATTCAACGAAACATCATCGATATGGGCTTTCAAAGCCGAAAGCCCACTCGGTGTGCGGACATTTGCCACGCCGGACATTTGCCACGGTTTTACGTGCTCCGAAGGGTTGGGTCCCTTGCCTCCCCCTCCTCATCGCTTGCTGAGCCTCTCCGCTGGTTTACTTAACATAGAACCAGAATCTCTTTGAGTTTTCCGCCACATGTCTTGAGGGAGTTTCGTTGTGGAAACTATTAAACGCATCTCGCATTGAAATCCGTACCAAATTTCGAGACTCAGTATAACTTCGCCAATCTTGGAGATTTTGCGTTCGTCTAAATTATACGTGCCTTTTTCGGTGCTCCTGCAGCAGCTTTCTGTCGTGTTTTTTGTACCATGGGGGATCAGTTCCTTCTGATATTAATTTATTTGGTATGAATCTCTCGAGTGCTGTTGATACTATTTCTTTCAACTTAAGCCACATATGGTCTTGACTTACACAGTTTAGAAGGATTGGAGACTGTCTCTTAGAAAGACGTCAACGGAATTTTTAGTTGCTTTTATAAATAGATATATTTCGCGTTTAGTTTTGGTGAATTTCTTTGTTACAGAATTGAGCCTCGCTAAGACTGTATGTTCACTAATCCCTGTATTCGTCGTGATGCTTAAGATTATTTGTGACTAAGAGGTCAAGTGTGTTTTCGTAACCATTTACAATTTGAATGGCCTCGTGAACTAATTGTTGAAAATAAATTTATAAAAAGCATTTAGAACAGTTATGGAAGTTGTTTTCTATCTACAGTAGGGTCTGAAAATGTATTTCTGTCGACATACGGAAGGTAGATTGAAGTCACTGCCAACTATAACTGTATGAGTAGGTTACCTATTTGTGATGTGACTCAAGTTTCCTTTGAAATGTTGAGCAACTGTTTCATCTGTGATCGGGGGTCGGTAAAAGGAGCCAGTGGTTAATTTATTCCGGTTGTCTAATATAATCTCTGCCCATACTAAGTCACAGGAACTATCTGCTTCAATGTCGCTTGTTAGCTGGAACATACATCACATTATTTTTCCTTAAGTTGTGCTTCTTGTTTCTGTTGTAGTGCAGGTCATTACAATTACGGCTTTTCTCTCCAACAGCTAGGATGCTTTCTCTGTGACACAGTAAATAACAGAGCTAAACAATGTAGAACAACAACGTACGTTACAAGCATACCATTCTGTTTCACTTCATTTCCTTATTTCTAATATTTTAAAATTGTACGTAGACTTTAGTTGACATGTCAATCATAGGTGTTCTAATCTCTATTTAGTGAACGTATTTTCAGTCATGTTTTGAACATTGTCCCGCTACACTTTATTAACTAATGTTTCACCGTAAGGGATATCGCACTTTAGAGACAAAATTAATATGTAGTATGTCGTTCTTCTTTTCAAACATTCACATACGCATTTCTTCTTTCCTTGTTGGCTTTTGGGCATGAAGTTGTAGTAATTAAAGTAGGCACAAATGCAGTGATAAAAAAGAAATGATTACCGTACTTTCGCATTCTCTTTACATCGTTCCTTTCTTGTTGCTCCCATGGCGATGGACTGTTTCTATCGCAATCAGTAAGTGTGAAAGGAAGCTACCGTACAGACAGAGGAATCTATATTTATACTTGGCAGAACTAATTACATACTTACATAATCGTCGGTATTGCTTTCGTTTCCCAAAAGTTATAAAAATTTCGATTTCGGAAAAGAAGCTCTGTATTAGTCCAAGACGTCGAAGAAGAATGTCCCTTACGTGATGGTTGTATCGAGTAAGATGTGGAGACGGCGGTTTGAAAGCGGACAGAAGTAGTACGGCGAAGGGCGTCCTTTACGTGTGGGATCGCTACCTGGCGAAGGGGCAAGTGTGGCAAACGTCCGGCGTGGCAAATGTCCGGCATTCAGCCCACTCATGTACTGCCTGACACAAAGCTTTACGCCTCGCCTGTGCCAGTCAACATGGACATTGGACTGTTGATGACTAGAAACATGTTGCCCAGTCGGACGATTGTCAAATTGTATAGTGGGGATGGACGTGTACGGATATGGATACAACCTCACGGATCCACGGACCCTTCATGTCGGCAGGGGACTGTTCAAGCTGCTGGAGGCTCATTAATGGTGCTGGGCGTGTGGAATTGGAGTGATGTGGGACCTGTGATACGTGTAGCCCTTCGAGTGCTGCACCAGCGCGTGCGGCCGGCCCTGTCATGGCTGCCCTTGGGGCCGCCTAATCTGTGTACCTCCGCTTATAGATGTTGATAAAACCATAGAATATCGATAGCTATCCATCTTCTATGGTTTTATTAACAGCTATAATGTGGATCTCACCGTCTTTGTTTTACAAGGTGGTTTGAAAATGAACCCGAAACTAGTCGCCGCTTAAATAAGTATCTTTTACCGCAACCCAAGCTACAATTCTGTAGTAATAATAATTCTAGAATTTTTTCTTTAATTAATAATATTTGCACTAAGTTTAAGGTTTAACTTCTACCAAGAAGTTATGGAAGAATCCATAAATCTGTACTAAGTTTTTATTTTTCCACCTTCTGTACGAACATTTGAAGCATCCAGTCTGTGCCGGCCGGAGTAGCCGAGCGGTCCTAGGCGCTACAGTCTGGAACCGCGAGACCACTACGGTCGCAGGTTCGAATCCTGCCTCGGGCATGGATGTGTGTGATGTCCTTAGGTTAGTTCGGTTTAAGTAGGTCTAAGTTCTAGGGGACTGATGACCTCAGACGTTAAGTCCCATAGTGCTCAGAGCCAGAAATCCAGTCTGTGTTTGTCAGCAAAGACTGGATGTTTCACAAATTCGTACATAAGGTGTTTGTCAGCAAAGTAATTCATCTGGAGAGGCTCTTCAAGCTCATGTAATTCCGTGTTTTTTGGCAGTTATATTTCCCATCCTTCTTTCTCATCCAGGCTTTGGACCGGCAGTGGCGAAGTTAAAAATATTTTTTAAAATTTTTGTAATTATTTTTATTTTTCTAGTTTTTAAGTAATTTTTTCAGATTTACGGGCTTCATTTCATTTTCCAGCTGTAACAACTTGGCTAAAAGTTCTTCTTTGTGTGGTATGTTTCAAAACATGGGTCAGCGCACAAAGGTAAATTGCATGTTGTGCAGTCATATTTCGTTTCTCGACGCACATTCTGTTTCGAGGAGACTGCCCATCTACGCCATAGTCCGCTTTTCTTGGACTGATCACTTGGAATGACATGCGGAAAGTGCCTCCCAGTAAAGCGAAGAGGATTCTCGTCATCAGAGCGTCTTCCTTCCCTATCTCTTCACCGTTCTGTAGCAAATTTTTCCACAAGTTCTCGTACCAGACATAAATGAAAATCTGCTAATGATATTTTGCTCCATGTCACCGATCTGTGAAGACTATGAGCAATCAAAACACAAAGGTCCATAGCATGAAAAAAAAAAGTTCCATTTACGCGCAGATGCAACAGTACTTAATAGCATATCGGAGTGGTCTACTGCTCCCATATTTGCATTGTAATCAACAACACATTGTGGCTTCATTACTTTTTCGCCAGTCGTCCTGTTTGTCCTCCCTGTGTCACGCATTTCTGTAGTGTTGCAGGGACTCAGTGTGAACACTTCTCTCTTGTTGCAACACTTGATAGCAAGCATTGCGTCAGTTGACATAAACTCAGATTCTACTCGTTTCAGTTTCTTTTGTAGCTTCAGAAAGTTGCGCCTGTTCCTACGAACAGTACCGCATGCTTCTGTTCTCTGGTTGTGAAGCCAGAGGAACGAGGCTGGAGTTGTATACCAATTGTCGACATACAGGGTATGTCCACGTTCAAGGTATGGCTTCAGTAGTGTTGCCACAATATTACCAGATTTCCCCAAATTATGGACTTCAATTTCCGTTGTTGTGCCTGTGTGTACAATGAAATCCAAGACGTATCCAGTTTTACAGTCGCACAACACAAATGTTTTGATTCCAAATCTACTTCATTTCGAAGGAATGTATTGTTTAGAAGATAAGCGACCTTTGAACAATAATAGGCTTTCATCGACACAGAGTTTTCTGTATGGATTAAATGCACCGCGGAACGCCACACGAAATGTATCAATTATTTTCCTAATTTTAAACAAACTGTCACCTCCAGTATTGGCCGAGTCGTCACTAAAATACAAAATTCTCAAAAGTAACATAAAACGGTCACGGGACATAACTTCGCCAAAAATTGGATTACTCAGAAGTACCTCTCTGGACCAATATTCCTTTATTCTCAACTTTTTAACACGAGCCATGAGAAGCCAAATACCAATGAAGCTATACAGCTGGCCGGAGTGGCTGAGCGGTTCTAGGCGCTACAGTCTGGAACCGCGCGACCGCTAGGGTCGCAGGTTCGAATCCTGCCTGGGGCATGGATGTGTGTGATGTCCTTAGGTTAGTCAGGTTTAAGCAGGTTTAAGTCTAGGGACAGATGACCTCAGAAGTTAAGTTCCATAGTGCTTAGAGCCATTTGAACCATTTTGAAGCTAAACGTTTCCTCAAAACATGTATCTTTCGAGGTGGATACTTGAGAACGAAGTCATTCCGACGTATTTCCATGGTGAAAGTGAAAAATCTGTTAGTTTTAAGCGCTATAAATTTCAACAGATCTTCTGATAAATAATGCATGAAAAAGGACCGAACGCTTGAATCAGGCGCTAGTTGGCAATTATGTCCTGAAGATGAGTCATCAAATGCATGAAGTGCTGTTCTGAAATCACGTATTTGCCAGTCAAATTTCTCATTCTCACTATGGTGTTGCCTTTTATGGATCGATTCGTCTTCACTTTCAGAATCTGAAGAAGAACTGACCTGGTGGGCTCTACTAGGTGAAGTACGTGGCGGTGTATTACTGAGAGATTCTTCTGATGGATCTTCATCGTCTCTAAATTCATTGAAGATGCCACACTCATTGTCACTGTCACTCCTTGCCAGTATCTCCAGTATCTCTTCGTCAGTGCAACGACACCGATGTGCCATTTGTCTGTGGAACTCAAAAGTGACAGCACTCTAAAATCCTGATGAAACGGCAGATAGCTAAACGACACGAGAGAAGCAGAATGCAGAAGATAACATGAACCAGCTACCACGAATATCGAACAGCAACTGCGAAATCCCTAGCAGAGTGTTCCCGAAATAGCAGGGACAGCGGCACAGAACAACAGATAGGGTACATCCATCCCAGGGAGCGCACTGCACAAAAGAACTTGCGACTGGCCAGCATGCAGTGGAACCGGCTGCGGTATAAGCCGACATTAGGACTCAGGTACCGACCTGCCCGCGCGGCGAATGCCGTCTGCAGGGCCCACGGGAAAGCCCACTTCAGCGGCAAACAACGGCCCCGCGGCAAGGTGGAGCACCGCGGCATATCACGTCTGCAGTACTCTTACATGTGACACGTATGCAAGCATCCTGCCTGATCACCTTCATCCATTCATGTCCACTGTGCATCCCGACGGACTTGAGAAATTCCAGCAGCACAATGAAACACCCCGCACGTACAGAATTACTACAGACCGACTAGAGGAACACTGGTTCAAATGGCTCTGAGCACTATGGGGCCTAACTTCTGAGGTCATCAGTCCCCTAGAACTTAGAACTACTTCAACCTAACTAACCTAAGGACATCACACACATCCATGCCCGAGGCAGGATACGAACTTGCGACCGTAGCGGTCGCGCGGTTCCAGACTGTAGCGCCTAGAACCGCTCGGTCAACCCGGCCGGCTAGAGGAACGTTAACGCTCTTCTGAGTTTAAACACTTCCGCTGGTCACCAAACTCCCCAAACGTAAACATTATTGTTCATATCTGTGATGCCTTGCAACGTGTTGTTCAGAAGAAATCTCCGCTGTTACGGCTTAACGTCAAGCGCCGGTACAATAGTCGGGAACGATAGAGACGACTGTGAGAAGACATCAGACAATCGCACGCTGTCCGACCCCTCTCCAGGACGACAACGCGACAGCAGCGGCCCCATGCGAAGAAGACACAGGCGGCGCTCTCGACTGGTTGCGGCCCAGTTGAAGAGTAGCTTCAAAATTAGCGAGTTATATAGCAGCATTTACACTATTTACTTTGCTTGTATAATCTGTATAACACGGACTTGTATTTGTTTGTACTAAAGAAGATTCATTATTTAGTATGTCGCCCTTTGCTTGCAACACATTGTGTTACACGAAGTATCAATTCCCTCCAGCACTACTTCACAGAACAGTCGATGCACTTCTACATGGTCGCAGAGGTCCTAACGATATTAGGCATGTGTTCCTACATAATCTATCACAATTACATTAATTCTGAAGAAAGTATATATTTTTTAGAAGTCTGAGAACTACGGTTTGAATAATGTAGTGTAGTGTATTCCAATGTTATCAAATTTTGTGAAGGAGAGTTCTAGAATGCAGAAGTTTTTACCAGCAATCCCTTAACAAAAATAAATAAATGTATAAACTGGAAAAAGAAAATTGTACTTTCAAAAGTGGGGAACAAGAGGTTTCTGTTGACGAAGAAATGTTAGGTAATAAATACTGTGTAAGCATCGTAATTTTATCGTGTTTCTTTAAGTAAAATGTTTTTAATAAAACTAACTGCACTATTACAATCCTTAGGCAACATCTCACTTTACTGACGGCTTCAAAAGAGGTCACTCCGTTGGAAATGCATACTATATACCATGTTTCCAGAAGTCTTGGTTATTCAGATTACCATTAGAGGTAAATGTCAAGAACGCGGAACATGGTGAGACACCCGAAGCCCATCGTTTCTTCTCGCTGTTCCCCACTCGTGGTCCAGTACCTAGCATCGCTACTCCTGGATCAGGGGGTCCAGGATTCGATTCCCGGCCACATTTGGGATTTTCTCTTAGTGTTTGTGTTGTCCCCATCTTTCGTGAAGGTGGCTAGATTGGACTGTGTTCACATTGGGAATTTGTACGGGCGCTGATGATCGAGCAGCTGAGTGCCCCACAAACCAAATATCATAATCATTCTTCTCACGTAGTAGGACAACATCACGACATTTCCTATTAAGTGACCCTTCATGTGCTCTAACAGTACTTCATAATTCAGCACGTGTTTGACTGGAAACCCCCACTGTAGGCATGATTACTGCAGCGTTGGCATCGATGCATGCAGAAGAGCATTATTTTAATTTTGCTTGGGTGAAATCATGCAATGGTGGTGTAACTGCGACCAGGACGGTCACGGAGTAGCACTGACGAAAGGCGCGGCGGGACCCGCGGAGACGCCCGCGAACAACAACACAACGGGAGAGGAGGGACACGACCAACGAAGGACAGAACGAATACGACAAGACAAAACAAATGGTTCAAATGGCTCTGAGCACTATGGGACTCAACTGCTGACGTCATTAGTCCCCTAGAACTTAGAACTAGTTAAACCTAACTAACCTAAGAACATCACAAACATCCATGCCCGAGGCAGGATTCGAACCTGCGACCGTAGCGGTCTTGAGGTTCCGGACTGCAGCGCCTTTAACCGCACGGCCACTTCGGCCGGCAAGACAGAACAACAGAGTCACAAGGAAACAAATTCGAGCACGAACCAGGAAGAAAGCAATCTAGCGCAAGCGAGGTGTAAACCGACGTAAGCGAGATTAGACTGACAGGATGAGCGAGTGGCCGGTGCTTAAGTACGTTCTCGGGGGCGCCGCTATTGGCCGCTGGGACCACGTGTTCCACTGGTGGCGCCCCCACACTAAAAGCGGGCCAGGAGGCGCGCACCACCACAACTTACGGTGCAGAGGCCTCTATGGGTCTTCGACGTCCATGACGTCTGGCGCGGATTCAAATTCCGCGGCGCGCGGTACCAGAAATGGGATCACTGCCAATGAAGCTGTCGACCGCTTAGCCCTACAAGCTGTGGTAGCAGCATATACCACCCGGACTGCAGTCTCAAGTCCTACATAGATACATGATAGAAGACTAGCAACGAGAGTGGGCGAAAACAACAGTACACAAAGGCAAGAAGTACGCAACAGTTCACCCATCGGTCTCCCATTCCATGTAATCTTCTACCAATTGAATACCTAGGCTGTGTGATGTCCTCAGGTTAGTCAGGTTTAAGTAGTTCTTGTCCATCCCGCTCGGAAGGCGGCGCGTGTGTCTCTCCCGGTGATCTGCAAAATAGGTCGAATGAAGGAAGCGAGTAGGAGCAGGGGAGGTAAAGCACTTCGGTACTGCAGTTAAAGTTAAGGATGTTTACTATAGGGAAGAACAAGTTAATAAATTGTTACATAACTTTACGATGATGAGCACGTAGGTGCGCAGCCGAATTCCCGTCGTAAGTAGTGCAAAGTCTCAACAGCCAGCCAACACACACTGAAGTCAAAGCGATGTTTCCAGGCCGCCTGCTCTTGAGGAAATGGGCAGAAATCAGAGCGGCGCTCGTAGAGCTGCACATCGTCGGCTAGAGGGCGCTGTGGTCGGCGTAGTTCTTCCGCCCTCGTAGTGCCAACCTACGCTGTGGCATCGGAACTATCGATACCACAAGTCCTAAGTCTAGGGGACTGATGACCTCAGATGTTAAGTCCCGTAGTGCTTAGAGCCAAGTACCGAGGCATCTCTAATAGGATAAATTTCGTCAACGTCTTTACAGGCAGCACATCGTAGATACATCTTTCTGCTTTTGAGAAGAAGAATATGCGGATCATCCTTCCTTTGGACACCCTAGACCACAATCTTGTGACACCTGGTTAGCGACATGGTGTCACAGACTTTTCTACATGATGTACAGGTACGCTGTTATCGCAGTTATCCGAATGTAAGACCACTGACGTATCACGGAAATTGACTGCACAAAAGTGTTCCCAAGCATTTGATTTTACAATAATTATACGGTATTGGCCTGTTGCGCGTATGTATAAACGTCAGTCAAATTAAAGGCAGGCAGACGAAAAAAGGTAAGTAAATGTTTTATTATTTCAAAAATAATCGCCATAACCGTTAATATATTTATCCCACTGTGGGACAAGGCAGTCAGTTTCTGTACAGAACAATGTTTACGATTCTGTACGGAAAGATGATTGTAAAAACGTGGGCGGGTATTTTTTCGATAGGTTGTTTCAACTACGCTCCAAAGGTCTGATTGGGAAGCCTTTACACATTTTCCACGCAGTCCCGATTCCTCCCGGTGTGATTTTCATGTTTTTGGAGCCCCGAAGAAGGAACATCATGGCCGTCGACTAATTTCGGACGAAGAGGTATACACCTGGGTACAACGATTGTTCTGTAGGCAACCGCAAACATGAACGCATTGGCCGTCTTGTTCCACAGAGCTATAAATGTATTAACAGTTATGGCGATTACTTTCGAAATAACTAACTGTTTACCTACTATTTTTCCAGTTGTCTCGTTTTCACTTGACTGCCCCTGTTATGTACTGTACAACGTGCGTGTCGTCGAAAAAAAAATTCTGAACATTAAATTTCGTTGAATACCTGTATACGTTATGTAAGAATGTGCTGGCTGTATGGTTTAAGCTACAGCCCAATAAATTCAGATTAGATTTAATGGTAATGTTTAACGCGAAACATCTTTCCAAAATGTCAACAATTTATGAAACATATTGATTACAGTTTATGTATTTAATAGATAGCATACGTGAAGTATAAAATGTTATTTGGATAATTAGTTCCCCCTTTTCGTGTTAATTTTTCTTTATTTGATAATAAATAATGTGAGACGAACAGTTGTTAGTGCAAGTTAAACATACACGCTATGCTTAACTATAGCTGGAAATAATTACTTTTTTGTGAACATGTGTATCACATAATTCTACTACTGTTGTAAAAATGTACCTTCCTCCCTCCCCCCCCCCCCCCCCCCCCCTCAAACATTTCATCCAAACTTCAGCATGTGAAGAAATAACTGGAATATCGCCCTGGCCTGGAGCAACAAACAGCTGAGTTTGAATACAGTGCAATGACTGACTCGGGATGCAGCGATAATTGTCTCCTAAAAGAAAATCTGTTGCCTGCTGGGGCTGACCCATCTTGCTTCGCGATCATTTTACGCGACCCCCGTCGCATCCACACCAGTTTTCCGTGTACTCAGGTTCCAGGTAAGCGATGGTGCGTGATGGCTCCAAAGGTTCAAGGCATCCAGCAACATGGAACATTTTTATCCATAGTGGTAGCAAAAGAAATAACTAGAGCGTCACATGGTTGTAGTAACTGATCTGAAACTACTGACAGGCACATACGGTACATTGCAGTCACAACAAGTGGGGCTCACCGTTTAGCCGATCGACGATACTTATTCTACTATATTCAGAAGCTGGACTCGGATATTTTAAATACACCTGAGGAAGGGTAACTCACGCCAGAAACAGATCGCACACTAAGCTCTTCTTCGGGCAACAAACGGCTGAGTTTGAATACAGTGCAATGACTGACACGGGGTGCAGTGATAATTGTGTGGCTGTAGCCATCAACCGCAACCCAGGTTCTTTAAAGAAGCCAACTACCATGTGCAAAAGAGCGTCAAATGTTCGACTGTTTTACAAATGAGCAAAGCTCTTAAATATTTGGCTTTAAGCTTCTGAAGTCATTACGGGTGAAGACACAAAACCCTAAATATGTTGGCTTTATTAGTTTCAGTTTTTTCACTCATAAGCTAATGAAAAAGTCAAAACCAAAACTGTGATAACCCCTTCGTACGTTCAGGCGTCATACAGAAGTTTTGACACACAAACTAAGAGAATTTGGTACACCATAATGTTTTCGTTTCATTATTCTCTGGGGCTGTAAGCGAGAAAAAAATATAAAAGGTTTAAAATCATCTTTAAAGTTTGTTGAAAGTAGTTAAGTGTTCTCTTTATTAAACACTAACTGAATACAGTCTGGGTAATTTGCTCTGCTTTTTAAGGATAGTTTATGTAACGTGATGTCCACTGAATCATGTGTCGTACAATGATACGATTATTCAGGTACATTCAGTGGTATATGTAGATACTGTGTCCAGAGTGTTTGCGAATACAAATAAGTTAGTATCAAGTGAGAAAAAAATTCATGTGTCATGCCTCATGGGGCAGTTGTACTGCATTATCAGCGAAAATGTAGTGAGCGGTAAAGTTTCTTCTTTGTATTATTTTGTGACGGGAAGGGGGCTACCAGCAAGAAAAAGTTTCACCAAAGTTCTATATTTCATGCAAAGTTTGTTACAAATCGCTAAATTCCCTAATGCTCAAATACTGGATGAACAGAGCTTAAGTAGTTTTGCGCGCCTTGATGTACGTACGTTGCCTCAAGACGTACTGCACGAGTGTACACAGTAGGGCTGGTGTTCTCGCTGAAATATCTGGTTTTTGATTATACCAATTTTTTCAAACACCAGTTTAACCTGACTGTTCAAACCGCTCAGAATACCCGGTTTTTAAAATAACTGGTTTTCGGTTTTTTATTCGTATTGTTTCCTTTAATAAACGGAGAAATCGAACAAAGATTGAAAAAAATTGTCTTCCTGAGTTTCAGGACACATAGAATGAACACATTAAATTAAATAGGCACATAAAAGAAAACTTAGTCCGTCCACCGTTTGCTTCTTTCCTCAAAACGTGATAAGTGGTTGAATACGACAAAAAATAGCCAGTATTCTCCTATAGATTCTAATTTTTTGAAATGAAGTTACCTTCCATTAGGAGTGTGCGTGCACTCTACGACAGTGATGTGACTTTCAAATGATGGCGCACAGCAACAGGGACGGTTAATGCTGATTGAGGATGACTCTGGAACTGCCGTCCGATGATGCCCCACGTGTTCTCGACTGGAGACAGATCTGGTGATCGAGCAGGCCGAGGCAACATGCAGAAACTCTGTAGAGCATACTGGGCTACGACAGTGATATGTGGGCGAGTGTTATCCTCTACATCTACATCTATATCTACATGATTACTCTGCAATTCACATTTAAGTGCTTGGCAGAGGGTTCATCGAACCACAGTCATAATATCTCTCTACCATTCCACTCCCGAACAGCGCGCGGGAAAAACGAACACACAAACCTTTCTGTTCGAGCTCTGATTTCTCTTATTTTATTTTGATGATCATTCCTACCTATGTAGGTTGGGCTCGACAAAATATTTTCGCATTCGGAAGAGAAAGTTGGTGATTGAAATTTCGTAAATAGATTTCGCCGCGACGAAAAACGTCTTTGCTTTAATGACTTCCATCCCAACCCGCGTATCATATCTGCCACACTCTCTCCCCTATTACGTGATAATACAAAACGAGCTGCCCTTTTTTGCACCCTTTCGATGTCCTCCGTCAATCCACCTGGTAAGGATCCCACACCGCGCAGCAAAATTCTAACAGAGGACGAACCAGTGTAGTGTAAGCTGTCTCTTTAGTGGACTTGTTGCATCTTCTAAGTGTCCTGCCAATGAAACGCAACCTTTGGCTCGCCTTCCCCACAATATTGTCTATGTGGTATTTCCAACTGAAGTTGTTCGTAATTTTTGCACCCAGGTACTTAGTTGAATTGACAGCCTTGAGAATTGTACTATTTATCGAGTAATCGAATCCCAACGGATTTCTTTTGGAACTCATGTGGATCACCTCACACTTATCGTTATTTAGCGTCAACTGCCACCTGCCACACCATACAGCAATCTTTTCGAAATCCTGTTGGAAAACACCCTCTGGAATGCTGTTCACGAATGGCAGGACAACCGCTCAAATACGAAATTAACGTACAAACTTGCAGTCAGGATGCGTGAGATAAACACGGGGGTGCTTCTGCTCTCGCACGAAGTCACACGTAGACCGTAATTTGAGGTATGGATCCAGTGTGTCTAGCACTCAGGCAGGTTGGTTGCAGTCTCCTGAACCGGCCTCCTGTTAAGCAAAACACCGCCATCACTAGCACAGATGCAGAACCAGCTTTCATCAGGAAACACAACAGACCTCTACCCCGCTCACCAATGACCTCTCGCTTGACACCACTCAAGGCGCAAGTTGTAGTAGTTTGGGGTCAGCGGAATGCACCGTACGGGACGTCTAGCTGGGAGCTGTCCTTGAAGTAACCGACGTATAACAGTTCGTTGTATCACAGTGGTGCCAACTGCTGCTCAAATTGCTGCTGCAGATACAGTATAATGCGCCAGAGCCATAAGCCGATCACGACGATGGCCAGTCGACTTGCGCTCGCACACTCCCATGACCACAGCTGCCAGCAATCATGCATAGTGGCTACAGCCTGCCAAGTATTCTTGCATTATCACAGAAGGAACATCCAGTTTCTCGTTTCCCTATTACACGACCTCGTTCAAACTCAGTGAAGTATTGACAACGGCGTCTTTGTCACTTTAAAGGCGATCTGGACTAACATCGTCTCACCACATCCAATATGAAAGGTAACTGTGGTGTCACCGCCAGACACCACACTTGCTAGATGGTAGCCTTTAAATCGGCCGCGTTCCGTTAGTATACGTCGGACCCGTGTGTCGCCTTTATCAGTGACTGCAGACCGAGCGCCGCCACACGGCAGGTCTAGAGAGTCTTCCTAGCACTCGCCCCAGTTGTACAGCCGACTTTGCTAGCGCTGGTTCACTGACAAAATACGCTCTCATTTGCCGAGACGATAGTTAGCATAGCCTTCAGCTACGTCATTTGCTACGACCTAGCAAGGCGCCATTACCAGTTACTATTGATGCTGTAAAACATGTACCCTCCAGAGCGATGTTCACCATTTATGGATTAAAGTTAAGTATTCCACAGCTACGTCCTTTTTTGTTAGTCTCATTTCCTTGACCTGTTCCAGACCTCACGCCAGCCTGCGTGAGCTAAAACGCGTGCCTTTCGGCTACCTCATAGTGGGTTGTCTCCCTAGCCAACCCACAACAGTAACAACCGCTCACGACCATTACAGCGTGTGTTCAAAGCAAACGTGATTTTCATCCTCATAGTGGTGCCCCGGCTGCAAAATATTAACACAAATTCTTTACAGACGAATGGAAAAAACTGGTAGAAGCTGACCTCGGGGAAGATCAGTTTGGATTCCGTAGAAATGTTGGAACACGTGAGGAAATACTGACCCTACGACTTATCTTTGAAAATAGATTAAGGAAAGGCAAACCTACGTTTCTAGCATTTGTATACTTAGAGAAAGCTTTTGACAATATTGGCTGGAACACTCTCTTTCAAATTCTGAAGGTAGCAGGGGTAAAATACAGGGAGCGAAAGGCTATTTACAATTTGTACTGAAACCAGGTGGCAGATATAAGAGTCGAGGGGCATGAAAGAAAAGCAGTGGTTGAGCAAGCAGTAAAGGAATCAAAAGAAAAATTCGGAGTAGGTATTAAAATCCATGGAGACGAAATAAAAAACTTTGAGGTTCGCCGATGACATTGTAATTCTGTCAGACACACCAAAGGACCTGGAAGAGCAGTTGAACGGAATGGACAGTGTCTTGAAAGGAGGATATAAGATGAACATCAACAAAAGCAAAACGAAGATAATGGAATGTAGTCGAATTATGACGGGTGATGCTGAGGGAAATAGATTAGGAAATGAGGCACTTAAAGTAGTAAAGGAGTTTTCCTATTTGGGGAGCAAAATACCTGATGTTGGCCGAAGTAGAGGGGATGTAAAATATTGACTGGCAATGGCAAGGAAATCGTTTCTGAAGAAGAGAAATTTGTTAACATCGAATATAGATTTAAGTGTCAGGTAGTCGTTTCTGAAAGTATTTGTATGGAGTGTAGCCATGTATGGAAGTGAAACATGGACGATAAATAGTTTAGACAAGAAGAGAATAGAAGCTTTCGAAATGTGGTGCTACAGAAGAATGCTGAAGGTTAGATGGGTAGATCACATAACTAATGAGGAGGTATTGAATAGAATTGGGGAGAAGAGGAGTTTGTGGCACAACTTGACAAGAAGAAGGGACCGGTTGGTAGGACATGTTCTGAGGCATCAATGGATCACAAATTTAGCATTGGAGGGCAGCGTAGAGCGTAAAAATCGAGGAGGGAGATCAAGAGATGAATACACTAAGCAGATTCAGAAGGATGTAGGTTGCAGTAAGTACTCGGAGATGAAGAAGCTTGCACAGGTTAGAGTAGCATGGAGAGCTGCATCAAACCAGTCTCAGGACTGAAGACCACAACAACAACAGTGGTGCCTCAAGCGTTACTGCGAAATGTGAGTAGGCATCATCTTTCATTTGTAGAAACACACCTACCACCTTTCATTTATGTCACAGAACTCATTCTTGGCATTGCAGTTTTTTCCGTCAGTGTACCTATAATATCAGAAATAAGACACATGTAGAAACACACCAGGTTTGTGGGTGGACTGACGTGTCACATGTTGTCATTATTGTAAGTCGATTTATCACAACCCGAGTATTCTTTGCCACCACTTAATAAATATTTAATACCGACTATGGGCGATACAAGTGATTTTAAAGATCCACCTGTCCTTCCTGAAATAAATTCCTTTGTTTCAGATAATAATAATAGTAGATATCTTTCGTGGTCATACTGTGTTGGTTGCTTCAGCCAAGTCTTTGTACTCCTGTATAGGCGAGGCGGAGTGTTAGGTCGCTGTCATGATAAAAACCCCAACCTCTAAAGGTGGAACCTACAACAGGTAGGCACGAGGAGACGGTCAGACACCAGGGCAGATACCCCGCGGAGTATATTCTTTGTCCAACTACCAGGATGAGAAGTCTTTCTGCGAGTGGTGGATGGCACAACATGATGCACGGCTCCATATACACTCATGCTCATAAATTAAGGATAATTGCAGAATGTGGTGACACACAACGTGGCACTACACAAAACAGGCGCTAATGGCGTAGGCACATAGGGAACACACACGACATAGATCAATAAGTTCACGGTATTGGTGACAAGTTGAGAAAACCGTCCCGAAACACATGTGATACAAAACGCCAATGTTTCCTGCTGATGTACCCCGACATGAATATGCGATATGATTACCATGCACACGTACACAGACAGCACAACCGGTTGGCATACTCTGGATAAGGTGGTCGAGCAGCTGCCGGGGTATAGCCTCCCATTCTTGCACCAGTGCCTGTCGGAGCTCCTGAAGTATCGTAGGGGTTTGAGAACGTACAGTGATACGTCGACCAAGAGCATACCAGATGTTCTCGATGGGGTTTAGGTCTCGAGAACAGGCAGGCCACTCCATTTCCCTGATATCTTGTTTCAAGGTACTCGTCCACGATGGCAACTCGGTGGGCCGTGTGTCATCATCCATCAGGAGGAAGGTGGGACCCACCGCACCCCTGAAAAGGCGGACATACTGGTCCAAAATGACGTCCCCACGCACCTGACCTGTTACGGTTCCTGTGTCAAAGACATGCAGGGGTTTACATGCACCAATCATAATCCCACTCCACACCATCAAACCGCAACCCCCATACAGGTTCCTTTCAAGGACATTAAGGGGTTGGTATCTGGTTCCTGGTTCACGCCAAGTGAAAACCCGGCGAGAATCACTGTTCAGACTATACCTGGACTCGTCCGTGAACGTAACCTGGGACCACTGTTCCAATGACCATGTACTGCATTCTTGACACCTGGCATTACGGGCTCTTCTGTGACCAGGAAGGAGTCAGTGGAATGCATCTCGCAGGTCTGCAGGTGAATAAACCATGTCTGTCCAGTCGTCTGTAGACTGTGTGTCTGGAGACAACTGTTCCAGTGGCTGCGGTAAGGTCCCTAGCAAGGCTACCTGCAGTATTCCGTGGCCGTCTGTGGTACTGATGGTGAGATATCGGTCTTCTTGTGGTATTGCACACTGTGGACGTCCCGTACTGTGGCGCCTGGACACGTTTCCTGTTTGCTGGAATCGTGGCCATAATCTTGAGATCACACTTTGTGGCTTAGGGAGAGCCCGTGTTACGACCTGCTGTACTTGACCAGCCTCCAGTCGACCTGGTATTCTACCCCTGATAACTTCATCAATATGTGTCCTCTGAGTCATTTTCAACACACAGTCACCATTAGCACGTCTGAAAACGTCTGCACACTTACTCACTGCACCATAGTCTGACATGCACTAACACACCTCTGCGTTTGTGGACTGCTGCCAGAGCTACCATGCGACGGCCGCAGGTCAAATGCACCGGATGGTTATACCCCGAGGTGATTTAAACCCGCAAACCGCCCACCAGAGCGTTGTTTCACCATGTGTCAGCATTATCCTTAATTTATGAGCATGAGTGTAAAAAGCCGAGAGCCTTAAGCCTGAGCAGAATGTTGGGTCTTTTACGAACTGAGTTAGCCACTCAGGACACAGTTCAAAGTAAGTTTCGGGTTCCTTGGGCGAGCGTCCCCCCAAAGAAAGATATTGTGAGGGGATAGCCAACAGATAGGATCTCATGCTTGTACTGTGGGAAAGCCATAATTGCAGTACAAATTCTTTTAACTCTTTGTAAGACGAGGCGCCGCCTTTCAGGCGCCGGACCTAGTGAGGAGAATGATTTCGTGTTTTGAAACATACCAAGAAGCGATGGCGTTGGCTGTTTCTAAAAGTGTAAGAAGGAGTGGAAGCTTGGACGCGAGCTCCTGAGTACTGCGGCATCAGGAAGACGGACAATTTGCCGGCTTACAAAAATCCGTCTTAGAGTGAGAAATCAACCGTTTGTAATAAGTAATTTCGTTGGGGAAACTGCAACAAAATCCTCCGATCGGCAGACGATGGTTTTTCCGTGGGGGATTGCAGAGGAAAGACTTGGAGTGAGAATTTGTGGAGTTTCTTTCAGTCTTTGTTCTTTGAGGAGAGCATTTCGGCCTTCGATAATGTGAGAGTCTTGGCTTCGATCTGCAGTGGTGTTCGCGTCAACTGCAGCTGCCTTCCTCCAAGTGACGAATTGCGGCAAGATTTCTCAGTACAAGCGAGTGAGGTATGAGGACTGAGAGGCATATGTTGGTACATTGTGTTAAGCCGTAAAGGCAGTGGTGCGCGTATTTCAAAGTGATCGGGGATTCGGATATGACGAGACAACTTACGTCATTTTGTGTGGTAGTCCTCTGTCCCTAAGACCAAATACGGGCAATCATTGTACACCCACCGAGGCTAGGCGTCTTCAGGTATGAGTCAGCCTTTCCCCTTTTACTTAAACCTCATCTACATCTACATCTACATTTATATTCCGCAAGCCACCCAATGGTGTGTGGAGGAGGGCACTTTACGTGCCACTGTCATAACCTCCCTTTGCTGTTCCAGTCATGTATGGTTTGCGGGAAGAACGACTGCCGGAAAGCCTCCGTGCACGCTCGAATCTCTCTAATTTTACATTCGTGATCTCGTCTGGAGGTATAAGTAGTGGTAAGCAATATATTCGATACCTCATCCAGAAACGCATCCTCTCGAAACCTGGACGGCAAACTATACCGCGATGCAGAGCGCCTCTCTTGCAGAGTTTGCTAAACATCTCCGTGGCGCTATCACGCATACCAAATAACCCTGTGACGAAACGTGCCGCTCTTCCTTGGATCTTCTCTATTTCCTCTGTCAACCCGATCTGGTACGGCTCCCACACTGATGAGCAATACTCAAGTATAGGTCGAACGAGTGTTTTGTAAGCCACCTCCTTTTTTGATGGACTGCATTTTCTAAGGACTCTCCCAATGAATCTCAACCCAGCAGCCGCCTTACCAAAAATTAATTTCATATGATCATTCCACTTCAAATCGTTCCGTACGCATACTCCCAGATATTTTACAGAAGTAACTGCTACCAGTGTTTGTTCTGCTATCATATAATCATACAATAAAGGATCCTTCTTTCTATGTATTGGCAATACATTACATTTGTCTATGTTAAGGGTCAGTTGCCACTCCCTTCACCAAGTGCCTATCCGCTGCAGATCTTCCTGCATTTCGCTGCAATTTTCTAATGCTGCAACTTCTCTGTATACTACAGCATCATCCGCGAAAAGCCGCATGGAACTTCCGACATTATATTGGGCTTTGCCGGGTTAAATGATCATTAGTTTAGCTCATTGATCATGAGTATTGTTTTTTCACTCCTCCTTGTGTTCATTGGTAATACAAGTATTCTACGTTTTCAACTCTTGGAGATAATAATAATAAACGCAAAATTCAGTGGAAAGTAATTTATTCTTACTTCTCCTACCATGTTGTCTTCTCCATTTTCCCACATCCTCTGTAAGTTCAGTGGCTGTTATGACCCACAACTGAAAGATGGAAGGTCACCGTTCTCATTCCCTGGCTAACCGTGTGAACCGTAATTCCTTTACGCTTTGAGTTAAACTTAATTGGGTCACACATTCTCCAAAGATTTCACAGGATGTTGCACATCAGTGGCGTTAATTTATACAGATGCCCGCCTACTTCCCATAAATAATATCGTACCTGCAAATAAGTCCAAGACGTATTATAAAAGGTACGATAAATGATACAGCTTCAGAATGCATATATAAAGGCAGCAGGCATCTTTTATGTGGCTTTCCTGGGAAGAATAATTAATTCCCCCAGAAGGGGCAGAATTTGACGAGGCTACGCATGCAAGAATCTTCGATATTGTGGAGCTTTTGATTTGCAGTTACACTTAGTTATATGACCAATTTTTGTGTACTCCTTTTCTTAGCAGCCACGCAGCTTTGATTTGCGTGATGATCTGCATCATTGAAACACTGCGTTGCTTGTACAGCGTTGAGTGGTGCATTGTAATGTTTAATTGTGAGTCACTTTTAGCCGTGTATTCTGGTTTATACATTTAGTAGGGTATTTAAATCAAGCATTTATTTTGAATTTTCTATTCCTTTATGCGTAGGGCTACATGCTCACAGACCAAAGAAAGTGGGGGAGAGCAACTGTCACGAAATCTAGCAAACCACGGGGACTGTACAACCTTAGCTGACTTCCCGGTGTCGTAAATTTCAGACCCAAACACTACTGTTAGGCCAACGGCCTTGCCGCAGTGGTAACACCAGTTCCCGTCAGATCACCGAAGTTAACGCTGTCGGGCTGGGCTAGCACTTGGATGGGTGACCATCCGGTCTGCCGAACGCTGTTGGCAATCAGGGTGCACTCAGCCCTACTGAGGCAAACTGAGGAGTTACTTGACTGAGAAGCAGTGGCTCTGGTCTCGTAAACTGACATACGGCCGAGAGAGTGGTGTGCTGATCACATGCTGCTCCATATCCGTATCCAGTGACGCCTGTGGGTTGAGGATGACACGGCGGCCGATCGGTACCGTTGGGTTTTCCAAGGCCTGTTCGGACGGAGTTGTAGTTTTTTAACGTTACTGTTAGAAAAGTAACGTTCGGCGTGTCGTTTCTTCTCGAAGCGGGCGGCAAGCAGGCAACAGGATGGCCCCGCTGAGGGCCAGAGCAGATAAAGCCTTTTTCTGACCCAGCGGCTTCGAAGGTGTGCATCGAGTAGTCACGTATACGGCGGGGCACTCTCTACCCAAAAGCGTTTCAAAATATCAAACTAAAACATTTATACAAGCTACAGAAGCTAGACGCGCAAACGGCGAAACTGGAGGCAAGTATCTGAGAGAGCAAGTGAATTGCTGAAGAAATTCGAAGGGGTCTCAAAAGACCCAAATCGATTGATACTGACTAGCAATTCTAAAAGATAGGAGCAGCAGATGAGGAGAAATGTAATGTTGAAGTAGTTCTAAGTGTACTAAATAATACTTATATCCGAAAGGAGACGCTGCGGCATAGAAGTTATTCAAAAATAAGTTACTGAGAGCCTGCAGGGCACTTCCGAATTAGATAATGCAGAAAAAAAATGGTCTGATCAAGTTTCACGTGATCGGAAGGGCGAGCGGCGATGTTCCCGCCATGAGTATAAAGGAAATTATCATAGTACAGCCGCCACAGGAAGAGTGTGCGTTACGAGCTACAGACTGTGACCACAAGACCCATCTTCGTGCACTACATGCTACCCCAACTTCGGAATGTATAGGGACTAAAATAGTAATGAGTAGGTGGAAGATGATACGCGTTTAGAGATGGACGATGTGTTAATTTTAGCCCCCAGTGATTTAGCTGCGAGCAGTACTGAAAGAAGATGGTGTGTTCACATATGTGATGAAATACATATTGTGCGGAATGATGGAATTCCAATAGCAGATAGAGTTAACAATGACTGGTCGTTATCGCAGTTGATCACACTCTGTTTATCGCTCACAGACTATACGTGCATAGTAAAGCTTAAGAGGGAGGAGGCAAAGCCGAGTGGGTCGTTAGCGGATTCATCGTTAGCCAGTGGCAGTGATTAGTGATGTGTGTGTGAAATCTTATGGGACTTAACTGCTAAGGTCATCAGTCCCTAAGTTTACACACTACTTAACCTAAATTATCCTAAGGACAAACACACACACCCATGCCCGAGGGAGAATTCGAACCTCCGCCGGGATCAGCCGCACAGCCC
Organism: Schistocerca americana; assembly: GCF_021461395.2. Classification (NCBI taxonomy): domain Eukaryota; kingdom Metazoa; phylum Arthropoda; class Insecta; order Orthoptera; family Acrididae; genus Schistocerca; species Schistocerca americana. The sequence goes on along the minus strand of NC_060125.1, from coordinate 96,740,612 downwards.
ATGACTACAGCGCCATAGACCGCTCGGCTAATTCCGCGCGGCTGATTAGAGATCACTCAACCATAAGGTAGCTACAGGGACGATTAAAAAGGGTTCAGGTGCAAATCTGGGTTGGAAGACAGAAGATCCGTGTCAATTCTTATTAGGGTATGTGGTTTCCAGTGAGGATTTGAGTATAAGTTCATGGCCATAAGAGAAAATCATGGAGCCGGGAGGACCTTCAGTGTAAAAGTGTTTGAGCAGTTGTTCAGCAAGATGGTGGTGGAATCGATTGGAAGCGCGTGCGGATGAAGCAAAACTAAGGATCAGCGCTCAGAGACTGTTGATGATCTATTGTATGTAGATTATTGAAAACTGCATCTACTATACTATTTGTGTACTAGGTGTGAGTGGGTGTAAGGAGTATTTTAAGTTAGCCTGTTATTAATGCCCTTAATGATGTACATAAAATTTTGAAGCAAGGAGAAGTTGCTAGGAGAAACGGCGAGTCTAATGTTTACCAAGCTATGGCGGTATTGTATTACGTGAGAGAAACAAGTAGTAGTTATTTCGTTGGCTGTGTTGAGAATGTCAGGAGACTAAATGAGCAATCGTTTCTGGGACAATCCATTGAGTTTTGCCATATGAGGTTTAATGCTGTGCAATGTTTTTCTCCACGTGTGGAAATTGATGAAGTGAGACTTCTCATCTTTCAAGCTGGGCTCTAACCTGAGAGAAGTTAATACGTGCTTAAGTCTTTGTTCGAGATATTATGGAGAATTTTTACAGTGGTGTTAACAAGAGAATTTTCAAGCGAAATTATTTTGTGGATTAATTGCTTCAGAAGTCTGAGGATTGACAACTGATGTGAAGGGGAAGCAAGTGCATACGGCATACTGATGGAAGTAGCCCACATCATAACTTTTAACTGATTTGGAGGAGGATCTTGTGTGTCGGTGGAAATTGTTGAAGGATATACTTAGAAGGAGAGACAGCATTGGTCGTATTTTTTTGTTTTATTAATCGCAAAATCGATTTTCGGTCACTTAGTGACCATCCTCAGTGCTGTAATATACAATTTAAATTGGTAAGCACTGGTGTCAACAAGCTTAGAGCGATCACATAAACTTAATGGCACAGAGAAAAATAACATAGACGCTAAGCTTGAGAAAAACTCCAGTATTCTTTGTCGATGTATACCGCATGATAATTGCGTTGAAGTCGAAACTCTGCGTATTAGGAAGAGTAAAGGTTTACACCACATTTCACATGTAAAACCGTTTATTGAAAGATAATCTGCTTTTTAACTTTGTCATTTCCATAAAACTTTTCACTTTACATTACTAGTATGCTTGTCACACTTAGAATCTGTTAACATGCAACAATGTTTGAAGTTAAATATCCAGTCAAGAACCAAGAGAACTTATTGAAACAGAAATGACGAATGCATTGTTATAGTGAACAGACGTCACAGTGTTATTGTGTGTGTACATTCTTGCTTGTTAGTTGCATGATTATGGAACGACTATAAGGCTTACATACTTAGAACATTTACCAGTACTGCTAATGAGATTTTAATGCAACATTTTGGTTTACTTGAAAATACATTCTGGATTTAAAGTGCTTTCAGTGAGATACCAGATGGCACAGTGGTTAGTTTATGTGACAGCTACACGATTTTATCACGACGCTACTAATGAGTGACAATTTACAATGTTGCTTTTGCAGTGTTTCTGTTTTATATCTGCACAGTTTTCTGTTTTATTCTGGAAAGTAAAACAGGTTTTAGTAGTAACTTTTGTGGTATAGCTACAATGAGACTGCCTTTTCCGTAGCACAACAATACGTTACAGCACAGTACTTTCCTCATCACGGCAACAAGCGTAATAACTAAGACATTTATACGCAAAGCATTTCACTTTTGTGTATTATGAGGTAAGTACATTGACTTCTGCAGAACTTAGCTTTTGGAGGACGATAACTACGACACTTCCACACAGATTATGTTGCAACAAGACGCACATTTAGCGCTACAGTACACGTATTTGAGTGATTAATTTTGTACTTAAAACATTTATTTTTAAAGAGTTTTGAATTACAAAGGAAGTTTTCCGTGATACATTTCATTCCATTGCTGTAATCTGTAACACCTGAGGGTATAACTACATTAATCCTCAGGGGGGTACACGCTTACTTTGTGTACCATGTGTGTGGCAACCACAAGGAACCCTAGCTAATATGGTATTTGCTTATACAACTTTACACATCGGTACCATATTTCTCTAACACACAAATTACACAGCTATCTAAACTTTTTTTTATTACATCAGTGACAGATGTTTACGCAATTATGCAGTTGGATAACTTCACACTTATGAAATTGTATTTTGTCTGTACTTTGTGAAATGCTCATATTTTTTCGGAACCATTGTGATACTATGAGAGCTTTGAATGATATATTTGGTAAGGGAGCATGATTTTAAAGTACGTTTGAGGTAGATAACATTATTGAAATGAGCAGAGAATATTTTTTTAGGGTTTGAAATTATTGCAGAAAGCTACGACGTTTTTGAGATTTGACTGAGGTGTTATGATATTATTACGACGACGATGTGTATTATGTTGTTGAGGAATGTTTATTATGCTACGTATTTCTCATGATGAAATATTGAAGAAGTGTCGACGAATATGTATATGTATAATGAAGTAAGGAATAATGAGTAGTGTTTAGGGACTCTGATTTGTGGAAAAGGTTGTTGGAAACCAAGAATCGTACTTTAAGAGTTATGAAATGTGCGTAAATGCGTGACTGTATCACAATGCTGATGAATATTTTATTTGGACACTTATATTTATAGGATTTTCTTTCTACAGATTTGCAACGCTAATTCTTGACCTGTGAAATATTTTTATGTGAGACTGTCACTGTAGCGGAAACTGCTGTCGTAAATATTTCTGTAAGAAAGTTAATGCGTCGCGGGCACCCACCTGGGCGACAGCCGCCCGAAAAAAAAGCCATTAGCCTTTCAGCGGCACAGGTAGAATAAAAGAATGGGGAGGCCATTGTCCTCGCTATTGACATTTCCTTGTTGAAAGCATACTGTGGAGGTCGTAATTTATGATATTTACTGAAATGCCTAATGAAACGATGAGAAACATTTCACGGCTATTGTCTTTCTAGTTGAGAAAAATGCCATATGGCTTGCTTTATGTATTTATTTTCACATTTTGTTTAATATTAAGTTTCTAGCTGCACTGCAGCATTGGTTAAAATAAAATTTAATGTATGTACTAATATAGTTATTTTATGCCTACAGATCCAGTCAATAAGAAATTTATGATCTACTTCCAAGAAAACGAGGGCACATAAATATACATTTCCTTTCACAGGAATTGCATAAATAATTTCTTTACGATTTGGTAACTTATGTGCTAGTGTAAGTTCACGTGATGCATCACTCTGGTGTTAAGATGTGACATAGGTATTAGACATGGCCATTTTAGTGTAACATTTTTTCTGCTTGAGCTATGTCATGTTTAGGTATAAGTTGCTGCTGTTTGCCAGGCATAGTGTTATTGAATTTGACTTTGTATTATTCTGTTAAGCCAGTTTTACTAATGATTTATTTTTATTGTTTGCTGCACATTGCCTTAGATTAGTTGTAATATTACAATTGCTTTGCTAATCTCTTAATGCTGCTTGCTTTGCAAATCTGCGTTTTTTTTCATTGCTGTTTATATTAATTGTTTTATGTGATGCTGCATTGCCTCGTCCCTTGGTATATATATCTGAGCTCAGTAAATTTAAGTTAGCTTAAGAGGGGGTAGCCTCTAAGAGAATGAGTTGCGATGAATTGGAAGAAATGCATTGAGAAGTTATACGAAAAAAAGTACAGAAAACAGGTTTAGGTAGGGTTTTCTTGGAAATAAATGTTGAGATACGAAATGTGTGAACATATAAATACAGAAAGCATGCTTAGATAGAATTTTTTTGGTGGAAACAAAGGATGAAATAAGAGGAAAGATATATGAAGTTTTGGGTTGGACTGCAGTACCAAATGTTACACTGAAAACGAACCCTGTCCTTTCCTATTGTGTTATCCCACTATATGTTTGTGTACCCTTGTGTATTTGTTTTCTTCCTGTCTCTGTGTACTGTTTCATAGAACTTTTTTCTCTTCTAATACTAAGTTACATTCACTATGATGAGGAATACTGTTATCCTCAAATACAATTGGCATTAATAATGTGTTATTTACTTTGTAAAGATGTTTAGACATTATTTATTCTGTTTTGTGTTAATGCTCACGTGTGAAGTTGATGTTTCAAAAGTTGTTCTGATCTTTTATGTATGTACTCATGTCATAATTCCTGTAACACTGAGGTATATGTTATTTCAATTCTTTTGTAAAGCCCATATTACTACAAATGTTATCTGTACTATTACGTTCTTTAATGATGTATTTGTACCTTTGTAATTGTATTCTTATGTTATTAAATTGTAATTGTCACCAGTTCATGATATTATTAACTTGTTAGTTACATTTCACTGCACACGTTTCTGTTGGTCATAGTATATGGACAATATGTGAGAAGTTGGGACTGTTAGTGTTTGCACGTGTGTTACTAATTCAGCAAGGGACTGGATAACAGCATTGCTGGTTCTAAGGACAATTCCAAAAACTTTGTGAATGCACAAGTGGTGGTTATGGACTTGCTATATTATTCGCAAGACTCTTCGATGTTGATTGTGCACCTGCACAGTCGCAACAGATCGCAACAGGTGGCTGCTGGCCATCTCTACAAGGACTACAGTGGGTCTGCATCTTTGATGACCCACCAATACCATCATCTCTACAAGGACTACAATGGGTCTGCATCTTTGATGACCCACCATGCCATTATTTCTACAAGGACTGCAGTGGGTCTGCACCTCTGGTGGCCCACCAATACCACAATCTCTACCAGGACTCCAGTGGGTCTGCTCTGTGATGACCTACCTACCAATATTCTTCAAAACTTCGAATGACTCTGCTGTGGGTTTGCTCGATTGTGGCCCATTACCTGTCAGCATGTAAAGAGTCAGCACTGTCTTTCCGTTGGAAGGACAACACTACTTCTTCAAGACGGCATGGAAATCCACTACTTCCGTGTGCATTGTCTTTTACTGCTCAGACTTTGAAAAGAAACGGCAGTTTCACTGTGATGAATGATCAGGACTGTCTTTATAGACAGTGAGAAAATTTGAGCTTTTGACCAACATAATATCAATAAGTGTGTGCATTTGATTTCTTTGTTATTGTAATTATGAAAAATTTTATCAAATCATTATTGGCCACTGCTCAAAAAAAATTTGTAAAATTTTTTGTGGGTAGCGTGGGGGCTATGTAAGTAGGCTGTTTATGTTTTCTCTATGTAAGTAGGCTGTTTATGTTTTCTTATTGGCAACATTACGTAGCGCTCAATATGAAAATCACTGGCTGTGCTGTGTGCAGTCTGTGGCTAGTTTGCATTGTTGTCTGCCATTGTAGTGTTGGGCAGCGGCAGCTGGATGTGAACAGCGCGTAGCTTTGCGCAGTTGGAGGTGAGCCGCCAGCAGTGGTGGATGTGGGGAGAGAGATGGCGGAGTTTTGAAATTTGTCATGAACTGCTATATTTATATATGATGATATCAAGGTAAATACATTGTTTGTTCTCTATTAATATCTTTCATTTGCTAACTATCCCTATCAGTAGTTAGTGCCTTCCATAGTTTGAATCTTTTATTTAGCTGGCAGTAGTGGCGCTCGCTGTATTGCAGTAGCTTGAGCAGCGAAGATTTTTGTGAGGTAAGTGATTTGTGAAAGGTATAGTTTAATGTTAGTCAGGGCCATTCTTTTGTAGGGAATTTTGAAAGTCAGATTGCGTTGCGCTAACAAAATATTGTGTGTCAGTTTAAGCACAGTCATGTATAATTGTTCAAAGGGGACGTTTCACTGCCACTGATGGTGTGATGAGACAGTCTAAGGAGTGCTGCAGTAATAATCTTTTTTCCAAAAGGCAACAAATTTTGTGGCACAAAAGGAGAGTGTGGTTTTGTCGGATATAACTAAATGAACTATAATATCTTGAGTTTTATTCCTAGAAGTCAAAGCGGTGTGCTAAGCTTGTTATCTCAATTTGAACAGTGGGATAAATACAGCTTACAATTATGTCAGTTTTTAGCGATCATGTATACAAACGCTCGTTCTGCGAGATATCCGTACGTAAAGACTGGAAAGTTGCAAAAGTCACATAGTTTATAGATCTATATCACCTAGGCATCGATCTGCAGTAGCATTTTGGAGGATATACTTGGTTTCTATCATTCTGAAATGCCTCGAAGAAGACGATAAATTGACAAATAACAAGCAGGGATTCAGAAAATATCGTTCTTGTGAAACACGACTAACTTTTCATCTGCAAAAAGTAATTAGAGCCATCTCCAAGGAATCTCAAGTTGACTCCATTATTCCACATTTCTAGAAGGCTTTTGACACTGTTCCTCACTATCGACTTCTAATCAAACTGCGTGCATATCGTCTCTGTTCTTTGACTAGGTTCTCGATTTTCTGTCAGAAGAGTCACCATTAAAGGAACTTAACGGAAAGTCATGTAGTGAAAGCGAAAGGATGCCCGAAGAAGCTCCACAAGGAACTGTTTTGGGTCTTCTGGTTTTCTTAATCTGTGTAAACAATTTGCAGCCCTCTTAGGTCGTTTGCCGATGCTGCTGTCTTTTTTCTTCCACTAAAGTTATCTTAAGTTAAAAAAGAATTGCAAAATGGTTTAGACAACACATCTGTATGGTGGGGAAAGTGGCAGTTCGCCCTATAAAATACGAAGGTCCTCCGCATGATTACTAAAGAAACAATTGCCCGCCCCGTTAGCGAGCGCGAATCCGCCCGGTGGATTAGTGTCGAGGTCCGGTGTGCCGGCCAGTCTGTTGATGGTTTTTATGGTGGTTTTCCATCTGCCTTGGCGAATGCGGGCTGATTCCCCTTATTCCACCTCAGTTACACTATGCCAGCGACTGCTGCGCAAACACTGTCTCCATGTACGCGTACACCATGATTACTCTACAGCGCAAACATGTGGGGTTACACTCGTCTGGTATGAGACGTTCCTTAGGGGGGGAGGGGGGGGGAGTCCACTGGGGGCCGAACCGCACCATAACCCTGGGTTCGGTGTGGGGCGGCGGTGGGGTGAGTGGACTGCTGTAGCTTGTAGGTGGGCTGTGAACCACTGAGGGCTACGGCGGGGACGAAGCCTCTCCGCCGTTTCTAGGTCCCCAGTTCAATACACTAAGGAAACAATGTTAAATTTCAGTTACACGATAATTCACACAAATTTAATGGCTGCCGATTTAACAGCACTGGCTGATAAAAAAAGTGAAATACCAAGGAGACATGGCCAGTTGCTACTGGAGATTTGTACACGTATACGAGTACACCATTGGTAGGTTGGTTGATTCGCGGTAAGGGACCCAATAGCGAGGTCATTGGTCCCATCGGTTTAGGGAAGGATGGGGAAGCAAGTGATGACGCTTTCTGAATGACCTGACCATCACTTTGCAGGACAATACTCAAGCATGTACAGTGCAAGCTGTTACTGATTTGTTTGACTGATGTAGGGGATACAACGTCATACCAAAGTGCCTTTTCAAAGGATTCATCTTGGCATTTGCCTGAAGCAATTTAGGGAAATCACGGGAGATCTCAATCAGGATGGCCAGCTGAGGGTTTGTACCGTCGTCCTCCCGAGTGGGAGACTAATGTGCTAACAACTGCGTCTTCTCGGTCGGTATACCATTAGTAGGTACGAAGGTTGGAACTTTAATAGTGGCAACTATTTACTTACAGCTCGTACGAAATAGATACGTGTTTCAAAGTTTTACTGATCTTCAGAGTAGTCACCAGCGTTGCGTATAACCCGTTGTCAGTGATGTGGAAGTCGTAGAATACTCTTAACAGTGCCAGTTGTATTGACAGTTCGAGCGGCGCGGTCTATTGCCCGACGAATTCGTAGCAGCTCTGAAGCAAATGCCGTGAAGTGTTTCCTTCAGTTTTGAAATCGAGCTGAACTCACTATTTCCTCTAACACACCTCCAGCCGCCCCAAAGATCAATATTCTCATTAATATTTTTGTTTATCATTTTCAGCAACTGGTTTTGAAGAATTCTAATGTGAAGAAAGAGCACACTAGTTGCGTTTAAACTGTTTTTTAACGGAACTGGTGTGCTATTCTTCATATCGGAAATCTTGTTATTCTATTCACACAGCCACTCGTCCCCTAGAGGAGTGCAGTAGGTGGTATAGCACTTAGCAGACCCATCACTTCTGTCTCTAGGCTGGTCATAGGTTGTGTTCAAAAACTGAACAGCATAGAGGCAAAAGAGATGAGGCCTTCTGCAGGACCTGACCATCATTTTGCAGGACTATGCTCAAGCACGTACAGTGCAAGCTGTTACTGATTTGCCGCGCAGGATTAGCCGAGCGGTCTTGGGCGCTGCAGTCATGGACTGTGCGACTGGTCCCGGCAGAGGTTCGAGTCCTCCCTCGGGCATGGGTGTGTGTGTTTGTCCTTAGGATAATTTAGGTTAAGTAGTGCGTAAGCTTAGGGACTGATAACCTTAGCAGTTAAGTCCCATAAGATTTCACACACTTTTTTTGTTACTGATTTGTCTGACTGATTGGGGGGAGAGGGGGGATACGGCGCCATACCGATAGGTGGGCTCATACTGTCAAGTTCTTTGTAAATTTGACTCGACTGGTGCGCAAAATTATAGACCTATATCTCTGACGTCGATCTGTTGTAGAATTTTAGATCATGTTTTTTGCTCGAGTATCATGTCATTTTTGGAAATCCAGAATCTACTATGTAGGAATCTACATGGATTCCGGAAACAGCGATCGTGTGAGACCCAACTCGCTTTATTTGTTCATGAGACCCAGAAAATATTAGATACAGGCTCCCAGGTAGATGCTATTTTTCTTGACTTCCGGAAGGCGTTCGATACAGTTCCGCACTGTCGCCTGATAAACATAGTAAGAGCCTACGGAATATCAGACCAGCTGTGTGGCTGGATTGAAGAGTTTTTAGCAAACAGAACACAGCATGTTGTTATCAATGGAGAGACGTCTACAGACGTTAAAGTAACCTCTGGCGTGCCACAGGGGAGTGTTATGGGACCATTGCTTTTCACAATATATATAAATGACCTAGTAGATAGTGTCAGAAGTTCCATGCGGCTTTTCGCGGATGATGCTGTAGTATACAGAGAAGTTGCAGCATTAGAAAATTGTAGCGAAATGCAGGAAGATATGCAGCGGATAGGCACTTGGTGCAGGGAGTGGCAACTGACCCTTAACATAGACAAATGTAATGTATTGCGAATACATAGAAAGAAGGATCCTTTATTGTATGATTATATGATAGCGGAACAAACACTGGTAGCAGTTACTTCTGTAAAATTTCTGGGAGTATGCGTGCGGAACGATTTGAAGTGGAATCATCATATAAAATTAATTGTTGGTAAGGCGGGTACCAGGTTGAGATTCATTGGGACAGTGCTTAGAAAATGTAGTCCATCAACAAAGGAGGTGGCTTACAAAACACTCGTTCGACCTATACTTGAGTATTGCTCATCAGTGTGGGATCCGTACCAGATCGGTCTGACGGAGGAGATAGAGAAGATCCAAAGAAGAGCGGCGCGTTTCGTCACAGGGTTATTTGGTAACCGTGATAGCATTACGGAGATGTTTAATAAACTCAAGTGGCAGACTCTGCAAGAGAGGCGCTCTGCATCGCGGTGTAGCTTGCTCGCCAGGTTTCGAGAGGGTGCGTTTCTGGATGAGGTATCGAATATATTGCTTCCCCCTACTTATACCTCCCGAGGAGATCACGAATGTAAAATTAGAGAGACTAAAGCGCGCACGGAGGCTTTCAGACAGTCGTTCTTCCCGCGCACCATACGCGACTGGAACAGGAAAGGGAGGTAATGACGTTGGCACGTAAAGTGCCCTCCGCCACACACCGTTGGGTGGCTTGCGGAGTATAAATGTAGATGTAGATGTAGACTTTGAAATCAACGAAACGACGTCTTATACCGTCTCACTCCATGCACTTTTAGTTTCCTCGTTTCCTTCTGGATACTTCACTTTCTTGTCATGCAGTACCTATGAAACAGAATTACGAATCATTTAAGCTGGGATCATCACATAGGGAAGGTCGTGAGATAAGCGAACCAAAGACTGCGTTTTACTGGCAGAACACTTAGAAGGTGCCACGAATCTACTAAAAAGTCTGTCTATATGATGATTACCGATGCTCGTCTATTGCTGCTCGATATGAGATAGATAGGACTGACGAGGGACAACGGTAAAGTTCAAGCAAGGGCATTTCGTTTTGTGTTATCTTGAAATAGGGGAGATAGTGTCACGGATAAGACAACCGAATTGGGGTGATATCTCTTCAAAGCAAGGGCGTATTTCGTTGCGGCGAGATATTTTCCACGAAATTTTAATCAGCAACATTCTCATGAAATATTTTGTTGAGACGTAGGGCTGTTGACAGAATGTCGGTAGTCAATATTTCCACCAAAAAATGTCTATATACGTCAGCGGTAATTACGTCTGCTATATATCGATATCTCGATATTAAACTGAAACAACGAGTGCCGATGTTTTTATTTTATATCTGTTTTTCGCAGTTATCGATAAATATTTCAAATTGTAGCGGAACATAATTTTACTTTCACTGTGTGAAGGAGTCTTAACGTTTTCTGGTTTCATCACGTCCAGTGTTTCTCTCTGACTGTGTGAAGCAACTATAGGTGTCACAAAGAGGAAGTCCGATTCTAGAGGACGGGTGGCGGTGTGAATAGAATAACAAGATTTCCGATGTGAAGAAATAGCACACCAGTTCCGTTAAAAACGATTTAAACGCAACTAGTGTGCTGTTTCTTCACACCAGAATTCTTCAAAAACAGTTGCTGAAAATGATGAACATAAATCTAAATGAGAATATTGATCTTTGGGGCGGGTGGAGATGTGTGAGAGGAAATACTGACGTAATCGGCGCTCGGCGGTACCAACAGAAACTGCAGCGTTTAGCTCCGCCACACGGTTTTCCTACATCAGCGTGAAAAAAGGTTTACTTCGACATGTGCTCAATTACATATTAAGAAAATAAGGCATGGAAGGTTAACTGGAATGAAATATTGCATGACCATCCACTACGTATACAATTGTTAATTAACAACATAACAGTCGACCAAAAACGTATTGTGATACAAACTTTTCATCTGCACAATGTCCCAGTATTAATTTACAGATTTGCAAATTGTTTCTCTTTCAGTTATTGTTCTAAGGGGGATGGACAGGCTGCTAGCTTGCTGATGTGCAGAATTTCTAATAATAAATCAATATTTAAATACACAGTTCTAAAACCGGCAGTATAAAATCAATGTGCAGCCAATAATTTTATAGCACCATATGTCGATACATATTCTTCTGATATATCGATAGGTTCTGTCGATATATAGCTGACCGATAAGGATATATTTTTTTATATCGATGTATCGGATTCCCGATACATTTAAAAATATCAGCAATCGTACTGATAGGAAGAAATGACAATCGTAATAAATGAAGAGATGTGCTTGCTGATGTGCAGAATTTCTAATAATAAATCAATATTTAAATATACAGTTCTAAAACCGGCAGTATAAATTCAATGTGCAGCCAATAATTTTAAAGCACCAAATGTCGATACATCTTCTTCCGATATATCGATAGGTTCTGTCGATATATAGCTGGCCGGTAGGGATATATTTTTTTATATCGATGTATCGGATTCCCGATACATTCAAAAATATCAGCAATCTTACTGATAGGAAGAAATGACAATCGTAATAAATGAAGAGATGTGCTTGCTGATGTGCAGAATTTCTAATAATAAATCAATATTTAAATATACAGTTCTAAAACCGGCGGTATAAATTCAATGTGCAGCCGATAATGTTTATGCAGGACATGTCGACACAGCTTCTGTCGATATATCGATAGGTTCTGTCGATATATAGCTGGCCGATGGTGGTATATTTCTTTATATCGATGTATCGGATTCCCGATATAGAGATATTTTTTTCCAAATGCTATTCGAGCTTAGAGCGGTCGAGAAATAATCTGAAAGTGATTGCATAGTCCTTCCACTTCGCTGAGGGATCAGCACGGCTGACTGCCATGCAGTGCACCCTGGTTCGAGTCCCGGCCGGGTGGAGATTTTCTCCGCTCGGGGACTGGTAATGTGCTGTCCTCACCATTGTTTCATCATCGTCGACACTCTAGTCGACCAATATGGGCCTGCCACTTGGCGGCCATACTTTTCCAGAGCGGCTGCTCGCTATCAGTGCCACACGATCATGCCACACGATCACAGTGTTTCTATAAACCCTCTGCCAAATACGTAAGAGCGAGTTGCAAACAGACATACAGATCTAGATGAGTTTTGAGATATAAAAATTGATATAAACATTCTAGTTTCTGCCATGCTCGCAACGGTGCCGTGGGTATAAGATAAAGAACGCCTGTCCCTATGTTCTACTTACAAGGAGACGGCACGACCATGGGGTCCGGGATTTGTACGAAATTTTGTGTGGTGAAAGAGGACCCCTAACACATCACGTGGTTAAAATATTAGGACGCACTACTCGGAAAATCCCGAGAAAAATTGATCCAAGGTTTCTTAGGTGCCGTATGAGTATAAAATGTTAGTCAATTGCCGAGACGCGGTCTGGCATACGTGGTTAGCGTTCGGACCGTTACCCCAGAGGTGTTGGGTTCGATTCTTCCTCCGGAACTTTGTTTTTTTTTTTTCCTTCTGTCGCTTGCAAAATTGCAGCGCATTGTTACAGGAGAATCGTGAAATTAATTCCCGCGAATATTATATAAAACTTCATTCTATAAATCACCATCAATTATCGTCACCAATATTCCGAGACATGATTCAATATGCCTGGTTTCCCTCAAAATTATCAGAATCTTGAAACATTTTCGTAAATGTTAATGGGTCGTGTTTTTGTACAGATTTATTGCAAACGCCCAGTGATTGTAAAAAATCCGCTTTTATATGTTGCGCAAGATGTCGCAAAAATTATTGCTTTGTTTGTTTTTACAATAATTACCATTGCCGTTCTTGTTTATAATTATTATAGGTATAAAAATTGAATGTTTCCCAATCGACTTTGTTATTCTGACTAAAAACCCAATGTTTCTCCTCATATACTTTACAATGAAAAATGGAAAACCCTCCGCCATAAAATGTGTTGTTGGACAAAAAGAAAATAATTTTTATTCAATAATGTAATTAATTTGTTAAAGATAATGTAGGTTTGGGAAACTTTCTGAATAATTGGTGGAATAACAAAAGAAAATGAAACAGAAGAAAAAAAAGTGCCGGAGGAGGAATAGAACCCGAGACCTATGGCATAAAAGTCCGAGCCCTAAACATCTAGGCCAGACGGCAGCTCGGCAGTGGACTAACTTTCTATGCTCATAAGGCACCTAAGAAACTTTGGAACGATTTTTCCTGGGATTTTCCGGGCAGTGCGTCCTAATATTTTAACCAAGTGAGGTGTTAGGGGTCCTCTTTCACCACACAAAATTTCGGGCAGATCCCCGACGCCACGGTCGTGCTTTCTCCTTGTTAGTAGCGTAGCCCTAATACAAATTTAGCAAGCACTGTTTTCCCGTACGGTGACTCACCAGCGCGATACCCATAACTAAAGAACTCGTACAAATGTGCTTCCCGCGGCTCGCAGCCGTAAACCGCAACGATCTGCGGTCGCACCACGAGTTCGCGAGTTTCCCCTTCCGGCAAAGTGATGAGTTTTAATTTTTAGACCTGGCGCTTTGCGTGTACGCACATCGGCGTACACAGACCTTTGCTGGCGTCTGCTGGGCTGTGTAGACTCGTAAACTCGACGATAGATATGGCCGCTGGCCCTGCGACCCCTTTTTATTGTCATGTCGATTGTGGTGCCCGCGAGAGAGAGCGACTTCATCCCGCGCCTGTCGCTCTATCTCGCGCTGTATCGCGTGCGTCTCTCCGAGGTCGCATTTGCCCAAGAACATCGACCCTCCTTTATTACGCGAGTAAAATGCGTGAAATATGGACACTTCTGCGCGTCCTCTCTCGGGCCGTGACGACTGCGCTGTATATTCGGCGGAAGTGTCTGTTTTTACGGGCGGGAGGCGCAGACGGTCTCTCAGAGCGATGGAACACCGTGGCACGTTCGCAGTTTCTGCCGGCGCCAGAATATTGCACGAGGAATGTGCACCTGTCACGCCATTGTTCCCTTTTCGTTATTGCCGGCAGTTTCTCAGAACACTGTGTGTGAACCGCAGGTGTTACAATGTCAGTACCACAACTGCACAATTACTGTGGTGGTGGAATTGTGGAGTAGACACCTGACACACACAAAAAATAATAATACTATAAACAGGTGCTCACAGAGGTCTATTTGCAGACTCATATTCTGGGAGTTGGAGTCCTTATCATTCCTATACCATATATGAAAGAGGATGGCCAAAGAGACAGACAGGGTAGTAACATGTGCTGCAGACATATCATCGGATTTATTTATCTATCTGACAAGGGAACCTCCCCATCGCACCCCCCTCAGATTTAGTTATAAGTTCGCACAATGGATAGGCCTTGAAAAACTGAACGCAGATCAATCGAGAAAACAGGAAGAAGTTGTGTGGAACTATGAAAAAAATAAGCAAAATATACAAACTGAGTAGTCCATGCGCAAGATATGCATCAAGGATAATGTGAACAGAGCGCCGTGGTCCCGTGGTTAGCGTGAGCAGCTGTGGAACGAGAGGTCCTTGGTTCAAGTCTTTCCTCGAGTGAAAGGTTTAATTTTTTATTTTCAGACAATTATCAAAGTTCAGGCATTCACACATAATCAACTTCGCTCTCCAAAATTCCAGGACATGTTCAGATTTGCTTGGACATATGCAGGATTTGACGGTCTACACATGGAAAAATCTGAAAACGTTAAAAACATATGTTTTGACAGAGCACAGGGAAAACAGTGCGACTGTGAAACTGTTGCATTCATTTGTTGCAGTTTATGTGACAAACACTTATGTTTTCATCACTTTTTTGGGAGTGATTATCACATCCACAAGAAAACCTAAATCGGGCAGGGTAGAAGTATCTTTTTACCCATTCGCCAAGTGTACAAGTTAGGTGAGTCAACAACATATTCCTGTCATGTGACGAACATGCCCTCGCCAGCGTCGTATAGAATATAATATTCCTGTGGAGGAATCGGTTGACCTATGACCTTGCGATCAAATGTTTTCGGTTCCCATTGGAGAGGCACCTCCTTTCGTCTACTAATCGCACGGTTTTCCCGTGCGGTCGCAAAACACAGATACTAAACTTATTACGGTGAACAAAGACGTCAATGAACGAAGGGACAGATCATAACTTTGCGAAAATAAAGAAAGTAAACTTTTCACTAGAGGGAAGACTTGAACCAAGGACCTCTCGTTCCGCAGCTGCTCACGTTAACCACGGGACCACGACGCTCCTTCATAGTTCCACACAACTTCTTCCTGTTTTCTCGATTGATCTATGTTCAGTTTTTCAAGGCCTATCCACTGTGCCAACTTATAACTAAATCTGACGGGGGTGCGATGGGGAGGTTCCCTTGTGAGTCCATAAAGCGCTAAAAGATTATAATTTAAAATTACAGTCTAATATAAATGACTGAGAGAATTCCACACTTTGTCACTCCCCAGAGCGGCAGGGTGTTTTGCTGCAATCAAGTCTTCCATGTCACAGGGTTCGCTCAGATTACTCCAAACCAACAAGCGCTCAGAGTCCTGCCATACTCACATACATAAAATTCGTCATCACTCGTATCCCACACCTTCGAATTAGTTTGCACCTTGTGTCTCTTGTTCTCGAAGTGATGATGATCTTTCGAGATCCATATTGGAGAAGGCAGACGAATAGCAACATACCTTTTGCTGCAGAAGATTTTGTTCAGTTTGGCCGGCTTCTACCGAAGTTGGAAATGGTGCAGTAATAAGGTCGAGGATTTTTCTGGATTTCAGTCGTTCCGAACAACGGAAGACTGGTATCTGTTTCTTGTTTCTTCTTTTCATTCTCTGCTGTTGTCTGTCTCCCTACACCTGGCTGTGCTGCTCCCGTGAGTGGGAAGATGTTCTTGACTGTGGTTGGTGTTAGGGACCCTGTGGCTATGAGGCCTGTCTCATGAGGCGCCACATCAAATTGATGAGCATGTACTCCACGGCAGACGAACGCAGGGGGACGCTCGCCTGCGCTCCCCATGTGGTGTTTCTTGTTTTGGCGTTGAGATTGTTCGTGGTGTATAGCTTCCGGCCGGTGTCTATGCAGTGTTAATGATAATGAGCGTATGGCATTGGTGGCCGGGAGACCCCTCGCGGGGCGGTTCGGCCGCCGCTCCACAAGTTCTTTAACGCCACTACGGTGACTTGCGAGTGAATGAGGATGAAATGATGATGAAAGACACACAACACCCAGTCATCTCGAGGCAGAGAAAATCCCTATCCCGCCGGGAATCGAACCCGGGACCCCGTGCGCGGGAAGCGAGAACGCTACCACAAGACCACGAGCCGCGGACTATGCAGTGTTGTTTCTAGGTTAAGGCACGATCCATATTTAATCCTAGGTATCTCGATTAAGCACAGAGATTTAAATTGCGTCCTTTCTAGGTGATGTTCAGCTTCCTTCTTACCTCCTTACTGAGTATGTGGAACGCATACACTTGAGTTTTATCCAGATTGGTTTTAAAATGGTTGTCGTCATAGTACGTAGTATGTTCTTCGAGAGCAAATGTCAAACTTAATTTTACTTCTGCAAACGTCGCTCCCTGAACAGCAATAGCTGTCTCATCCGCATAGATGAAGGGATGGTTTTCGCAGTGGAGTGGCTGATCGTTGATATATATGTTAGATAATACCGGAACCAGCACGCTTCCCCGGGGAAGGCCATTCTTCTGCTTTTTCCATATGCTGTTCTTGTCATTTAGAGTGACAAAAAATAATCTGTCCTGTAACAGACGCTGTCTAAGCTGTGCCAGTCGGTAGTACCTAATTGTTGTGTGCAGCTTCTTTGTTAACCCTAGCATTACCAATCTGGGTGTTCTGACTACCCCAGGTTGATTTTTTCCCAATAAGGGTCACAGATATTAAAATAGGACAATCTTCTACCATTAGCCAAGTAAGTGAATTTAAATATCTCGGAAGCACAATAACTGAAGACCTGAGATGTCACCAGGAGGTGAAAACCCGAATTGCCATAGCGAAGGAGGCATTCAACAGAAAGAGGAGACACTTATGTGGCAAATTAGATAAAGGACTAAGGAAAAGGCTTGCCAAATGTTTTGTCTGGAGTGTGGCACTATATGGGGCAGAAACATGAACTCTGAGACGAGAGGATGAAGATAGGTTAGAAGCATTTGAAATGTGGATGTGGAGGAGAATGGAGAGAATAAGCTGGATGGAAAGAGTGAGTAATGAAAGAGTATTGGAAAGGATTGGTGAGAGAAGATGTCTGCTGAAGGTTGTAAGAGAAAGGAAAAAGAACTGGTTGGGACATTCACTGGGAAGGGAGTGCTCGCTAGTAGATGCTTTGGATGGATTGGTTTATGGGAGAAGACTGAGAGGAAGAAGGAGATACAAGGTGATAGACGACATAACGGGAAGAGGAAATTATGCAGACCTGAAGAGGATGGCAGAAGACCGGACAGCCTGGAGAACCACCATTTGAAAACCTGCCTTTAGGCAGAACACTGATGATGATGATGATGATGAAGGGCCACATGCCTGTGGTTTCATGACTTTGTACTAAAATGATTGACGTTGAATTCACACTCACGACTGTCTGATTTTTTTTGGCCTTATCATTGTTCTTCAAGTCATTTATTGGTGGGATTGTGAGACTACCCCGCTTGCTGTGAAACGTCTTATTTTCTTATCTGTAGAGAAAGAAGATTTTGGGAAATATATCTGTCATTCATCTTCTTTGTTGAGTTTTGCCATAGATCCAATGTTTGTTATTGTTGCTGGTTACTATTGTAGAGTTGAATTTGTCATTCAATGTTAAGCTGACATTACACGAGTCAGTATTTCATCTGCAAGTAAGGATGTCCAAAGGACTTTCTAGCGAAGAGATCATGGAAATTCTATACAATTCTGATGAGAGTCACAATGAAAATGAATGGGATATTGATAATGAACTGAATGAATGTATGGAACCTCTTGACAAAGACCATATCATAGCATTAGATGAAGCTGATGATGAAATATAAGAAGACACTACACATCCACGTGAAGAAGTAGAAGAAGAAGAAGAGGATGAAGAAGAAGAAGAAGAAGAAGAAGAAGACGAAGACAATGGAGATTTGTTTGTTTCTAGAAGTGGACTACAATTTTCTAGTGAACCACCAAAAGGTGGGCGGCGTCGACGTCGCAACATTTTGAACGTAACACCTGGCCCAATGAATGATGGAAAAACAATCAAAACAATAACAAAGTCTTTTTTATTATTTATCTCACCGGAAATCGTGAGCATTATTGTAGAAGAAACGAACAGGGAAGCCAAACTAGTAATTTCTTTGTGGAATGCGGCTCATTCTTCGAACAAAACGACATGGAGAGATGTAAATGCAACTGAAGTGTACGCTGTATTAACAATTCTAATAGGAGCTGGTTGAACTCACGGACATTGTACAAGTGCTTCCGATCTGTGGGGAGGTAATGTTGCCTTTCGGCAACCATTCTTTCCTGCTGCCATGTCAAGAAACCGATTTGACAACAGAGACACAAGAGAACAGAGAATTGAAGAAACCAAGGACAAGCTACAAGCCATCAGGGCAGTGTTCGACAAATTTCAGTCTAACTTGCGCAAGAACTTCTATCCTTATGAATTCGTGACTATTGATGAGCGATTAGCAACGTACTGAGGAAACTGCCCTTTTAGGGTTTATATGAAGAGCAAGCCTGGAAAGTATGGCATTAAAATTTTGGTTTGTGCTGATGTGAAGACATCTTACTTATTGTGGATCCAAATTTAGACAGGAATGGTGGACAATACTGGGGAAGTGAATCAAGGACAGAGAGTTGCTTTGGCTCTGATGGAACCATTTCTGAATAACGGTCATGGTGTTATAACTGGTAATTTTTTCACCAGTTTTCCATTGGCTGCTGAACTACCAAAACGAAACACGACATTGGGTGGCACCTTCCGTTCCAATAAGAAAGAGGTTCCGAAAGAATTCTTGCCAAACAGAAAGAGAGAAGTTCACTCTTCAATGTTTGGTTTCACAAATGACTTGACCCTAGATTCCTATGTTCCAAAGAAGGGAAAGGCAGTAATACTACTCTCTACTCAGCATAATGAGAGACAAGTGAGTGGTGAAGAAAGTGAACACAAACCTGAAATCATACTGCACTACAACAAAACCAAAGGTGCTGTAGGTAATGAAGACAAAATGACAAGGTAATACAGTTGTGTTAGAGAAACGAGGTGGTGGCCACTAAAAATCTTCATGGAAATGACAGACATTGCAGCACTGAATGGATATATTCTGAACACGCAAAGGTTTTCTGAATGGCAGAGGAATAGCCGAAGCCGACGTATACTCTTCACGACTGAACTGGCATTTGGACTCAGCAAAGGCGACATGGGAGAAAGAGCCAAAAATTTCAACGGTCTTCATAAAGATGTACAAGATGCTCTGAAAGCTTGTGGTATTGCAATTCCTACAGGAGTGATCCAGACCCAGTGTTCCAAGTTACCAAAGCCACAACGATGTCATGATTGCAAGAGAAACGAAGATCAGAAAACAAGATTCTGTTGTGTAACGTGCAAGAAACCTGTTTGTAGTATAAACAGAGAAGAAACTGTTACTGTGAAGTGCATACAGCGCAAGAATGTACTTGACTGAAAAGTTGAAAAGTCTTGTGTTATTTTACTGCAGTGACAGTTGAGGTACATAGATTATTAATTTTCTGTTCGTTGAGTACTGAATTTAGTGAAAGACATAAATTTTTTTTACTTTGTATCTGTGATCTGATTAAATGCTTCTAATAACCTGAAAAGCTGTTTTTCAGTACTAAATAAACCCATTCAATGGAGAAAAAACGAAATATGAGAACAAATATTACAATAAAACACAAAACACTTTTGGGGTAGTCCAAATACCCCGCTTGGTAAAATAGAGGTGTGGAAAAGCTTGCTTGGTAACGGGACGGTTAATTTCTTATGGTTCACGGTATCATAAGGACCATTATGATTGATAAAGACAAGTCCTGTAATATGGTTTCTTTTATACTCCTCTTCGATGTGCTGGGTTAAATTAACAATCTGACCAATACATCATTTACATGGTCTGAAACCTGACTGTTCTTTAATGATTTTTCTGTCGAAGGATTCAGAACTTAAGATCAAAATAATTCTCTCCAGAAGTGAAACAGGTCTGAAGTTGTGGCTATTCGTTTCTTTGCCTGGTTTAAGCAATGACGCTATATTTCACTTGAGCTAGATCCTTGGGATTATCGTTTCTAAGCGACACAAGTGTTCATCATTTTCACTATTCAGTTCATAGTTGCAGGGCCAAAGTTTCATATTCGCTCTCATTTCATGTCATCTAAACCTGTAACTATAAGGAAGGTAGCATCAAGGTGGTTTCTCGAACATTGCGAAACAGTTGGTTGTACACTGGGCAACGTTGAGGGTCACCACAATCGCTGACTCCTCCATCAAAAAACGCTCTACAGTATTTGCAGATGGGACTCTATATTCACCTTTCTGTGTGTACCGGAGGGTACTTTGAATTCCATTTTCACTCCCGCCCCTCTTTTCCTGTTGGTGTGCGGGAAGGACGCGTCAGCTCGAATCTTTCTTCATTTTACCTGAATAGGTATACGTAGGGGGAAGTACCATATTAACATTATTCTTATGGGAACGTGCACTCTAGGAATTTTAACAGTAAATCAGACCGTGATGGAGAATGCCTATCTCATACCGCCTCCTACTGGAGCTGGCTCAGCATCTCCGGGACAGTTTCTACCTTCCTTAAGGAATCGACGTTTTTCTTTGGATCTTCTCTGTTTTGTCTGACGATCCTATTTGGTACTGGTCCCAGCCTGGCAAGCAGTATTCAACTACCTGTCGGATGAAGTTTGTAGATGCACTGTGCTTCCCGAAGATTTTTCCAATTGATGTCACCCTGGTATCAGCTTTTACCACGATTTGTTTTATGTAATCGCTTCACTAAATTGCTCGCTATGCATACACCCAAATGTTCAATAGATTAGGCTCTTTCTAGTAAATCCTGGCTATCATTAAAATTGAGATGAAGAGCGTGCTAAATGGAACGAACTGCGAAAAACGAATTTTGTTCGTGAAAACGGTCGTCTTCGACAAAGTTCATGGGTACATTATTCATTCCCACCTCTCGCCATGTGAGGACACGTCCAGCTTTGTGGAACATGCAACATGACCGTTGAGGTGGTCCAGGTGTTATGGAGTGGGAAGGTGTAATATTGCATGCACGTACTAACCTCCAAATCTCTGGGCACAGTAGATTCACTGGTCAACGTTATGGTGACACAGTACTCCTTCCCCGTGTGTTTCAGGGCTGAATTCACCCTGATCTGTTTTTTATGGATGGGAATGATGACCTCATCGAACAGCGTACATGGAGGAGCTCTCGGAAAGAGAGTATATACTGCGACGATTTGACTGGCCTGCCCATTCGCCAGACTTAAGTACTGTAAAAGCACGTGTGGGATGTGATGAGGAGACGTACAAAGCAGGTGTGGGATGTGGGGGGCAGACATACAAAGCAGGTGTGGGATGTCGGGGAAAGATGTACAAAGGAGGTGTGGGATGTGGGGGGGGGGGGGTTGATGTACAAAGCAGGTGTGGAATGTGGGGGGGTGGAGAAGTGCAAAGCAGGTGTGGGATGTGGGGGGGAGACGTACAAAGCATGTGTGGGATGTGGTGGGGAGATGTACAAAACAGGTGTAGGATGTGGGGGGGGGGGGGAGATGTACAAAGCAGGTGTGGCATGTGGGGGGAGGGGAGACGTACAAAGCAGATGTGGCATGTGGGGGGGGGGGAGACGTACAAAGCAGGTGTGGGATGTGGGGGGGGGGGGGGGGTGACGCACAAAGCAGGTGTGGGATGTGGGAGCGGAGACGTACAAAGCAGGTGTGGGATGTGGGGGGGAGGGGAGGGAGACGTACTGCAGCAGCGCGTCCTCGTGCACCAGCGACCATCCGGCAGTCGTCGTATACTGGTGGGCGAATGGAACGCCCTGCCACGAGAACTCCGTACCAACCTTGTAGCCAGCAACGGAGCAAACTGCACAGCTTTCACTGCAGTTCTGGTGATCACACACCCTGTTGATAACCGTTTAGCGCCTTTTATAATGTCCAGCGGACCATCGTAAATCGCGGTGATTTCAGTGTAATTTTTTGTCATTGAGTTAGTCATTTCAGTCTATTTTACTGCGTATTTCTTTCAGTCACCCTCTGAACTATGCTGTAGCAATTCTTTCTATGAATGGTACCAATTTCCATGAGCTATTTTACTAATCAGAGACTCATCAAGCGAAAGATACTTTAGACCTTAACTTTTGCACGAAAGTGTAGTAATGCAATGAAAATAGGATTCAGCATTTATGGATAAGCATAAATAACGATTTTGTTTGGTAATTTTTCAAATAATTCCAAGCAATCTGAAATTGTAAATTTTTGGTTTATCAATGTACTATTGCAGAATTTCAGATTATGCATTTCAAGTGCTTACATACATTTCTTAGCAATATGATCATAAATAAAAACAATGGCAGTTGCAGATACACTACTGACCATTAAAATTGCTACACCAGGAAGATGACGTCTACAGACGAGAAATTTAGCCGACAGGAGGAAGATGCTGTGACATGCAAATGATTAGCTTTTCAGAGCATTCACACAAGGTTGGCGCCGGTGGCGACACCTACAACGTGCTGACATGAGGAAAGCTTGCAACCGATTTCTCATACACAAACAGCAGTTGACCGGCATTGCTTGGTGAAACGCTGTTATGATGACTCGTTTAAGGAGGAGAAATGCGTACCATCACGTTTCCGACTTTGACAAAGGTCGGATTGTAGCCTATCGCTATTGCGGTTTATCGTATCGCAACATTGCTGCTCGCGTTGGTCGAGATCCAATGACTTTTAGCAGAATATGGAATCGGTGGGTTCAGGAGGGTGCTGGATCCCAAAGGCCTTGTATCACTAGCAGTAGAGATGACAGGCATCTTATCCACATGGCTGTAACGGATCTTGCAGCCACGTCTCGATCCTTGATTCAGCTGATGGGGACGCTTGTAAGACAACAACCATCTGCACGAAAAATTCGACGACGTTTGCAGCAGCATGGACTATCAGCTCGGAGACCATGGTTGCGGTTACCCATGACGCTGCATCACAGACAGGAGCGCCTGCGTTGGTGTACTCAACGACCAACCTGGGTGCACGAATGGCAAAACGTCATTTTTCCGGATGAATCGAGATTCTGTTTACAGCATCCTGATGTTCGTATCCGTGTTTGGCGACGTCGCGGTGAACGCACATTGGAAGCGTGTATTCGTCATCGCCATACAGGCGTATCACCCGGCGTCATGGTACGGGGTGCCATTGGTTACACGTCTCGGTCACCTCTTGTTCGCACTGACGGTACTTTGAACAGTGGACGTAACATTTCAGATGTGTTACGACCCGTGGCTCTACCCTTCATTCGATCACTGCAGAACTGTACATTTCAGCAGGATAATGCATGATCGCATGTTGCAGGTCCTGTACGGGCCTTTCTGGATACAGAAAATGTTCGACTGCTGCCCTGACCAGCACATTCTCCAGATCCCTCACAATACGCCAGTAACTACTCTTGATGAACTGTGGTATCGTGTTGAAGATGCATGGGCAGCTGTACCTGTACACGCCATCAAAGCTCGGTTTGACTCAATGCTCACGCGTATCAAGGCCGTTATTACGGCCAGAGGTGGTTGTTCTGGGTACTGATTTCTGAAGATCTATGCACCCACATGTCAGTTCTAGTATAATATATTTGTCCAATGAATACCCTTTCATCATCTGCATTTCTTCTTGGTGTAGCAATCTTAATGGCCAGTAGTGTAGTTACTTGAAAATGACCTAAGGCCGAAACTATGCTATAATATGGTAATAAACTAAAAATTAGCAGTTGCTAATAACTTGAAAAATTCTTAGCAAAGAAAATCATTATAACGAAATCATTCTAATGAACTACTAATAGCAAATAAGTGGCGCAGTTAGTCTAAGTCAGGAGGCAGCGGCTTCTATCAAAATAGCTGCTTCCTTTGTAATTTACTTAATTGAATTTAGGTTCTGTAAGCGCTGAGTAGTGTATTGATAGTTAATGATCTTCCTGTATTCATTTTAATGTTGACCTTGATAAGTTCCGTATCCGTGTTGTTTTCCGTTCTTGACACCATCCGCAGAACTTTGTGGATTAATGAAGAGGAGACCTAGTTACGTGCACAGAACACGCACCTTGAGGATAGTCTGTCATCAAGACATAGCTGGATGTAACGGGAAATTTTTGATTGCAACATACACAAAAAAATGTATACTAGAGCTTCGAACCCATCTTCATTATTTTCGAATCCTACATGCAGAAAAGACACGTGACAGACGTTAGTGATCATGTATACCACGTCACGACTAATCTTAACTGAAGAAATCCATCATTCAAAACTGCACATAATGAAAATTGTTTCCGATACCAGACTGCTATCAAAAAGTTCTACGTACGTCCTTACACAAGGTGCAGTCACATTAACGTACATACCACCTAAGTTCAACGTCAACGTGCAACAACCAGTCACACACGACAGTAGCAGAGGAGGTGGAGCGATTTATCTGACGTCCAAAAGGACACAATAGTTGTGTTTCGAGGCAAGGGTGGAATCATTTCCAAAACGGCAAAGTTTCTAAACTGCCGTGGTTAAATTACACCGCACATGGCAAAATGGCGGTAACAATAACCGGCACCAAGGCAGCAATCCTATATATCGACATTAAAAAAAAAAAAGCACTGTCGCCTTTCGGTATACAGAAAAAAGTATCGATATATTCATTCACATATCGACGGAAAATATATCGATGAACCTGCATAGAAAAAGATCGGCTGCACATTGTAAATAATGGTCGGTTTTATAGCTATATATTTAAGTACTGATTCATTATTAAATATTTTGTACATCAACAAGCTAGCAGCCTGCCTATCCCCCTTAGAGCAATAACTGAAAGGAAAAGATGCACGTTCAAGCTAGGCGATAACCACTTTGCTAACAATGGGAACTGTATGTAAGTGACACAATAAAAGGTGTCCGATTGGTCCATCGTTCACTTTCGTCACGTATCGTATTTGTCCGGAACACTTCGTGTCGACTTCCGTGTTTTTTTCCTTTCTAACAACGCCAGCGACCTAGCGGTTGTGGTGCGGAAATTACATGGTGAAGCTAAACTTGGTACTGTCCGTCGGTAGCGCCGAGAGCCGATTACGTCAGCATTTGCCTCTTACACGTCTCTACCCACCGCAAAGACCAATGTTGTCATTCAGATTTTTGTTCAAAGTTTTCGGCACCACTTTTCGAACAATGCGGATGTGAACAAGTAGCTCACTATTTGCGTAAAAAATCATTTTTTGACGTAACTGGTGTACATTTCTTCACACCGGAAGTCTTGTTGTTCCGCTCAACCCCCTCCCACCTCTCACCCCTGCAGAGCAATCGGCCTGGTGAAAGAAAAAGATTGGATGTGATGAAAGCTCAAAAATGCAAAGTAAAACTATGTTCTACTAAAATTTCAGAAGAACAATTTCAAATATTTACAAAAATTATGAAAACATATAATTAAAATAAATATATCGGCACTCGATGCTGCCATTTTGATATCGATTTACTGAACCGCTGTTTCCCCTCCTTCTCTCGCATCACCACGTAAACCGCTTGGCGTCGTGTCTTCTTGTCTTCCGGCTTGCCCGTCTCAGGGAAGGAGCGAGGGAGAATGACACGTAGAGTTTCGGTAAGCGTGACTATTCAGTTAGTGTCCTGGCATGGATTTGTATTATTAATTCAATTTTCGTGGGTTTTTTTTTTTTTTTTTTTTCTGCAGGTATGTAGTGTACTGGCATTCAAAGTTCAAAAGATTGGTTTTACGTTAAGAAACTCTAACAACACTGAATATGTCGAACTGCGGTTTATTGATCCTTCTGAAATAAAACTGCAGTAACTCTGTAGCCACTCATCTTGAATAGTGTGATTTCGTATACAACTGCAATTGTGCTGAATGATTCATGCAACCTAGCAACGGAAACAATAAGCCATTCCGTACTGCCGATTATTTCGAAATTCAGTATTTTAATACTAAGCACCGATGTGTCTTCAAATCTGCGTAAATTATTTGCGCACAGCACTATTGTATATCGCGCGGCTATTCAAATCTGCTGTTTTCCATTAATTCGGCAAAGTCAATCGCACACAATGCGTCTGAGCGCGTCCTATAACATAGTGTTATTTGAGTTCTCTCTGAGACGTTAAACTACTCTCGCGGACGTTACCACGCGACAGAACTGGATTAATGTACCAATTACACAATGTTGCACTTTTCCCTGGAAATGATACGGACGAATCGCCAAGACGAATTATTGATTCACGCACACGTCTTCGTCCAACAAAACAGAATAAAGCAAAAGCGCTCTCTTCTCTGTCCACGGAATAAACGCGGCACTTACATCTCACTTCCTCTAACGTGAAAATTCTAAACACTTCAATAAAGGTATCCACGCAGTTCAAAGCCAGACAAATGTCAAAACAAATATTCTACTGTAAATAGAATTATATCCCCTAATTAAATCACCACGTTGCAAAAATTTAATTCCGAGATCATCCAATTTGCAAGCAAGATCCAATTTGATGTTTCGGTACTTATCTCGAGTACAATAAACTCTTCCTCGAAATTCATGTTAAATGGAGGAACTCTAAGTTTTATTGACTAGGGGACGGCACACTCAGTCACGTTATAGTACCAGTTATAAAATATCGTGGATAATTATCGATATATTTTAAAAAAAGTACCGATATATCGATGTTTAATCAAGAGCCCTACTGTGGTGTACCGCAGACCATAGAAGACAGGAGTGAACGACGGCTGCGGAGATTTGTATGGGAGAAAATACGTGCAAGTGTTGGGCAACTGACCACCTAGATTAAACAAGGGGATACCAACTGTCCCCTCAGTTACCGTTCAACGAACGTTGCTGCATATAAGCCTCCGCAGCAGGCGAGTATTTCCTTCACCCGTGCTGACTGCTGTTTATCGGAGAAGAAGGCTGGTATTTGCACGCCAGTAACGCACAACTGCACGTCCACTGAGTAGCGGCAGGTGGCCTTCTCAGATGAATGACGTTTATTCTCCATCGGGCAGATGACCCTTCGAGTGTACCGCGAGAAACGCCGCCTCAACTCTATACATCGGGGGTTACGTCTTGCGATCGGAGCGTTCTATACTAGTCCCCGTCGAGAGTCTTCATGCTGAAGCCGGTGAATTGCCACTAACCTACCGGCGCGATGTACTGCTTTGTCGGTATGCCTGTCGGCTATTGTCAATGCCCGACCACCCGTCTTATCGTTTCTTTTTTGACGACTCTCTCGACTGTCAATACGGGTTGTATGTATCTGCCCTGCTACCCCCTGGAGTTCGCTTTCCTTGCCTCCTTCAGCACCTTGATTTTTCACTCTCTGCAACCTTTAGAGTAGGCGGGAGCCAAACGCCACCTTGGCTCCAGGCTCAGGTTCGCGTTCACCGTCACCTCAGCTCGCCGCCAAAGGAGGCTACCCCAGCTTCGGTATACCGCTCGCGGTTTGTCGAACTTCGTTCGAAGTTCATTAATGCGATCTTCATTTATACAGATGGCTCTAAGACCAATGACGGTGTCGGGTGTTCTTTTATTGTCGGGGCACAGAGTTTCAAATACCGGCTCCATGGCCATTGTTCGGTCTTCACAGCTGAGCTATTTGCCCTCTACCGGGCTGTTCTTTACATCCGCCGCCACCGACATTCTGCTTATGTCATCTGCTCTGATTCCCTGAGCGCCATCCAGAGCCTGTGATCCGTATCCGGTACACTCTTTCATGCACCGGATCCAACGCTCTCTTCAGCAGCTGGCGGACGGCGGTTCTCCGGTTACCTTTATGTGGGTTCCTGGCCATGTCGGCATCCCTGGGAACGGAGCTGCAGATGCCGCGGCCAAGGCTGCGCTCCTCCAGCCTCCGACAGCTTCTTGTTGTGTGCCTTCCTCTGATTTTACCAGGGTCATTTGTCAGCGCATTTTACCGCTGTGGCATGCCGATTGGTCTACACTTACTGAAAACAAGCTTCGGGCCTCGAAACCTCTCCCCACGGCTTGGACGACCTCTTCACGCCCTTCTCGGCGGGAGGAGGTCGTTTTGGCCCGGTTACGGATTGGACACTGCCGGTTCAGCCATCGCCATTTGCTGAAGGCTGCGCCGTTCTGCCCATGTGGGCAATTGCTGACGGTACGCCACATTTTAACGTCCTGTCCGAATTTTAATGCACTGCGCATTGATCTTGGCCTGCCATGTACTCTGGATGACATTTTAGCGGATGACCCAGGAGCAGCTGCTCGCGTTATTCGTTTTATCCACTTGACAAACCTGTCTAAGGACATTTGATTATGCTGTTTTCTTTTAATCCCATGCCTGTTAACGTGCGTTTTATAGTGTTGTCCTTTTTAGCTGCTGTTTTAACCTTGTGCCTCGCAGTGCATTCATAACTTAGTCTGGACGCTAATGACCACTGTAGTTGTGCACCCTAAAACCACAAAAAAACAATAGTGGGAAGGTTCCAGACTGGAGTCCATTCCCTGGGCGATCTCGTTGTTCTGGGAGGCACAATGGATGAACACAAGTATGCATGTACCCTTGGGGGACCATGTCCAACGCTACATACAGTTCGTTCTGCCTCGCCACGATGGCAGCTACCAGTAGGACAATACAACGTGTTTTTTTAGAAGAGCACCAGCATGAGTTTACCGTAATCCCTGACATAAAATTTCCCGGGTTTAAACCCAATCGAGAATCTGTGGGTGCCCCTTGATCGGGCTGTTCGCTGCATGAACCCTCAACAGAGAGACGTAGCTCAGCTGGCCACTGCACTGGAGCTTGCGTGGCTCCACAGTCTGTCGGTATCTTCCAGAACCTCCTCATTCAGCCTCTTCCTGCACGACTAGCAGCGGTCCGCACTGCGAATCGTGGTTCTCCAGGCGTTTGATAGCTGATCACGTTAATGTGACTAGGCAGTGTATCTCCATTACAATAGACCTAGGAACCGAGGAACACAATATCCACAACATGAACACTTATGATTATCAAAAATCTAGTGTAATTGAAGAGAAACAGCTTCCGTTGAAGAGGAAACTAAGAATAAATATTTTCGTGTTGCACAACTCGAAGGCGCACGAAAACTGTATGTATTGAAACATCACCTTAGGAAAATTTAAAAATGACAGTGCTGGAAAACCTCTTATGTTATTTGATTTTCAAACAGCTGAGCAGAACTGAACGTACTCAGACATTACTCTCTTTACTTAATCTGATCAACACTAAACCGACACACAATATTTTTAGCGCAACGCACTCTGACTTTCAATAATCCCTACAAAAGAATGGCCCTGACTAACAATAACCTATACGTTTCATGAATCACTTACCTCACAAAAAACTTCGTTACTCGAACTACTGCAATACAGCGAGCGCCAATACTGCCAGCTAAATGAAAGATTTTAACTACTGAAGGCACTAAATACTGATGGGCACAGTTAGCAAACGAAAGATTTTGATAGAGAACAAACAATGTATTTACCTTAATAATATTCAAAAGTCACCATATATGTATCAGTTCATGATATACAGTATTACAAATCTGCTCTTTCTGATGGACACACGTCCAGATCGTCCGCTCTCAAAATTCTGCCATCTCTCTTCCCACATCCACCACTGCCGGCGGCTCACCTCCAACTGCGCAGCGCTACGCGTTGTTCACATCCAACTGCCCAACACTACAATAGCAAATATTCCAACAATGCAAACCAGCCACAGACTGCTCACAGCACAGTCAGTGATTTTCATACAGAGCGCTACGTGGCGTTACCAACATAAAAACCTAAACAGCCTACTTACAGTTTCTTGCAGACACCGGCCTAATCTAGCTTTTGCAGGCCCCAAGATAGCTTGCTCCTGACCACTATTTTAACACTTTATTTTTCATTATTGGTGATACCAAGCAACACAAGATGTACTAGGCAAATAATCGAATGTAAAGCATGTGATAGTTTACCGTTTACCAGAAAATAGACTACCTCAATTACGCAGTGTAGAACGCAAACAAAGAACTAATTAGCGATGCAGAAAAATTCTGTGTCTCTCTCTCTCTCTCTCTCTCTCTCTCTCTCTCTCGCTGTGTGTGTGTAAGGCATTGCGGAGCCGGGTTGTTAGATGCACGCCACTCTGACCGTGGATCAAATAGGACGGGCTGCAGGCTCCGCTGTAACTCCATTCGGTGCTTGTCGGACAACAGACAGGCAGGGAGCTGCGCCCAGTCGTTTTAAGTGGCAATCTTCCCAACTGCGTCAGCTGCTGCGCATTACACTACACTCTGCAGGCGAACTGGCGCTTTGTTGTAGCACCCCAGTCCAAAGGTGGCTGGTTCGCATGCTCTGTTGGTAGCCATGATTCGTGGAACTCAGCCTTAGAGCGAGAAGAGTCAACCAATTTTTACCATTCACAACATTATAACTGCTGTGGCGGTCTCTCACGCAGAACACTTACACAGTCAACAGCGCACAAAAGTGAAAAGAACAACCAGCGTAATAATAATGTAATGTAATGTAATAATTTCTTTCATTGTAAATGAGCTACCTCTATCCATTAGGATGGAAACACAGTGAGGTGAAAAGTCATCGGGTACCTCCTAATATCGTATCGGACCACCCATTGCCCGGCGTTGTGCAACAGCTAGCTCAGCGTGACATCACATGCCCTCAACAAGTCGTTGGAAGTCCCCTGCAGAAATACGGAGCCACGCTGCCGCTATAGCCGTCCACAATAGCGGAAGTGTTGCGGCGCAGGATTTTGTGTACACATTATGTCCCACAAATATCCGTCAGGATCTAAAAGGACGATCTGGGTGGCCAAATTATTCGCTCGAATTGAGTTATTTTGAAAAGGGCACGAGTCACATTTTTTGCCATGTTGAGTAATGCTTGGATTCGGTATCTATAGAGACAGATACATCGTTTTGTATGAAAACGGCATCAGTCCAATGTCTAACATAGGTAGGGAAAGGCAATGAGTTTGATGAATGTTTTGAAGTGGTTATTAGTCCTGGACTCGTGCCCCTTTCAAAACAACCACGCAGCAGCTGTATGCTGACCATTTTAGTAAACTCCTCAAGCAGCTGGTTGAGTGTAGTTTTATAGTTGATTTGCGTGCAAACATGGACAGTGATACTAATGAATCATCTCGAAAACGCAAAAATGGTCAACGAAACCCGGAAGTATATAAACATAATAAGATTAAAAGGTGTAAAGTAAACGGAAATCAACACGTCAGCTATTTTGTCAAAGTCATTACAACCAGATCTACAGGACCCGATTGCAGGTAAGCTTCTAACCTAAACTATATGTAGGTTAAATCTTCTTAAACGTATCATCTAATACAAAATAAGCTTTCATCATAATGGTCAGCAGAACAACAAAAATCTGATTTGCATGGGGAAAACATTCACTTCATCTTCACTAATTAAAACATAAAATAAATATATCAAAATATTAATGTAGGGTTATTCTGTTTACTGGAATCAATCAATGAATTTTACTCTAATTATTAATCTTCAACCACACAGCATAAATATACTCTAACCTGTATTTAAGTTCAAATAAATTAAAAATCTACAGTAGGTACTAAATTTATATTTCCAAGGATTTATGCAGATAATACAGTTTGCTAAATACCCATTACAAATACTACAGCCAAAAATAGGAGCTTTTGTTTGATTTCAGATGCAGTATGAAGCGTCTTACAAAATTCAGCGACCTAGACAAGATTACAATTTTGAAAAATTTCCGTGAATTTGGAACTCAAACGGAGCAAGAAATTTTCCTACAAGACCAGCTTACTGTATCTGATGTTCATCGCCTTGGACCACGGAAGAATACTCCAAAGGCCAGACTCCACAAAGTTTTGTACAGCATTACTCTTGCAGGTAGCAGACAGTATTTGCAAAAAAGCATTCATTAGTTTGTACGGAGTATCCGAAAAGAGAGTGAGAAGACTTGTTGACTTGCTGACTGCAGGGGAATCTCCAAATGAAAATCGAGGAAAATCAGAAAACTCTACAAACAAAGCTGTAGCAGTAGCTCTTTGTGAAAACATAAATGAGCATATTTCCTCTTTCCCAGTAAAGGAAACGCAAATAGAAATATCAAGTATTTGAATGCCGAGCTAACAGTGAGAATCATGTATGCACACATTAAAGTTACTTATTCATTTTATTTGAAGTATTACAAGGATAACTTCGCCTACACATTTGGAAGGCCACAATAAGATGCGTGTGCTACCTGTGAGGTGCTCGGCAAAAACGCTAAGCGTGTTGCAGCCTCACAGCTGTTGCTACATAAGCGTATATCACAAAAGTTCTACAACAAAATAAAGTAAGTAACAGCAAATCGTGTTGAACGAGATGACATCGCATGTACGAGGGTTGGAATTTTAATAGTGGCAACTATTTATTTACAGCCCGTACAAAATAGCTGTTCATTTTTGGAACACAACCTCCGTCCAGCTTAGAGACAGAAGTGATGACACTTTTTGCAGGACCTGACCATCATTTTGCAGGACAATGCTCAAGCACGTACAGTGCAAGCTGTTACTGATTCATTTGACTGATGGGACTGTTAAGTGCTATACCACCTACTGTACTTCCCTGACTTAAGCCCTTGTACGTTCAACTCGATTTCTAAACTGAAGGAAACACTACACGGCATTCGCTTCATAACTGCTACAAATTCGTCGGGCAGTAGACCGCGCCCCTCGAACTGCCAACGTAACTGGCACAGCTAAGAGTATCCTACGACTTCCACATCGCTGGCAACGGCTTATACACAATGCTGGTGACTACTTTAAAGGTCAGCAAAACTTTAAAACATGTATCTCTTTTCTACGAGCTGTAAATAAATAGTTGCCACTATTAAAGTTCCAACCCACGTATTTAATTTGATTATGTTGTGACTTGAGGTGAAGCTGAAAGGCACGCGCTTAAGCTCACGCAGATTGGCGTGAGGTCTGGAACAGTTAAGGGAATTAATAGTAGCAAATAAAGTACGTAGTTGATGTAATACTTAACTTTAATCCAGAAGTGGTGTACATCGGTCTGACGGAACAGGCATCACAATTGATAATGGCGCCTTGCTAGGTCGTAGCAAATAACGTAGCTGAAGGCTATGCTAACTATCGTCTCGGCAAATGAGAGTGTATTTGTCAGTGAACCATTCCTAGCAATGTCGGCTGTACAACTGGGGCGAGTGCTAGGAAGTCTCTCTAGACCTGCCGTGTGGTGGCGCTCGGTCTGCAATCACTGACAGTGGCGACACGCGGGTCCGACGTATACTAATGGACCGCGGCCGATTTAAAGGCTACCACCCAGCAAGTGTAGTGTCTAGCGGTGACACCACAGATTACATGCAGAATTTGCCCTTGCCGCACATTACAGTACAAGAGGTATTTTACGTGCAAGTACACCTATGGGTGTACTTGTTTTGCATCTATGATATGAGAAAGGGAACCTCAGTACATCATTTATATAATGAGGGCTTAGTCTGAAAAGGACCCTACGACGTGTGCTCACTTCTTAGTCATTACATATGCAATAACATACCTGCCAGCACCAAGGAGCTTCATTTATTTTCAGATTCCTGTTTTGGCCGAAACCGAAACCACACAGTCACACGCTTTATTATGAGTCTGGTTGCAACAGGAAGATTTGACAAAATTGTACAATACTATCCTACATGGGGGCACTCTTTCCTGCCATTTGACGGTGACTTTGGGGTAATTAACAGATATATAAAGCAGAGTGATCGTGTGTACTCGCCTACAGAGTATGTAATGAAAGTAGCTGAATCAAGTTCAAAATGTAAATTCACTAGCGTACTGCATGAAAAATCGTTCGGTACTGATTAGAAAGGTTGGTCGCCAAAATTTTGCAAAAAGACAACCAAGTCGACTGAATCTTTGGGAAATAGGGTGCCAAAATAGGACAAAACTGATTTTAATATATCACAGTTTTTAATGTTGCAGTGTGAAAAATATAATCCTGGTGTGTAAAAAGCTTATGAACATATTGATGGGTTAATAGTACGCCACTTTACTCTGGCTAAGGCAGGAAACATTTCCTTACCAACAGAGGAGGCTTACCATAACAAGTGCCCGATCAACCATAAGAAAGTTGAAGATATTAAAAATTTGATAAAGTACATTCCGCAGGAGCTTTTCTCCTTTTATGGAGAAATATTTGAATGGACGACACAAAAAGGTTGGACTCAATGATGACTGAATATAAAATATAACTTTAAAATGCACATCTCGTTTTTCTATTTTCTATTGATAACCGAAATTAGTAATGATTTTTTGATGCAATGTTAACGTATTCAAATTCAACATAAAATAAAAACATATTTTCTTAGAAAGTGATATTATTCAAATTTCCTTTTTGGTATGAAAAGGGCATAAGTCCACTTACTTTAATTTTTTTCTGCGGAAACAAAAAAAGATAATCACTTGAAACTTAGGTACACAAAATATGTTCAACATATATATATTAATGAAACATTCTTAAAAAAACATATACCAAAAATCGCTCTGAGCACTATGGGACTTAACTTCTGCGATCATCAGTCCCCTAGAACTTCGACTTACTTAAACCTAACATCACACACATCCATGCCCTAGGCAGGATTCGAACCTGCGACCGTAGCGGTCGTGCGGTTCCAGAATCGTAGCGCCTAGAACCGCTCGGCCACCCCGGCCGGCAACATAAATCAAAAACTTTTTTTAAGAAACAGTTTTAATCGATTTACCGAAAATTGCTTCTTGTGGACTCGTGCCCTTTTCAGAAACACTGATTCAATTATCCAGAATATTCTTCAAATCAATGGCGAACAATAGGGTCCCAGTGACACGGAGCATTATCACCCATCAAAATTCCATCACAATTGTATCCACGTAGGCGAACATAACAATTTCCAGTCAAATGTTGGTTGAGTTGTACCAGAGGACCCAGTGCGTTCCACTGCCAGAGGCAGGATTCGAACCTGCGACCGTAGCGGTCGCGTGGTTCCAGACATTAGCGCCTAGAACCGCTCGGCCACCCCGTCCGGCGTTTTCCTTCTGTCTCTTCCGTCATTCATTGGCTGGAGTTCATGTTGCCTCCTTGCTGAACTGTGTATGTTAGCGCATTGATCTCTAATGTAGGAGACGGGGGGGGGGGCTTGTTTTGAATGCCAAGATTCTTTTATCATGACACTCCAGACGCTAATTTTCTTTTGAGATACACGGTAGAACATTATGTGAGACAATCCACAGCCTCCAAAGATCTGAGATGATATAGAATTTATAGACTTTGTATAATATGAGGGTTGGAACTTAAATAGTGGCAACTATTTATTCACAACCGATACAAAAGAGTTACATGTTTGCACCTGTTACTGTCCTTCAAAGTAGTCACCAGCGTTGTGTAGAGCCCGTTGCCAGCGATGTGGAAGGCGTTGTATACCGTTAGCAGAGGCTGTTCTGTTATGGTGATTCTCGTGTACGACTGTGATGGTGTTATCCTAACGCATTACGTTCCTCCACCGCAGACCGTCAATGCACAGTATTACTGTTCGTTTTTGGAGCATCACCTGCGACCAGCTTTGAGAAAGAAGGGGCGACACTTTCTGCGCAACCCACGCATCATTTTGCACGACAATGCGCGGGCGCATACAGCGCAAGCTGTGGCTGCTCCTTTCGGTCGATGGGACTAGCAAGTACTGTACCATCCACCATACTCTCCGGACTTAAGTCCTCGTGACTTTTATTTTATTCCGAAGATGAAGGAACCACTTCGTGGCATTCGCTTCAGAACTGTTCCAGAGATTCGACAGGCAGTAGATCAATTAATTCATATCACAGTCATCTGCATCAATTAAGAGGCAGGTAACTGGAGGGATATGTAAGCGAAAGGCAAGCCAATCTTTAATTTTGTACCAGGGCATGCAAGAGAAAGAATATTGGTTCAAAAAATAGTTCAAGTGGCTTTGAACACTATGGGACCTAACAGCTGAGGTCATCAGTCCTCTGGAACATAGAACTACTTAAACTAACTAACCTAAGAACATCACACACATTCATGCCCGAGGCAAGATTCGAACCTGCGACCGTAGCGGTCGCGCGGTTCCGAACTTATGCGCCTAGAACCGCTCGAGCACCCCGGCCGACTATAATGCAGCATCTGTGAGGCAATCGTGTGTGAACAGTAATATTCCTGAAATGGACTGGCCTTCCCAAAGTGCTCAACTGAACCCAGTGGAACACGTTTGAGATGCGTTAGAACGTCGACTTCGTTCCAGCTTCCAGCGCCTAACATCACTACCTTTTCTGATGTCGACTCGTAAGGAAGAATGGAATTCCATTCTTCTGCAAACATTCAGACGCTTCACTGAAATTGTCCATACCACAGCTCATACGGTTGTAGAGACATAGGGTGGGGTGAACACCCCGTATTTATGCACTAATAAGTGGCCGAATGTTTTTGATGGGATGGTGTACATCTCAAAGTTCTTCAACAGATCCATTTTATGACCTTCATTTAGTCGCTGGGGTGCTTTTACATTTTGTTGTAAATTTCCAAAAGGGTATCCTGTATTGTGTATGTGTATGGATTTTGTTGATGGTAAATAGGCTCTAGCTCCTCTGTATGTGTGGAGTGCAAATCGCGACCTGTTTCTCCTATGTAGAACGTGAAGCGTTTCTGGCATGCCATTGTATGCATTGCAGTATCTTCATTTGGATAATGAGTACACTCTATATGTGGAAATTACCGAACTATCAGTTTAATGGGTCACAGCTGCAAAATACTAACGCGCATTCTTTACAGACGAATGGAAAAACTGGTAGAAGCCGACTTCGGGGAAGATCAGTTTGGATTCCGTAGAAATGATGGAACACTTGAGGCAATACTGACCCTACGATTTATTATAGAAGAAAGATTAAGGAAAGGCAAACCTACGTTTGTAGCATTTGTAGACTTAGAGAAAGCTTTTGACAATGTTCACTGGAATACTCTCTTTCAAATTCTGAAGGTGGCAGGGGTAAAATACAGGGAGCGAAAGGCTGTTTACAATTTGTTCAAAAACCAGATGGCAGTTATAAGAGTCGAGGGACATGAAAGGAAAGCAGTGGTTGGGAAGGGCATAAGACAGGGTTGTAGCCTCTCCCCAATGCTATTCAATCTGTATATTGAGCAAGCAGTAAAGGAAACAAAAGAAAAATTCGGAGTAGGTATTAAAATCCATGGAGAAGAAATAAAAACTTTGAGGTGCGCCGATGACATTGTATTTCTGTCAGAGACAGCAAAGGACCTGGAAGAGCAGCTGAACGGAATGGACAGGGTCTTGAAAGGAGGGTATAAGATGAGCATCAACAGAAGCAAAACGAGAATAATGGAATGTAGTCGAATTAAGTCGGATGATGCTGATGGAATTAGATTAGGAAATGAGAGACTTAAAGTGATAAAGGAGTTTTGTTATTTGGGGAGCAAAATAACTGATGATGGTCGAAGTAGAGAGGATACAAAATGCAGACTGGCAACGACAAGGAAAGCGTTTCTGAAGAATAAAAATTTATTAACATCGAGTATAGATTCAAACGTCAGGAAGTCGTTTCTGAAAGTATTTGTATGGAGCGTAGCCATAATGGAAGTGGAACATGGACGATAAATAGTTTGGACAAGAAGAGAATAGAAGCTTTGGAAATGTGGTGCTACAGAAGAGTGCTGAAGATTGGATGGGCTGATCACATAACTAATGAGGAGGTATTGAAAAGAATTCGGGAGAAGAGAAGTTTGTGGCACAACTTGAGTAGAAGAAGGGACCGGTTGGTAGGACATGTTCTGAGGCATCAAGGGATCACCAATTTAGTACTGGAGGTCAGCGTGGAGGGTAAAAATCGTAGAGGGAGACCAAGAGATGAATACACTAAGCAGATTCAGACGTATGTAGGCTGCAGTAGGTACTGGGAGATGAAGAAGCTTGCACAGGATAGAGTAGCATGGAGAGCTGCTTTAAATCAGTCTCAGGACTGAAGACCACAACAACAACAACTATATTAGTTTTCAGTTTTTGTTGGACTTTATTTCCTATCCCTTTATTTCAGCACAAAGTAGTCATAAGTTCTGTATAGGTTAAGAGTTCGACGCTGCAGCGGTGCCAGGGTGCCTCGACTGTTTATTGGTGTCGTTGCAAGCTGTTAAGACGTTGCAGGGTGGTCAGTAGATAAACAGGTGTGTAGAACCAGATGTTCGGCCATCGTGTAATCATAGAGGACGTGAGACAAAGACGTTTATGTGGTATCTTGTATCGATACCACCCCACTAGCGCTCTACAGTTGGTAACTGAACTACAAGTTTTCATTAGAAGCTGATAGCGGTCGCACGGGACGGGATATGGTGGACCCAGCGGTGCCCGCCCCCTGAGCTGGCTCTGGGCTACGAGCGGACTGAGCGCGCTGCAGTATAGGACGGCCGGCGGCAGGCAGACGGCCCACTGGTGCTCGGAGCGATCTCTCCACACGCGATGCTATGCAGGTGGCATCTGTTCATCGCTACGAGACCGTACTCTGAGCTTAGTGCAGTGAGCTTCATTCATGATGACATACACTAGTGGCCATTAAAATTGCTACACCAAGAAGAAATGCTGATGATAAACGGGTATTCATTGGACAAATATATTACACTAGAACTGACACGTGATTACATTTTCAAGCAATTTGGGTGTATAGATCCTGAGAAATCAGTACCCAGAACAACCA
Source organism: Schistocerca americana (assembly GCF_021461395.2). Classification (NCBI taxonomy): domain Eukaryota; kingdom Metazoa; phylum Arthropoda; class Insecta; order Orthoptera; family Acrididae; genus Schistocerca; species Schistocerca americana. The sequence continues at coordinate 96,701,309 of NC_060125.1, read as the reverse complement.
ACTCTGGCCTTAATAACGGCCCCGATACGCCTGGGCATTCAGTCAAACAGAGCTTGGATGACGTGTACAGGTACAGCTGCCCATGCAGCTTCCACACGAGTAGTGACTGGTGTATTGTGACGAGCCAGTTGCTCGGCCGCCATTGACCAGACGTTTTCAGTTCGTGAGAGATCTGGAAATGTGCTGGCCAGGGGAGCAGTCGAACATTTTCTGTATCCAGAAAGGCCCGTACAGGACCTGCAACATGCGGTCGTGCATTATCCTGCTGAAATGTATGGTTTGGCAGGGATCGAATGAAGGGTAGAACCACGGGTCGTAAAACGTCTGAAATGTAACGTCCACCGTTCAAAGTGCCGTCAGTGCGAACAATAGCTGATCGCGACCTGTAACCAATGCCACCCCATACCATCACGCCGGGTGAAACGACAGTATGGCGATAACGAATACACGCTTCCAATCTGCATTCACCCGTGCGGTAGCGTTCTCGCTTCCCACGCCCGGGTTCCCGTGTTCGATTCCCGGCGGGGTCAGGGATTTTCTCTGCCTCGTGATGGCTGGGTGTTGTGTGCTGTCCTTGAGTTAGTTAGGTTTAAGTAGTTCTAAGTTCTAGGGGACTTATGACCACAGCAGTTGAGTCCCGTAGTGCTCAGAGCCATTTGAACCATCTGCATTCACCGCGATGTCACCAAACACGGATGCGACCAGCATGATACTGTAAACAGAACTTGGATTCATCCGAAAAAATGACGTTTTGCCATTCGTGCAACCAGGTTCGTCGTAGAGTACACCATCGCAGGCGCACCTGTCTGTGATGCAGCGTCAAGGGTAACCGCAGCCATGGTCTCCGAGCTGATACTCCATGCTGCTGCAAACGTCGTCAAACTGTTCGTGCTCTTGTCTTGCAAACGTCCCCATCTGATGACTCAGGGATAGAGACTTGGCTGCACGATCCGTTACAGCCATGCGGTTAAGATGCCTGTCATCTCGACTGCTAGTGATACGAGGCCGTTGGATCTCGACCAACGCTAGCAGCAATGTCACGAAACGATAAACCGCAATCGCGATAGGCTACAATCCGACCTTTGAAGTCGGAAACGTGATGGTACGCATTTCTCCTCCTCACACGAGGCATCACAACAACGTTTCACCAGGCAACGCCGGTCAACTGCTGTTTGCGTATGAGAAATCGGTTCAAAACTTTCCTCATGTCACCATGTTGTAGGTGTCGCCACCAGCGTGCTACAAACGCGAAATTTAACCGACGGGAAGAAGATGCTGTGATATGAAATGATTAGCTTTTCAGAGCATTCACACAAAGTTGGCGTCAGTGGCGACACCTACAACGTGCTGACATGAAGAAAGTTTCCAACCTATTTCTCATACACAAACAGCAGTTCACCGGCGTTGCCTGGCGAAAAGTTGTTGTGATGCCTCGTCTAAGGAGGAAAAATGCGTTGCCATCACGTTTCCGACTGTAATAAAGGTCGGATTGTAGCCTATAGCGATTGTGGTTTATCGTTTCGCGACATTGCTGCTTGCGTTGGTCGAGATCCAATGACTGTTAGCAGAATATGGAATCGTTGGTCTTAGGAGGGTAATCCGGAACGCCGTGCTGAATCCCAACGGCCTCGCATCACTAGCAGTCGAGATGACAGGCATCTCATCCGCATGGCTGTAACGGATCGTGCAGCCACGTCTCGATCCCTGAGTCAACAGATGGGGACTTTTGCAAGACTACAACCAACTGCACGAACAGTTCGACGACGTTTGCAGCAGCATGGACTATTACCTCGGGGACCATGGCTGCGGTTACCCTTGACGCTGCATCACAGACAGGAGCGCCGGCGAAGGTGTACTCAACGACGAACCTGGGTGCACGAATGGCAAAACGTCATTTTTTCGGATGAATCCAGGTTATGTTTACAGCATCATGTTAGTCGCATCCGTGTTTGGCGACATCGCAGTGAACGCACATTGGAATCGTGTATTCGTCATCGCCGTACTGGCGTATCACCCGGCGTGACGGTATGGGGTGGCATTGGTTACACGTCTCGATCACCTCTTGTTCGCATTGACGGCACTTTGAACAGTGGACGTTACTTTTCAGGTGTGTTACGACCCGTGGCTCTACCCGCCATTCGATCCCTGCCAAAACCTACATTTCAGTGGAATAGTGCACGACCGCATGTTGCAGGTCCTGTACGGGCCTTTCTGTATACAGAAAATGTTCGACTGCTGCCCTGGCAGATCTCTCCAGATCTCTCACCAACTGGAAATATCTGGTCAATGGTGGCCGAGCAATTGGCTCGTCACAATACGCCAGTCTGTGATGAACTGTGGTATCGTATTGAAGCTGAATTGGCAGCTGTACCTCTACACGCCATCCAAGCTCTGTTTGACTCAATGCCCAGGCGTATGAAGGCCATTATTATGGTCAGAGATGGTTAAAAAAATGGTTCAAATTGCTCTGAGCACCATGCGACTTAACGTCTGAGGTCATCAGTCGCCTAGATCTTAGAACTAATTAAACCTAACGAACCTAAGAACATCACCCACATCCGTGCCCGAGGCAGGATTCGAACCTGCGATCGTGGCAGTCGCTCGGTTCCAGACCGTAGCGCCTTGAACCGCAAGGCAACTCCGGCCGGCAGGGATGGTTGTTCTGGGTACTGATGTCTCAGGATCTATGCACCCCAATTGCGTGGAAATGTAATCACATATCAGTTCTAGTATAATATATTTGTCCAATGAATACTCGTTTATCATCTACATTTCTTGTTAGTGTAGCAATTTTAATGGCCAGTAGTGTATCATAATACGAGAGCTTTGACGGAGCCTGGCACTGCGCCATTTCCTGGGTCTACACGATCAAAAATGGTGTCCTGTCACAACATGGGTTGAGTGGCCATAAATACCGTTCACTCCAGCTAAGCAGTACCCGCTTAACAGTCAGTTCTGAGGCGTACTGTACGTCAGTCGTCTGCCTGATGTGGCTCTCCTTATCTAACTACTACTAGACGACAATGTTCCAGCCTCGGCAGTGCTGGAAGTGACTCCGATAGTGATCTGGATGTATCGCAGCCGTCAGAGATCGATCATCATCTACATCTACATCTACATCCATACTCCGCAAGCCACCTAACGGTGTGTGGCGGAGGGTACTTTGGAATAGAAGGGAGAACGGATAGAGGTACTCAGTCTCGTATTGTTCATGGAAAGAAAGATTGTCGGTTTGCCTCTGTGTGGGCTCTAATCTCTCTGATTTTATCCTCTTCGTCTCTTCGCGAGATATACTGAGGAGGGAGTAATATACTGCTTGACTTCTCGGTGAAGGTATGTTCTCGAAACTTCAACAAAAGCCCGTACCGAGCCACTGAGCGTCTCTCCTGCAGAGTCTTCCACTGGAGTTAATCTGTCATCTCTGTAACGCTTTCGCGATTACTAAATCATCCTGTAACGAAGCGCGCTGCTCTCCGTTGGATCTTCTCTATCTCTTCTATCAAACCTATCTGGTACGGATCCCTCACTGGTGAACAATACTCAAGCAATACTGTAACCTACTTCCTTTGTTTTCGGATTGCATTTCCTTAGGATTCTTCCAATGAATCTCAGTCTGGCACCTGCTTTACCGAAGATCAATTTTATATGGTCATTCCATTTTAAAGCACTCCTAATGCTTACTCCGAGATAATTTATGGATTAACTGCTTTCAGTTGCTGACCTGCTATGTTGTAGCTAAATGATAAAGGATCTTTCTTTCTATATATTCGCAGCACATTACACTTGTCTACATTGAGATTCAATTGCCATTCCCTGCACCATGCGTCAATTCCTTTCAGATCCTCCTGCATTTCAGTACGATTTTCCATTGTTACAACCTCTCGATATACCACAGCATCATCTGCCAAATGCCTCAGTGAACTTTCGATGTTATCCACAAGGTCATTTATGTATACTGTGAATAGCAACGGTCCTACGACACTCCCTTGTGGCACACCTGAAATCACTCTTACTTCGGAAGACTTCCCTCCATTGAGAATGAGATGCTGCGTTCTGTTATCTAGGAACTCTTCAATCCAATCACACAATTGGTCTGATAGTCCATATGCTCTTACTTTGTTCTTTAAACGACTGTGGGGAACTGTATCGAACGCCTTGCGGAAGTCAAGAAACACGGCATCTACCTGTGAACCCGTTCTGTAGCCGTCTGAGTGTCGTGGACGAAGAGCGCGAGCTGGGTTTCACACGATCGTCTTTTTCGAAACCCATGATGATTCCTACAGATTAGATTTCTAGTCTCCAGAAAAGTCATTATACTCGAACATAATACGTGTTCCCGCAGGTTCGAATCCTGCCTCGGGCATGGATGTTTGTGATGTCCTTAGGTTAGTTAGGTTTAACTAGTTCTAAGTTCTAGGGGACTAATGACCTCAGCAGTTGAGTCCCATAGTGCTCAGAGCCATTTGAACCATAATACGTGTTCCAAAATTCTACAACTGATCGACGTTAGTAATATAGGTCTATAGTTCGGCACATCTGTTCGACGTCCCTTCTTAAAAACGGGGATGACCTGTGCCCTTTTCCCCTCCTTTGGAACGCTACGCTCTTCTAGAGACGTACGGTACACCGCTGCAAGAAGGGGGGCAAGTTCCTTCGCGTGCTCTGTGTAAAATCGAACTGGTATTCCATCAGGTCCAGCGGCCTTTCCTCTTTTGAGCGATTTTAATTGTTTCTCTATTCCTCTGTCGTCTATTTCGGTATCTACCATTTTGTCATCTGTGCGACAACCTAGAGAAGGAACTACAGTGCACGGCCTTTTGCGCAGGCGGCGCCACAGTCTGCGCGCGTTCACCACAAGCGGCGCTATCGGCATGCGCCAAGCACCAGGAACACATCATATCACGTGGTGGGACCTCATGATCGCCGCCTCTGTTTAAAGACGGAGCTCTCCAGCCAGGAGAAATCGGTTCTACTGGGGTCGCAGTTAACGGAATATTGGTACACCAGCTTGATATACTATAACGACAATTGGCTACATTTTTCTGATACGAGAAGATAACATTTTTTCTTTTGTGAGTTTCTCGTAGTGTGCGTTGCTCCGCAAGTTGCCCCTCCATGAAGAATCCTGATAGGCTGGCTTTTGCTGATCTTTGCAAAATGAGAAACCCGAGCGGGCAGTACTAGATTAGATTTTTATCAGCTTTGTAAACGACAGTCTGAATCCTACAAGGACTTGGTCACAGACCTTCAGGGTTTTACTCATTGTCATGTGTTTCTGAGGTTCGATGAAATGTGTCAAACATCGTATGAAGGCATAATCAATAAAAGTTCACCACATATCGATGTGCGCGCCTAGGCGGTCCTTCCTTAGAAGAATGCTTAGAACAGTTCAGGCTTTCGTATTCACACAAGAAACAGAAAGCTGTTGGAAGGCTTATTATTAACATCAGAAGTATGTGGGAAAGTGGTCACTTTTAGATACTTCATCATCGATCGTAATTAGTAATCCTATGTTGGACCAAGGTTCCCAACACGAAAACTGTTCCAAAGAAAAGTAGTTACGGTGGCCATTAATAGAAGTTCCACATAAACAAGTTTCTGTTGTTGTTGTTGTTGTGGTCTTCAGTCCTGAGACTGGTTTGATGCAGCTCTCCATGCTACTCTATCCTGTGCAAGCTTCTTCATCTCCCAGTATCTACTGCAATCTACATCCTTCTGAATCTGCTTAGTGTATTCATCTCTTGGTCTCCCTCTACGATTTTTACCCTCCACGCTGCCCTCCAATACTAAATTGGTGATCCCTTGATGCCTCAGAACATGACCTACCAACCGATCCCGCCTTCTGGTCAAGTTGTGCCACAAACTTCTCCCCAATCCTATTCAATACTTCCTCATTAGTTATGTGATCTACCCATCTAATCTTCACCATTCTTCTGTAGCACCACATTTTAAAATGTGGTGCTACAGATGTTGATGTTCATCTTATATCCTCCTTTCAAGACACTGTCCATTCCATTCAACTGCTCTTCCAAGTCCTTTGCTGTCTCTGGCAGAATTACAATGTCATCAGCGAACCTCGAAGTTTTTATTTCTTCTCCATGGATTTTAATACCTACTCCGAATTTTTCTTTTGTTTCCTTTACTGCTTGCTCAATATACAGATTGAACAACATCGGGGAGAGGCTACAACCCTGTCTTACTCCCTTCCCAACCACTGCTTCCCTTTCATACCCCCCGACTCTTATAATTGCCATCTGGTTTCTGTACAAATTGTAAATTGTAAACAAGTTTCTAGGAGACATGTAATCTTGGTCTTTATTCCACTTGTGCAGAAAACTCACTTGGATTGGACGCATTCAAACAGTTTGGTTTCCCAGTGACCGGAAATATGCTTTTGGCATTATCTGAGATTCAGTTTCAGGGCACAGAAGATAAAACTGCCACATATTCCGATCCATTCACTCCAGGGTTAGGCAAAGCTACGGACGCGAAAGTGAAAAGGAATTTACAACAGGGGACATAACCACTTGCACGCCTGATCCCATCCATACTACAAGACGCTGTTAAAGCGGAATTAGACAGACTGGAGGAAGTAGAAGTGATTATCGTTGTCTCATGCAGCGATTGGGCTTCTTCCCTGGTTAGCATTAGGAAATGGTTCTCTAAACTTCAACTTACTGTAAAAATAGAATTCAGTTTGAAATTTTGGGTTAACCTGCGGCTACCTTTACATCTGAAATCTTGAGAGCCGTTAGTGCAAAATATTCCTTTTGGCTCCACCAATATAGCAGGTTGCATACTGATACTTGGAATGGTTACTAAGGGGACATTCCTTCACGCTACAATTATCTCGAAAACATCATCCTTACGGTCGCGCCCACATGTGACCGTCTTCGTAACTTGAAGTCACTGTCCGCAAGTCTACGCGCTGCAGTACTCAAGTGTGATCCTCCCAGGGTGAAAATTCTTCCAGCAATCCGTTGAATACCTTGGTTTCATAATGAGCAAAAAGAGTACATACCTTCATATGCAGAACATCCATGCCATAGAGAATGTGCATCAATCACAAAACCTTAAGAAACTTTCACGGGAAATACCAGGTACTACAGCCTTCTCACTTCCAGTGTGCCAAACTTTGCCACCTGCTCAACTCTTTGACGAAGAAAAGGCAGAATTTTCAGTGTTGTCCAGGTGTTGACGCAGCTTTTTGCTCTCTAAAGCAGGCCCTACAGTCAGCACCTCGTTTTCATCTTGTAAGCAATTTCTTCTCGCCACAATCGTTGCATTCCAATGATGCTCAACACCGCACAATAATATTACTCTCCAACCGAAAAAGTTGCTTTGTCTGTAGTGTTAGGGAGCAAGAAATTGCACATGCACCTCTATGGGGTAAAGCTCCACCTGCTAACAGGCCACAAACGATTGGTCACATTGTTTGGTCCCTGTACCACCCTCCTGGCCAGGGCGGCACAAAGACTGCAACGATAGGTTTTGGTCTTATGATTATACAATTACTACGTAATCTATAAGCCGACAAATCTCCAAGCTAACGCCGACGCCTTGGCCCGGCTCTCAGCAGGCCCTGACACCGATTTCGAAACAGAGGTAGTTTCCATTTTCAACTGGAGTCTGAATATTCTTTTGTTACTGTCCTACAATGTAGCGATGGCCAGGACCCAAACTGGAGAGAACCCTAAAGTCTGTACGATTGCCCAATTTATTTAGAAAGTCTTTCTCTCTGGGATGGTGTTCTCCTTCTGCAAAAGATATGAAAACAACTTGAAGTCGTAATTCCTCCGGCTCTCTGCCCATAGTACTTGAGCTCCTGCATGCTGGTCATTGGGGCATCTCCCAACATTATGCATATTTACCACCCATCGATCATGAAGTGAGTGTTCTAAGCAGGGAACTGCGCCACCCTCCTTCTGCAAAAGATATGAAAACAACTTGAAGTCGTAATTCCTCCGGCTCTCTGCCCATAGTACTTGAGCTCCTGCATGCTGGTCATTGGGGCATCTCCCAACATTGTGCATATTTACCACCCATCGATCATGAAGTGAGTGTTCTAAGCAGGGAACTGCGCCACCCCATGATATTTTATCACTTATCATTGTCAGGTCCTTGGGAAAGTCTCCATATCAACTTCACAGTCTCTGTTTGAATAAGATGTGGCTCATACTGGTGGATGCATACTCTAAATTCCATATGTCAGTTCAATTTATACAACAGCGATCAACATGATGAAGCCCCTTGGCTAATGTTTTCCACTGAGGTCCTTCCAAAGGCCATTGTCTTTGATAAAGAGTGTGTCAGTTATCACAGTTGTGTGAGCAGCAGGAGATCATACAGCTTTTTATGGCACCATTCCACATTCAGTCCAGTGGAGAGGCGGAACACATGGCGCTTACTTCGAACAGAAAATGGGGATAGTTTCTAAATCCACACCATTGGAAAATGGCCTTACATTACTTTTAGTCATCTACAGAGCAACGCTGTTACCAGGGTAGAGCCTGGCCGAGTTGTTTCATGGGAGAGAGCCTTGCACTTCCTTCACTCTGCTGTAACATCCAGACTGGCAGCAGCTCCTGGCTACCGTCCGCCAGCAGTAAGGTGGGCCCCCAGTGTTGGTGCAATCGTTCAGGTGCCATTCAACCTGGCTCCCAGTCATCATCTGGAGAGCACAGGGCCACTGGATGTATGAGGCCACTGCTGAGGGCCTACATTTGAGATGACACCAGAAACAGCTACACTAAGGATCACCTCTGATAGCCTTACCATACCATACAACCTGTGGCCTTGGCCACCTATACAGCGGCCCTACCGAAATCTCAGTCACCAGCAGTGCACTCCTCATGACGATTGGAGCATGGACTGGGCTAATGCATCCCCCAAACTCTCTATTTAACAACCAGTGGTGGCCGACCAGCTATCCAGAATCTTGTGGAGCAGCCTGAGATCATCGAGGTTGAGTTGCAAGACAGTCCAGATTCAGCAACAACACCTCCACACTTCAGGTGAAGGTGGCACTAACCAGGCCGATTCCAACCCTGCAAACCATCTCGGTAGGGAACAGAAGCTGTAACCTACTTCGAAAGTGACACCAATTTGTTACAACTGTCAGAGACCGACCATCACCTGTGCCTGTCGCCACAGGCGGTGCCACAGTCAAATCGAATTCACTGTAAACAGCACTGTCAGCATATGCTTCACGCCCCTGGACCACATGTCATGCCAAGTGGCGGAATCTAGTGATCGCTGATTGTGTTTAACGGTGCTCTCCTGCCTGGAGTGGTAACTTATACTGGGCCTGCACCTCTGGAATCATTTGTACGACGACAATTGGCTACGTTTCTGGTCTTACAGAGTGACAGTTATCGAACTGTATGAAAAATACGTAAATTAGTTACAAACTATGGCGTTCACGCAATTTATTCAACATGTGAACGTCACTACAGATATTTGGATTTAGGTTATGACATGTTCGATATGCCTGCCGTCATTGGTGATGATGTGGCGCAGGCGAATAGCGAAATTCTGCAGGACCCGCTGAAGTCTCGGAACATCGATGCTGTCGATGACCTCTGAATGGCTGTTTTCAGCTCAGCAACAGTTCTGGGGTTATTGCTGTACACCTCGTTTTTAATATAGTTCCGTCTTGCATGAACAACATGTTGTTGAAATCTGAGTCACTTTGGGTAATGAGGATGAAATCATCTTCTAAAATCTACACGTACCGTTCGGTAGTGACCGTGCCGTCAAGGAATTTTGCACCGATTATTCTGTGACTGGACATTTCAAACCACACTGTCACCCACTGAGGATGAAGAGACTTCGCGATCACGAAATGCGGATTCTGAGCCCCCCAAATGCCCCAATTTTGCTTAGTGACAAACCTACCCAAATGAGAGTGGACTTCGTCGCTAAACAAAACCAAAAATATGCGAATACTAAATCGCATCATGCCCCGCGGCCAATCGTTTAGTTTGAACTTCCTAAAGCAAACGGTTCGGAAGTTATGACGATTTTATTTCAAATAATTCAATAATTGTCAGGCAGTACATAGACCATGTTTCATCTGATTGTATTCACTCAGTGTCTAATTAACTCCGCATGTACTTGTTTTAACCGTCTGCGTACTTTGTATGTTTCATAGCCACATATCACAGCAGCCGGTAGTGAGACTATTCGTTTGGCAACGAGACTCACTTTAGTGGCAGGGCAGAGACTCTCGTTATGACAGCTCTGCCCCTTTTTGATTTTGGTCGACACATCTGGTGCAAGCTTTCTGCTCACTAGGCTGGAGGTTGTACACGCTAATTTGAAAAGCGGTGGCGCTGTAGTGCAAAGCTTCTGGCTGGCTGCAGTTACAGCAAGGATGAACACTGAAATAGTGTAGGTCCTTGTGTAAAGCCCGCGTCAGTCGTAATGCTATGAAAACTCCAGACAAACATCTAAAGCAGTCAGTGCTCACACTGTATGTCGTCAGCAGAATGGTAGCCTTCGTACATCCGGTAAGCATGCAGGGACGAATATGAGTCCGACTTTTTGTGTTACTCGCTTTGCGAGTGACTGGCTGCAGCAGCCGGGTCGTGCAAACGTATGCTCCGTGCGCTAATTAATGCGACTATAACTGTCATACATTCATATATTAGAGCAGAGCTGTGGGACACAATTACGACTGGCAATAATACGCATAGCAACCTCATTAACTTGGCGTCCTTATCACATTTCCAGAACGCGACTCAGAGCTTCTGCAAGCGACTGTTTCACCAAAGGTTGAGCGTAAGGCCGGAGGGTGTGAGAGAGGGGTAGAAGGGCAACGAGAATGGAGCGAGGATGGGGCAGGGAGATGGTCGGAGTAGGCGGGTCAGAGAGTCGGTCTACACGAAACGCGCTGCGTTCTCGCGCCTAATCCTCGGCAGCGAGAGAGCGGGCGGCAGGGAATGAGATTTGCGCGGCGGAACAAGCACTCCGCAGCTAAACGGATTTTATTGGGAGAATTAATGGCGCGAAGTCTGCGCCTATGAATATGCAACCCGTGCAGCGCCCCGCCGCATAGCTTGCTCACATTGTCCGCTGGGCTGCTTCCGTCCTGGCTGCCACATACCGGCCGCAGGGCGAAGGAATTTGGCCATTTGTAGTGGCCGCCCGCACGCCTCAGCGACCTTCTGCTCGTGTGTTAGGCTTCGTGGCAGACGTGTAATTTCACAACAAGTGTTCGTACGCGAAAAACTAAAGTAGTGTAGTTACTGTTTATTGCTGCAAGTCGGAGTCCGGTTACAATGTCCTGGGGATTCTTGTTTCACATTTTACACGGGTCATTTCTTTGCCCACATCGACCGCATTTTGAGTGTTAGCGTCGCGTACCAGTGTACCGTAGCCACCAACTGCATGGGGAGTGGGGTGGTGACGTCAGTGATCACTTGATTTGTGCCGAGTGTAGCGTTCCAAATTCCTGAACATTCTGAGACTACGCTTGCGCAGAAATGTGTGTAAGTGATGTCGTTCGCTAACTTCGAGATTTTTGTTAGCGTGTTCACTCATGCCATAGTAGCTTATTTTGTGCTTTTCTGTTTTCTTAATGTCTATTTCGTTCTTTGCACTGTTTACATGACATACTGCAAATGATTTCAGAGGACTTCGTAATTATCCTACGAGTATTTGCCACAGGAAGGCAAAACGTTTGTGGTATGCAGATAGAATAGCTAAGTCTCAGGATAAAATTAAAACCATATGGTCAGACGTAAAGGAAGTGGCTGGTCTGCAGAGACAGGTCGAGGATATAGAATCAGTGTGTAGTGAGAATGTCCATGTTACTGATAAGTTGCATATATGTACAGTATTTAATAATCACTTTCTGAATATAGCATGCAAACTATATAGAAACCTAGTCCCAACAGGGAATCATATAGAGCTTGTAGAAAAAAGTGTTCTGAGACTGTTACCTGAAATGCTCCTCCATGATACTGATAAGAGGGAGATTGAGTTAATAATTAAATCACTAAAGACCAAGAACTCTCATGGATATGACGGGGTATCTAGCAGAATACTGTAGTATTGTTCTATGTATGTTAGCCCAGTACTTAGCCATATCTGTAACTTTTCCTTTAGGAGTGGTCGGTTTCCTGGTCGATTAAAGTACTCGGTAGTGAAGCCACTTTATAAAAAGGGAGACAGGGATAATGTTGACAATTGTAGACCTATTTCTATGCCATCGGTGTTTCCTAAAGTTATCGAGATGGTTGTATATACAAGGTTACTGGAGCATTTAAATTCACGTAATTTGCTGTCATATGTACAGTTTGGTTTTATAAATGGTTTAACAACTGAAAATGCTATATTCTCTTTTCTCTGTGAGGTTTTGGACGGATTAAAGTAAAGGTTGCGAACGTTAGGTGTTTTCTTTGATTTAACGAAGGCTTTTGACTGTGTTGATCACAAAATATTACTGCAGAAGTTGGACCATTATGGAGTAAGGCGAGTAGCTTACAATTGGCTCGCCTCTTACTTTAAGAACAGAAAGCAGAAGGTAATTCTCCCCAATATTGAGAGTGGTAGTGATGTTCAGTCCAAATGGGGCACTGTTAAGTGGGGCGTTCCCCAAGGGTCAATGCTGGGGCCACTGCTGTTTCTTATTTATATAAATGATATGTCTTCTAGTATTACAGGTGATTCAAAAATATTTCTGTTTGCTGGTGACACCAGCTTGGTAGTGAAGGATCTTGTGTGTAATATTGAAACATTATCAAATAATGTAGTTCATGACATAAGTTCGTGGCTTGTGAAAAATAATTTGATGCTAAGTCACAGTAAGACTCAGTTTTTACAGTTTCTAACTCACAATTCAACAAGAACCGATATTTTGATCAGACAGAATGGGCATATTATAAGCGAGATGGAACAGTTCAAGTTCCTAGGCGTTCAGATAGATAGTAAACTGTTGTGGAAATCCCATGTTCAGGATCTTGTTCGGAAAGTAAATGCTGCTTTATTTACCATTAGAAAAAAATGATTCAAATGGCTCTGAGCACTATGGGACTTAACATCTTAGGTCATCAGTCCCCTAGAACTTAGAACTACTTAAACCTAACTAACCTAAGGACATCACACACATCAATGCCTGAGGCAGGATTCAAACCTGCGACCATAGCAGTCCCGCGGTTCTGGACTGCAGCGCCTAGAACCGCATGGCCACTGCGGCCGGCTTATCATTAGAACAGTATCTGAAATAAGTGACAGTTCAACACCAAAAGTAGTCTACTTCGCATATTTTCATACGCTTATGTCCTATGGTATTATTTTTTGGGGTAATTCTTCTGATTCAAAAAGGGTATTTCTGGCTCAAAAACGGGCTGCTCGAGCTATATGTGGTGTAAGTTCGAGAACCTCTTGTCGACCCCTATTCAATTGTCTGGGAATTCTGACATTGCCCTCACAGTATATATTTTCTTTAATTTCGTTTGTTGTTAGCAATTTTAGCGTATCCCCAAGAGTTAGCAGCTTTCACTCAGTTAATACTCAGCAGAAATCAAATCTGCGTGTGGAATGCACTTCCTTGACTCTTGTGCACATAGGAGTGCACTATTCTGCTGCATCCATTTTCAATAAGCTACCACAAGAACTCAATAATCTTAGCAGTAGCCCAAACGCTTTTAAGTCTAAACTGAAGAGTTTCCTCATGGCTCACTCCCTGTATTCTGTCGAGGAGCTCCTGGAAGAGCTGAAAAATTAAGCAAATTACAGTATTACATTGTTGATTTTCTTTATTTAAACTTATGATCTGTCGCCCGAATACGTTTCTTATATTTCATTTTATCTGTTTCTACTATCGTGTTATAATGTCATGTATTGACTCGTTCCATGACCATTAATTTGGTCCCACAGAGCAATAAATAAATAAACAAGCAAGACGAAACGTAAGAAACCAATGAAGATGTATATTTTACGATACTTGGACGAAATAAAACAAAAGATGTCCACTCTGTGCATGAATGAGAAGGTAAATAGATAAAAACTTTTGTTAATGAAAATTGTTTCAACAGAGAAAACGTCAGTTCTGTTTAAGGAGAAAAATGGTTTTGGATGTTTTTTGACAGTCAGAAGGAAAACAAGGGATAACGGAAAAGCAAAAAGGTGCTTTTTACAGCCTTCTAGATGCTGTTGAATTTTAAAGTTCGTGGTAGATTAATACTGTGTAACGTACGACGATCCGAAACGTAAACGTTCGCTTTAGTGGACAATTACTGTACCGAATGAGTTAGCTATTACTTTATAACTCACAACTGGTTCTCACAGATGGGAAATTGCAGACGAGGTTCTGGCGGAAACAAAGCTGTGAGGGGGGGTCGTGTACCTTCTCTGAAAAACTCAATTAGCAGAGTGAACCCACCAAAAATAATTAATTTAGACAAGGAATGTAGCTTGTGTAAAACATGATACCGGTTCTGTAGGCTTCATAAGGTTTAGACAAATTAATATCAAGACTCTAAGGAATTAAAGACACTAGCTGCCAATGGAAATTGACTTATACTAACGGAGTAAGTTAAGACTCTGTGCCAGACGGAGATTGGAGCCCACCTTTCCTGCTTACTACGCACATGCGCTGACCGTTATGCAACCTGGAAACAGTGGTCACTACAACCGCACTGACTACCCTAGAACGCTTACCCTCAGACCCAAATTCTTAGTTTATACCACAGACTACTGATGTAGTGCCCCTGCTCATTAGCCTTATTACTCGCAACACCTCGCCAATTCCCTCAAGGCTTCGAGCTTGGTGTGCATCGACATTGAACGGATCATTGGCGGTCATCGCCTTAGTTAAATGTGTGGTGTCTGTCCTTTTGGGCATGTCGGAAGAACAGAAACTGCTGTGGCCTTCTCCACCAGACATCATGGCGCCTAGAGTATCAGCAACCAAACTGACAGCCTGCAGCCGTGGGTTGCCCACTTCGCAGGCACACCGAAGCACTACACAACCGACAGGCAATATTGATGAACGGCCACAACAACAATAACAATAACAACACAGCAAAGACACCAGTGGATGCCAGGGGCCACTACAGGCGCGCGTAAACATAAGGAAGAGGTCACTGTAGATCCTGGAACTATTTTCACACATCGAACCACATGATCGATAATAGTTCCGACGTATTCATCCACTGAAGTGCTATAAAGGCCGGCGCTCGGCCGCACATTGGCAGTTCATCGACCGACAGCAGATGTAGATAGCTGCCGCCACGGCAGCCCAGCTTGGATCTTCTCGCTGATCTCTGGATTAGGCTTGGTATATCGGAGAAGTCTCTGGCGGAGACTAGTAGGAAATTATTTCAGTTGTTTTCTATATTATTCTTGTATGTAGTTATGATTCGAAGATGGATCACTGTTTTGTGTTGGTGTTATACTTGGAGAATTTGTTTGGTTAATTCAACAATTCGATAAATTGTTTTCGGACTATGATCGTTAGTTTTTCTGCTTACGCAGACATATCAGAAACCACATATATAACATTGCTATCAACCTATCACTACCTACCGCTGCTCTACAGTAATAAGCTGTGAGCTGGCCGCTGTCGCTGAGCGGTTCTATGCACTTCAGTCCGGAACCGCATTGCTGCTACTGTTGCAGATTCGAATCTTGCCTCAGGTATGGATGTGTGTGATGTCCTTAGGTTAGTTAGGTTTAAGTAGTTCTAATTTCAAGGGGACTGATAACCTCAGATGTTAAGTCCCATAGTGCTCAGAGCCATTTGAACCATTTTTGGACTGATGACTTCAGATATTTAGTCCCATGGTGCTTAGAGTCATTTGAACCATACTGAACAAGCTGTGATTATAGTGCGTCCAGTTTGATTATATTAATACATGATGCGAAATTATTTGGCAGAAATTAAGTTTAATAGCAGGGAAGGCCCATCTGGCACACGGTTTCAAACTGCCAGGAAGTTTCAAGTCAGCACACACTCCACTGGAGAGCAAAAATCGATTGTCGACTGTTGAATGTGTTTGGTTGCATATACACAGCCTGACAAAAGACGGTAAAATTCCATAAGGTGAGGACAAGGTGAAACGAAACGCCAGTTATTGTTATTTCAGTGATCACAAAATCTGGTCAAATTTACAAAAAAATTGGTAGTATGAGCTCACTTGCAGCCCCTCTGACGTGGCTGCGTGCACTGATTCGGTTGGGAGGAGTGCCACAAAGCCGTTGCACTCTCTTCTGAGACAAGCTCGCCCACAGCTGTTGTAACTGGTCCAGCAAATACCATAAACTGAATCTGGAACGTGGTTGACAGCCGAGCTGGAGCCAGATTTTCTATCAGGGACACATCTGAGCACCTTGCTAGCCACTGGAATACCTTAACGTCATGGAGACAGTTCGCATAGAAACGTTCCATGTGTGGACGAGCATTGTACTGCTGAAAAATGGCACCACGATTTTGTAACATGAGAGGTAACATACGACGACGGAAAATGTCCTTTTCTCGCTTGATATATTGTGAACTATGAATGAAGGGCAACAGGCAGATTCCATGTTTCTACATTTCTGGAAAGCGTTTGACACAGTGAGCCAGTGCAGGCTGTTAAAGAAGGTACGGTCATGTGGAATAGGTTCACAGATATGTGAGTCACTCGAAGACTTCTTAAGTTACAGAGAACAGTATATTGTTTTCGATTTCGAGTGTTTACTAGAGACAAGGGTGTCCTCAGGAGTGGCCCAGGGAAGTGTGATAGGACCGCTATTATTCTTTGTATACATAAATGATTCGGCGGCAGGGTGTACAGCAGTCAGCGATTGTTTACTGGCGATACTATGGCGTGCGGTAAGGTGTCGATATTGAGTGACTGTGCGACGATACAAGATGACTTTCACAAAATTTCTATTGGTGTGGTGAATGGCAGCTAGCTTTAAATGTAGAAAAATGAGAGTTAATGCGGATGAGAGGGTAAAACAAACCCATAATGCTCGGGTACAGCATTGGTAGTGTCCTGCTTGATACAATCACGTCGCTTAAATATCTATGCATAAAGTTGCGAAGCGATATGAAATGAAACGAGCATGCTAGGATTGTGATAGGTAAAGTGAATGAGCAACTTCGGTTTATTGGGAGAATTCTAGGAAGGTGTGGTTCATTTGTAAACGAGACCGCATATAGGACGCCAGTGCGACCTGTTCTCGAGTACTGCTGGAATGAGACTTCCTGGCAGAATAAAACTGTGTTCTGGACCGAGACTCGAACTCGGGACCTTTGCCTTTCGCGGGCAAGTGTTCTACCAACTGAGCTAGCCAAACACGACTCACGTCCCGTCCTCACAGCTTTACTTCTGCCAGGAAGTTTCATATCAGCGCACACTCTGCTGCAGAGTGAAAATCTCATTCTGGAAACATTCCCCAGGCTGTGGCTAAGCCATGTCTCCGCAATATCCTTTCTTTCAGGAGTGCTAGTTCTGCAGGTTCGCAGGAGAGCTTCTGTAAAGTTTGGAAGGTAGGAGACGAGGTACTGGCAGACGTAAAGCTGTGAGGACGGGGCGTCAGTCCTGCTTGGGTAGCTCAGTTGGTAGAGCACTTGCCCGCGAAAGGCAAATGTCCCGAGTTCGAGTCTCGGTCCGGCACACAGTTTTAATCTGCCAGGAGGTTTCATATCAGCGCACACTCTGCTGCAGAGTGAAAATCTCATTCTGGCTACTGCTGGAATGTTTGGAATCTTTACCAGATCAGATTATAGGAGGACGTCGAAGTGGTTCAGAGGCGGGCTGCTAGATTTGTTATTGGTAGGTTCTAATAACACGTACGTGTTACAGAGATGTTTCGGGAACTCAAATGGGAATCCTTGGAGGGAAAGAGATATTCTTCTCGAGGAACAATGCTGAGAAAATTGAGATAACCAGTATCTGACGCAGACTGGAGAACGATTCTGTTGCCTCCAATTTACATCGCGCCTAAGGACCACAAAGATAAGATATGGTCAAATAGGGCTCATAGGGAGGTATGTAGATGCTTCTGTTTTCTCTCATTATATTTGTGAGTGGAACAGAAAAGGAAATGACTAGTAGTGGTAAGGGATACCATCCGCCAAGCGCCGTAAGGTGGGCTGTGGACTATTGATGTATATGTAGGAAATGTCTGAGTAGAGTCGTCAGAGTTTACTCAGCCACCACCAGGCGTGATCTGAAATCATATCTGATGCCTCCCAGAAAGTTTATCAGTTTTGGGGCTATATAAAAATAAAGTGATTGGACTGTATGCAAAATCTGGTTTACTGACAACATTTATTTTCCAAAAAACAAAGACAGACATGATCTATGCTAAGCATGTTATGATAGAATATCATAAACAACTAACAGGTGGTTTAAGACCAGTATGGACAAGGATCCTGGGTGGCAGAAGTGAGTCAAGTACACTGCCCCTAAAAACGTGGATAATGCAATCTGGGTTTACCTTACACTCAGCAGACTTTTATCGATAATCTACAGTAGTCTATATTGGTGCAGCTGAGAACAAGTGGCGATTGTGATTTGTATGCCCTGACAAGGCCTGTTTGCTTCTAGCAGCGACGTAACTTGCATCTGGCTAGATGTGTGCGGTAGAGGCGAGGCGTTAAGGTGACACCTGTAAATCGATCGCGACTACGAAAGAAATGCAAAATCTCATGGTCTAGCGATCAGGCAGACGCATAGAAATTTACTTTCTACCAGAACCCTGAAATCATCGTAAATTTCAGTGTGTGACACACCCGTTCACTCGCTGTACCAAGGATAAATTTGACTCCTTGTACGACACAGCGCACAAGGATACCACACATCAAGACTGGTAAACCAAAAACGAATAATTGTGCCCTCAGCAAACGAGTAGTTCGAGACATTTGAAGTCACACCGTCGGTACATTAAGAACGTAACTGCAGGCTCCCCAGTCTAAACTACTCGCAAGTGAAGTCACTCTCAGGACAGGTCCCAAGTACCGACCACACATGCCAGAGCTTCGACCAGAAGTTGCTTCCAGACAAAAGTCCAGCACCCGAATGCCCCGCACCTCTCCAGATAAAAAATTCTGTTTTTCCGCCAAGTGCACAAACGACACCACCCTCACGCCGTCTTGAGCCGATCCCAGGGCTTTAGAGGCGCTAAATCGCTCCTCCTACACGACAGCACAAACTCATGTCGAACCAGCGCAAGAGCTAAGAAACCTGCATCTCTGGAAAAAAGAGATACCGCCAATTACTGGCGTTTTTAAGTTTTCGCTGTGGGAGAAGATGTTTTTCTCCGAAGTCACGTCACTTACCACAGCAACAAGCATCTTAAAGATCTTAATCTAAATCGCCTGTGCCTTGGAGCGTGTTAGTCCTAGTCATAAAGATTCTATCTCTAAAAGTTTCTCAGACGCCAGAGTTTCTTATAGAACCGAGGCAGACGATGGAAGTGGGTCACAGGCCTATTTGCAGTATAACACGAAAACTTGTGAATTTTTATTAGACGTGGCGCTGCACACAATGCCCGGTTTATGACTCCACTGTGTAGACGCGTCCCTTCAGTCTGTCGCCCCCAGCCCAGCCTACAGCTGGCGCCAATGTATGTATAGCGGCCTTGTCCTGCTGGAGACCTGTCTCAACTAGGGGGTGCTCTGTCTGCCCTGTGCGACTGTGGGCCTGTCTGGAAAGACTTACTGATGGATGGGCTCACCACCATTTGCTTTCAACTTCCAGCATGCCGTTTCTACGATCTAAGAACCATAAAAATACCTCATGCTGGTAGCGCCCTACCAGGCTCCATCAACGCCTGCTCAGGACGTTAAGTTTCTAGAGTCTTGTAACAAAATATTTATGAAACATACGTGAGAGAGTAACTTCTCCTCTCTCATCCCCACAGCATGGCAGTGCTAGTAACGCTACAGTGCCTCTCCAAAACGTTGGAGGAATGGTACCTCTGCCCAGGTCGTTGTCATGTCCGCCGACGATGGTCATCCAGGGTACTGGAGAACAGCGATTCATTGCTTACCACAATGCAACGCTGTTCATCAGCTGTCCATGCTTCGCAATTGTGGCACCACTCCAAAAGCAGCCTTTTTGTTTTGGTGCTAATTCCCTAGTCTTGTTGCTGGTAGTCCCCGATCAGTGGTGTGAGATTACGCAGAATGATGCACAGAGTCTGTAACTTATTCTCAGATGGCAGATGTGGATGTGAAGGGGTTACGATGTGCTTCCTGGTCAACATGGTGATTCACCATTGTGGGGGCCAGTCGTGATGGACTGGAACCTTGGTGACGTGTCTGCTTTGCCTCACGTTGTCATGCATCCTAACGTCTGTTCACCATCACATCAGAATGCTCTACAAATCTAGATATTGTACGATTCGACCAATCGATGAAATGGAGGCCCACAATGAATCCCTTTTCAAACTCCATCATGCGTTGATGACACTGTCTCATGAGTACATAGCATCTGCGTGTCCTTCACGGTGATCATTTTCAACATCTGACTCTGTTCATGCCTGATGACGACAGTAAGCACTATCAACACTAATGAACTCTGTGGCCATTCTGTCAAGACAAATGCAACTTCATCATTTTCATACGAGCCTATGTTATGTATGTGTATGACACTACATTGGCGTCCATCCGTTTCTCCCGAGTGCTTCACTTTTTTATATCAGGCAGTGTGTTCTCAGGGATAAATGAGTGTAGATGATATGAAATGTTTCACTGATACTCTTCGTACTCTTTCAGTTTTTCAGCATTATGGAGAATTTAGCATACGACCTCTTCCAAGAACATCCACTTTGCGTTGCTCATAATTAATCTATGCAATCATCACTATCCCTTAATGCTGTTCATATATTTCTGTTTTCTTGTAATAAGGACGACCCCTCATAATCTCACTCTAACTCTTTAGCACTGGGCTGATCGCGGTCACGTTATACTGACGCTCCACCAAGAGTGAAATCAAAACCATCCACCGGTGAAGTTTCCTTCCGTTGAGTGACGTCCCAGCGCGTCAGTGTCGATCGTCTTTACGGCTAAAAATACGAGCGCCAAACCGCACAGACAGTACTCGGCAGACACGTAATTTTGGCGTGAGCACGTGGAAAAAAAAAGAAAGGAAAGAACGATCCTAAGTGGCAAGTGAGTATCGGTACAGGAATAATACGCCAGTGGCGCTGCAGTACACTCACTCGCAACGAGTAGGACCAGAGGCACGAAAGTAGCTGATATAAGGTGCGCTTTAGAAAGATAATATTGGATTGCTTCCTTTGTCACGAAAATCATTTCAATTGTTGTTTGGTGTTGTTAAAATTAACTCTATATGTGCTATGCTCTACATCCAACTATGCTCTTTTTGGTTGTTTGAAGAAACTGCCATGTTCGATAGTACAGGGTACACATATGTGTGGTGATTGCGTATTGCAGCACCAGGATTCGTCTGATATCGACATTCCTTTCTCCATTGTAGTTTCAATATTTTGTTGATGTAGGACCAGCATCTTAACAATGATTATGTTAATAGGGGGCCGGCCGCGGTGGTCTAGCGATTCTAGGCGCTCAGTCCGGAACCGCGCGACTGCTACGGTCGCAGGTTCGAATCCTGCCTCGGGCATGGATGTGTGTGATGTCCTTAGGTTAGTTAGGTTTAAGTAGTTCTAAGTTCTAGGGGACTGCTGACCACAGATGATAAGTCCCATAGTGCTCAGTGCCATTTTTTTTTTTGTTAATAGGGGGTACTCAAATGAGTGATATCTAAGATTACGCAATATTGGACAACATGTTGCCACTGGATTGTGTGTGTGTGTGTGTGTGTGTGTGTGCGTGTGTGTGTGTGTGTGTGTGTGTGTCAGAGCGAGAGAGAGAGAGAGACAGAGGTGGGGGGGGGTGTTGGGGGGGGGGGGGGGGGGGAAGCAGGGGGCAGAGAGCGTTCTGCATAGTGTCCCTCCTGACGTGGCACTGCATCAGCAACGTAAGAAGACGCTATTGGTCGATCCCAGAAGGCAAGTTATAAATAGGCAACAAAACGGAGGGCTCTGATTGGCCCAAAGCACAAGGAAGCACTTTCCAACCATAGCAGTCGGGAAGAGACGCGAAGGTGAGCGGTTCCGTGTCGGGCTTAGATCCCTATGCTCACAGTAGAATATGGCTTATCAGTTAAATTGTAGCACTGTTTAGAGTTTGTTAAATGCGACTGCCATTGTTTCGGCGAGATGCACTACGCGACTGTAAGACCGTTGTAATCTGCATACTGCACAGATGGGTGATTAGTTGTTATATGAACATGTTTTGTAAATAACTACGAAGGAAATTACTAGAATTAAAAATTGCTTCTCTTCAAAAAACGTTTGAGCTGTTGTTCCACCACTAACTCGTGTCAGATTTCACATCATTCTGCACTATTACAGCTATTCATGCAGATCCAGAGTCTGGCGAGTCCACGACCATCGTTTGCACTGTGCAGAGGGGACATCATCAGCTCCAAGACACAAGTCAGTATATTTGCGGTACACACAGCAAGATACGATGGTTGGACGTGTCTCTACCAGCAACCTTGTCGAGTTCAGATGATCTGTCACCAACAGGTGAGTGTTGAAAACTCTTATTCCATGAAGTGCTCATTACAGATCTGTCACAGTTGTAGCACAGATATTTTGGCGACTTGTTTCGAACCGACTGGATCATTCTCAATCCAGATCCACTGATGTTTCACTGAAAGTGCCTGATCTTAATGACAACCATCTAAAATTGCCAATACATGCATTACAATGGCAGTACATAAATGTCACAATGAACAAATACTCACTATAGAAATCCGAAGCAAACGGAATCGAACATCATTCTCCATAGCGCTTGGTGCACAAATTTGGCGCGCCTTTCTCTGATGCTGCAGCAAGGAATGCTGTCACAATGACGCCATGCTGTAAGTAT
Organism: Schistocerca americana; assembly: GCF_021461395.2. Taxonomy (NCBI): domain Eukaryota; kingdom Metazoa; phylum Arthropoda; class Insecta; order Orthoptera; family Acrididae; genus Schistocerca; species Schistocerca americana. Next base: position 96,678,406 of record NC_060125.1, on the reverse strand, counting down.
GTGTCGTGCCACGCGTCATAGCACTACCCTCATGGCTACTTGTCTTGCTCTGAACAAGGCCATATCCTGAATCACTGTACATGATGTGCCTGTAAGATCATGCACGGTCCAATGTACAATGTCTGACCTTTCAGGCGCTAGTCGCGTGGGGCTAGTGAGACGCAGCATGACGCTGAGTATGGCCCTCCTGAACCCATCGATTCCATATTCGTATGACAGTCGTGTTATCCTGGCCAATGCGAGAAACAATATCACAGAAGGAAAAACTGCAGCCTCTATAAGCCACAATCCTCTCGCTCTCGAATTGCGGCATGTGATGGACGACAATCCCCTCTCTTAGATGAGACATGACACGAGGAGATTTTCACTCTGAAAATCTCATTCTGGAAACATCCCCCAGGCTGTGGCTAAGCCATGTCTCCGTAGTATCCTTTCTTTCAGGAGTGCTAGTTATGCAAGGTTCGCAGGAGAGCTTCTGTAAAGTTTGGAAGGTAGGAGACGAGATACTGGCACAAGTAAAGCTGTGAGGACGGGGCGTGAGTCGTGCTTGGGTAGCTCAGTTGGTAGAGCACTTGCCCGTGAAGGGTAAAGGTCCCGAGTTCGAGTCTCGGTCTGGCACACAGTTTTAATCTGCCAGGAAGTCTCATAACACGATGTATTACAAGTAACCGAGCCTCAAAGGTGATTTTTCAAAAGGTAAGTCATTATGTAATCTATCTCTACTCACGGAATGTAAATGGCTTTTCTCGTACCTGCTATTTCCAGTTCCACTGAAATGTAACTTATCATTTGCATATTCAAGCATATAGTCCATTTACTGTGAATCTGACGATTGTTACGTGCCGTCTTAGTGGTGATGCTGTCCTAATTGCTAACATCTTAAGTGCATGCTACTGGCTATTTGTAGATTTTTCTTTTACTTTCAGCAACTAAATTTCAGATAAAGGCAACTACTTGCTAGATTCAAGTTTCTTTTTTTCTTTTTTTTGACATTCCATGGAGGAAAAGGTACAGCTCTGCTGTGAGCCCGTAGAATCCACAGTCATCTGATTTTTTTCTGTGTCGAGGAGAATGCAGACAAATGACAAAATTCAAGACGGAGTTTTGCGACACAAATGTAAGTTGGTACTCGTGTTTCTACGTCTGAAAGATTATTTCTATTAAAAATTCGCGCCAATCGTGTAAGGGTGGCGCCAGAAACATCACTATGACGATGAGAGTCAGATTTGCTTTAAATACACGCTGTAACTGTCGTGAGCGTTAGTTACCCTTTAGATTGGACGTGGAGAGTTGATGTTAGCACCTCACTCACTTTGAACGAGGTTCTGTAATAGGGCTACGAGAAGCTAGATGTTCCTTCTGTGATATCAGAAATATTTGGCAGGCATGTAGGCACTGTAAATGATTGAGCGGTGATCGCCAGAATGTACGTTAATCTTATTCTCACATATCTCTGATACTTGACAAAGCATCTATACATTTATCTTCATGGCTATGTACAGGAATATGGTAATCTTACTAGGTGCAGACAGAAACTTGACTATAGGCTGGTACAGACTAATGTAGACTGGTACAGACTGGTGCAGACAAATGCAGACTGACTAATCGCAGGTCTGTACACTCGTTATAATACCTTGCACGTTCAGGTATCACTGCACGAGTGTGATCCGTGAGGAGAAAAGGTTCTGCATTAACAGCAATCTCATTGGCTGCATTACATATTAATACGCGGATTGGCAGAAGCAGAATTTGGTCCGTCTCTAAGACAGCGCCATCCCGTAGTGCGGAGACGTTCGAGTGCTGCGCCTGCGCTGTTGTGCTTAGCGGGGCGCGCTCTAGTGGGAAAGTTGTGTATGCGCTGACTATGCGGAACTATGTACACAACAGATATTTTTTAGTGTTGCGATTTTTTTACCGTCAGTGTAGTTTTGAGATTCATGGGAAGATCTGCTACAAGTCAAGATCTGTTGTATCTTACCTATTGTTGCTCGTGATTACTTTTGGTACTTGTAATTTTACGCCGACATTACGTACAGGTGACGGTAAACCATTTCGTTTAGTCTTCTACGAACGGGAAAACCCAGAGAGTATTTTACCCCTTTCTCCATCTAGCGTTTACGTACGCGCGAGGTCTGACGTGCAGTATTGCGAACCCGACTTCTGGACGTTTGCGTTACCAGAGGCTGCTCGCAGTCGTTTATTCTGCGCGTGTCCGCTCCCTGCTTTTTCCGCGGCACACACGTGTTGCAGCGAGCGGACCATGCGTCTTTGTGACAAGGCTGCCCGCCGCCAGCTTTACACACACTTGCTCCGCAGGCGGCTGCCGCTGTGTAAACTGCGGTTGCACTCATCTGCGACTGGTCGGAACGGACGACTAACGCCCCGGAACTCACACGCAAATGTAGCCTCCAATATTTTGTCTGTCAAGATGTCCAGCCGCGCGCAAAAGCGGTAGAGTGAGGGGTACATTTCCTACACACACGTCTAACGACGTGCTGCAACTTGTAACCATCCAGCTCGCAAAGCTATAAATATTCTTGTGTCCAAAACCGTGGCACGAATCACCGTTGTTGTCAAAATTTTTTCCGTTTCAGTCGAGCTTAATTGAAGCTTAAGGACCTAGACGATGACAATTAATCGCTGCTGTCTGAATGCTGAACACAAATTTTCCTTACGCATTTAACACACGACGAACTTCAATAAAAACTAGTTTCAGTCAGAGCAACGTAAAAGGGTGTGGCATTCTACGGGAAGTTTCCGTATGAACTTGCGAAAATTGAACAAGACATTCACTGAAATTTTTGCGGTAGGGAACCTGGGATCGGAGAAGTCAGTTTCAGGAGATAATAGGAATAAAACCACTGTACTGTGTACTTTTTATTTACACTGGTTACAGTTAACAGCCAATACCATCATTGCCTCAATGAACGTACAATTTGGACTGTAGCTTACAAAATGTGCTGGAACAGGAGGCCACCAACCTCAGTGCAAAGATGACATCGGCGAACGAGATTCTGACGCACCCTGACAAATATCACTAGTGTGTTCGAATCACATCACGGCAGCTACAATTCTGCCATCTAAGTCTGGTGATGGTGAGGGAATTAGATTAGGAAATGAGACACTTAAAGTAGTAAAGGAGTTTTGCCATTTGCGGAGCAAAACAACTGATGATGGTCTAAGTAGAGAGGATATAAAACGTAGACTGGCAATGGCAAGGAAAGCGTTTCTGAAGAAGAGAAATTTGTTAACATCGAGTATAGATTTAAGTGTCAGGAAGTCGTTTCTGAAAGTATTTGTATGGAGTGTAGCCATGTATGCAAGTGAAACGTGGACGATAAATAGTTTGGACAAGAAGAGAATAGAAGCTTTCGAAATGTGGTGCTACAGAAGAATGCTGAAAATTAGATGGGTAGATAACATAACTAATGGGGAGATATTGAATAGATTTGGGGAGAAGAGGAGTTTATGGCACAACTTGACTAGAAGAGGGGATCGGTTGGTTGGTCATGCTCTGAGGCATCAAGGGATCACCAATTTAGTACTGAAGGGCAGCGTGGAGGGTAAAAATCGTAGAGGGAGACCAAGAGATGAATACACTAAGCAGATTCAGAAGGATGTAGGCTGCAGTAGGTACTGGGAGATGAAGATGCTTGCACAGGATAGAGTAGCATGGAGAGCTGCATCAAACCAGTCTCAGGACTGAAGACCACAACAACAACAACAACAACAATGCCATCTCCATATCCTATGGGGTCTCATACATGAATGACTTTCGATTTCCCTGTAGGAAGTAACCAAAGGGGATCCAGGTCAGGTGACCTCACAGGCCATGGACCTCTTTCAATCCAGCGACCAGGGAATACTTCCTAGTAATCAGGCTCATCCTCTTAGTTTCCTTGCAGGAAATAAGGAATGTACATGTAAATAAAGGACATGGTACGTGTAAACTGGTATGCATGTTAGTTTTAAATAAGCTGGAAAACAGTAATGCTATACAAAGTGGCAGACGAGATTATTTCCAAATCTGCATAAGATGGCGTCTCTGACCCCAGGCTCCCCACCTCAAATTGTTCGGTGGAGCATTTTCTATGTCCTGTTACATTTTTGCACGCTCTTCCGGAAACATCCTGTGTAAGTGGTTTACGTGGCTAATATCCTGTATGAACTCTAGTGTGGAAGCCATCCTAACTGTATAAAATAAAGGCAACAACCACACTCCCTCGACTTGTGCTAGCTTTTGGTCGTTGTTGATGCAATCTTAGTGTAAACAAACGCCCGGATGACTCACTCGGTGATTTGTTGTCTGGCGCAGTGCACCTTGTAACGATAACAACACACCGTACATGCGCAGGCTGGTCCGATTAGCCGTGTTGTGGCCATCAATACTGCCTTACCAGCAGTTTATGAGGCAACTCACCAGATGTGTTAGGCTGTTGCCAGTAAAACCCTGATTGTTTAAAGAATCGAACTCCCACGTGTCGCTGGCCGGGGTGTCCGAGCGGTTCTAGGCGCTACAGTCTTGAACCGCGCGACCGCTACGGTCGCAGGCTCGAATCCTGCCTCGGGCATGGACGTGTGTGATGTCCTTAGGTTAGTTAGGTTTAAGTAGTTCTAAGTTCTAGGGGACTGATGTCTTCAGTAGTTAAGTCCCATAGTGCTCAGAGCCATTTGAGCCATTTTTTCCCATGTGTAAAAGAGCTTCGAACGTCCTGTTAGTTTATATAAGACTTAATGTGTTAAATACAGTGTGATTTCAGGGTTGGTGGAGAAGGATAGCCTCGGTCCAGAAACGACCAGGTCGAAAGAGTTAATCGAAAATAGTTCTGATACGTGTGACAGTGGAATTGATGTACTGGTGCTATTGTTAATAATATTGTAGGATAGGTGGTAGTATGGATCGAAATAAGAAGAAAAATCGTGTAAATTTGGACCATAAACTGCGTGCGTTTTGAGGTATGGGGATATATTCAGTTGAAGAGATGTGTTTCACAGTAGCGAAGGAGAACAAGTGCTTACAACTCCTAAGGTAAGCACTTTGGAGTCCATGTTTTTTGTTGTGTTGGTTGATACTGCCATACTAAAGTGCGCGTCATTTACGACGGCGGCCGAGTTTAGGTTCGTTCTGCGCATCTGACATCACAAAACACAGTCAGCCAATGAACAGAGAACGTCGTTGCCAGAGCTCGAATGCAGTGCAGAGCACGGTCGAGTGTCTTCAGGTTTAGGAACGCTCCGTCATTAATAGAGTAATTGAACAAAAGCAATGTCTTGATAGCAGACTTTCTATAAAAGAAAGTTTGGAAAAAGCAATCTTTATACCAGCTGCTTCATATTCTATTAATTGATTAAACCAAACATGCAATAAGCCTGATAATTCAGGCGATAGCAAGGAAATTCATTCTCAACAACTGCTTTTTCGCAACAAAGAACAGCGGTAATTGTTTATTCCCTATTGTACTTCGACGAAACGTGAGTAATTCATAGTCATACCAACAGTGTTTGTTGGTATTTTGCGTGAATTTTTAAAGTAGGGTAGACTGGGTACGGTTGTGCCAGGATACGGGTGTGACAGTCGCCATATTAGCCAAACAAAGAAGAATAACGTGGAGAGTGGGAGGGAGACAAAAGCGGCGTGCCTGTCTGGACTTGTGTCACAGTATTGCGTCAGCCGTCGCGCGACAATAACGCTAGCAGCGGTCTACATTACTTTTCAACAGTCAAAAGTAAGTTTCTTGATTCCATTTCTTTTAATGATTGATGCTATATGTGTACTGAGAAAGTAATGAGAGTTTCTTCTCGTTAAACATTAAACATTAGTACAGGGTTATTACAAATGATTATAGCGATTTCACAGCTCTACAATAACTTTATTATTTGAGATATTTTCACAATGCTTTGCACACACATACAAAAACTCAAAAAGTTGTTTTAGGCATTCACAAATGTTCGATATGTGCCCCTTTAGTGATTCGACACACATCAAGACGATAATCAAGTTCCTCCCACACTCGGCTCAGCATGTCCCCATCAATGAGTTCGAAAGCATCGTAAACTTTAAACCGTGAGATTGCACAAAACACGTTAACTTTTGGTGAATTGCGAATTTGCTGCACGAATGCGTGAGGATTCTCTACCGCCCAGATTCGCACATTGTGTCTGTTCACTTCACCATTAAGAAAAAATGTTGCTTCATCACTGAAAACAAGTTTCGCACTGAACGCATCCTGTTCCATGAGCTGTTGTAACCGCACCGAAAATTCAAAGCGGTTGACTTTGTCATCGGGTGTCAGGACTTGTAGCAATTGTAAACGGTAAGGGTTCTGCTTTAGCCTTTTCTGTAAGATTTTCCAAACCGTCGGCTGTGGTACGTTTAGCTCCCTGCTTGCTTTATTCGTCGACTTCCGCGGGCATCACGTGAAACTTGCCCGCACGCGTTCAACCGTTACTTCGCTCACTGCAGGCCGACCCGTTGATTTCCCCTTACAGAGGCATCCAGAAGCTTTAAACTGCGCATACCGTCGCCGAATGGCGTTAGCAGTTGGTGGATCTTTGTTGAACTTTGCCCTGAAGTGTCGCCCTGTTATGACTGACTGATGTGAGTGCATTTCAAGCACGACATACGCTTTCTCGGCTCCTGTCGCCATTTTGTCTCACTGCGCTCTCGAGCGCTCTGGAGGGAGAAACCTGAAGTGCGGCTTCAGCCGAACAAAACTTTATGAGTTTTTCTACGTATCTGTAGTGTGTCGTGACCATATGTCAATGAATGGAGCTACAGTGAATTTATGAAATCGCTTCAATCATTTGTAACAGCCCTATAGTTTAATATCAGTGATTACTTCGCACGTAGAAAATTTTGTACTGCCTTTGCGATGTTTTTCTTGTGGAGGAGTGCGTTGGGTACGGTTGTGACATATTTTCTGGGTACGGTTGTGACATGTTTCAGGCGTATGGTTGTGACATATTTTCTGGGTACCGTTGTGACACGAAGATAATTATTTTCTCTTGATGCCCAGAAAGAGATTGAGGAAGACTGACAGAGGGCAGTGTGGCATTACAAAATATGAAGACCCTTATAACGAAGTGGAAAACGGGAGTTGTATACGCAGAGCTGCGGAAATGCACGAAGTTAATCGCATGTCTTTGCTACGATACACTCGTAAACGCGATGGAGTCACTGCAGGCCAGAATGAAGACAGCGTCAGCATGGGATATGTCGCACATAATAAAGTGATCTCTGAGGAGCAGGAACAGCAGCTGGCACTTTATATAAAACGATGCGCAGAAATATATTTTGTCCTTTCTCCGAAAGAGGTGCGGAAGCTAGCTTTCGAACTTAGTACTAAATACAATCTGAAGCGACCTGCTACTTGGCTCGAGAATGAGATGGCTGGCGAGGAATGGTTTCGTTCATTCATGAATAGAAATCCTTCACTCTCTGTCCGCGTAGCTCAAGCAACTAGCCTTTCAAGAACAACGAGCTTTAATAAAACAAATGGAAAAGCTTTTTATGACAATTTGCAAACTGTTATGGACAGACAGAAATATGAACCACAGGATATATACAATGCTGACGAAACAGCCGTCACTACTGTCCAAAAACCTGACAAGGTAGTAGCAAGACGTGGGGTACGCCAAGTGGGAGCTCTTACTTCAGCTGAGCGAGGCACATTAGTCACAGTTGCTTTTGCAGTAAATGCCTTGGGAAATACTATGCCTCCTCTATTTATATTTCCACGGATTCGTTATCGTGATCATTTTGTTAGGGATGGGCCTGTAGGATCAACTGGGGCTGCAAATCCTGCAGGATGGATGCAAGATGAATCGTTCTTAGTATTTCTCCAACATTTTTAATAAATTCTCTAATGCTTCTCAAACGCATAAAGTGTTGCTATTGCTGGATAACCATTCCTCACACATCCACTTCAACACACTGGCGAGTAGTGTGGAGGACAGTTCACCACGTAACACTGGACACTGACGTCACGGCGATGTGGTATATCACTGTCAACGGTAAGCAGGTGACCAGGTCAAGGCTACGTGCCATCCACGTGGTAGACTCACCCACGTGCACGAGCTGTGGCGTTCAAGACGACAATGAACACCGTCTTAGCTGTGGTGAGTCGGCGGCAGTGTGGCACTTAGTGAGGCAAATGCCAGCATACTTCCATCGAGTATCGCCGAATCATATCGACCCCAAGACTATCTTATTACCGTATAAGACGTATTACCCACGCACTAAAACTAATGCAATGACGTGGCTTCGTGGACATGCAGTGCATTATTTGTTTCAAGACGGCACTAAGGACACTTTAGACTTTTGGAACTATTTGCAGGAACGACATTGCAAGATCCTCCGTAACCCAAAGTATCGACAATATTTTTCCAATTATTTGTGGAGTGCGTTCCACGACCCTCCACGTAGCTGGAACATCACGGGTACGAAAAGCTAAAAATTACAAGACGATGATAGAACACTACACGGTACAACGTGGGATCTACCTTGGTCATTACGAGAAGTCATACCTGGATGATACAGCAGACGGAGAGTTTCGTCGTGAACCCTCACACTCTGTAGCAGTATTTCCCCCATTTCTTCTTTTTGTCCCCGGTGCGAAAAAGTCTTCGCAGTTTTTGTTTCCCATCCGGTGCAAGACGTAGCACTGGTTAATGGTGGTATGGATTCCACCCCTCAGTTTTGTTTCATGGTTTCCTTAGCCCCGCACTTTTCTCTCTTTCTTTCTGGCTTTTTCTACAACTATTAGAATGTTTTTAGTTATGTGCGTCCCCAACTCGACGCAACGAGTGCACTTACCACTTTTCAGTTCATTACCGTTAAAAAAAATAAAAAATAAAAAAAGATTTAAAACTAAATGAAGAAATAAAATAAAAAAATTCACAATAATACACCAACTCCATCCTTTGTCACCCGACTACCTGATCCCTTCTCTTTTACAAAAAAAAGGGGGTAGCGTCTTTGATTCATAATCAAAACGTCTTCGGTCCCGGGTTCGATCCCCGCCACTGCCTAAATTTTGATAAATAATCAGCATTGGCGGCCGAAGACTTCCGGCATAAGAAGTCAGCCTCATTCTGCCAACGGTCTTGTCAAAGAGGGCGGAGGAGCGGATAGAGGTTCAGGGCACTCTCTTGTCCTAGGGGTGGGAAATTGCCCCTAAAGGCGGAAGAATCAGCAATGATCAACGACATGAGGATGCAGAAGGCAATGGAAATCACAGCATTAAAGACACGTAACGTGTATCCACAGGACATGTGACCTGTAATTGAAGAAGTGTCATGATGATCTCTCCATTGGCAAAAGATTCCGGAATAGTGCCCCATTCGGATCTCCGGGAGGGGACTGCCAAGGTGGAGGTTACCATGAGAAAAAGATTGAATAATCTACGAAAGGATAACGTTCTCCGAGTCAGGGCGTGGAATGTCAGAAGCTTGAATGTGGTAGGCAAACTAGAAAATCTGAAAAGGGAAATGCAAAGGCTCAATCTAGATATAGTAGAGGTCAGTGAAGTGAAGTGGAAGGAAGACAAGGATTTCTGGTCAGATGAGTATCAACAGCAACAGAAAATGGCATAACAGTTGTAGGATTCTTTATGAATAGGAAGGTAAGGCAGAGGGTGTGTTACTGTGAACAGTTCAGCGACCGGGTTGTTCTAATCAGAATCGACAGCAGACCAACACCAACAACGATAGTTCAGGTATACAAGCCGACGTTGCAAGCTGAAGATGAACAGATAGAGAAAGTGTATGAGGATATTGAAAGGGTAATGCAGTATGTAAAGGGGGGGGGGGGGCGAAAATCTAATAGTCATGGGCGACTGGAATGCAGTTGTAGGGGAAGGAGTAGAAGAAAAGATTACAGGAGAATATGAGCTTGGGACAAGGAATGAAAGAGGAGAAAGACTAATTGAGTTCTGTAACAAGTTTCAGCTAGTAATAGCGTATACCCTCTTCAAGAATCACAAGAGGAGGAGGTATACTTGGGAAAGGCCGGGAGATACGGGAAGATTTCAATTAGATTACATCATGGTCAGACAGAGATTCCGAAATCAGATATTGGATTGTAAGGCGTACCCAGGAGCAGATATAGACTCAGATCACAATATAGTAGTGATGAAGAGTGGGCTGAAGTTCAAGACATTAGTTAGGAAGAATCAATAGGCAAAGAAGTGGGATACAGAAGTACTAAGGAATGACGAAATACGTTTGAAGGTCTCTAACGCTATAGATACAGCAATAAGGAATAGGGCAATAGGCAGTACAGTTGAAGAGGAATGGACATCTCTAAAAAGGGCCATCACAGAAGTTGGGAAAGAAAACATAGGTACAAAGAAGGTATCTGCGAAGAAACCATGGGTAACAGAAGAAATACTTAAGTTGATTGATGAAAGGAGGAAGTACAAACATGTTCCGGGAAAAAGCGTTCAACCTTATCCGGCATTACGCCCTTCTATAAAATCAGGAACACAGAAATACAAGTCGCTGAGGAATGAAATAAATAGGAGTTGCAGGGAAGCTAAGACGAAATGGCTGCAGGAAAAATGTGAAGACATCGAAAAAGATATGATTGTCGGAAGGGCAGACTCAGCATACACGAAAGTCAAAACAACCTTTGGTGACATTAAAAGCAACGGTGGTAACATTAAGAGTGCAACGGGAATTCCACTGTTAAATGCAGAGGAGAGAGCAGGTAGGTGGAAAGAATACATTGAAAGCCTCTATGAGGGTGAAGATTTGTCTGATGTCATAGAAGAAGAAACAGGAGTCGATTTAGAAGTGATAGGGGTTCCAGTATTAGAATCGGAATTAAAAAGAGGTTTGGAGGACTTACGGTCAAATAAGGCAGAAGGGATAGATAACATTCCATCAGAATTTCTAAAATCATTGGGGGAAGTGGCAAAAAAACGACTATTCACGTTGGTGTGTAGAATATATGAATCTGGTGATATACCATCTGACTTTCGGAAAAGCACCATCCACACAATTCCGAAGACGGCAAGAGCTGACAAGTGCGAGAATTATCGCACAATCAGCTTAGCACCTCATGCATCGAAGCTGCTTACAAGAATAATATACAGAAGAATGGAAAAGAAAATTGAGAATGCGCTAGGTGACGATCAGTTTGGCTTTAGGAAAAGTAAAGGGACGAGAGAGGCAATTCTGACGTTACGGCTAGTAATGGAAGCAAGGCTAAAGAAAAATCAAGACACTTTCATAGGGTTTGTCTACCTGGAAAAAGCGTTCGACAATATAAAATGGTGCAAGCTGTTCGAGATTCTGAAAAAAGTAGGGGTAAGCTATAGGGAGAGACGGGTCATATACAATATGTACAACAACCAAGAGGGAATAATAAGAGTGGACGATCAAGAACGAAGTGCTCGTGTTAAGAAGGGTGCAAGACAAGGCTGTAGCCTTTCGCCCCTACTCTTCAATCTGTACATCGAGGAAGCAATGATGGAAATAAAAGAAAGGTTCAGGAGTGGAATTAAAATACAAGGTGAAAGGATATCAATGATACGATTCGCTGATGACATTGCTATCCTGAGTGAAAGTGAAAAAGAATTAAATGATCTGCTGAACGGAATGAACATTCTAATGAGTACACAGTATGGTTTGAGAGTAAATCAGAGAAAGACGAAGGTAATGAGAAGTATTAGAAATGAGCACAGCGAGACGGCCCAAGTGGCCGTGCGGTTAAAGGCGCTGCAGTCTGGATCCGCAAGACCGCTACAGTCGCAGGTTCGAATCCTGCCTCGGGCATGGATGTTTGTGATGTCCTTAGGTTAGTTAGGTTTAACTAATTCTAAGTTCTAGGAGACTAATGACCTCAGCAGTTGAGTCCCATAGTGCTCAGAGCCATTTGAACCATTTTTTTGAGAACAGTGAGAAACTTAGCATCAGGATTGATGGTCACGAAGTCAATGAAGTTAAGGAATTCTGCTACCTACACAGTAAAATAACCAATGACGGACGGAGCAAGGAGGACATCAAAAGCAGACTCGCTATGGCAAAAAAGGCATTTCTGGCCAAGAGAAGTCTACTAATATCAAATACCGGCCTTAATTTGAGGAAGAAATTTCTGAGGATGTACGTCTGGAGTACAGCATTGTATGGTAGTGAAACATGGACTGTGGGAAAACCGGAACAGAAGAGAATCGAAGCATTTGAGATGTTGTGCTGTAGACGAATGTTGAAAATTAGGTGGACTGATAAGGTAAGGAATGAGGAGGTTCTACGGAGAATCGGAGAGGAAAGGAATATGTGGAAAACACTGATAAGGAGGAGGGACAGGATGATAGGACATCTGCTAAGACGTGGGGGAATGACTTCCATGGTACTAGAGGGAGCAGTAGAGGGCAAAAACTGTAGAGGAAGACAGCGATTGGAATACGTCAAGCAAATAATTGAGGACGTAGGTTGCAAGTGCTACTCTGAGATGAAGAGGTTAGCACAGGAAAGGAATTCGTGGCGGGCCGCATCAAACCAGTCAGTAGACTGATGACAAAAAAAAAAAAAAATGAGGGATAACCCATGCAGGCTCCTATGCCAGCCAAAATACTGCTTGGCGCATGGATACGGCTGGCTCTCTTTGCAGTCATGTGTCGAGCGGAAGGAAAGAGGTCCGCGGCCGTAGCGACCTCTTGCGGCGCCGTGGGCGCCTCCTGGTAGTCTCTGGGAAGCGTCTATGTTTCCGGGACGATCGGCCAGGCTGACCCCTACTCGGTCCGGGGCCCGCTGTACCGGTGTGATCGCGGGAAGCGAGAGTTGCAGGCGCTTAGTCTGGACAGTATTATCGTATCGCGACATTGCTGCTCGCGTTGGTCGAGATCCAATGACTGTTAGCAGAATATGGAATCGGTGGGTTCAGGAGGGAAATACGGAACGCTGTAGTGGATCCCAAAGGCCTCGTATCACTAGCAGTCGAGATGATAACTATCTTCTCCGCATGGCTGTAACGGATCGTGCAGCCCCGCCTTGATCCCTGAGTCAACAGTTGGGGACGTTTGCAAGACAAGAACCATCTGCACGAACAGTTCGACGGCGTTTGCAGCAGCATGGACTATCAGCTCGGACACCATGGCTGCGGTTACCCTTGTCGCTACCATCACAGACGGAAGCGCCTGCGATGGTGTACTCAACGACGAACCTGGGTGCACGAATGGCAAAACGTGATTTTTTGGGATGAATCCAGGTTCTGTTTACAGCATCATGATGGTTGCATCCGTGTTTGGCGGCATCGCGGTGAACGCACATTGGAAGCGTGTATTCGTCATCTCCATACTGGCGTATCACCCGGCGTGATGGTATGGGGTGCCATTGGTTACACGTCTCGGTCACCTCTTGTTCGCATTGACGGCACTTTGAACAGTAGACGTTACATTTCAGATGTATTACGACCGGTGGCTCTACCCTTCATTCGATCCCTGCGAAACCCTACATTTCAGCAGGATAATGCACGACCGTGAGTTGCAGGTCCTGTACGGGCCTTTCTGGATACAGAAAATGTTCGACCGCTGCCCCGGCCAGCACATTCTCCAGATCTCTCACCAATTGAAAACGTCTGGTCAATGGTGGCCAAGCAACTGTCTCGTCACAATACTCCAGTCACTACTCTTGATGAACTGTGGTATCGTGTTGAAGCTGCATGGGCAGCTGTACCTTTACACACCATCCAAGCTTTTTTTTATTCAATGCCCAGGCGTATCAAGGCCGTTATTACGGGCAGAGGTGGTTGTTCTGGGTACTGATTTCTCAGGATCTATGCACCCAAATTGTATGAAAATGTAATCACATGCCAGTTCTAGTGTATTTGTCCAATGAATACTTGTTTATCATCTGCATTTCCTTTGGTGCAGCAATTTTAATGGCCAGTAGTATACATTTGACGGAGTACATCGAGAAAGTTCAAAGAAGGGCAGTACGTTTTGTATTCTCGAGAAGTAGCTGATAGAGTGTTACGGTCATGATCCAGGATTTGGGCTGGACATCATTAAAATATAGGCGTTTTTCTTCACGGCGGAATCTTCTCACGAGCGACCGCTACGGTCGCAGGTTCGAATCCTGCCTCGGGCATGGTTATGTGTGATGTCCTTAGGTTAGTTAGGTTTACTTAGTCCTAAGGTCTAGGCGACTGATGACCTCAGAAGTTAAGTCGCATAGTGCTCAGAGCCATTTGAACAATTTTTTGAATCTTCTCACGAAATTTAAATCACCAAATTTCTCCTCCGAATGGGAAAATATTTTGCTGCCGCCGACTTACATAGGGAGGAACGATTATCTTAATAAAATAAGTGAAAACATACCCCTTACGCAAAGAAATATGTGTTCGTTTTTTTCGCGCGCTCTTCGGGAGTAGAACAATAGAGAATTATTGTAAAGGTGGTTCGATGAACCTTCTGCCAGGGACTTAAGTGTAATTTGCACAGTATCCATGTAGATGTATATGGAAATGTAACTCAGCTCTTTATTGTTTCAAAAGTGATCGCCGTAAATATTAATATATTTATTCCACTGTGAGACACGACGGTCAGTTCCATCATGGTAAAAAGTTTAAGGTTGGCTACAGAATCATGACTGTAGCCAGGCACGCACATCTTCGTCCGAAGCAAATCGAAGCCACAAATGTTTTTCTTCAGGGCTCCAAAAGTATGGAAATCGCATTGGGAGAGATCGGGTTTGTATGGAGGATGTGTAAAAACGTCCCCGTGAAACCTCTCCAGCCTACTCGAAATAACCTCAGCAACATGTGGACGGGTTGTTTCGACTGTGCTGCAGAAGCTCCACTGGGAAGTCTATACACATCCTCCATAGAGTCCCGACCCCCCCCCCCCCCCCAGGCTTTGGGAGCCCTGAAGAAAGACACTCATGGCCGTCGATTTGCTGCGGACGAAGAGGTACATGCCTGACTACTATAACTATCCCTCTTTTAGCGTTCAGTGCTGCCATATGTAAACACAGTGTAAAACTATGGCACCATAAACTTAAGCGTCCAAGAAACTGGTACACCTGCCTAATATCGTAAAGAGCCCCCGCGAGCACGTAGAAGTGCGTCTGAAGTAGTGCTGTAGGGAACTGACACCGTGAATCCTGCATGGCGATCTAAAATCCGTATGAGTACGAGGGGATGGGGATATCTTCTGAACAGCACGTTACAAGGCATCCCAGATTTACTCAACAATATTCATGTCTGGGAAGTCTGGTGGCCGCGGAAGTGTTTAAACTCAGAAGAGTATTCCTGGAGCCTCTATGCAGCAATTCTGAACGTGTGAGATGTCGCATTGTTCTACTGGACTTGCCCAAGTCCGTCGAAATGCACAATGGACATGAACGCATGCAGGTGATCAGACAGGACGCTTACGTACAGTCGTGGACAAAACGAGCGAGACCCCTCGCCTTTTCGTTATGCTGACCCGCACAGCTTTAAATTCTGCTACACAGCATAACAGGCAAGGCGACGAAGTGCTACCAACATACTATGCACAGGCGTGATATTGAAAAACTATAAGAAATTTGTCAGATTTTTTTCGATCATGTGTAAGACTACACTAATGCTGATTAGTGTGTTAACCACAACACCTATATATAAGATATAAATGAAAGAAGAAACGCTAATTAGTGTTAACTGTACTAATAAAAATGAATTTCAGCTTATCGAGATAACATATCTGTTTTAGTAATACAAAGTACCCCAGATCGTTACGAATTAGCAAAATATTATGCGCATTCGGCCGCGAAACGGTCTGTGTCAACGTTCAGACCAGTCATACTGGACTACTGTTGCTGACTTACCATGAAAGTGTGCGAATTTAGCAATGCGTGAAGATTCATAACGAAATTCAGTTAAAAATTATTCAGTGCGACACTTCAGTCAATTCAGTTATTGACAGAAGCGGAAAAAGTAGGCAGTAACAGGTATGAAATTCTACAAGAGTTTCATATCGACATCCACAGGGCGCCGGTACAAAATAAAGGTAGCAATAAAACGTATTGGGGGCGCGAGGATTTCTTAATACTCCTTTATTGATGGTCTATCTGCCTCCATGGAGATTAGAACCGAAAACAAACCAGACCTCCCTTGCATTAGCAAACACCTTTCACTACGCTAGCAGCCAATCCAAGCAAAAAGCCCTCTATCATTACCCCAGACATGAATAAGCCGGCAATTTCGCAATAAAATGGCAAAATGATCCGCAGTTTGTGTTGCATAGAGCTTTCTGGACTCAAAAACATGAATTGTCTACCTTTATGTCACCGTTTATGTGACAATCATTCGGGATGTTTAATGAAATAACAAAAAACTGTTATTAGCGAGTAAATTTAGTAGGATAATTCTGCACCACCACAGGAAATAAACTGCGACGTAGCTGCCAAACGTATTCTACAATGTTTCGAATTCCCCATTAGACGTGCCATAGCCAGAAAACATTAAGGTAGCTAGCAATGGTAATGCTCCCATGTCTAAAACGCGGTGGCATTAATAGTGGGATCTGAATTGCCACGTGTATAGGCAAATGGATTTTATTTGCATTCTAGTAAACGTGATTAGAATCGAAAGCGTAGCTACGATTAATATGCTGCTGTATCGACTGCAACTGGAACATTTCGAATAAAGAGTAGGGGAAAGTATTATGCGGTCCTCATCTTCAGTAACTGTGGTAGCTATTTTCGTTGTTAGGATTTCGTCACGTAAATCGGTAAAAATGGAACCTTACTAGTCTCACTTTCTTGACCGTCTGTCTGTATACACAACCATTAAAACCCGTTTACCTCGAGTACGTGTGGACATAATAACTGGAAATGTGTCGTACTTCCTGCGGTATATGGTCCCTTGGTGGTGTAAAAAAGTGAGCTATGTTGTGGTAGCTATTTTCGTTGTTAGGATTTCGTCACGTAAATCGGTAAAAATGGAACCTTACTAGTCTCACTTTCTTGACCGTCTGTCTGTATACACAACCATTAAAACCCGTTTACCTCGAGTACGTGTGGACATAATAACTGGAAATGTGTCGTACTTCCTGCGGTATATGGTCCCTTGGTGGTGTAAAAAAGTGAGCTATGTCAACGCAATCTAAACATACGGCCGTTTACGTAAAGAAAATTTACGCGAAGGTAAAAAAATGGCTCTAAGAACTATGCCACCAAATTGCTTAGGTCATCAGCCCCCTAGATCTAGAACTAGTTCAACCTACTTAATCTAACATACATCCAAGCCCCGGGGAAGGATTCGAACTGACGGCGCAAGGAGCCGCGCGGTCCGCGAAATGACGCCGTTGAGCGCACGGCTAACCCGCGACGGCAAGCTGTTAATATCATGTGGTGTTGCTAAACAATTATTCGCTTCTGGTGAATGATTTTCTGGGCAGTTCATATTTGATGTTACGGATGAGGAAGGACGCCTAATTCATTTCCCCTTGTCTTTATTCATGATGTTAGATTCGCAATCTGACCATACGTACTACCCATAACCACATTTTAGATCCAAGTCATAGTCACAAATGTGCGAATACAACACATTGGCTTATACTTGAGGTATTTCGTTTCTCACGAAGTGGTGGCAGACGATGCTGTGGTCTTCGAAGCGAACTTGCATAGTATGTTGGTAGCACTTAATCGCCTTGCCTGTTATGCTGGTTTTTTTTTTTTTTTTTTTTTTTTTTTGGTCATCAGTCTACTGACTGGTTTGATGCGGCCCGCCACGAATTCCTTTCCTGTGCTAACCTCTTCATCTCAGAGTAGCACTTGCAACCTACGTCCTCAATTATTTGCTTGACCTATTCCAATCTATGTCTTCCTCTACAGTTTTTGCTCTCTGCAGTTCCCTCTAGTACCATGGAAGTCATTCCCTCATGTCTTAGCAGATGTCCTATCATCCTGTCCCTTCTCCTTATCAGTGTTTTCCACATATTCTTTTCCTCTCCGATTCTGCGTAGAACCTCCTCATTCCTTACCTTATCAGTCCACCTAATTTTCAACATTCGTCTATAGCACCACATCTCAAATGCTTCGATTCTCTTCTTTTTCGGTTCTCCCACAGTCCATGTTTCACTACCATACAATGCTGTACTCCAGACATACATCCTCAGAAATTTCTTCCTCAAATTAAGGCCGGTATTTGATATTAGTAGACTTCTCTTGGCCAGAAATGCCTTATTTGCCATAGCGAGTCTGCTTTTGATGTCCTCCTTGCTCCGTCCGTCATTGGTTATTTTACTGCCTAGGTAGCAGAATTCCTTAACTTCATTGACTTCGTGACCATCAATACTGATGTTAAGTTTCTCGCTGTTCTCATTTCTACTACTTCTCATTACCTTCGTCTTTCTCCGATTTTCTCTCAAACCATACTGTGTACTCATTAGACTGTTCATTCCGTTCAGCAAATCATTTAACTCTTCTTCACTTTCACTCAGGATAGCAATGTCATCAGCGAATCGTATCATTGATATCCTTTCACCTTGTATTTTAATTCCACTCCTGAACCTTTCTTTTATTTTCATCATTGCTTCCTCGATGTACAGATTGAAGAGTAGGGGTGAAAGGCTACAGCCTTGTCTTACACCCTTCTTAATACGAGCACGTCGTTCTTGATCGTCCACTCTTATTATTCCCTCTTGGTTGTTGTACATATTGTATATGACCCGTCTCTCCCTATAGCTTACCCCTACTTTTTTCAGAATCTCGAACAGCTTGCACCATTTTATATTGTCGAACGCTTTTTCCAGGTAGACAAATCCTATGAAAGTGTCTTGATTTTTTTTTCTTTAGCCTTGCTTCCATTATTAGCCGTAACGTCAGAATTGCCTCTTTCGTCCCTTTACTTTTCCTAAAGCCAAACTGATCGTCACCTAGCGCACTCTCAATTTTCTTTTCGATTCTTCTGTATATTATTCTTGTAAGCAGCTTCGATGGATGAGCTGTCAAGGTGATTGTGCGATAATTCTCGCACTTGTCAGCTCTTGCCGTCTTCGGAATTGTGTGGATGATGCTTTTCCGAAAGTCAGGTGGTATATCTCCAGACTCATATATTCTACACACCAACGTGAATAGTCGTTTTGTTGCCACTTCCCCCAATGATTTTAGAAATTCTGATGGAATGTTATCTATCCCTTCTGCCTTATTTGACCGTAAGTCCTCCAAAGCTCTTTTAAATTCCGATTCTAAAACTGGATCCCCTATCACTTCTAAATCGACTCCTGTTTCTTCTACTATCACATCAGACAAAGCTTCACCCTCATAGAGGCTTTCAATGTATTCTTTCCACCTATCTGCTGTGTAGCAGACTTTAAAGCTGTGCGGATCAGCGTAACGAAAGGGCGAGGGGTCTCTCTCGTTTTGTCCACGACTGTACGTGTCACCTGGCAGAGTCATATCTAGACGTATCAGGGGCCCCGCATCACTCAAACTGCACACGCCCCACACCACTACAGAGCCTCCACTAGCTTGAAGAGCCCCGTGCTGCCACGCAGGGTCCATGGACGTCTCCATACTCCTACACGTCAATCATCTCGATACAATTAGAAACGAGACTCATAAGACCAGGCAATATGTTTCCAGTCAACAACAGTCCAGTGTCGGTGTTGACGGGCCCAGGCAAGGCGTGAAGCTTTGTGTCGTGCAGTCATCAAGGGTAAACGGGTGGGCCTTCGGCACCGATCATGTGTCGTTCAATGGTTCGCACGCTGACACTTGCTGATGGCCCGGCATTGAGATCGGTAATAATTTGCCTAATAGTTGCACTTCTGTTACGTTGAACGATTCTCTTCAGTCGTCGTTCGTCCTGTTCTTGCAGGGTATTTCTCCGGTCGCAGCGATGTCGCAGATTTGATGTTTTACCGGATTCCTAATGTTCACGTTACACTCGTGAAATGGTCGTACGGAAAAATTACGACTTCATCGCTATCTCGGAGATGATGTTTCCCATCGTCCGTGCGCCGACTATAACACCACGTTCAAACTCAAATCTTGATTACCTGCCATTGTAGCAGCAGTAACCGACCTAACGGCTACGCCAAACACTTGTCGTCTTATATTGGCGTTGACGACCTCAGCGCATTATTCTGCCTGTTTATATATCTCTGTATTTGAATACGTGTGCCTATACCAGTTTCTTTGGGGCTTCAGTGTATTACATACACACGACACTGTTCTACCTATATATGATGATGTTCTTCAACGGCAAAAGTGAATTGACTCATTCTGAGTAGCAGTATATTTACTTAAAGTAGGTAGTATTGAAGACCTAGCAATAAAATTTTCTGATTGAGAGAATACATATACCAACTTGATGTAATTCCTACCACATGTACTTGACGGGTAACTGAAATTAAGTTAAAGTTTG